>NC_143398.1:40995394-41620394 GCF_052110815.1 Crocodylus siamensis
GGAGCAGGTGACAGTTGTTGAGTGATAGTTTCCTGGTGAGGTGGGCTAATCCTGCCAGAAGAGTCTGTTTGGTTACTTTGGACTTCTTCAGGTTCAGATTGTGCCTGGAACTGATATGGGGGTGGCACATTAAGAAAATCAGTTACATCTTCTGCAGATTCATTCTCAGTTATTTGTGGATAAAACTGTTTTGGTGCTGATGGTACTATTGATGGGGGGACCCCTTTTGGTGCACCTTTCAGTTTCTCTTGGGAGTCTTTAAGACTCCGAACTTGAGATTTTTTTCCCCCCTATTTTATCTATTTATTTTATTTTATTCTGACATCTTTTGGAAGCTTCTTTATATTAATCAAAAAAAATGTGTCCCACTGAGTCTGTGGTATATTACTACCTCTTAACTCAAGGTCTCTGTGGAGATGAACAATTTTACTTAAATCAAATGTTCCCTCCAGGGGAAACTGCTGGCTAAAATCATCTCTGGTATACCAATTCCATTTGTCTAGAAACTTACAACTTTTATGGCCATAGTGTGTGTACATGTACAATGCTGGAGTCCCTTTTGGCAGAGCCGGTATGTCTTTAGACACTCCGCTCCCCATATCTTTAAACTCAATTCGCACAGGTCTTTCATACAGGAATGGCTTATTCAGGGTGTCCAGTCAGGTTGTGAGATTTGCTAGTGGCATAGAGATGCTGTGGTTAATGTCCAAAGACAAGACTCTACTGCAATAACAGCACACAATGCAGTTACTCACGGTTAGACATGGCTCATTTATGAGGGTGGGGAAAGGGTAAATCTGTCCACTGGGTCACGAGGTTCCAGTTGGGCCCCCTTGCATTCAAAACTGCCCTTCGGACAGCCTTGGTGCGGCTGAACCCAACCTTAGTCTCAGACCTGGTCAGTGGCTCATATTTCTCAATTCATACTCTCAATTCACACAAGGGAATTTCTGCGTTGAGGCATGAGGTTCAAGAGCATTTCTTTAGTCTGAGCCTTGGTCAATGCTTATTATGGAAAAACATTCACACTCTAAGAGTTTCCACCTTGCACCCTTGCTTTCGAAGAGCACACAGAACAAGTCGGGTGTCCTCGGGGCGGCTGCACAAGGTTTCTACTTCTGGCTCAGAGAGACCTCACAGTTCTTTACAGAACTTAATTCATACAGGGAAATACTTTCACTGACAACAGCAACACAGAGTCTTAACTCTTAATCTTAACTCTTAACCTTGACTCTTTCTACTTACAGTTAATACTTACACAGTGGGTCTGACAGTTCTGGCAGCAAAAGTTCGGATAGAGTGAGCCTCAAGTAGTGAATCAGGAAGACACAGAGACAGCCTCTCACTGAAAAGCCCCAGTAGAGATTTCAAAAGGTCTCTTACCTTGGTTTGGCGCCAGGGCTTCAGTGAAGAGATGTCTGTGTCCCAACTGATCACTCCAGGTGTCTCTATCTGAGTCACGGCACCAAATTGTGGAAGAAATCAAACTTCGCGTTGTGGTTGAATCAGAACTGACAAAGCCAGCTTTTCTTTATTTAAGGCTATACTGTGATCACAGGGAGAATTCCATACAGCAAGGGGAATCACCCACTTGTCTGTTTCAAAGGATTTCTCAGACTCTCTAAGTTTACAAGCGTATTTATACTAAAGACAGAGAAAGAGATAAAAAATACACCTTGGAGAAACAAAACAATAGTAAATTACACAGAAACTTAGAAAGTTTACTTAAACAACTATCTATGCATAGGGCTATCCCAAGGCATGCAGGAACGCACAGGGCAAGATATCAAGATAACCCAAGGAATGCAGGAATGCGGATTCCTTATCTCAGAACATTTGAATTAATCAGTATCAGCACGTCTGGTCTTTGTCTGTTTTTCTAGTCAAGTAAGCCAATTACTTCTACAGACCCTAATAGAAGGGCACATTTGACTCTGGGTACCGTAGTCCCTGTAATAGGGTTGCACCTCAACAGTGAGTTTTAACTGTGATAAGGGAAGCTGATTAAGCCCTCCAAGGGGGCTCGTCGAAAGCCAAGAAGGGTTTCGAACCCTCAGAGGGCAAGTGGGTATTGGAAGACGGCTGCAGACGGCTGGAGCAGCCGCTCCGATCAAGGGAGACCTCTTGATCGTAGTGCTTGTTTTGATTTTTATCTTTCTGTTGTGGATCATCTGAGGAACAGGTGGATCCATGGCCGGACCAGATAGTCGGCTACCATCCTGGTGGAACGGGCGAGGGTGTAGGGGTGGTGGAGCCCTCAGAAACTTCAGGACCCATGCAACGCCAGTGAGACTCATAATTGGACTGTGCACGTCGGACAACTGAACCAACTCCGTTAATTTCAAAGTCGTGGCAGGAGAAGCAGATGCGTGTGACACCCCAATCAAAGGTGAAGATACACTAGGCGGCTGGCAGGCGGTGCCTGCATGATCCGCGGACTCATGGGCACCCCCCCCAACAGTAATCAAGTCAAAAACTGTGTAAAGCGCTCAAAGGAAAAAATATGTAACATAAAAACAAAACAACACCCCCCCCCAAAAAAACTAACCGTTATAATCTATTATTTTAGAATTAGAATTTATTTCAGGAGTACTCATCAGTATATTTCTTCCATAGGTCAACCTTTTTGGAGCCTTTGCAGCTAACTGATTCATCAAATCATCCCATTATCATTTTATCTAGAATGAACATAGATCCAAGATGTTGAAAATTGCTACACTTTTTTACTGTACAAATCCTACTTTTCAAAAATGCTGTATTAAAAGATTTCCCCAGTGCCAGTTACCAGAAATAACTAGGATATCCATGCTTACATATTAGCTAATTAAATTTTCAATCAACTTGAACATGGGTAAGCTTGTTTAAAAACATTTCTCTAGCCTCAGAAACATTCATTAGGGTTTCTGATACTGCAAATTCACATTGTGATGTATCCAGCTACCCATATTGTGATATATGTGGAATCCTTTCAAAATGTTCTCCAACCCTGCCCTGGTGGTTGGATAGGGGGTTTCAGCCCAATCCGCTCTCTGCTCTCTGACAGCTATGCATAAGAACTGCCAACTATGAGGATACATTTAGTTAGCTGACCTGTTCTGTCTTACTGACTGTCAATCTGATGGGGAGGAACACTTTTCCTTATATCCTGTTCAAATATTACAGAGTCTGGCAATAAGGTTATCTCTTCCCCTGGTAAGCAATAGGGCTGTCTGAATCTTCGAGTGTTGATTTGATTTGGAGGAGATTTGGCCTGATTCAGCAGCCAAATCTCTGAATCCAAATCGAATAAGGAGACCAATTAAAAGGTCCAAACTGATCTGAAGTCCTTCGAATCAATTCAGAAAAGATGTGGAGAGCTTCAGCAATTCGGGCAGTCCCTGCTCACTGCTGCAGGGAGCTGGACCCAAACTCTATGCTGATAAGTAAGGGGTGGGGGAGTGGGGACTGGAGGAGGGGACCATAGGGGGACCCCTGCCAGGCCCCATCCCCTGCCTGATCTCCCAGCCCCCCTGAATATCCCCAAACCCTGCCTGCTGTCCCAGCCCCCCTCCCATGGCTGCCCCGCCCAGCCCCAGGTCCCAGCTTTTTAAAAAAGAAAAGAAAAGCCCCAAGCTTACCAGTTGCTCCCAGGTTAGGCGGGGCAATCCCTGCTGCCCCCCATTGCCCCACACTGTGTGGGGAGCTCTGCCACAATCCACCACCCCCCACCCACTTTCCCAGTCCCTCCCATGGCTGTCCCGCCCAGCCCCAGCTCCTGGTTCTTTAAAAAAACAAACAAACCCACACTCACCAGCTGCTTCAGTGGCCTCAGGGCTTCTGGGGTCATGGAAAAGCCCTCTCCCACAGTGCAGGGCAGTGGGAGGCAGGAAGATTGCCCCCCACCTGACAGCAGCCGATGAGACTGGGGCTTTTCCTTTTCCTTTCCTCTTTTTTTTAAAGAGCTGGGAGCTGCGGCTGGGCAGGGAAGCCATGGAGGGCCTGGGAGAGTTGGTGGGGGGTCAAGGTGCTCATGGCAAAGCCCCCCACACAGCATGGGGTAGCGGGGACCGCCTCCCCACCCCACCTGGCAGCATCTGGTGAATGGAGGAGGGTTGGGGGGGTTAAACAAGTTGCTGGGTCTGGGAGAGTGAGCGGGGGAGGGGGGCTCGTGACAGAGCCCTCCCCATGCAGCACAGGGAAGTGGGGGTTTGCTGTCCCACCCAAAAGAAGCCAGTGAGTGTGGGGCTTTTTTTTTTTGAGCTGGGATGTGGGGGCAGCTATTGACAGGGCTGGGAGAACAGGTGGGGGATGAGGCCTCTCCAATTCAACCAATTTGGCAGCAGCCGATTTGGCAGCAGCTGAGTCTCTGAATCAGATTCAGCTGAATTGATCTGAGACAGTGATTTGAATCACTGTCCCCCGAGTCAGCTGAATCTGAATTCAAAGTGAATACTAGTTGCTTCACACAGGCCTAGGAAACAGGTGGGGGAAAAACAACAACGTAAATCTTAAGCAACAAGCAGAATTTCTTTCAGGACTACTCATCCATATATTCCTTCCACAGGTGCCAACAAAACTATTGTAACTGCCTAAATAACATAAGTTATAGAATTGCATCCAGTACACTGGTACAAACAACTTGCTGTTGAACTAAGGCATCCTAATAGAAAAAAATGTATAAACACTTTGTGACAGAGATTCTACCACATTGCTTCATAAGTTTATTTTTCAATGATTTATAGCACTACTGTTAAAAGCTTGCACAATATTATTTCTAATTTTAATTTTTTATAGCTTCAAATTCCAAAAGTTGGAACTTATTATGTCTCCAAAGTTAGAACCCTAATAAGATACATTGTCTTTATGGAGTGCTTGTAGACCAGGAGCAGGCAATTATTTTGGGCAGAGGGCTGCTTACTGAGTATGGCCAAGCTGAGAGCCACATAATAGGCAGCCAGGGGCACATAAATATTAATTTTCTAAATTTTTTAGGGGCCCATGGGCTGGATAGAAGAGCCTGGTGGGCCACATTTTGCCCACCCCTGTTGGAGACTGTGGTCAAGTGACCTCTGAATGTTACTTTATTTTGGTTCCCATTAAAAACTGGACAAAGTAGAAAATAGTATACTTATTTACTTATTTCAGTGTGTGTGTGTGAGAGAGAGAGAAGAATGATAAGCATATATTGGCTTGAAAGTGTGCATTTTATATAGAGACACACACACATACACACACACACATGCTTCCAAGCCAAAAGTGTCTTTCATGTTTTGACACGTTATATAATATATTCTTTTTTATTTTCTACATTACACCGTATAACAGTTTGCCTTTTAATGAGCTTGTACTACCTGAATAAGGCTTACTATGGAGTCCAGAAGTTTTTTTCCTCCTCTATAATATTCTTATCATATAAACTGCTTTCCCCACTATTCTGTCATGTGTTGCTTTAGATGGCTGTTTTATTAGCATGTATTTAAATTGTACCCCTCTTAACTGCCCATATCTTCTCATCATGGGTTTTTCTTGCTATTTAAAGTTAGATTTTTTTTTTATTACCATGGCCGGCCAGTAACATTGCTATGGTTGCATCTGTCTTGATTTCTGTTGGATACAGCTCCATGCAGTTTGAATGAAATAAGTCTACAAATTGCAGGATGCACTCTTTTAAGCAGGATCTTGAGAACATTGGACAGACTTTTATTTAATATTATTTTTAAGTACTCATCTAAATATTTTCTTTTGCCCTGTGAATGGTGGGGCACATATCTAGAATATCTCCCCATAAAAGTACAATACAGGGGAAATCAACTCCTAGAGAAAAAAAGGAATTGTAATTGTAGAATCATATTGTAGTTTAGGTGGGGGGCTCCTTTTTAAAAAAAATGCTTTCTCTATAACTGTGAGGGACAAACAACATAATATTTCTGTAATTTAACACTTTAATAATTAGGAGTGGTTTATTGCTTGCTGCAATACTTCATACATTTTAGAAAATCTCCTTAAAAATAAATGAACATGTATAATAAAAAATTGCATGGAGACATTTGAGCCTTCCATAAAAATATATTGCTAAAATCAGCAGAATGTCCAAAACTACATCCAGTTTATTTAATCATCATTAACTTTTGGATAAATTTCTAATTTTATTTCATATATCTAATGCATTATTCAATGTATTCTACCCTCCTGAAACTTTGCTTTAAAAGAGTCTTTTAATTTAATTATGTCCTTTTTTAAAAATTAGTTTTGTATTCTCAGTCTAGTCCATAATGATTATTTGACTACATCTTGGAATCAGCACAGAATTAGGCATGCTTAGGACAGGCATAGAACTAAAATAATAATGATAATGTAGGTCATTATTTTCCTACATGATGGCTAACTTCTGATAGTACTGAAAGACTTTCCTAATCACAGATTTTATCTAATTCTTTTGAGGGAGTTTAATAAAAGTATACATAAATTTGGACAGCCTACTGTTGTCTACAGGTGATCAACCAAAAACAGTATAACAGAAATCAAAGATAATAAAAATGCCCCTAATCATACTGGAAAAATGACCCTTTATTCACATTTGGCTATTATTCATAGCCAGAGTTTAAATATTTAAATAGCATTCATTTCCCCAGGTATGTTACCTTCCCAAATCTGGGATAATCACTCCATATGCCTTGACAGTTAAAAATAAATTCCTGAAATGATGAGGATTGTAGTAGCTCTATCACTTCCCGTGGTAGACAATTCCACAGCCTAATAACACCTGCTGCTAGAAAAATTCCTCTATCTCTTTATGGTATTGTAAGAGTGATGCTGTAGCCATGATGGTCAAGTAATTATGCAAAAGGCAAGGTTTTCTTAGGTTAGGGACAGACATCACACATAAACTGGTTTAAGTGATCAGAAACTGGTTTAAACCTGTAACAGAGCAGACATTCAGTGCACATAAACCAGTTTCAGATAAACCAGGCTGAATGTAGTATCAGACTTAACTGATTTGGCTCAAACTGGTTTATGCATTGTCTGTCCCAGACTCCTCCTGGTTTAAGTTAAACCAGAGTCCTCCAGCATCCCAGCATGCTGTCTGGACTGGGCTATCTGCTTCAGCCCAGCTGGGCTGGTTCCTCTCCTGTACTCCCCTGGTGGCCAAAGAGGGGTTTAATTCTCCCCTCCCTGTCCCACAGGCAGGGATCTGAGCTGGGTCTGCTGGGTGCTCCCCAGTTGGTGCTGCAGCATTGGGGCACCAGAGCCCTGAGGCAGAGGGAAGCAAGAAGCGGGGTTAGTCTCCCCTCTACGCCACTGACAGTCAGATCTGCCTGCCATTGCCACTGCATTCACTCTCTGTAGGGGAATAAGCCACCTGCTGTACCCTCTGCCAGACACCAGAGGGACAGGGAATAACTTCCATCCCTGCCCCCCCTCCCCAGGGACCCCCACCTGGCTACTGCAGTGTGGGGGCAGGGCCCTTGGTAGGGGCAGCAGCCCCTGTCATAATGTCAGTGGTGCGAGCCCCTTCCCAGCAGGAGGGCCCCACTGGGCCCCACTACAGGGTGGCCAGAGCCACCCTCCAGGCATACAGGTGGGCTGGGGCTGTTCTGTGGCAGCACTGCCTTTCTTGACAGCCCAGCTGCAGCAGCTCCTTTGCTGCTGCCACTGGCCCCACCCCACAGTACAGGAGGGGACCAGCATGCACAGCCCTAACCCCACATGCCCTGCGCTGGTTCCTGGTTTGCCCATCTGGGCTGAGCAGCGGTAGCATGGGAGAGAAATTGCTGTTCAGCACGGGAGGAAAGTGGGCCCTCCCGCTCCCACTGCCAGCGCTTCCTCCTGCAGCAGTCTGGAGCCAGTACCAGGCTGCCCTGTGTTTGCTCTGCTGCCACTGGGCTGCCCCATGGGCAGCCCAGAATCAGCAGTAATGCAGCAGAGATGCCGGGCAGCCCTACGTGGGCACTGGGCAGCTGCTCCCAGCAGCAGGAGGGGGAGGAGCTGCCTTGCACTGAGTAATAGTTTCTCTCCAATGCTGCCACTGCTCAGCCTGTACAGGCAAACTTGGAGCCAGTGTGGGCCACGCGGATTCAGGGCTATGCTGGTCCTTGGCTGTACTGCAGGGTTGGGGCCAGAGGAAGCAGCAAAGGAGCTGCTGTGACCAGGCTGCCAAGAAACGCAATCCTGCCATGAAGCAGCCGCAGCCCAGCTGCATGCCCAGGGAGTGGCACCTCAGCCAGGCAGCACTGAGGGACCCACTGGGAGCCAGACAAAGTCTCTCCACTGGCTGGATCTGCCCAGTCAGTGGCATCTGGCCATGCCCCCACCAGCTGAGCCCCTGTAATGGTTTTCCTGAGCATGAGCCTCTTCCCAGCTCAAGGCGGGGGCAAGGGAGGGAGAAGCCATTCTCTGAGGTGAGGAAAGTTGCTGTGGGCTGCAGTGGTGCTGTGGGAGTCTTAGAGGACTCCAGGTCCCACTCCAGAATATTAAACTGCAATAACAGAATCCTTGAATTCAATTACTGTTCAATATGGTTCTCTCTCAACAGTGTGATGAGGGAATAAGTAAAGCTAACCACACCCTTTCTGAATAAGTAGGTGCATCACAAACAGGTGTAGGGAGGTGATACTTCCCCTCTATGCGGCATTGGTCAGGCTGTAGCTGGAGTACTGCGTTCAGTTTTGGGCACAGCATTTCAGGAGTGATGTGGATGGCCTGGAGAGGGTTCAGAGGAGGGTCACTTGTCTAGTTAATAGCCTACAGAAAAAACCCTATGTGGACCAATTTGGGAGACCTGAACCTCTTCAGCCTCTGTGACAGGTGATTCAGCCTCTGAGAGGTGATCTCATGGCCACCTACAAATTCACCGGGGGGGGGGGGCAACAAAAAATAGGGGATGCAGTGTTTACCAGGGCACCTGTCAGAGTAATTAGAAATAATGTCCACAAACTGGAAGAGAGCAAATTCAGATTGGACATCAGGAAAAAATTATTTATAGTGAGGGTTGTCAAAATATGGAATAAGCTTCCAAGGGAGGTGGTGCTGTCCCCTTCCTTGGAGGTATATAAAGGAGATTGGACAGACACCTGGTTGAGGTCATCTGACCCCAGCACTCATTCCTGCCCAGGGCAGGGTGTTGGACTCAATGATCTAGTAGGTCCCTTCTGACCCTAACATCTATGAAACTATGAAACAGTTCTATGGCATGTCCCAGCATAATCAGCAATAACCTAATTTGGCAATGATAATTTTACTTTTAGAAGAACATTGGATCTGATCCAATTCTGTGACCTATCATAGCATGGTGAGATAAACAGTCTTTCTTTTCCTTAAAGGGAGAATGCTTTGTTAGTTAACAAGTTATCCATTTAATATTTGTTGTATTAAAATGTTTCCTAAGGTTCTTTTTATGGATTTGCATGTAGAGGAGACTATTTTTTATAAAATATCAATTAACAGCTAAAAGTTGCCTTTCTTTGCACTAGTGTCCTTTTTATTAGTTTGAGGCAACTAATAAGTAAATACAATGTGCATTAGACAGTATCTGCCTCTTTCTTTTGTTGGTAGAAATAGAATAGGAATTTTAAAGTTGCTATTGCACTACAAAGTATCTTCAGCTACTTTTACATCCCATGTTTTATACAGTACTATTTTAATGACATTGGTGAAACTTTCAGCTCCCAAATTTTGTTATGATTGTGTTATTCATAACTGTGGAACCTTTAAAAACTGAAAAGATATGGTTGTGTTTTAATCAAGGTGACTTGAAAATTCACTTAATGATGAGTACAGGAATGTTGAATGTTACAGATACCAGCTAAGGAAATTGTGTTCTTTTGTTTTTTAGTCTTTTAGCTATTTCTTCTTAGCTTTTTAATATTTTCGCAATTTTCAAAATAGTGATTTAATGATCATAATGTTGGAGTAACACTCTTGTCAGATAAAAAAGCATGTATGATCTATTCAATACACATTTTCACTATTTTCAACCAGCAACTAAAGTCTTAGATGAAAAACGTGTAGTATTCCATCAGCAAGATGCCCATATATGATGTTTAGTAATTCTAGACTAGCTTTGTTAATGGGCTTCCTTAAGCAGTTTTATCTTGGCTACTTATGGGATGTATTATTAATATGCTGTGAAATGTCCTTATCACTTACCTTATCTTGTTTGCTAAAGATTCAGCTGGATGTTACATTGATCTTTACATGATGTTCCATTTAAGATCTTGTTCAAATATTTTTTCATAGTAATTTATTGTGATTTAAATTAGCTGTAACACAAGGAATAAGTTGGTAGGTGATGATAATGATCCCTACCCCTGCTACCAGAAGTGAGGGAGTCCAGAGCTACAGGGTACCTGTACACTAGCCAGGAGGCTGCTCAGAAATAAGGGAAAATAAATGAAGGATACTAGATGATGTCAATGAAACGCTATACTGGCAAGGTCCTGGATCAGTGCCATAAGAAGAAACTCAGCCACCCACTAGTGCTGGAAGCAAATGTGGAGAGTTTTTCCAGGGTACATTTATTGATCATACTTTTAGTGGCTCCATTGTTCAAAACAGTCATTGGCTAATGAAGTTCCCTCACTTCCACCTTCTGGCTACTTTAAGAAAAGAGAGTGTGTTTGTGTGCTTTTCTGTGTGTTCCTCTTTGTCCTTCTGACCTCTTTTTTTAATCTGGGATGGTAGACTGGAAAGTGATAGTGATCAGCTACTTTTAGCTAGGATGAATCTGGAGAAGAGTTCCAGCAACCTACCGAAAAGAACAAAAAGCTTCACTGAGAACTTGTCCCATTATATTTCAAAAAATGCATTAATTATACATTTTAATTTTAAAAAATGATGGCCTTTGATTCATACCTGAAGTTTTATGCCACTTAATTTTTGCTGTCTCTTGAATGGGAGACTGACTGCTCTGGAGTGTGAATAATCTAGTTACAAGCAAACATACCAGACAAGTAGAAGGATAGTAATTTCTTATGTCATTTGCAAAAATCAATAAAGTGGATTAGAATTGAGATTACACATTGATCTAATCCTAGCAAGAATTTAGATTTCTCTCTCATATAAATGGTTCCTTGCACTGATGGATTTTTTTTTTTTAGTTTTACAGAGGCACATTTAATGGTTATGAGACTACCAGTTTTCCAGTGAGTGGGTGGAATAGGATGGTGAATGTCTAATATTATTATATACTCCTCAAGTGAAAAAGGGGCTGTTAGAAATGGGTGGAACAGCTGTTAGAGAAATGAAAATATATAGTAATCCTGGAGATGTACCAATGTACTCCACCAACTGCTGAGAGATGGGAAGATTTTATCTCCACATACCAGTCTATTCTTTGATACTTTGCTTGCAAACAGACATTGCCTTTGTGCCACCATAAACACTACAAAGCAAGCACATGGCCATGCCCCTTGTTGTGCCACAAATAACCAAAATTGTGGCCACAACAATAGGTGGTAAACATAGGTGCTGCTTTTTTTGCTATGGATGTCTGTTTGCTTTCTGGCTGGAGTGCATAGGCAGCCTGGACCTGTCTATAGTCTCCAGCCACCCCAGGCAGGCACTTCCAGCAGAAGCCTGATCCTGTGTCCCAATAACTCTCCTGTGGGATCAGGCCCCTTACGCCCTGGCAGTGTCTGTTTGGGTTTCCCTGCTTGCAGAGGCACCTTCACTCAGGACAACAGATATGTCTATGTTGCTTAGTGAAGTTGATCAGCTGTACTGGGACACAGCTCAGCTGATCCTGTTCTAAGGCTTTAAACAGGATGATGTCTGTTTAAAGCCTTATAGAGACAGGAAGAGGCAGTTGTCAAAAAAAGATCTCTCTTGGAAGATATAGCGGTTTAATTAATGTTCTTTGCCACACTAGAAGTAGTTTATAACAGTAACTATACTTAGGGGCTACACAACTTAAGTCACTTACCAGAAAAATATACAGAAAAAGAGTAAAATTGCTGAATCAGAGATGGAGTGCTGCACTGCATGATTGTCAAATAAATCTAACTGACTTCTAGATCTTTCTAAAACTCCACTAGTTACTGTTCTCTTCAGCTACATTAAACATTGTTATGCAATGAAGATTAAATATGGTCATTGTAACTATTAAATTCAGTTAAATATCACTGTGCCTACTAAAACATGCATCATTGATGTTGTGATTTGGGGTAATAAAGTTATACTATGGTTATACATCTTTAAACTATTGCAGCATATGCTCTCAGATGCCAAGGGAATATTAATTAATGAGAAAATTAACTTGCAAGTATTAGATTACTGGAAGTACGTACAAGTTAGGCTGAAAGTTTAACTTCATCTTGTGCAAAATATATGTGCACCTGCATTTTTAGTAGTAAATCCAAGTGTACAGTTTCTTGCTGTTTCATGAAGTAGACCTGTAAAATAACAATAAGTAGTAATATAATATTGCAAAAGCCAGCATACAGACTAAGACAGCAGAAAGCACTGGAAATAATATATTATTGTTTTCAACAAAACTGCATATTTACAGCACACAAGCTAATATGCTATGGAGATAGCTCTGAACCAAAGCTGTTGACAATTTGGGAGCCTGGGAAAATATGGAATGGTGCTTTGGCACTTGGACTCATCTTTGGTTTGTTTTTTGCTGTTTGTTAGGTTACAAACACGCACATACACACTTGAAGTATTTGAAGTCAGTTATCTATTTTGCATACCATTTATACAACATAATTCCTGTTTTTTAAACATGTGCATCATCATTTTTGTAGTATGCTTATACTTGTAGTAGTATTTTTTAAAGTTTTGAAATATTTTCTCTTTCTTCACCCATTCACTTGCAAAGTGAAAAAAAATTAGAAAGTGAACAATGTAATTGTCGGAGCCGAGAGCCCTGGTGTCACGGTGGGGCCAAGTACGGATCGAACAGGTGGGATTAGCGGTGAGGAGTCAGAGCGGGCGGGACTCATGCAGTTTCAAAAGGTAACATTTATTCTGTTTCTTACTTATGCCACTGATGGTATTGTAGCATAGGTCAGTTCAGCTTGGTTACAATCAATCAAGAACAAGAACAAGAAACGCAGGACGATGGACGATGAACGAGGCTGATCGGTAACAGTGACGGAAATGAGTAAACCAGAACGTAGACAAACGAGGTAATGAAAGACATGAAGCGAGTGGCTGAAAACATGGTACGAGTTAACTGGAACATGAAATGAGTAATTGGGTCAAAGATGTGAAACGAGTAACTGGAACGAATGAGCAATCAATCAAGTAACCGAATAACCGAGACGAAGAAGAGCGTTATCTAGGAAGGGGTACGCCGGGACTCGACGGTGGCGGGGAGACCAGTGGAACTCTGGCAGATGTGAACCAGGGTCCTCTCTGAGGCAGTCAACGCTGTAACAGTCTCTGCTCAGAAGGGCTCTGGTCTGATTTGGTCTCACACTGGTCTGGTCTCCTAGTCTCTGCTGTGGGTGGAAACTCCCTAGCCTTAAAAATGTTTCGAGTGGCCAATCACACGGCTTCCCCTGTGAAGTTTCTAGTTAACTTACATCATGCTGGAACAAGACTGGGCATGCACATGGTGTCAATTCAGATTACCTCACTTCAAATTTACATAGAGGTCAGGCATGGGGCATGTTCCAGGCATGCGTACTGGTCTCTTGGGGTTTTTCCATTGACATACCTGTACATGTTATGCTTAACTCAGTGTTAGCCAGCGCTTCTCTTAAATTTGGTTCTGACATGCCCCCTTGCTGGTAACACAAGAGTTAACATCTAACATTCAACATTCATCTTCATCTCGTACATGATTATTGTGATCGGGTACACAGGTGTGAACAAAAACAGATAAACTCATTGACTTTCATTTTAAAAATTGAAAGGCAAAATACAAACAGATGATGTTGATTACAAAACACAGCATTATAAAACCAAATAGTAGCATGTGTGTGTATGCATAGTTCCTTTGCTCTACGGTCAACGACTGTCCCAACTCAGTCTCGTGGTTACGAGCGACATCTCGCCAACTAGCTCGCTGTCTTTCGGTCGTATTTTCACAGAGGGTGTATCCCGTGATGATGATGACAAGCAGGTTTACGAAGACCAACAAGGTCATCAACTCGGTCCAGGATCGCATGATCAGGGCTGAAAAACAAACAAACAACTAGACAGAACAAGCACAACAACATAAACATTACTACCTCTACTCTGAGTGCCTATTAATGACCGAAATGTCATTGGTCAGCGTGGATCGTCTGGCCAACCAGTTATGATGGACAAGGATGTTTTGTCCACTATCCTCTAGGATGGTTAGATACGTGTTGGGATAGTGTTCAGCTGCTTGGATAATTCCCTTCATTACTTTCGGGTGACAGTTTTTCGGATCGGGCGGAGTGACCCAGACGAGTTCATCCAGATGGAATTTCGGCTTCCATGGTGTCGTAGCTTTTACGTCCCTTTTGTTCCGAAGTTCCTTCCCCGAATTAAGGGTCGTTAATACTTTGTGATTCAGTCTTGTCCAGTTTTTATAACTTCCCTGTCCTTTAAGTCAGAGGGCTTCTTTATATAATCCTACTGCTCTCTCCACAACTCAGTTGGACTGTGGATGATATGGCAAGTGATGATGTTACTCAATATTATGAAGCCTTGCGAACTTATCTATGGCCACAGCAGTGAAGGGTGGTCCACCATCAGACTGGATGGTACGTGGAATCTGCCAGACAGTGAAAACACTTGTTAAGCCGGTTATTATGGCTGCCGCATGTGTCTTTCTTAGGGGTATTACGGTGAACTGACATGTTCCAAGATCGATAATGATTAGCCCTTTGTTTGGTGGTGCTGCTCCAGGTAAGGGACCTAACAGGCCTACTTGCCAGGCCTTCCCGGGACTAAAGGTTTTTGGGTCCAGTGCACCTCGGAGATTGCTCATAGGATGGCACTTTTCTTTTGCGCAAGCTTCACAGGCTTGCGTTATCCGTTCCCAATCTGCACGGGATCCATACTTTGGTTTTTCTTTTGACTCCTGACGCCACAGTAAATGACGGGCTTTGGGACCCGGGTGGCCCCAATTCTCATGTAACCAGGACAGGTAGGGATCCACGCATACTCCGGAGTCGATATTTTCTACGGTGAGGACACAGTCAGAGTGGAGTGGGTCTTCTAGGAACTTGTTGATGACGTTGTGGATCGGGTTGGTGTCGGGTCTGTGCGATTTAGTATGTTTAATCAGCAGTAGAACGGGGAAGGTAGCTAACATGTCATAAATTTCTTGCCAGATGTCTGTGTTTTCTGTTGCAGAAGCTACGCCCGTGACAATTTTGTAGATGTACCTTGAATCAATTGCCATGACTGGGACGGGAAGAGTTCCGTCATGGTTTTGAAGGCAATGGTGCGCTAATTCTTTGAATCCGAGGAGCTCATTCTTTTGGGCTGAGCTGCATCCTGGGTGGATTTTTACATCGTGGCATGGTTTTCAGTAGAATCCATAACTTCCGTCTTCACGAGTAGTGCCGTCAGATGCCATCCATGCTGGTGCGGCGGTTCCATAGAGGATGATGTTCGGGGTATCAGTAGCAGTTTGGGTGGGTGGCAGATCTTCGTGCTTCCAGCCGTGCCAGTGGTAAAGGTGATTAAGGACTAGCGTGCTTCATGTTGTGGGCTCTCCCTGAAAGTTAGGGTCTGGTCGGTCATGTAACAGACAGGACAATACGGTCGCACCTATAGCCTGAAGCTTTCCCCTTCTGATTGCTAGGGGTTCGGCTAGTGGGGCAGCCAAGAGAACTTTTCCTACTATGCCATACCAATGTTGAGCGGTGTGGATGGTACAATGAGTAATATAGATTAAGTTCCCTTTGGAGTTTCTGGCCGTGGCAAATAGGTGTTCGTCAGTGTAACCGACCGCGATCATTAGCGCTGTTGATAGGTTGATGGCTTGCAATGGCATACTTTTCACAGCAACCAGGAGTTCATGTAGTGCCTTAGTATCATTCAATGTCCATGGAACCTTCTGTTGGGTCTTGTTCCTGGTCTGCCTTTGGACTCGTGCAAGTACAGGTAAGTACTTTGGTTAGATGTGATATCAGAGCCAATTTAGGCATCCTAAAAGGGACTGAAATTCAGTTTGCTTCAACGGTGTTTTGTCTTCCCAAGTGCTAGTATCAAGTTGGTCGTGGGTCATTCCGTGGCGGGTAGTTCCGGTGAAAGTCGTTCCAAGAAAGTTGATACTATCAGATGGTTCGAGACAAGATTTCTTTATGTTTACAACCCAGCCGTCATTAGAAAAGTGTCGCACTAAATCTTTAGTTACCTTTTTTACTGTCGTTTCCTTTCGTCCCATTATGGCAATGTCATCCACATAACTCCAAATTTTCACCTTTTTGCTCTCCAGGTTGTTCTCAGAAAATCTTTGGAGGCTGTCATTTATAGCGCTGGTGGCTAATGCAAGTGCGTTACAATATCCTTCTGGACATACGTTCCACCTGAACATCCATCCTCCCACACACATATTCAGGATTCCCTCGGTGTCGTTTATCGGGATGGATAAGAACATGTCTTTTAGATCAAGGGTGGTGCCTATCCAGGGATTAGCTTGGTATTTCACCATTTCTTGCGTGCTTTGGAGTAAAGTGCAAGGTGGTGCCTGGGACAAGGTTGTACATAGTTTGTTCACTTCACAATAGTCAACAACTAGGTGTACCTCTTTCGGTTTTCTGGGTTTTTGGATCCCCCATCCTGGTGATAGTTGTGTACTCGCATGGATCAGAGTGATGCACTGTTGGTTGATCAAACATGCTAATAGGGCATCCAAAGAGTCACGCAGATGTGTTTTCATGGGTATAGGTGTATTCGCACCGAGGTGGGAAATGGTGTTGTTAAATCAGGGCACGGTTGTTGTTCCGACGATGTATCCTGTGTCAGTGCGCTCGCATTCTCTTTTATGGCCATTCCTGTGTTACTTTCGCTTTCGTTGTTTCCTTTTGTTTCCGCTTCCTTTAGGTGGCGCTGTGCGTACGGCGGCGGTGACGTCTTGGGCGGTGCTATGGCAGGAGGCAGGCTCCAAGTGGACAGAGTTGACGTTGGCACGCTTTTCTGCATGGGGTTTCCCACCTCACTCGAGCTCTCCTCTCTGCCGGCGCCATCTTTGAATGGCGGTGCAACTGCACTCTCAGCGGCTACTCGGGTCGCAGCCTCCAACTGCACTTGTAAATCAGCATTTTCCCTCAGCACCACAGCATATTCCCGAAACAATACATTTAACATTTTTCCCTTCTTCCACTTGGGGCTGGTCCATTTTGTGGCCTTTCGCCTGTTATTCTCCAAATTCTCCCAGAGCTGAGTTAACAGCATGTGCCCCCTTCATCCCGATGTGAGGCTTGGACAGTTGAATCTGTCCGGCGGGGTGTCCTCACCTCCCTCCTTCATGTACCACACACACCGGGCAAACTCCTATGCCGGGCTGGGACATGCCGTGCAGGAAGTTTTCACGTGGGCAAGGGATACAGACCCGGTCTCTTCCCTTGGGCGATAGACGGCCCTGGGGTCCCGCATCACACAGCCGAATGTGCTGGCATTGAGCCGGACGGCCCATTCTTTTCCGCTAATGCCCCAGAGGGACAAATACCCATTTACAGTGGATGCGGCTGGATTCGCGGCCTGGTGGTACATGATGTGTACCCATAAGTCGTCCGGGTCATTGGTCAGACAGCTTCCACTGCGCCATGGGCAGTGACGGATCAGTTCTGATTCCAAGCCTCCCATTGATCCTGTTCGTGATGCCATGTCAGAGCCAAGAGCTCCGGTGTCACGGTGGGGCTGAGTACAGATCAAACAGGTGGGATAAGCAGCGAGGAGTCAGAGCGGGCGGGACCCGTGCGGTTTCAAAAAGTAACTTTTATTCTGTTTCTTACTTACACCACTGATGGTATTGTAGCATAGGTCAGTTCAGCTTGGTTATAATCAATCAAGAATGAGAACGAGAAACGCGGAACAATAGACGATGAACGAGGCCGATCGGTAACAGTGACGGAAACGAGTAAACCGGAACGTAGACAAACGAGGTAATCGAAGACATGAAGCGAGTGGCTGAAAACGTGGTACGAGTTAACCGGAACGTGAAACAAGTAATCGGATCAAAGACATGAAACGAATAACCAGAATGAATGAGCAATCGATTGAGTAACCGAATAACCGAGACGAAGAAGAGCGTTATCTAGGAAGGGGTACGCTGGGACTCGACGGTGGCGGGGAGACCAGTGGAACTCTGGCAGATGTGAACCAGGGTTCTCTCTGAGGCAGTCAACGCTGTAACAGTCTCTGCTCAGAAGGGCTCTGGTCTGATTTGGTCTCACACTGGTCTGGTCTCCTAGTCTCTGCTGTGGGCGGAAACTCCCTAGCCTTAAATATGTTTTGAGTGGCCAATCACACGGCTTCCCCTGTGAAGTTTCTAGTTAACTTACATCATGCTGGAACAAGACTGGGCATGTGCATGATGTCCATTCAGATTACCTCACTTCAAATTTACATAGAGGTCAGGCATGGGGCATGTTCCAGGCATGCGTACTGGTCTCTTGGGGTTTTTCCATTGACATACCTGTACGTGTTATGCTTAACTCAGTGTTAGCCAGCACTTCTCTTAAATTTGGTTCTGACAGTAATATCTTACTTAGCAACACTTTATTATTGTTTGGCAACTGGAATAATTTCCCTACTGTAGTAAGCAAGTAGAATACTATTAATATAATTCTGCACCTGCATTTCAGTAATAGCTGAAATAGTTAATGTTGCTCATAAGTTTAACTTGAAATAAATTTCAATTTCATAATATTACTTTATTTCTTTTTCCCCCAAGATTAATCTATATTGTCACTGTAATTTACATTGAGAATTATCAATAAGAATAGACTACGTGATATTACCTCTATTGACTCTATATAAACCCAAAACAGAATGTGTGAGACAATTCTATTTTAAGAAACACAAGGAAGTATTCAAAATAAAGTCTCTTTTTGGCCTGCTAAGAATATAATTAATAAGAAAATGGAATTTTCAAGTGAAGTTAAAGTGAAGAGCCCAATTACCAGCATTTAAAAAAAGGTCATTCAGTTATGTAAAAACTGATTTTATGTCAACTCATTTTGCTATGATAATGACGTAAGAGTATTACTAAATATCATATAAAACATCAATTAATATAATAGAAATATCTTTACAAAATCAATCAAAATGATATTGACACGCAAGTTTATCAGACTGAAATATTCTGATGTTGCTGAAATGAAAAAGTCAAAATGATTGATTCTTTTTTAACTTTGATTTCATGAAAATCAACAAATCACTCCAAAACTCCTCAGAGATAATAAACATGTTTTTTTCTTTCTACAGAAAACTGTTCCATGTTCTCTCTTTACCAGCTCTAATCAAGAATATCCTCATAAAGCCAGAGGATTTTCCATGAGAAATCCACCTTCAGGATAGTAAAGAGGAGAAACAAATGCTTTTTTGTCCCTGTAACCCTGAGGCAGAGGCTCCATTTAATTGAGGGAACCTGCAGCCGCAATGCCCACATGCAAGTGAAAGTAGCTAAAAGTGGGCTGCAGTTGCAAGAGAGTAGATAGCCAGGGAGCTAAATGGCTGCAAGTGCCTACTGTGGGGCAAGTTGGGTAGCATTAGAGCAGAGCCCTCAGTATGCAGGAGAGGAACAAGTGCAACTCAGCCAGAGAAACAGCAGTAGACAGCTCATTAAGCTGAGAGGATGCACCTGCTGGAGATCGTAGTTAAAGCCCTTAAGGTTTAATTAAGGCCAGGAACTGTTACCACTAAATCTGTGTAGTGCCAGCAGGGCATGAGCATTTCCAACCGGGCACATGAGCCATCTGCAGGGTGCTGGTGAAGTTCTGATGGAGGGCCCAGGGACCGAGTTTGGGTTGGTTAGGAACCAGGCAGATCACTCCAGCACTCAGGGGCAGCCTCCCAATCAATACAGAAAGAACATCGCAGTATGGCAGGCAAAATAGAAAGGTGGGTACACAAAGGACCTGGAGTGCTAGCAGGATTAGAGTAGCACCTAGGGCATGCCACAGCTGCCCTCAAGGCTATCTTGTCACAGTCCCAAAGGAACATCTTGTGAAATTGAAAGGACCACAAGGTATGATATAGAATGATCTCCATTGACTCTCCCTGACAGATATGTTCAAGGCTCAGGTGAAATCGAGGCAATGCTGGGTCAGAGAATCTTTCTGTCTTCCTACCAAGCCACAAAATAGAAGTGTATTTGGATGACAGAAGGCAACTCTATTCAAGAGACTAACTGTCTTTGTCCCTGGCAGTGTGTGGTGTGTAAGTGGGGCTGGTGAGCTGTGTCCTTAGCAAGCTAAACCAATTTGGTTTTCAAAATTAATGGTTAAAGTTTTGATATGGAATTTCATATAATGTACAGTATTTCATTCCATTTTAAACTCGTAGAAGATATAGGCATCAAAAACTTGCCTTACTGTAGGCACCCTGGAAAAGTTTACTTTGCCCTATGCCCAATATCTCTAATACTTAGTAGCATGGGCAGATCCAGGATTTCAGAAAGGGGATGTGGGAGCAGCCACCTCTGCTACAAAGGTGCCGCTGAACCTGGTGGGGAAAGAAGGAGTTCTTTCCTGCTTCAGAGACTCAAAATGTCCCCAGCTGCTGGAAAAGGAGATGCATCAACACCACTGCACCCCTGCTGGATCCAGTCCTGCCCAGTAAAATGAAATGAACATCTGTTGTGACATAGCAGGGACAACCAACACAAACTTGTGACTTTAATGGAAAGATAGATGCATGCAAATCCTATTAAGGACCATCCGTGTTGTAAGTAAGTAAATCCCTTACAAAATGAAATCCATTTGCTTTGATTTTCTCCCAAAACAATCAATTATGTTCTTTAGGTTTTATGTCCATATCATGATGTATAGCCAAATTGACTAATCCATTGTGTCTTCTGCTTTTCCTTAGATACCTTTTTAAAGATGTTAGAGTATTGAATGAATGTTGCAGCCAAAACTTACAACAAGCCAACCAGCGGACACTAAAGAAAATGTCTAATCCATAGGCCAGGAAAAATATACACTACACAATAAAGCTTCAGGCCTAATAAAGGACTTAGTGTGCCTGGATACAAGCCCAGAGACTGCTCCAACATACTGTAATTACGGCACATCAGAGCAGACTCGATTAATCGAACCTGCTGGATTGTGGTAATTACCATGCTCCAGCCAGCCTCTGCATTTCATGTATCAGCATCCCCATGTTTCAAAATGGTGGCAGGGATGCTTTATCTAAAGCTTGTTCAGTGAGCTTTAGATATAGCATCCCTGCCATGATTTTGAAGCATGGGGGTGCCAATATACAAGATGCTGTGGGCTCTTTGCCTTTTAATTAAAGTAGCTCTTTGAGCTGCCTAATTACAGAGCCCCTCTCTTCCCTCCCCCCCAAGCACATATAAAAATGTCCTTGGAGCCTAAAAGTTTGAGCCCCTACTCTTAGGACTGATTCTGTATATTATCCAATAGCTGTTTGACATAGAATCAGGAAGTGTTGGGAATAGAGACCATAACCTACCACTCTTTTCTATCTGAGTGCTATAAACACCAAATGTGTTAATATATTTTTTCTCTCTTTCTCTTCTTGGCCCTATGCAGCTTGAATTCTTTGCTCTGCATTAACACAGTTTTGAGAGGAGAAGTAGAGAATACTTTCCAACCCTATTTGACTAATCCATGGCTTATTTTACAGGCAGTCTTGTGGGAGACATAGGTTAGAATCCCCTGTGCACTAGAGAGGAGTGTTGTAGCAACTAGACTATTACAGCAAGCCACATTTCCATGTTGTGAGGAGCATGATGTGGTCACTGGTATAAGCCTGCCAGGTGAAGCCCTTCAGGGGACTTAGTTAAGGGACCACTTAGGGATGGATTTAATATTAAGGAAGCTACTAGATGCCTGAATTCAGGCCACTAACAGGGTTTCTGTCAAAACCTGATGTAGGCTAAGTACAGGCACCCAAGAAGCCTGAGGTGGAAACATTCTGACTTTTGAAATGTACTCTAAGCACCCAAAGTTAGGTCAGGAGCAAACAGAACAAACATTGGCCTTTTGGGGATCCAAGCTTGCCTGTACATGTTAAGCCCAGCAGGTAGCAGGGGCTCTCACATACCTCCTAGTGTGGTCTGTGGACTCCCCAGTCTATCAAAGACTCCTGACTGGCTGAACCACCCCTGATTGGCTGCTGGGCACATGCCACCATGTTCTCAACCCCCTGCCATTGTGCCTTCATTTCCTGGTTTGTGCACCCAGGGTGTTATGACCACAGGGGGATGGCCTGTGGCAACTTTGTCTCCCCCCACTGCCCCTTCCTTCTCCCATCCCCAGGGAATCTGCATTTCTCCCAGGGCCTAGGTCCCTGTCATGGTTATTTGGAGCTGGAGCAAACCTTACCCTCATGGGTTGGATAGCATCCTTGCATGGGGCCTGACTTATCAAGAGAAGTGTCTGGAGGACTGGCTGTGCTATTGCAGCAGCCACTGTGCTGGTACTGGGGAGTGGGGAGGCTGGTATGCACTTTGTGCCTCTGGGAGGGGTGCAACAGCATGTGATAGCACTTACTCTGGAACAGCCACAGCCCCTGTGTGAGGAATGGTGTCCTGGGGCCTTCCTGTGTCTCCTCTTCTGGTGGGGTCCCTGTGGGTGACTCTTCTGGAACACCCATGGTCCCATGGGAAAAGAAGTTGTTGACTGCCCTATTTTTAGGGAGAAAGTGACCCAGGTGATTGCAGAACTGCACATTGTGCCTACAGCATGCAGACCACTTTGTAGAGTCAAGCATGCAGTGATAATGCCTCTTCATCAACGTGGTCTTGGCAAGACAGTGAAACCAGTCCCTGTTGTGCCTCCATGCATGCATCTGCTGGGCAATGTGAAGACACTTCTGATTCAATGCCATATACAGAACTGGTGCTGGATGTCTTCCTTGCCCCAGATGGCCATGGAATCCTTTATTTCCCTGCAGTCCTGGTTCTGTGCCCAGGTTTGGCTGATGGCACTGGATGGGGTTTGTCCATAATCCATGGCAGTGTCTGTAGGGTCTCAGTGTCTGTAGTTGAGTTGAGGGTCTGGCTTTGAGGGGGTGGGTGGAAGACTGGAAAGGTATATAGATGGATGGATGGATGGAAGCAGCACTGGATGGGCAAAGGTACAAATTGGGGAATGTGGCTTTTGCTCTCACTTCAGAGGCTTGTGGCCTCTGCTGTCAAATCACCTGGGCTCTGCTGTTCAGGTCACCTCCACAATCTCAAAATTCCCAGGGGCTTTCAGCAGACACCCCCATGATTCTGGCAATGCTACGTGCCCTGCCCAGGCTGTAAAATTCAAGAGTCCTTGACAAAACAAGGAGGCAAATGGCCACTTCCCACATGGTACTAATGTTTCCAGGGGTGTCTATGTGCTCGGCCCAGCCCGGAGGTTCAAGGGCTCCTCCTCCCACCCCAGCCACATCCCCACAAATGCTTAACTAGTTAGTTGATCTAGTATTAGGTAATTAATTGGAGTCAATATGAATTGCATGAGAAGGAAGCACATGGCAGGAGCCTTCTCTCCAAAAAAAACTGCAACCAACCAAAAAAAAATTAAATGTGATGATAAATATTTAAGGCCCAACTCAGCCACCCTTACTTGACATCCTTATAAGATGGAGGACTTTAGTGTATTTGGATTCTATTAGTAGCATATTATGAATTTCAGTTCCAAATACTACTTGCCAAATTTTATTAAATCTCATTTTTTTCATTTTAACATTTCTTTCCCCATTCTTTATTGGCACTGGACAAAATCCCTGTTTTGAAGAGATTTCAGTATAATATAGATGTCACAAGTGAGAAAGCATGAGGCAACACACTATCAAGTGATTTTTTGAGTTATTATGAATTCATTTTGATATTTAAACAATGAATAAATACATCTACATATGTAGTTTATAAACCTGAGCGAGGTAGAATTTAGGATGAATGTGGGTGGGAGATGCTGTATAGAGAGGAATGTGATTTTAAAAGAAGAAGATTACAAAGGAGATATGAGACAGATCTAAGACAGATCTCTTCTCATTATTTCCATCATCCAGAGCTGTAACCCTTCAAAAACAGACATAAGGGCTAAGGACAGAAGTTACATATAAACCAGTTTAAGTGATCAGAAACTAGTTTAAACTTGTAACAGAACAGAAGTGCAGTGCACATAAACCACTTTCAAAATGGCTGAAACTGGTTTAAGATAAACCTGGTTGAATGTAGTATCAGACTTAACTGATTTAGGTCAAACCAGTTTATGAAACTTCTGTCCCAGACCACTTCCAGGTTCAAGTTAAATCATAGTCCCCCCGCATGCTTTGCAGGCCTAGACTGGGCTGTTGTGTGCTCCAGACAGCAGGGATGGCCTCACCCCTCTGCTCCCTGGCTCAAGCAGTGAGGGCTGACTCACTACCCCCCTGCCCCAGGGAAACCCCAGCTGGGGTCTAGGGCCAGGGAGGGATGTTAAACTCCCCTTCCCCTGAGTACAAACGTTCCCTGCCCTGCTGGCTTACTGTTGGCTGCAACTGTGGACAAACAAATCCCACAGGCACCTGGAAGCAGGAAGAGGAAATGATGAGCAACTCTGCAGTTATGCTGCTGTGATTGTGGACTACAAATCCCAGGGACAGCAGGAAGGAGTCATGAACACACAGCCTATGCTGGTTGCATGCCAGACAGCCATGGTCTAGTGCCCCCCTGCTTCTGGTTTGAGCCACTGCAGGCATGTGGCTGCATTTCCCAGATTAAAAGTGAATGTCTGTTCATTTGCTTATTGGTTCAATCTTTGCAGCTTAGAGTAACCTGCAAAGACTGAATCAATTCAGCCATGGGCTTTTGATTGTCCATACTTAGCCAAACTATTCTAGTGTTGGAACCAAAGCTAGGTTCTGATCCAATACTCTAATGCAAACACTCCCCTACTCACCTAAATTGAAATTTCATATTTAAGGTTTTATCCCATCTCTATGTGGATCTTTGGATTTGCCTAGTGCATTCAAGAATAACTGTCACATAGAGTTCAGATGTAACCTAAATTTCAAGCATATACAAACTTGGTTTTAACAAGATACTGTTTGCATCAGGACATTCTTCTGAGACAGGTATTTAGTCATGTGTGTCTGAACACAGGCAAAAGCCAAGGTAGATTTGCTCCTTAGAGATGAACTATGAAGTAAGCAGCTGCTTACTGCATCAGATGCATCTGAAGTCACTTTAGAGACTGCAAGTTAGAGAATGCAAGTTGGAGAAAGTAGATATTATGGACTATAGATACCGAAAACAAGAAATAGCGTTTACTTTTTTAAAAATAATTCCCCACAATAGCCTTCAGAAGGAGTTAGAAAGTGGAGTGCTATTAAAATATTTCAGGCAAGATTTTGCTTCCTAATTTAGGCCCACATACATACCTGGCTCTTATTCTTATTTTCTTTACAGCTATATAGAGCTGAGCAGTTCTACCTGATAAGCCTTATTTGGCTTCATTTGCCCTCCTCAGGTTTAGCTTTGAATCCAGGTCCAGAATGAAACAATTCAAAGCTGTTGAGTTATGTCCGGTTCTGGTACAAAACTGTAAATCAAGCCTGTATTTGTTCCAGTCATGGCTGGCCTAGCACAGTTCCCACTGTAATTAGCAGAGAAACTTCTACCACATAAATGCAACCTGTTTGTTGGGGGGAGGGGGGGGAGAGGGGTTGTTTGTTTTTTAAACTCTGAGACATTAAGTGGCCATGAATTTGCTGTATTCTCTTCCCTTCTCCCAAACTGTAGATTTTTTATTATTTGTAATGGCTGTTAATGATTATCCAGCTGTGGATGCTATTTTCCCCAGTTTGAGGTAGTTCTCTAATTCGTTGCTAGGAGATGAAACAAAGGCAGGCTAGAGATATACCTTATTGACTAAACAGTATACAAAGACCCAATGCAGCTCCAGTTGAAATCAAGGGAAAACTACCCCTGATTTCAGTGAATGCAGGATCAGGCCATAAATCCTTGAAAAATGATAAGCCCAATTTGAGATTTAAATATTAGGGCTGTGTGAAATTTTGCTATGTGTTTCATTTTGAGGCCATTTTGACTCATTTCAAGCTCAAAACAGCAACACTGAAATGAAATGAAAAGCTTTGAAACAACCTCAAAATAAAACAAGGGCAGGTAAAACATTTCAAAAGTTTCAAAATGTTTTTAGTTTCGAAGCTCGGCTTGCTTGAGCTAAAGAGAAACTAAGGAAAGGGAGGGGCGAAAAGTGGGGAAGGACTGCTGGAAAGAATGCATAGCTAGCCAGTGACTGTGATTCTTCCCTGAGGTCCCTTCCAATCCAAGTTCTCTGGGGGAAGGACAAAAAAACAGCATAAAAAAGCATAGTTTGAACTGAGCTTTCTCTGTGCCTTCACACTTACAAGTGACACACGTTTAGCTCTGAACAGCTTGAGGTACAGTTTCCTAGAAACCCCTGCACCTATTTCCTTGAAACTTGGTAGGCTTCATGGCCATAGCAGGTGCTACCGTGCCTGCAGTTTTCACCATGCTGTGTCTTTTAACACACAAACACAGTTACATGCATCACGAGTTTTGCTTGCCAGCAGCCTGATGTGCAGTTTCTGAGAAACCCCTGTGCTTATCTCCTTGAAACTTGGCAGGCTTCATAGCCTCATAAGGGGCTACCATCCCTGCAAGTTTAATCTGAATTAGACAAGAAATGACAAAGTTATAGACAAAGTTTTGTGCTTCCCCATTATAGCCTATGGGCGAAACATTGAAACAGCATTGAAACAACAAAAGTTTCAACAGAACAAAATGAAACAGCAGTTTCAAAATTAAAACTCAAAATGAAACATTTTCCCTGTCAACATGGTGAAATGGAAGTCAAAATAAAATGGTGCTGTTTTGGACCGCCCTGTTAAATATTACTACATTTCTACAACTTGCATGTGACTGAAGGTCTATGTGATAAGCTGGGATCCTGGTTTTCTGTAATTTTAAAAAATTCCCAATTTTCAGTTAAAAAAAAAGGTAAACCCAATTCCAGGTTTTTCCATGATTAAAATGAAACACCATTATATCTCTATCTCTATCTATATGTATGTGTTAGTGGTGTTTCATTTAAATCATGGAAAGAAGTAGATTTTGGGTTACATTTTTTACACTGACAATTGAGGATTTTTTTTAATCAGAGAAAACCAGGATGCCTGGTGATAAGCTTAACCCTCCCCCCCACCACCACCCAAAGTTCACTTCACTATCTATGAGATCAATTCAGAAAACACACAATGAGAGTGATGGCCCTGACGGCACACAAGCACCGTGTTTGAAAACCTTCGACCAATTTCTTGGTAAACAGTGTATTATACTGGCACTGCAGGTAGTGGCTTCACTGCCTGTCCTTCAGGCACACAATGCCTCCAATTGGCTGCTAATGTTAGGGTTCCAGCTAATTAGGCCATTAAAAAGAACTGATGAAGTATTGACACAGTACCAAATATCTTGTGGTCCTTAACCATCCTTTCTGGGACATGAGCCGGCAAATGGGAAAACCTGACTGTCCCCACTCACTAGGGCTTCATGAGGGTAGCCCTGTTTGTCTCTTGGCTTCCTAAATTCTATACATTTTTTAGGCAATCTACTGGGTTCAGAAGGGAAAATAAAATCACTGCTTCTTTTTCAGGGAGCAGATTGGGAAGGCAGAGAAAGAGTTTCTTTTCCTCCCATTGAAGCATGCGAGGTGTTTCCTACAGGGAACATCATAAACACTGTCTCTCAAAGGGTTTTTTTGTGATTGCTGAGTGGCTCTGAGAAAGGAACACTACATTAAGGCTAGCCAGACTATTGGATATTATTATTCATATAGCCAGGAAAAGTGACAACTGTAAAATGGTAACTAAGAAAGCAAAAAATGTAGGAGCTTGCCAAAAAGAGTTCTCAGAGCTAGCTGCCCTATGTATGTATGTATGGGACTCCCAGCAGCATATCTCAACTCTGTAGCAGACTGTCTGAATCAAGCATACATGGATCCAAAACATTACTTGAGTGACCAGAATTGTCAGAAATTGGCCTTAAGACATGAGAAAAGAGAAAGAATCTCTGTTTCTTTACGGGCATCCAAGGTGTCTGGGACTTTGGGTCTGTACGTTGGACTCATAGGTTGCTGGTCCTGCCTCATGGATTGAGGACAGGCAGTGTACATGCTTCTCACAGTTTACATTTTACACATACATTTGGTTTCCCCAGACAAGTTGGAAAGCAGTGATGCTACATATTAGTATTTATAGGTGGGCTGATATACATTTGGGAATGCTAAAGTATATTTTTATAGTAATAGGAGTAGGAGTTCCTGTCTACACCAGGGACTCTGCAACAGCATTTGACAAGCACAAGGCAATTTAACAGTGCTGCAGAACTATTAAGTACCTTGGCAGAGGCTATATTTAGAGGGCATTTTCATTACCAAACTTATCTTGTTGCCATTCTGATCCCTGTTAAATAGCCAGGAGTTAAACACAATTTTATGTTAAAAGCCTCTCAACCATTAGGGAACTTGCCCGTTGCTACTGTTCAGCAGTAAACAAATTTCTTTGTGTGGATGGATCTATGATAAATGGAGGGAGGACATGGGTGGGCCGGGGACAGAGGCTTCACTAGCTCTTGTCAGTGACAGCCCAGGAGTCGGGCTGGTCCAGCATTGGGCAGAGATGAGTTCTGACTGAGGCTAGACTGCTACCCTCAGAGGGAGGGTGAGCAGGGTACCACAAAGCCCCATGGGTTGTTGGCAGATTGTAACCTAACGCGAGTCACAGTGGGATCTGGTACAGATGTTCATTACAGTGCTCTAGCCTACAGCACTATAGGTTACCACATCCATCCAGGGTTATCTTAAAGCAGGATCCAGCATTTTTACAGTGTTCTATGTGCTCTAATCACCTGTTCGGTTATAGCTGTAGAGCGCTTTCTGTGTATTTACCATCCAATAAATGTAACTTGTACATCTGGCCATTAAGATTAAACTCAACTTCCACAAGAGGAGAGCAGGAAGCATAACCATCCATGAGTTGAGAGTGCCAGGCTGCTGTAGCACATATGTTTTGTATGGCTCTGTATTAGAAAAACTGAAGCTGAATTATTATTTCCATCCTGGCTCTAATTCCAAGTATATTTTCATTAGGTTTTAGATCAGCTAGAACAGAAGATGATTCTAAAATGGCAGTCATTAACATGTATTGTATCTGACTGCTAAAATTTCAAGGATGAAAGCAGTGCTTGTTTCTCTGCACTTGAAAGTCAAGGAAATTCTCAGCAAGATTCAAAGTGTTTTTCTGAGTGTCAGTTACAAAAAGAGTTTTAGGAAAAACACCTACATGCTTTTAAAAAAATAATAAAAAATCCAAAGAGCAATCATAACCCTTTCCTGTAAATGTCAGGGAACAAAAGTTTTTATACCATACTCATGCAAGGTCACAAATACCTGGAAGTTTGTTGCTAACTCATTGATGAAGGTGAAATTTTCACATACCAACAATGTTTAATAAATTGACTGTTTGGAAAGCACCAAGGGAAGACGCAACTTTAGGAAAAAATGTTTCAGATGTTTGAAAGAATTCATGTTACACAGCTGGGAAGTCATCTGTGAATGACACTGCTGTGCCTTTCAGCCAGAGATGTGCAGGTTAAAAAAACAAAGACTTCTGGTTCTAATGAGCTACCTGACCTGCAAATTGTCTTGAAAAATATGGGTCAACTGTTTCCCCCCTATAATCAGTTTCACAATCACCTGTGCATTTGAGTTGCCTGTAGACAACTCCAATAACAAGTTGTAAAACTATTATTTACCAAAACTCCTTATTATTTACCTGTCCTGATTATTGACTCAGCTATAGTATGACAATCACTCTTCAAGGAATATGAACACAGATGTGATAGGATATGGTACTGTGGGAAGTAGAATAAAAATAATTTGCAATTTTTTCTGTCTCTATACAGACCAAGCATAGGGATATAACTATCACCTGTTATTTAACCCTTTTCATCTGAAAGGACCCCAGGCTACTTTATAAACACACACACACGCACACATACATGATACAACTACAATGTGTGTGTGTGTTTATAAAGTAGTCTGGGGTCCTTTCAGATGGACTGACTTAAACATGTAACATTGCACAGTAATAGGGACACACAAAAGTTCTGGCTAACAGCACCAAGGCAAACGCATATACCATATTTTCTCCCCTCTCCCCCCTCAATAAAACATGTGCCTTGTTTTTGGAACACGTGATGTAGAAAACGAAATATTTTCTAGTCATGGTTGACTGTATAACAAAGCGTAAGTCCTACTTAAAATACCATGTGTCCAGGAAATATGGCATCCCAGGAGACAATGTGAGTGAGGCAGCAGGAATTTCCTGGTATGACAAAAACCAGAACAAGCTAGGCACCAGACCCTTGCAAGGACAGAAGCAAAACTGTTACTTCTTTACCATGAACAAGTCTTTATGAACTTATAATTCATAACATGTTTCCCCACCACAAACCATATCAAGATACCTCAGACTGCCTTCAACAGCTCACTTGCCCTTAGCCAGTTTAGTGGCTCTTTGTTCAAAAAGTATTGCCTGACTAGTAGCAGTGATAGGGTTAACACTGGACTCTGCCCCTACTCTTTGCAGTCTGAGAAAAGCAGCACCTCTCTTGGTAGCCATGAGTCAAGGTGTCTGCTTGCTCTATTCCACCCAGCTTCTATACTAGTAAAGAAAAAATCATCTTTTCTACCTAAAACATGCATTCCAATTTTGGAGAGCTGATTTCAGGGTGGAATGAGGAAGGTGGGCATGCAAGTAAAGTTGGTACTTATGAATAGTCTTATGGTAATTTTAACTACTCTGAAATATTTAAAACTAAAAGAAAAATCAAAGGTTTAATTCTTCCTTCACCACTAATTTATGTTAGGAGTCACGGCAGCAAGAAGGCTAAATTGCCACCATCTTGTCCTGGTTGCCACCAGATGGCCCCAGTTGTCTACATGGGTGTGCCTGCTTGCTTACAAACAGCAAACCTTTCAGAACCTAGTAGGCTACTCAATAGGGCAGAAGTTCCTCTGGAGCCTTGAGCTTTTGACTGTCTGGTCTTAGTTTCCTGGTTCCTCCCTGTGCACTCCTCCTTCCACACTCCAGCCTAGACAGCTTTGCTTTAGACTTACTCCTCTCCCACCCCACCTCACCCCTCCACAAGAAACTCTCATCTTCTGACAGCTGGTTCTTGGCTTGAGGCTTTGGCTTGGTGATTACCCATATCCTGTGCCATACAGCTATATGTGCCTGCTTTGGACCTCTTAGCTAGTAACTCTGGTCTGGATCCCTGTTTCCTTCTCCTTACTCCCTTGGCTTGTGGTTTAACGGAGAGTTATTGATGATGACTTGATTTCTCACACAGTTTGGCCTCTGACCCACCTGTTTCTGGTCCCTTATCTTTTGACTCTTGTCTGGACCTTGTCTGCTCTTGATGCCCTGGGCTGAGTCCCCTGACCAGCCCTGTCCCAATCACACCCCTGTCAGTTGATGCTGGTGCAAGGTATGTACTATCCTACATAAATCAGTGGAATCACTGTAGGTGAAAATGTAGTTGTGACTATGATCAATATAAAGACCTAAGATTAAAAAAGTAAGTAATGTTTTTTTTCCATGCCCCAGTGTTTAAGTGCACTGTTTATAATTACTGATTTGCAGTAATCAGAATGCCCTCAATTATGGAATGCTGGAAGCTCCAATGGGAAGCTGCCCAGGAAATTCTGGGCATACCCTCTCTTTCCCTGTTCCCTTCCCCCTTCCTCTCACTATGGACACTTGTCCACGTGACACCTCTTCTGTTACCACGTTACACTTTTCCTGGTTCCACGTGACAAAAATTGCCCTTAAGCCGCCTAAATCATGTCTGCAGATCCATGTTGTCAGTTGATTTTTATCATTTTAGATTTTTTTCGTGATAATTTAAACCCCTCCAGTTTGCAGCTATTACACCACCAGGTGCTGCTTGGGTTCACTAGTAAATCCATGGAAATCCATTAAATTTCTCTTGCAATGATTCAATTGGATGCCAGGTGCTAATCTTGCAAATATTTAATATTATTATTTTATTGAGTATTTCAGATTAATGAAAAATGAAATTAAAAAAAACAAACTTTCCACCTTTTTACATGCACTTTGCTTCTGGCTGTACTTTTCCCACTGCCACTGCCACTGCCACATATCAGAGCTGGCCATACTCAGCCTAGTCCCCCCGGCCCTCTATCTTTTCATCCTGCTCCTGCCCAGAGTAGCAGGGATCCCCCCTACCCCATTCCCTCCCCCCACCCCAGCTGCACTGATTCACCGAGATGGGTGGCAGTGCCACTTTCCCCATCCCTGCTGCCACTTATCACAGCCAACCAGCCACCCTCAACCACTGCTATTCAACATGCCCCCCCAAAAAATTATCATCTTACTCCCTTCTACCCCCTTCACATTTTTTTCAGTTCCAGCAAGCACTCAGAAGGCCATATTGTATCCAAAACAATTTAATAACTTAAATTTTTACAATTGAATACTTTAATTTAATCACATACTTCAACTTTTACAAATGAATAAATAAAAAAGGAAGCAAAGAAAGAAAGAAGAAACAAACAAACAAACACAGAAATTTCTTCATCCTTCCTCATCATGCTCCTCTGCCAGGTTTCACTCCTGCCCAGAGAAAAAAAAAGAATGAAATGTGTACAATGTATAGTGTCTTGGATTCTCATATTTAGTAACCAAAGTACTTGGACTTTCTTCTCACATGACATAACTGTATTTTAAGTCTTTCCATTATACACATATCTAAGTAATGAATCTATCCCCATTGATACCAGTCCTACTCTGTGTCCCTGCATCTCTGCTATCAGACCTTAGAACAGCTGTCAGCGGATTTCGCAGTTGACATTAAGCAGTTTGCTCATTCAAAAAATTCAAACAAAAATCACTGTCTTTTTGCAAGCTACCCCACCATCCACTAACTTACCACTGTCCTGGACTCTTCTTTGTCCCTGAAGCACACGTGTCCACAGCATTCCCACTGGTCCCATCCTGGTGGTTGTGCTGCAGCATTTACACAGTAGTGTGTACCACAATTGGGGGGGTGGTAATAATCCATAGTATCTGTGCAGTGGGTACGGAAGGACCCCAAGTGGGTGCCCATGCCTAATGAGAACATTGGCACGTTGGACAGTACAAAGGCATCTTGCAGTTGTATGTCTTCCTGCTGTGCCCTGTAGGTAATTTAAGCTACAAAATGTAGGCTGTTTCCCCTAATGCCTTAGTCAAGCTGGCACCAAGATGGCTGTCACTAGTTTTGAGATTCATATTATGGGATGCTTCCCTTTATCACCCACCCCACCCAGCACCACAAAGATTTTTCACCCAGCCTCTTGTATGGAAAATAAAAATATGGGACACTTTCCAAAGTCCTTTTGTGATACTTACCAAGAAGCTGCCCAGCTTGTTGAAAATTGTCAACAAGCTGCCCAGTTTGAACTCCTACATCAACAAGACAGGCTGCTTTTATCAAGACTTTTCCTGAAAAACCAAGGGTGGGTTCTAAAAGCGACCATGCAACAAGGAAGAGTCAGGGAGGGAGGGAGTGTGTGTGTGGATGGAGAGTGCACAAGTAAGGTAATAACAATCTAGTAAAAAAAATTGGGCTACATGAACAAAGACAAATACAGAAAAAGGAACATTATGTACATGGTCCTTGAAAAGAGCCAATGAAGCATATTTTAGTAAGTAGCTGCTTGGACTAGCTTGACCATTTGTAACTTTTGAGCATTTTAAAATATTGTACACTGTAGGCCGGGCCACTGAGCAGCAGGAAACGGGAAGGCTAGAGGCAGGGCAAAAGTGAGACAAAAAACATATTCATTGTTAAATACTGGCACATTCATATATGAAACAGAAATATTAATTTTTAAATTAATTTACAATGCAAGCTTAGTTGCTGATGTATAGACATAATACGAGATCTTTAATGGTGAATTCCCATATCCTTTTTCAGTAATGAGTCTAAAAGGATATTAAAAGTTTCAAATAGGCACCTGGCAGTGAAACTGCCAGCATTTTTTATGGAAGTGGCATCAGGAGACTGTATCAGGCTTGTGTTCTTCTCTTCTGCCTATTGTGCCTGACGGGAGCAGCATATGAGGCATAGCATTCAGGCACTAGAAATAGGAGGGAGAGAGAAGTTAAGACCATAAGAATAATTCAGGCACAGCTGGTGAACTTAGACACACGAGGCAATGAAGCAGCCCACAGGGGCAGGGGGGCTGGGGTTTGCAGCTGGCCAGGAAGGGGGGTGGAATTCCAGCAAGCAGTGGGGAGGCTGAACCCAACCCCCCCATTCTGGGCAGGCTGCAAACCGCCCCGCTCCCAGCCACCTGCAAACCCTGCCCCCCTTGCTGCCAGTGCGCTGCGACCCCCCCCCCCCCCCCCGCTCCTTTGGCATGCTCCACCACCCCACCAGTCTGAGTTCACCAACCACATGCGTAAGAACTAATATTGTAAAACCACCATGAAATCACTCCAGCCCTGAAATAAGGATACCCATCCTGTATGCAAGCAGTGGGGAGGGCATGGGAAGCTGGAGAAAAGCAGCTGAGGGGCAAGGAAGGGTGGGGAGGAGGACTTCATGCTATCGGATACCTAGCAACTCCATTTACATGAAAGTTTAAGTAAACAATGCAAGCTGCCCTTCCTCAGGCAAACCTGTAAGACACATTCTGCAATCCATTTCTCTTGTAGTGCCAAGTGTCTCACTTACATACGCCTAAATGTCCCGACTGGTTGTGGAAAAGGTCAGGGTGTCCTCTTTCAAGTGTCACAAAAGTGATCTCATCCTGCATTGGAACACAATACTGTACCTGACATCAGTGGCAAGCAGCATGAACCAGTGCTGTGCCACCCAGAGGCAAGTGTCCCATGGGGCTGGTCTTTCTGCCTCTGGTGTGCTGTCATCTCTCATGCACCTCAAAAGTCTACAGTGTAAACACCCCACTCACTGATCCATGAATTTATACACACTCAGGGGGAAGAAACCTCCTGCCCTCACTGGCCTCATTCTTGTGGGAAAAAAAAGAAGCAGACAGTCTGGTGCTGCCTGGACAGACTGTGAAAAGACCCATGGGCTGGAAAAGTGTGCTAAAAGCCCAGCCCCCAAAAAGCAGCAAACCAGAACTCTTCCCTATGCCAAAAACAGTGGGGCAGAAACATTGCTTGGGGCAACTTTGCAAAGTGGGTAGGTGGGAGATGCAATGCTTGTGGGAGCCCTGTGGAGTTTTGCACGAAAAGATTTTGTGCCAAAATTGCCTGAGCATCCTGTCCAATTTGAACTCAGGAAAAGTGTGCAATTTACAACTTGCACCCAGGAAAAGTGAGGCACCAGGCTAGGACAGGGGGTGATGCTTGGGGTTGATGCTTGGGTAGCTTGGGTAGTGCAAAGGGTAACCTGCACCCAGTGCCCAGTGGAAATAGCATGCTGCCCTAAGGGTAGCCCCCCCCCCACCGCAACCTTGGGTATGTGCAATGTTTGTGTACACTTGTGAGGAGCCCTGCAGAGCTTCATGTGCAAAGATTTCATGGCCAAGCACCCCGTGCAACTTGCACCCAGGAAAAACAAGTGGCAGAAATGCTGCAGCAGGGCGTTTGTTGTCCTAAAGTGCCATAAGGCAGTAAGGTAGTACTGAAAGGGCAGGAGGGTAAAATTGTTCTGATGTGCCCCCTACAGCATTTTACTAGTTATAGCATAATGAGCGCTTACATGGTAAATCACATCCATATTACTTATTTAGCCATCATAAACTAAGAAAGGAAATTTGAACCAGGAATATTTTTAGCAGATAAATGCTGATTATGTGGACAAGCATCCTAACACTACCACAGTTTGAGAGAGGCTGCTGGGCTAGATGGATCTATGGCCTGACCCAATAAATGTCAATTGTTTTGTTCTTAAAACCCCTGATGCACATTCATTTAATCCCAATACTCTTGCCCCTTGCCATATGGCAGATGTGTGGCAGGACACACAATTCTGTGTTCAGGTATCAGGTCATGCATATATGAAATGGGGGTTTACTTTGCCCTAAATTGAAGCAATGTTTTTAAAAACCCACATGTTTTTTAAACCCACATGTACACATGTGTCTTACCTGCCTCTCTGCTGGCAGGGTGGGGAGGGTGAGCTGCCAGCAGGCAGAGTGGCCAAAGGGCTGCAGGAGGGAGGGATGGTGCTTCCCTCTGTGGCAGCGGTGGCCCCCCACAGGCGGCACCCACCTGCAGGCACCCAGCTTGGGTGGTCCCAGGGGGCACCGCAGCCACAGAGAGAAGCACTGGGTCCCCATGCAGCTCAGGCAGGCAGGTATGATGTTGGGCTCCACCCGCACCAGTGAGTTGAAAAACAGGTGCCTGCAGCTGGACCTGGGATCAATAATCAGCTGAGTGTCAGTCCCAGGGCTGTTCAAAAAGCTTGAGGCTGAATGGATTCAAGCTTTGCAGATTTTTTAAAAACTGTATAGATTAAACTGACATTCACTTTCCAAACAGAAAAAGCAGCCAGACCCCGCAGTGGCCCATACTAATAGTCAGGGGTGCTAGAGTATGCCTCCAGCTTTCTGTCCACTGCAGAAAGCTGGAGCCTACTGATTCTTCCAGTCAAGACCACTCACTGCTGGCTGAGCAAGGGGTGGGGGAAAGGGAACTAAGCCATTCTGCCTGGCACTGGACCCCAGCTGGGAACAACCCAGGATGGTGGCAGGGGGGGAGGAAAAGCTGAAACTGCGGCCTTTACTTTGCCCCTGCAACTGGGAGCAGGGCTGGAATCACATAGATACACCCCCTCCTCAGCCTCCCCACCAGCTGAGGCAGTGGGGGTAGGAAGTCTGCACCTGGGCTTGGCTTTGCCCCCAGAGCAGTGAGCCAGGAGCCATGCCTCCTTCTCAATCTGGGGCTGGCTGAGGGGAAGGGAAGCCCCCAACAGGCACTTGGCTCTGCCTCTGGAGTTGGAAGCCTGGAGACATGCCCACTCCTCAGCCTCCAGACTGGATTGGGTGGGGGGGAGCCTGCAGTGGGGGCTCAGGCCCATTCCCTCCGAGAGCTGGAAGCAGGGCTGGAGTTCCCTAGTCATGCCCCCTTCTCAGCCTCTGAACAGGCCAAGGGGAGAGAGGTGGAAGGGGAGGCTTGTCTCTGCCCTTTTAGAGCCAGGAGCCATATCCCCTTCACAGCCTTGGGACTGGCTAAGGAGAGGTGGGGGAGGAAGGAGGGAGAGGAGAAGCCCACACTGGGGCTTGGCTTGACAGGAGCCATGACCCCTTCTCAGCCTCCAGGTTGTACTGGGACTTGACTCTACCCCTCCCCCCCTGAGCTGGGAGGAGGGCTGGAGACCCCTGCCAAGTCCTGTTCTCAGCCCCTGGACCAGCTGAGAGAGAGGCATGGCTTCCAGCCAAGCCCTGCTGCAGGCTTCTGCCCCTACGAATGAAACAAATAATGGCATGTGTACATATGAAAGATGAAAAATACAAACCTATAAGACACATTCTGCAATCCATTTCTCTTGTATTGCAAAATAGAAAATGGGTGATATCTATCATACAAAGTGGATTAAGTATTTCTCAGATCCCATAACAAATTACCAATACTGCTTAGGCAGGAACTTCTCTCCTTCTACTCAGCTTAGTATGTATTAAAGCATTAAATAAGATATCTTAGGCAATTGAATGAGTTGATATGTATTGACAAAGGTTTGTTTTTCTTTGAAAGAAAAACTGATGTAGAATAAATTAAATTTGTTTCTATCAAAAAAAACTGACAATGCTTGATAAAATGATCTTTGCTATAATAATTGCAACCTAAAGAAGCTGCTGTGCATAAAAGTTTTCTGCCATGTCTTGATTTTCTTCAAGGGAAGGGAAAAGTAAAGTATTAAAGAGGAAATTGCAGGTTGCAACTGTATACTGATTTTTAATTTTTCTTCCTGGTTTTCTATCTTTTTATGCTCAGATTTAGCATATTACTGTAACCCTGGTCTGCCATGCTAGAGGTGGCCTACTGCTAATTTCAGATCTCTGGGGTGCCAATGACCTCAGTCTTTCTCTCAGTCCACTGAAGAAATGGTAGGAGCTGAGCAGTAGAGTGCCCAGAGTTCCCTTCCTCTAGTGCAAAATACAATACAAACTGATACAAACATTAATACGAGAGAAAGAGAGTTTATAGGAACTTGAATTTATAAATGACATGAAAAGAATAATGTATAACTAAGCTAATAATACTGGTTAACAATCAACAATAAACAACCCGACATTCACACATTCACTAATTTGACTACAATGTACTATACTTCACATTGGTAACACAGCACTTCAAAACCACAATGCTCAGGGTGACAATAAAATGCCAGTGGTCAATCTCTCCAGTGGTCAGCAGGGGGGTGCACCTCAGGGTCTGCTACGCTCATCACACACAACCCAGTCTTCAGCTGGGTTTGCAGGCAGCAGCTGGCAGAGGATGACGTGTCCAGCTCATCTGGTAGCTGACTCTGGCATCCAAAACCCTTAGATACCGCTGTCCCACCCCTCGTACAACCTTAACTCAGAGACAAACACAAAATAACACAAAGACCACCGTGCTTTCCAACCCTCTTGGTCTTTCTATCACCCTCTGCTCACCCCTCGTAGAGTTTCCTCAATCACACAGCTTCCCTACATGACACTTGTTTCCCCCTTCCCCTCAAGCCAACCCAACCTCTCAGAGATGGCCAAAGGTGACCTGGATGAACTCCTTCCACTCTCATTGCACACAGGGCTCATGGGTTCCTTGTGCATGGTGCAACTTTGGGGATCAGCCTGTCATATCCTAAAGTCCCAGCTTTTTCAGGACTAAGAGTTCCCAGGTCTTCCAAAGTCCCCTTGCAAGCTCCAGCCAGCCCACGGGGTGGATCCACTGCTGCACAGCTCCCTTTACCATCTTTGAGTGCACACTTCCTCTCTCCTGCTTCCCCCAGGGCAGGAAAAAATACTCTCTCTCTTTAAGGAGCCCTCCCATCCAATCAGGAGGATTGGATTTTTTATGGGCTTGCTGGCAGATCGCTTCCTGGGACTTCCCTCTTCCAAGATGTCTCCACTGAAGCAGGTTTTCATTTGCCCTTAGCCTGGCATTCTCAGAGGGACAAAATTCCCTGCTCCCTATGGTACCTTAGAAGGGACAAATGTCTGCTGCTGCAAGCCACACTGTGTCCAGCATGGAGCATTCCTCTTTGGGGTACATGCACTTTCATTCTTGTTACATGTCTAAATTCCTTTAACTTTCTTTTGGTGTGCTTATGCTGTTGTTTAATTAGATAGACTTAAAGGCATTTTTACCAGCTGCTTGCACAACACAGCTGATTCACTATTTTCTTCTTAACTCGGCTTTGTGGAAAGCTACAAAGGGGGAGATCATACTTTTATGAGTTTACATACAGAATCATTTAATTGACTTTAATGGGGTTATATTTAGGATGAATTTAGCTGCAAGTCTTTTATGGACATAAACAGATAAAAATCAAGTCCAGAGCTTAATGCCTTATACAGGGAGAAAAGAGTTGTTTTGCTAGGATGAATTTTTCCTTTCAGAGGCAAAATGTTTATGGTATTTTAAAGCAGAACCAACTTGACTGCCACCTAATAGCTAAGTCATAGTCAGGTTATGCTGAAGAAACTGTTAAAGAGTTCTTACAAAATAAAGGAAATTTTCTACAATTGTTCATTAGTCTGACTTTAAATTTCATGTTCATCAGATCCTGATACAAGGTTTTAAACAGTGCCAATTTTTGACAGTCATGAGCAGAATCCTTTCTTGGACATTTCAAATTGCTGAGGTAAGCTCAAATCTGCATGGGTCCCCTTAAGAGTGTAATGTACAAGTTGTTACATTGGCCCAGGGATTGCAGGAGGGAACAACAGAACAGAAGGTAGATCACTGAATAAACACATTTTTTTTTATCATTTTTCAAGCTTAACTCCTTGAAAAATGGTCTTTTTGAGAACTACACATGGTACCAGGAATGGGGTGCAAAGAAAGACAAAAAATGGAGCATCTCAGAATTACAGAGGAGTTACAGCTGCCCGGCAATGCAGCAGAAAACCAGAAGAAATTTAAACAGAGCTTCACCATATATATGATGGCCAGTAGAGCTACAGAGAAGGAAGATTCATTCAAGGTACCTATATTTTAAATATAGCAGGCCCAGAAGCTGTGTCACTTTATATTAGCCTACACCTGTCAGAAGCAGAACAGAAAAGCTATGGCACAGTAATAAAAAAAGTTTGAGGAATATAGTGACCCAAACAAAATGAAAACTTTGAATGGTATAATTTTCACGTGAGACTGCAGAAAAAATGTGAGACAATGAAGGAATTTGTCAGAGACCTCAAACTGCTGGGACAGACATGCAACTTTGGAGACCTAAAATAGTCCATAATCAGAGAACAAATATTATTGCATTGAAGGGATACAAGCCAGGAAAAGACTGCTAGAGGATCCTGAGCTTAATGTGTAAAAGACAGTTAGAATGTGCCACGTGGCTGAGATAATAAAGCCAGGCTGCAGAACCTGGAGGAAAAACAAAACAAGCTGAACTAGACAGTATTACAAGACTATAAAAACTTAAGGCAACACACAAACAATACAGAAAGGAGGAAGCAGGCAATTGGAGGCCAAAGAGAACAGTTTGAAGGAAACAATGGTCAGCTGCAGATGTTGTGGGGGTTACTACAAACCCATGCAATGCCCTGCATTTGGTATGCACTGCAACAAATGCAAAAGTGTCAACCATTTTGCAAGAATTTTCAGAAAGGAACAGGATGCACCGAACAAGAAACAGCAAATGCATGCTCTATGCAATGAGAAAAAGAAAGAATTCCTCATTGGCACAATGCAAGAAGAAATTAATTATTCTGAGGATTAGACAATCACACCAGACACCAATGGACTAATGGTATATTTTAAATTAGATATGAGGGCACAAGTCAATGTAATACCAAAATACATTATTCAAAAAATGAAAACTAAACCTGTGTACTATGAGAATAAGTGAGACTTAGAGTATATAATGAGAACATGATTGCAACCAAGGGTGTTTGTGCACTACATGATAGACACAAGGGTAATATAATAAAAGTTCAGTTTGTAACAGTCCCAGGAAAGCTAATGCCAATTATTGGGTTGTGAACATGTAAACCTTGAGGTTTGATTAAGAGAATAAGTGCCACTGAGGGACTAGAAATCAAGAACATAGAAGAAGAGTTTTATGGTGTGTTTCAAGGCATAGAGAAACTGTCAACTGAGTACAAGATAGACTTAAGAGAACCAAATATTCCCACCATACATGCTCAAAGAAATGTTCCCTTTGTACTAAGGAAGAAACTGAAAAAGGAATTAAATTAGTTAACATGAACATAATAAAAAAGGTAGAGCAACCAACTGCTTGGGTTTGTTCACTAGTCATAACAGAAAAAAAAGATGGATTCTTGAGATTGTGAATCCTAAGCAAATGAACAGGTACATTAAAAGAGAGCATTTTCCCATTCCTACCAGGGAAGATGTTTTTGGCAATGTGGGAGAACCTAAATATTTTTCCACTTTGGATGCCTCTTCTGGGTCTTGGCAAATTCCTCTAGAAAAGAATAGCACTAGATTATGTACCTTCAATATGACCTTTGGAAGGTATTGCTTTTATATGCTTCCTTTTGGACTGTGTTCTGCATCTGGAGTATTTCACAGAAAAGTGAAACACATTTTTGAAGGTCTTCATGGAATTATGGTTTATATTGGTTATGTATTTGTTTGGGGAAATACTATGGAAGAAAGGCACTAGAAAGAGCTCAAAAAGTAGGTTTGAAACTGAACAAAAGATGCAAATTCAGGATCAAAGAAATAACATATCTAGGGGAGAAGCTCTTTGAGAAAGTGGTGTAAATTGATCCTGCAAGTGTTAAAGCTGTTACAAACATGCCACCCCCTATGGCTAAGGAAGGAGTGGAAAGATCACTTGGGAATTCTGAGGTTACCGCTGATGTTAGGAGTTTTGATTTTAACCCTTATTTCCCCAATTGCCCTATCTAGGGACTCCTGTGGTATATTCCGACTCTCTCCTACCACGTCTTGATTAATTTTGATGTTATTAGTCGGGAGGTGTTACTGCCACAGTAGAACATTGGCAAACTATGCAGATTTTTATCTGGCTTACAATCTCTCTTGAGTCGGTCTCAGATAACACCCCAAATTTACATCATCAATTGAATTACAGTCTTACTTGGGTTGAACAATTCTCTTTATTATTCTTGTTATATTTTTCTTCTTACATCTATAACCAGCTGACTTTCAGACAGATTGTTGCTATTTCACAGTTTCATATAACTTTTAAATTTCCCTTCAGAAGTACTTTGTGGAATCAATTCTTAAGTAATAAACCCTTTAGAATAAAGATAACTGAACTATTTTTAGACTTGCCCAGGGAATTTCCTTTTTTTCTTCTCTTTCCCTTGTTTTTTCTATTATCTCCTATCAAAATCTTATCTCAAGAAGTCTTTCGGGACACTTCTGCTTCTTTTCCTTAAGGGTGAGTAAAGTAGCTATGGCTCAGGCTCCTTCTCTCCTCCAACACCCCTGGAACATGACTGGCCACACTCAATGTCCAAACAAAACAACAACAAAAGAAAAGAAACAATAAACTCAACTTTCAGTAAAACCAGATGAGCAGCCATGATTCCCTTCTTGTGGTTTCTGATGATGTTCCTTTTTCTTTGTGGAGTATCCTAAGAACTGACCTGCTTTGTTGGTGACACCCAGCTCACTGACCACTGATCCTGGCTTCTCCGGTACCAAGGACCAAATCCCGGGATTCCTACATCCCAGCAGTCTTTCCCTGTTTCTCCTGTTTGGAGCTGCTTTTTGCTCCCAGTTCTCTGGGCATGCCATGTCACCCCTACCGGGATTTTTCTATCTTAAAGGAATGGCTGCTCTGGAAACGTTGTTCTTCCCACTCAATCTCCTTCCCTGTGTTTAGTATTTTATTTATAGCCAGTCCCTCTTCACAACAATGATCAATTTTGTAAAGAAATATCTACCCAACTTAGTGGAGCAGACCAAACACCTGAAATCACTCCTACAGAAGAATGCTCAGTGAATATGGGAACATGAAGATGAAGCTGAATGTACAAATTCGAAGGAAAAAATAATGAAAGCTCCAGTACTAAAATACTATGACCCTAAAAGACCCATTAAATTATCAACAGATGCTTCTAAAGAATGCACTGGAGCAGTTTTGCTTCAAAAACATGGGAAGAGCTGGATACCAGTAGCATATGCATCTAGGATACTCTCTAAGTCAGAGTGTCTATATGCACAAAATGAGATAGAAAGTTTAGCTCTGGTACATGGCTGTAAGAAACTTCATATATTCATCTGTAGGAAGCCTGTGGTAACTGAAACTCATCATAAACCTTTGATAACTATAGCAAAGAAAGGGTTATCAGACATGTCACCCAGATTACAGAGACTTTTCTTTTAACTGCAAATATATGATCTAGACATACCGTAAGACACCAGTAAAACATCTACTTATTGCAGATATATTGCCCAGAGCATGACACAACAGAAAAGGACAGAATTCCAGACTCAGACATATAGTACATGTTAATCTAATTAAAGGAGTGATTCCTGTCACAAATAAAATGTGGATACTAAACTGTAAAAGCTACTGCTCAGGACACCACATGGCAAAAAGTAATAACAGCTATTTGTGCTGGTTGGCCTGGAAAACATACCTAGCCCCTACTCACAGTTCAAGGAAGAACTATTGGTACTAGATGGCATTTTATTCAAAAGCTCATGACCTGTTGTTCCAGCAGTGCTAAAGAAAGACATGTTAAACAATATATGAGAGGCATCTAGGCAGTGAAAAATGCAAAAGGAGAGCAAGGGGTGCTCTGTATTGGTCCAACATAAATAATGACATAGGAGATGCTGTAAAGGCTTGTACAATGTGTCTAAAGTGCAGATCAGTCCAAAGAAAAGACCCCATGATGGTCATGGAGCCCATAGCTCCATGGTATCAAGTGGGCATTGACTTATTCATGCATGCAGGAAAAATTGTGTGTTAGTGCTGAATTACTATTCTCACTATCCTGCAATTGCACTTCTTGAAAGCACAACAGCAAACCATGTCATAACTACATCAAATTGATTTTTGTGAGAGATGGGATTCCATAAATTGAGAGGCCAGACAACAGATTCAACTGTCTTCATTTTAAAGAGTTTGCAAACAAATATGGATTCCATCACAACACTTCAAGTCCTAAATCCAATAGTCGGGTGGAAATGGTGTACAAATAATGAAGAAATAGTTGAAAAAAGCTAGTGATTCACACACTGATGTTTACCTGGCACAGTTAAATTACAAGGTAACACCCATGAAACATGGATTGTCCTCAGCAGAAGTGCTGTTTAATAGGAAACTCAAAACTAGGCTGCCAAATCTTGTTGATGATGTTCATCAGAATTAAAAGCAAAACATGAGAACATTTTAAAAATTTGACGAATTCAAACAAAAATGGTACTATGACAGGGATTCCAGGGAGTTACCACAACTGCACAACAAAGATATGGTGCTTATTTCAGATGGACAAATGTGGAAACAAAAACCACTATTTTCCCATCAAGTAGCTCCCAGATCCTATAAAGTAGTCACACCAGAAGGACAGATGCAACACTTGCAGCTCATAAAGGAGAAAAAAGAAGCAGCATCACAAGATTCACCAAAGGAAACAGAGCTAACATCAAAGCAAGAAGAAACAACAGAGGAGATTGAAAATGACACTGAGGTAAAGACATCTGAACAAGGAAACCAAACAAGAACTGAACCAATAAGGATGGAGAATGCAGTGAAACAGAGTAGATTACTTAGAGCTTAAAATACAACACAAAGACTAATAGAAACCTGTTAAAATGTGCTTTAATTATGGGTTGAACTAAACTTCTGATGTTAGTGTTACATGGTGATATGTTACATGTAAAGGGGGAAGATTTGTGGCTACCTTTAAGAGTGTTATGTATATGTTGTTACATTGGCCCAGGGATTGCAGGAGGGAATAGCAAAACAGTAGGCAGAGTACTTACTGCCCTCTGAATAAACAAGCATTAGCATTTTACAAGTTTAACTCCTTGGTCTTCTGAGAACTACACAAGAGCTATTCCCCCATGCTATACTGTATATTGTATAAATTATAAACTGACAACTACCGTGTTTCCCCGAAAATAAGACATACCCATAAAATAAGCCGTAGCAGGATTTCTACAGTTTTGCGCAATATAAGCCATACCCCGAAAATAAGCCATAGTGATGGGCGTGGCTAAGCGTACCGGCGCGAAGCGGTAAATAAGACCGCCCCCGCCCCCGCGCAGCCATGCTGTGGGAGCGCGTGCGGAGCCGGACCGCCCGGCCCCGGCCCTGCCCCGCCCCCGGCCCCGCCCGCGCTCCCTTGCCACAGGCGGCACCTCCGTGTTTCCCCGAAAATAAGATATCCCCTGAAAATAAGCCATAGTGTGTCTTCTTGAGGAAAAATAAATATAAGATAGTGTCTTATTTTCGGGGAAACACGGTAGGTGCACTTTGTCCGTGATTACTCTTTGTCCATTCAGTAGACACCCAGAAACCGGGTCCCTTTGGACCTACAAATCCTGTGATATAGTTATTGTCACTTCCAGTTCTCCTCTGTGGAGAACTGCTTGTATTTCTACTGACTATCTGATCTGCTGACTGCTTTTGGCAGTGATGTAAACTCTTCCTCTAATCTGCCATTGAGGCCTACAGCTAAACAGAAAGTCAGTTTAATGAAAGAATCTGCTCTGAAGGAAAGAAGAGAGAAAAGAAGTAACTAGTTTCATAGTCAGGAAAGAGAGGAAAGGTTGATCCAAATAGTACTGCAGAGAGAAAGAAGATAGCATAGCAGCTCTTGGTGAGGGTAGAAGAAGCTGAAGATGATGTCAGGATGTTGCCTTCGGGGAAGAGAAATTGCAGAAGAGAGGAGGGAGACAGAATGAGCGTGGCATAAACATGCTGTACAAAGAAAGAAAAAAAGAAAAAAAAAGGAAGAGGCAGCCAACTAAGACAAGATGAGGGTTTGAAGATGGCTATACTGATTCTCAGGTAGAAGAAAGGAAAATAGCAGGATAAATGACAGGTGGAGAAAAGCAAAAAGAATTACATTCTACTTAGTTTAACATATTTTACTTATTCACATTTGTTATCATATTTCCTTAGAAATATATCTCAAAAAGTAAATTAGGTGGTTAAATATTATGATATTGTGTCACTTTTATAATGATATTCTGACCATTCCAAATTCTGTATTTCATTGACTGAAGAACTATCATTTGAAATACACCTGAATCACTGATACCCTCTGATAAGGGTTTAGGAACCCACAAAGCCTGCTCTAAATGGAGAAATAATCCATGGAAAACTGCAGATGTGGTAATAAGCCGGGCTGCTTCTTGAGGAATCATGGTTTATAGTTTGTTACTAAATTATGTAAGTCTGTGAACTCAGTATTGGTGAAATCAGTCTTAGGCAAAAGGCTAGTATCAGATCTATGAGCCACTTAAGTCCCTCTTAAATCCAATTTGTGCTTTCTATAAAGGGATGCATTGTTTGAATAACCTATAATTTACCCATGGATGCAGTATAGCAGAAGAAATAGGGAAATTCCTAATAGCCCTGCTGCAGCAGCAGACATAAGTTCTTTCCTCCTCTTGTAACGAATGTCAGGGTTGGTGCTTGCCTAAAATGGGGCTGATGATAGGAGAAACAAGTGCGTATGAACAATTCTGGGCTATGGAAAGACCATAAGAAACTACGTAGACTAGAGGCTACTGTAAGGACTCAGAGATAAGAATTTAAGAGGTTTGTGGTCCCTCTGGTCCAAAGAGGATAAATCTCCCATGTGATACAAGATGGAAACTTCTACCTATCCACTCTTATAATTGGCTCATGATCCTGGACCTGCAAGCAATTAAACATCAGAGCAGGATAGTAGTGAAGTAAAAATTCCTCTCCTTTTTCCAAGTGAGTCAGGTAAATTTGTGAGTTCACAAAGTATTCACTTGCAAGCTACCTACAAACATTTCTAAAAAAGCAAAAATCACACTTTACTTTAAACTTGGAATGCCTCCACACTGAGCCCAGCACATGCCCAGAAGAGGCATCATGTTAGTCTGACCCAGCTCACCCAACATCTGTATAGATCAGGTACTTCAGCAGGGATTTTTTGGTGCTTCTATCTAATAGCTGATTGAATCAGCTTTAGATAAAAGTGCCAAAACCCCCCGCTGAAGTGCACAATCTATACAGATGCTGCAGAGCTGGCTCGAATTAATACTCTCTCTCTTCTGGTAAAGTAAATTTCTGTTTTTTAAGTTTGATTATCAAAGTATGTTGACCTTCTGTTTTCAAGAAAATACAGACAGAATCATAGTCTAACTGGTCGAGTGGAATGTAGCATTTATCCAAGATAGGGTGTTCAATCAGGGGCAATGGTATATTCTTCTGCATGGGGTGGGAAAGAGGCAGGAAGGAGGTGAGAGGGGAAGAGATGCTATTACCATATTAAAAACAAGATAGTTTGGGAACTGTTCAAGACTTTCTGGCCCCTTACAACATGTTAATTTTAATACAATTATTTTTAAAACGACAAGGTTTTCCAGGTATTACTGAAGTAATTCCCAATGAATACAGTGCTTCACATTTTATGTAGAAGTGGATAAAGTATAACAATGGCTATCGTATATCATTCGAGGTTTTTACAGAATAACATTTCACGATTTAACTTCTTGAAATTTCTTGTGAAATTATGTCTTTTGTCACTAATTCACAGGGCATTAATTGCTGCCCTAGCTGACTTGTTATCAAGTTCAGCATGGCTTGCTTTTAACTGGGCCTTTTTTTCTTCAGGCACTTATTGCAGTAGGAGTGCTAACATTCAAAATGACAGCATTGCTTATCCTGACTTTCCTAGTATGGCAATTGTCTACTGCCAATAAAGTACAATTTATTAAATGATTTATGAAAGAAACTATATCTTCCTTTGGAGAATAATTCAGACTTTCTATAAGAAAACATTTATGCTAACTGTGCTTCAAATAGAGGTATTTATATAGACATTTTGTGTTGTCTATAATTCAAGTATCTTTAGTTAAACCCTTTTATTTTTCAAAGCACACCACCAAATGTTTACATTTTAAGAATAAGTGCATGAGGACATGGGAAAAGGAAATGCAACTGTGATTTATTGCAGTTATTATTGAACATGGGTTCTTAAGCAATTTTCTTGTCATTTATTTTTTTTGACTACTAGCCTTCCACTGTGATAATGAAGTAGAAATAAGGAAGTGAAATGGCTTACTGCACAACAGAACAGTAGAAGAAAAAGTTGTTAGTATTAAAAAACTTTAGCCATGCAGTCATTTGTGTTAAACATTTTTGACACTAACATAAAGTGATCATCATTTATATTAAGGGTATATTAGTATACAGTAGCTAGTAAGTCAATAAATGATTATTCTAAGTGTAGCCTGGGTACACCTGGGAGGTGTGCCCTGTCCTCTGATGACAGTAGTGGTGGTCAGGCAGAGTCAGGGGTCAGCTACTAGACTGGCTTCCACCCATCTCTATAGAGCTAGGCTGAAACCAAGTACTTAATTATGTACAACTTATTACAAGAATAAATACAGACACCTAATATAAAACATAGAATATTTACAAAGCTTAACATATAATACTATATATAATATTCCACAATTTACATATAATACCAAATATAACTTTGGCCTGTGGAAGAGGGCCAATGTGGTCCCCATTTTCAAAAAGGGGAGGAGTGAGGGCCCAGGCAGCTACAGGCCCATTAGTCTTACTTCGATCCTAGGGAAGCTCTTTGAGAAGATTATCCAGGAGCACATCTGGGAAAGACTGACAGGGGGGATGATGCTCAGGGGAACCAGCATGGGTTCATTAGGGCAGGTCCTGTCAAACCAACCTGATTGCCTGCTACGATCAGGTCACAAAATCATTGGACACAGGTGTTGCGGTGGATGTAGTCTTTCTGTACTTCAGGAAGGCCTTTGACATTGTCTCTCACCCCATTCTCATTTAAAAATTAGGCAACTGTGGCATTGATAGGTCAGATGGGTCACAAATTGGCTGAGGGACTGCACCTAGAGAGTGGTGGTGGACAGGTCATATTCGACCTGGAGGGATGTGGGCAGTGGGGTCCCCCAGGGCTCAGTCTTTGGGCCCGCACTGTTTAATCCCTTTATTAGTGACTTGGATGAGAGGGTGAAAAGCACCTTGTTCAAATTCACTGATGACACCAAGATCTTGGGAGAGGTGGGCACGGTAAAAGGGAGGGACAGGATACAGCTGGATCTGGACAGGTAACAGGGGTGGGCAAATGAGAACAGGATGGGATTCAATACTGATAAGTGCAAGGTACTCCACTTGGGCAGTGAGAACCAGCAGCATACCTATAGGCTAGGGAGCTCCCTTCTTGAAAGTACAGTGGCAGAAAGAGATCTTGGAGTCATTATCTATTCCAAAATGAATATGGGCTGCCAATGTGAGGACGCAGTCAGTAAGGCCAACCACACCTTGTCATGCATCCACAGATGCATCACAAGCAGGGCCAAGGAGGTGATCCTCCCCCTCTATGCAGCACTGGTCAGGCCACAGTTGGAGTACTGCATCCAGTTCTGGGTGCTGCAATCAAACAGCAGATCCTCGAGCCTGGGACTCTACCCAAGCTCTGAAAAAGGTAAGCCTGCTACATAAGCACATTACAAATACAAGTAAGATTTGTTACAGAGCATTATCAGAACATCAGAAGAAGCTGTTGAAAGATGGTTATAAACCTATTAATTATAGGATTCTATGCAAGTCCCAATGTGATTTCAGACTATTGAAAAGGTACAATAGATATGATCTTTGTTACTAAACAGCTGCAGAAATCACTAAAATCTTTACTTGGCCTTCACTGACTTGATTAAGGCCTTTGATTCAATCAACAGATAGGTCCTTTGGAAAAGCATAATGAAATTTGGATGCCCATCAAAATTTGTTAACAACATTAGATTTCTTCACAATGGCAGCATCCTAAGCAGTGGCTTGAAAACAGACCCCTTCACTATTAGAACAGGAATCAAGCAAGGATGTGTTATTGCACCAATGCTGTTTTCTACCTATATCACAGATATTTCATATCTCATTTCAGACAGACTTCCATCTGGAGTCAGCATCCAATATCACATCGGCAGGAATGTTTTTAATATTGACCAGTTGTAGCCTAGGTATACCCAGGGGTGTGCCCTGTCCACCAGTGGAAGGGATGGTGATCAGGCAAGAGTGCTGAGAGAGGGGCCTGCCACCTGGGAGCAGTCATCTCCAGAGCTCCTCTCTCCTTACTGTCCCTCACCACATCTCTCCCTTACAGCATGCTGAGCACACTTTCCTTTTATACACTTCAGGGCCTTCACCTCCTAAGTTCTCTGGACCTGGCAGGGTGCGGTCTCGAATCAGGTCCAGACTTCTCCTTGCTTACCCTGGCTTGCTTCTGATTTGGCAGATGGGCTCCACCAATTGGAATTACAGAATCTTGAGCCCAGGACTCATCTGGAGCTGAAAAAGTAAGTCTGCTACACAATTATGTTCCAAATCTAAAATAACCAACGCATCCATTACTGATCTTCAATCTGCTGATCATGTTGTGTGCACCCACTCAGTTGAAGAGCTCCAGGTCTCTCTCCATTGCTTCTCTGAAGGTTATGAATGGCTTGGACTCACTGTCAACTTCACAAAAACCAACAGACTTTATCAACCCACCCAAAACCAACCAGCTGCTTCTCTACACATTACAATTAGAGAGCAATCCTTGGATAAGGTTGAAAATTATCCTACCTGTATGACTAACTTTCCCTAAAAAGTAAACATAGATGAAAATATTCAACACTAGATAAAATCTGCAAGTGCAGCCTTTGGAAATCTCCAAAATTGTGTCTTTGATGATCATGACATCAGGACCCAAACCATATGTCTCACCTACCAGACTTTTGTCATTGCTACATTGTTCTATGGGTGTGAAATTTGGATGACATATCAGAAGAACCTGAAAGCTTTGGAATGTTACCAACAATAATGTCTTCAGAAAATCCTTGATATCAATTGGAAGGATAGAAGATAAATACCAGCATTCTGTACCAAGCAAACACCATCAGCATAGAAGCCATGTTTATACAGCACCAGCTCCATTAAACAGGGTGCATTGGACAATCAGTTCCCAAAATAGGTCTCATACTTCTAACACACCAATGGCCACCACTCTAGAGGTGGGCAAAAGAAGAGATTCAAGGACATCTTCAAGGCCAAGCTGTAGAAATCTAACATTAACATCAATGCTTTGGAAACTTGAACCCTAAATTATCCCCATTGGCACCATGGTGTATGACAAGGCATTGATCATTTTGATCAAACTTACCTCACTATGGAGCCAGACAGATAAGAGAGACAAAGGGACAGAGCTGTGAGCCAACATCACCTAGATTCACTCTTTCATCCTGGAATTATTTGCCACACCTGTAGTCAAATCTGTGGATTGCAGATTGGCCTTCTCATTCATCCCCAGACACATCAATGACTTCTCTATTTACTGGAAAACTGTTGTGCTCCTACTGAGGGACTGCCAGTGATGGCCAAACTTAGGATTCTATAATATTTTATTATAATTGATCATCCATATATTAAGCCATCTATTGATCATTTAAACATTTATTTATCATTTATAAATGTATCTTTTAATATAAATCATGACCCATAATCTTCTGCTCTTCTAGAAAGAAAAAGAACTAACAACAACTCATTTAAAAATATGTTTCTTGATGAAATTGTCTGTCTGTCTGTTTGGTGATCTTCCTAAAGAGGCTTTCATAGTAAGGTGGAGAATTAAGACATCACTGACAAAAATAGTGCACATATAGCCTTCAGCCGAGACTTTAAGAAAAATTTTCATGTCCTTATGTTATTCCAAAGAAACCACAGCAGGTTTACTCTTGCGGAATAAGTAACTCTTTTTATACTACCTGCCGCAATGATTAATGAATTGTTCTAAATTATTTCTGTCTTGCACAGCTTCATATAATTAGGAAACTTAATGTGGAAACTACTTAGGCTTTAGAGGAGCGTACTGTTTTTCCAGGACCAATAAATTATAACTCTTAAGATTCACTGCCAGCATTTCAGTTTCTGTAACTTTTGGGGTAAAATGCTAGCCTCATTGAAGTTGCTAGCAAAACTCATACTGACTTCAACAGGGCCAAGATTTCACCCCTTAAGTTTTTGCAAAATCTAAGTTACAACTTTTTCTTTAAAGAAGGGGAAACCAAAGTTTTCTATTCTGTATATGGTGATATTTTAGATATTTTCCTTAAGAAAAATCAGTTGTGGTTAGAGTACAATGATAAAATCAAAAAAAAATACCACTGACAGCGCTTGTATTTTCCTACATTCTCGTTTTCCCCAAGAGAACAAATACTCAACAAATCTTTCTGGAACAGTCTGGAAGAAACTTTTCCGCCTTTCAAAGAAAGGTAAACAAAATAGCAGAAAATAACAGATTTATATGTTACACAATTATTTTAGCAATTCCAACAAACAGTCTTTAAATAGTAGCTATAAAAGAAGAAATCTAGCAGTATGAAGGAAGTCACTAAGCAGGAAAAAATAAGACACCATGAAATATTGCAAATGAGTGCTGGTTCCCTGGAGAAAAGTAATAGCTTTTTAAAAAAATTGAAAGAGCTTTGAACTCAGTTTTAATTAAACTGGGGACTTAATTTCACCCCAGACATGCAAACTGAAAGAAAACTGATATTCATCCTGGCACATCTACTGAAAAGTCCTCCCAAAGCTACTATGAGAACTGCCAAAGGTACGTTCACTAAAGATAATCTCCAAGCTCAGAGGAGTTCTTTATATTTCATTATATATAGATATACATATTCATATATACTTAGAGATATATAGAAATATACATCTATGTCTGAACACACATACACACACACACACACACACACGCTATATATACACATGTATAATGTCAGAGGTCCTAGAAATTAAACAGCAGTGAACAGTTTTAAGGTAAGATACAACTGTCCACAATTTCTGAATTACAGCTACACGAGAGGCATGCAGTAGATTCTCAACTGCTGTAAGTTACTTTGTTCCACAGTGGTGATATTTGATTTATAGTCTGGACCTGGGTGGAAAATGTTTTTCCCTTCCTATGAAAATATTTAAGATTTTCAAAGTTCTGCATCATGAAGCCGGCAAGAGCTTTCAAACTTTTTTACATACAGATAGATACCAGAATAGCCAATAGGTTGGTAGTAGAGCAAAGCTTTATGCTGATTTGCTGAAAGCTATGGTTGCTGATTTGATTCAGCGGAGATTTGGCCTGATTCAGTGGCCAAATTTCTGACTCTGAATTGAATCAGGAGACCCTTTAATCTCTCTGAATCAAATCAGAACCCTCCAAATCAATTCAGAGAGATTTGGAGATTGAGACATAAACACAGTTTTTCTACATACCTCAAGATACCAGGCAGGTTGTGAATGCTGTGATGCTGGGGTAGATGGAGCCTCCCACAGGAGTGCAGGGGGGGTCCCCAGCACTCTTAGCAGCAGACCCAGAAGTGGACCAGAAGCACTTCTGGTCCACTTCTGGGTCCACTGGGGAAAACACTGAGGGGGCCCCCCTGTGCCTCCTCGGCTCAGTGACTGGTACCTCCTGGGTCTGGGGGGGTGTACCTGGGGTCCTCCGTTGGCTGATTTATGAGCCAGGAAGGTGCAGGGGGGTGGGCAGCATGCTCCCTGGCAGACCCAGAAATTAAACAAAAGTACTTCCGGTCCACTTCCGGGTTCGCCACTGAGCACGTGCCCTCCCGCCCCCCACACAATCCTGTGGGATGCTCCATCTGTCCCACCACCACAGGATTCACAAGCTGCACCTGGTACCTCAAGGTATGTAGAAAAAACATTTAAAGCTGTGTCTATGGCTGAATTGCTGATTCTCTGAATCAGCATTGAATCTTCAGATTTGGATTCAGCTGAATCAAATCAGAGACAGTGATCCAAATTAATTAATCGAATCACTGTTCCCAATTCAGGCCAAATCCAAATCTGAACTGGATACGGCCCATTTCGCAAACCTCTAGTTGGTAGTGAAGACCCTCACCAGATAGGTAGAAAACTACCAGCCACCAGGCTATACAGTAGAACTGGAATTGTCACTTGCTTAGTTTACAGCAGGCTGCCAAATTAAGGATGAGCCACTCAGTTGTCTGCTATGGCTTTACTTCAAAGGGTGCTGCTTCTCTGATCAGTTAGAGCTTATCAGCACTCCCATATAGCCAATCAGAGAAGCAACACCCTTCAATTAACATCGCAAGAAATAGGTAGAATCCCTCAGTGGTCTTGTGCAGCTGTTTTCTGTGGTTCTATATATTCTCAGATGCTTCCCAAACTCTCATCTTCACTGGAGGAAAGGTAGGCCTCCAGTGAATTAATATATATCTAGAGTATTAAGATATACCTTTCTTATTGGAACCGTTACACTTTGTATAAATACTTACATACCCATAGGAGCAGCCAAGTGGGTAGAAGGCAGCTGAGAGCTAGAATGGGAGTGCCACGTACTAAAGCAGGAGCCACCCAACTGAGGATTCCTCCTTGCCCACAGCAGCACAGCAGGAGAAGGAGCTGCTGTTGAAAACAACAGGAGCTGAGCACACTAGGATTTCATAGACTTCATGGACATTAGGGCTAGAAGGGACCTCAGAAGATTGAGTCCATCCCCTTGCCTGAAGGGAAGGAAGTCAGCTAGGGTCATAGGTTCCCAGGAAGATAAGCATCCAATTTTCTCTTGAAGGTGTTCAATGTAGGTGCTTGAACCACCTTTGATGGCAGGCTATTTCAGACCTTGGGGGCTTGGACAGTAAAGAAATTCTTCCTTATGTCCAGCCTGAAACGGTCTTGCAGTAGTTTATAACTGTTCAACCTCACATCCCTTGGGGTGCTATGGTGAACAAACGTTCCCCCAGATACCAGTGGTCACCCCTGATAAACTTATAGGTGGCCATCAGATCACCCCTGAGCCTGCGCTTTTCCAGGCTAAAGAGCCTCATGGCTCTCAGCCTGTCATCGTAAGGTCTGTTTTCCTGACCTCTGATCATGTGTGTGGCTCTTCTCTGGACTCTCTCAAGCTTCTCCACATCCTTTTTGAATTGTGGAGCCCAGAACTGGATGCAGTACTCCAGCTACGGCCTCACCAAGGCCAAGTACAAGGGGAGAATGATGTCCTGAGATTTGCTTGAGAAGCATCTATGGATGCAAGCCAGCATTTTGCATGCTTTACCAGCTGCAGCATCGCATTGAAGGCTCATGTTCATCTTGTGGTCAATGATGACACCCAAGTCTATTTCTTCTGTAGTGCTAACCAGCGTAACACTGCCGAGCCTATAAAGGTGCTGCAGGTTTTTCCTCCCAAGGTGGAGAACCTTGCATTTTTCGGTGTTAAACACCATCAGGTTTTCATCTGCCTGTTTGCTGGGCCTGTCCGGGTCAGCCTGGATTGCCCTCCTGTCTTCAGGTGTGGACGCTTTGCCCCAAAGTTTGGTGTCATAGGTGAACTTGGCCAGTCCGCTCCTGACTCCAGTGTCCACATCATTAACGAAGATGTTGAACAATATGGGTCCAAGAACAGAGCCTTGGGAGACCACACTCGTCACAGGGCACCATGATGATTGACTTCCGTCAATTACCACCCTCTGGGTCTGACCACGGAGCCAATTTCCCAGCCAGCGGATCATGGTGGACCCAAGGCTGCAGTTGGCCAGTTTTGCCAAGAGGTGATCATGGGATACCAGATAGAAGGCTTTTTTAAAGTCAAAATATATGACATCTATCTCTTCTCCCTTGTCCAGGTGATAGGTCACCTGGTCGTAAAAGGAAATGAGATTGGTCAAGCAAGACCTATCTGCAACAAACCCGTGCTGGATATCCCTCAGGAAGTTGCCGTTGACCAGTCCATTAAGAATGGCCTCTTTAATAAACTTTTCTAAGACCTTCCCCAGGATAGAGGTCAGGCTGATGGGCCTATAGTTTGCTGGATCCACTTTCCTCCCTTTCTTGAAGATAGGTACCACATTGACCTTCTTCCAGTCTTCAAACGGTCTTGCAGGAGTTTGTGACCGTTCAAACTTGTCATCCCTTGGGGCGCTCTGGTGAACAAACGTTCCCCCAAATACTGGTGGGCACCCCAAATACTGGATAGGTGGCCATCAGATCACCCCTAAGCCTGCGCTTTTCCAGGCTAAAGAGTCCCATGGCTCTCAGCCTGTCATCATAAGATCTGTTTCCCTGACCTCTGATCATGCATGTGGCTCTCCTCTGGACTCTCTCAAGCTTCTCCACATCCTTTTTGAATTGTGGAGCCCAAAACTGGACGCAGTACTCCGCTGCGGCCTCACCAAGGCCGAGTACAGGGGGAGAATGACGTCCCGGGATTTGCTCGAGAAGCATCTATGGATGCACGCCAGCATTTTGGTCGCTTTACTAGCCGCAGCATCGCATTGGAGGCTCATGTTCATCTTGTGGTCAATGATGACCCCCAAGTCTTTTTCTTCTGTAGTGCTATCCAATGTAGCACTGCTGAGCCTATAAGGAAGCTGCAGGTTTTTCCTCCCAAGGTGGAGAACCTTGCATTTTTCGGTGTTAAACACCATCAGGTTCTCATCTGCCCATTTGCTGAGCCTGTCCAGGTCACCCTGGATCACCCGCCTATTTTCTGGCGTGGATGCTTTGCCCCAAAGTTTGGTGTCATCGGCGAACTTGGCCAGTCCACTCCTGACTCCATAGTCCACATCATTAATGAAGATGTTGAACAGTATGGGTCCCAGGACAGAGCCTTGAGGGACCCCACTGGTCACAGGGCACCACGATGAGTGACTGCCATCGATTACAACCCTCTGGGTCCGACCACGAAGCCAGTTTCCCAGCCAGCGGATCGTGGTGGAGCCAAGGCCACAACTGGGCAGTTTGGCCAAGAGGTGATCATGGGATACCAGATCAAAGGCTTTTTTGAAGTCAAGATATATGACATCAATCTCTTCTCCCTTGTCCAGGTGATAGGTCACCTGGTCATAGAAGGAAATGAGATTGGTCAAGCAAGACCTACCCACAACAAACCTGTGCTGGCTATCCCTTAGAATGTTAGCCTGGGCCAGTCCATCAAGGATGGCCTCCTTAATAAACTTTTCTAAGATCTTCCCCAGGATAGAAGTCAAGCTAATGGGCCTGTAGTTAGCCGGATCCACTCTCGTCCCTTTCTTGAAGATCGGCACCACATTGGCCTTCTTCCAGTCTTCGGGCACTACACCAGAGCGCCAGGAGTTTTCAGAGATCCGTGCCAGGGGCTGGGCTATTATCTTGTGGTAATTGACAGAAAATTGAGTGTGGGTTTGGCTGTGTGTGGGTGGTGTGATGAGATAGTGTTTTCCTTGTCTTTGTGAGTCTGAATCTGTCAGAGTGGTGAATGAATGAGCTGGAAGTAGCTTTGTGGTGTATTGGTGCACTGGTGTGGATGATCATTGTGTGGTGTTGCGTATTGGGCTACACTGAAACCATGGAGGTCCAATGAGCCACACACAGCCTTGACAGCAAAGGCAGTATAGAGCTGGACATTGTCCCCTGCAACTATGACTCCTGAGATTCCACCTGTCCTCACAACTGCTGGTCTCCTGTGAAAGTCATCAGGGTTGGCTCCCTAGGTGTGCACAACACTTACACTAGAGGGCAAAGGGCCACTGCTTAAGTATACCTCTCTCCCTTTGTTTCTCCCTCTTCCCTTCGTTACAAGCAGAAGATAGGCCGCCACCAAATAATCCTTCTTGATGTGATCCATGCCAGTTGTGATCTGAAGTGGCAGAGATCCAGCATTCAATAAAGATTTCCCCTTAGTATAATAAAAATTACTAGGTCTCCAATAGCTCACAGAGGTAGTGAAGGCTAAAGATGTGATAGTCATGGGGGACCTGAACTTCCTGCTGGGAGGAGCAGTCAGCCAGATCTGACCACTCATGTAGGTTTTTAGATAGAGTGCAGGACCTCCATCTAACCCAGGAGGTGCACAGCCCCACCAGGGGGGACGGCTTGTTGGACCTAGTGCTGGCCACAGGTGATGACCTGGTGAGGGGGCTGCGGGTGCTCGACCACCTGGGCGACAGCGATCATTGCCTGCTGGAATTTACCATCCAGTGCAAGGTGGAAAAGGCATACAGTAAGGCAGCAGCCCTAGACTTTAGGAGGGTGAACTTCAGTGAGCTAAGGAGAATAGTTGGAGAAGCGCTGAGGTCCCGGAGGGGAGGGGAACCAGATGTCAAAGGAGAGTGGTCGCTCCTTAAGGAGGCGATCCTCCAAGCCCAAAGGAAAGTAATCCCAATGAGGATCAAAGAGAGCAGGAGAGCACACAAGCCTCCGTGGCTCACTAAAAGCATCCGGGAATGTCTCCTTGCTAAAAAGGAGGCGTATACCCAATGGAAAGAAGGGGTCATCACCAGGGATGACTATTCTGCAGTTGCTCGGGATTGTAGGGGGGCAGTTAGGAAGGCCAAGGCAAAGATGGAATTAGGACTAGCTTCTCAGATTAAGGACTATAAGAAGTCCTTTTTTAAATACATAGGGGGCAAAAAGAAGGTCCCGGGTAATGTGGGACCCTTGCAGGACATGTTGGGGAATTTGGTCGTCACACCAGATGATAAAGCTAACATATTTAATGATTTCTTTGCCTCTGTCTTCCTAAGTAGGGACCAGAACAGCCACCTCCCTGCTGGGCCCCCCTCGGGCCCCAGGGGAGGAACATCTGGGCCAAAGGTTAGCGTGGAACTAGTTAGGGGGCTTCTGGAGGGGCTGGACGTGTTCAAGTCAGCCAGCCCGGACGATCTCCACCCTAGAGTCCTAAAGGAATTGGCTGAGGTCATTGCAGGACCCCTGGCACAGATTTACGAGCACTCGTGGTGCTCTGGTGTAGTCCCAGAGGGCTGGAAGAAGGGCAACGTGGTTCCCAACTTCAAAAAGGGGACGAAGGAGGACCCAGGAAACTATAGACCAGTTAGTCTTACCTTGACCCTAGGCAAGCTCTTTGAGAAAATTACGCTGGCACACATCCATAAGGGGCCAGCGGGGGACTGCATGCTTAGGGGCAACCCACACAGGTTCATCAGTGGCAGGTCCTGTCAGACCAACCTGGTGGCCTTCTACGATCAGATTACCAGATCATTAGATGCAGGGGTAGCAGTAGACTTCCTGGACTTCCGGAAGGCATTCGACACTGTCTCTGACCCCATTCTCATTAAGAAACTGGGGGGCTGTGGTGTAGACAGCCACATAGTCAAATAGGTCACCAACTGGCTGGAGGGCCGCACCCAGAGGGTGGTAGTGGACGGGTTCTTCTCAACCTGGAAGGACGTGGGCAGTGGGGTTCCGCAGGGCTCGGTCCTCGGGCCTGCACTGTTCAACATCTTCATCAGTGATTTGGTTGAGGGGGTAAAAAGCACCCTGTTCAAATTTGCTGATGACGCTAAGATGTCGGGGGATGTGGGCATGCTAGAAGGAAGCATCAGGCTTCAATCAGACCTAGACAGGTTACAAGGGTGGGCGGATGTGAATAGGATGGGATTCAACACAGACAAGTGCAAGGTGATGCACCTGGGGAGGAGCAACCAGCACCATACCTACAGGTTGGGGAACTCCCCTCTTGCCAGCATGGAGGCGGAAAAGGATCTTGGAGTCATCATTGACTCCAAGATGAACATGGGCCGGCAGTGGGGGGAGGCAGTAAGAAAGGCCAGCCGCACCTTGGCATGCATCCACAGATGCATCTCGAGCAGGTCCAAAGAGGTGATCCTCCCTCTCTCTGCGGCACCCATCAGGCCGCAGCTGGAGTACTGTGTCCAGTTCTGGGTGCCGCACTTCAAGAGGGATGTGGACAGCATGGAGAGGGTCCAGAGGAGGGCCACTCACATGATCAAGAGACAGCAGGGCAGGCCCTATGAGGAGAGGCTATGGGACCTAAACCTATTCAGCCTCCAAAAGAGAAGCTGAGGGGGGGGATCTAGTGGCCTGTTATAATTTAGTCAGGGGGGATCAGCAAGCATTGGGGGAATCACTATTCCCCTGTGCACTGCCAGGAGTGACCAGGAATAATGGTCACAAGCTGGCAGAGGGCAGGTTTAGGTTAGATATCAGGAGGCGCTACTTCACGGTCAGGGCGGCTAGGGTCTGGAACCAGCTTCCAAGAGAAGTGGTGCAGGCTCCTACCCTGGGGGTGTTTAAGAGGAGGTTCGATGAACATCTTGCTGGGGTCGTTTGACCCCAGTATTATTTCCTGCCATGGTGGGGTGGGGGTCGGACTAGATGATCTACTCAGGTCCCTTCAGACCCTAGAAACTATGAAATTGGTGTTTTTACTTGTTAAAGCTGTTATTTGAATTGCTTATATTTACTTGTTACTTACCTGTTGTTAATTAATAAACCATTTAATTTGTGTCACTCACATAACAGCCTGGGAGTCTCTTACTAGTCATCATACAAACAATTGCTGGATTGATAAGGTGGTGACAGGTATGCCTAGTCAGTTTGTTAGCCGAGGAGGGGAGGCAAGAATCACCCACTTGGAACTGGACTATTGGGTCTGCCTTTAATTGGGCAGTGCTAATTAGGTGCTAATTAAGTCCGGGTCAACACTCCCTAAAGCTGAGGTATCTGACTCAAGGCAATAGAGGAGCTATTACTCTTTTGGGGATTCAAAGCATGTGGAGGATCACAGAAGAATGACACCTCCATTATTTTTTACCTTCTTTAAAACCAACCCCACCAAAAAAAAAAAAAAAAAAAATCCATTGATTTCAGTATGAAGTGCATCACTTCCCTCCTTTTATTCTTAATGTTCAAGATTAGACAGGATGAGTGTTCCAATGGCTGCTATGAAGTTTATTGGTTTGGGACAGTCTTGTGCTTTTTTTCCTTTATATTCAGTTGTGATAGAGTCTGGAATCCAAGATTTCCCCATGACACATTCCTTTCTGCTTTAACAGAAAGTATGGAGAATGGCCTCAGCTCCATCTAACGCAGAGCCTGGTGATTAGGTCTCTTCCCTAAAAGGAAGATGTGGGTTAACCTCCCCTAATGAGGAGGTAGGCCTAGAACCAAAGGCCTCTCTTCCTATGGAAGTACCTTAACCATTAGGCTACTAGGCCAAAAATGTGTAATGGCACAATTGCACATGATCTCAGAGTTACTTGGTGTGATTTTTGGAGGGATTCAAAGCATGTGGAAAAGTTGAGATTTATGAGGTTGTTAGACAGAATAGGATCCCAGTGGAGGCAGACATCTTCAAGTTTTTGTGGCTTAGACACCTGTAAAGCCACAAAAGATCCATACTACCATGCTCAGTATTTCAAAACCTTTGAACATGACTAATAAAACCATTCTTTCATGTTCCACAGTTTTTTTAATAATGGATCCTGAATAGAGTCAATCAAAGATTTCCTCTACAACTTGTCAAAACTCACAAAACACTGAAACCTGGAAAGTCACAATGTACTATAACACACCATCATTATCCTTAATAGAGAAGTGTGGGGAAGGGTACAGACCTTTTACCTACAGAGAACAGTACAAGTGAAGGGTAAGAATCTCACAGATCTGTGATTGAGTAGGCTGTGCTTCTGCAAAGTCTACTGTGATACTTGGGTAAGATACCTGTGTGAGAGCACAAGTTCGTACTACAGTTCTTAGGTGGTCTGAAGGAAAGAAGTGTGGTACTCTGGTAATAACAAAAATACAGGACAAAAAAGTCTACCAAAATGAAAAATTCAGTTAGTATGTACAGTTGTCCTCTAGGCAAAAATTACATCCATCTAGTGTTATTCAAGCAATGACACTGTGGTCTTCTATGCAAGAGATGTAGGCAACAGTGTGGGCTTTGATTTGACGATCTTACAGCCAGATAATCAGATACGGGAAAACAAAGTTGTTAAATGCATTATGTCTGGATTTTTCCCTAGACTGCTGATGTTAATTTCCTTGTAAAAATTAATTTGTGTTTTTAAACAAGGGGAAATAATTGACTAGTAAGGGGGCAGTGATCTTCTTTTCTTAGAAAGAATCCTACATATAATCCATTGCAGTATATGTAGTAAATCTGCTCAAGATACCTACAAAACAAAACAATCCACCTCTCCACTGTCTTTCTTTATCTTCACACCAAAAGCACATAAGCATAAGTAAACACAATTCAGGATGCAGTCGTAGATTTGACTTGAAAATTTACTGTTATTTATTGCCTACCCAGCTTTGATACTTCAGAGTAAATATCATAAACAAATGCCCAAGAAACTCAGCTTTTAAAATGGTCATTTTGAAATGAAAGTTGTAATTTCTCATTACAATTACAAAGTCATGTCTACACTGCATATTCACTGTCTTCCTCAAGGGTGTTATACTGCTTCAAATGACCTTCATCCTAAAACAGAAACCAGCCTAAACCACATGTCCACCTAACACTTTGCATTGGCTGATGATCACTGCTGAGTGGCAGTACTGATTAGCCTGCCTCCTCCTTGATAATGAGCCTGCCCATGTGCTCATTTCTTTTGGTTATGAACTGATTTCTTCTATCTGATCCTGAGTCATCCTGTATTGATATGGAGCATAAGGTTGCTGCACAGGCATGGTTTTTGTATCTTAACCACTAAACTAGTGGTATTCCATCTGAGCAATTCCATCCTGTAGCCAAGAGAACTTTCCCAGTGAAGGTTTAATCAAAGCTTGCAAGTTCCTGTGAAAAGTGTCTGCTGGCTCATCATCTCTCTTCTTATAAAAACTGTTTTTTAAAAGAAAAAACTGACCAACTGTCACCATAATACCTTGCTACCCAATAAGGAGAGTTGCAATAGCATTGTCCTCCAGCAGGACCCCCTGTCAATTTGCAGTGCTGTATCTTTAATCCTTCAGACACATACAGGAATATTTCTATGGTACAAAAAACCCACAAAAATATTTTTCTATGCTTCCCAAGAAGCTCCAAAATAAGTGATGATAAAATATTGAAAATACTTCCCCCCGCACACTCCCCCTTTGATTGTTCTCTCCCACCTCAGCTGTGCTTCTTTTGAAACGTTCTTCTTTTTTCCTACCTTAAGAGTCTGTAGGCTGTCCTATACACCTTTCCTTATCATACACACAAACTCCACCTGTTGTCTTTACATAGTCCATTTTCCTTTTCCTATGTGTCTGTCCCTTTCCTGTTCTGTCTCCTTACCAGGCGTAGAAAAGCAGCTTCAGGATGTTAACAAAAAGTGTCCTACGAACATAATTATCACAGCAATATAACTCAAGCAACACATGACACACTGGTTACTTTTGCAAAACAAGATTTTTTTTTTTTTCTTACCCAGGAGCATCACACCTTTATTTTTCTTTTATTACTGCTCATTATTTTCTGTGTGTACTGAAGTCAGTAAGTTTCAGAGCATGCGCCTACTAATTTTGACAATCACAGGTCAATACTTCTTACCTTTTAAAGATGGTAAAACCCCCACAATGTAATCATTGACTACATGATTTGATTTCATTTTTCTACTGTTAACTAGAACTTATGTTTCTCTCTCAGTAATCACACAGATATTCTAAACCTGATCCTGCAATCCTATCCGTGCAACAAAACTGTCCATGAAGCTCTCCATTGACTTTAGGGGCCTGCCTCTGTCGACTGTTTATTTCACTCAAAATGGGGGGCAAGGGAGTTGTGGTGGATGAAGGGCAAAGGGTATATTGTTTTTGTTTTTTGCTGCAATGCTGTGTAGCTATATAGAGCTTCAGTCCCTGGTTTCTAAAGGTTCATTGTCCAAAGTTATTCATGAATGTGCTTTTTGGTCCTGAAACAATTTACTGCTTTTGCAAATGTTTTTGGCCTGAAATGTCAGTATTGCATCAATCTGATGAAAAATCTAGTGTGTATATTTGTGAAAGTAACCACAAAAAATGTTCTTAAGGAAAGGACTGGATGCCATGGAGGGCAGAGGAGGCCAGTATATAATAGTAAATGTTCACACCTACTTAAAACAAAGTGAGTTGCCCAGTAGGATATTTATAGTCTGGTAAAGGCAGTTCAATAAGCTGTTGCCTTAGAAATAGGAACATATTGTACTTTTTAGTCTGCAGTGTGAGTGGATGCAGATATGTTAGGATTATAATACAAATTTAGTCAACCTTTCAAATGCTAAATGTGGTAGTGTGATAAACCTGCACTCTTCACCAAAAGCCATCAAGTCTTCCCTCACTATATTGATGTAAATATTGCTGTTCATTTTACTGGGCTTCACGGTTCCGCTTTTCAACACTTTTCTTTTTTTGTTACTAGGCAACCTAAGCGATACTGTTTCACACAGAGAGAAGCTTATCATTTATTTTAATGGGAAAGATCCATGACCAAAAATAAAAGCTTTTGCTCTGATATTATGACAGGTAATATATAAATGGACACTTCCAAGGTGAAACAAATATGAATTTTTGTACCTGATATATACAATGAACAAGCTAGCATGTTGAATTAGAGCTGAGACTTTAAAACAGACGCAGTGTTGGCTGTGCTCCTTCCCCAGTGAAGCCAGTGGCAAAATTACCACTGAATTTAATGGAAGCAGAGTTAAACTAGTACTGGACATTTTCAAAAATCTTACCATTTGTAAAAATTGCTCCAGCCAATCTATGCTAGGTGCAAAGCAAAGACACTTAGAATTCAAGAATGCGAGGTAAATATATTTAAGGTTAATGGTTATCCTTTTTTTTTTTTCCTTATCAAGTTTGAATCTTGCTGAAGCCAGCTGGTTGCAGAGGGGCAATCAGTTTTGGTCTAAAAACATCTAATTGAGTGTTTTGTTTTGTTTGGCTTTTTTTTTTTTATAGTGAAGAACGATGGTAAGTGAGGAGAGCTATAGGGAAGGAGAGAAAAATCAAATATAATGAGCAATATTTCTAGAGATTATCTGAGAGAGACAGCATTTTGGGTTTTGACTCAAAGAACAGGGCTGTTTTTCAGAAACTGCACATAAATGAATCTGGCTCAGAGCCTAAAAGTTTCTCTCTGTAATAGATAGTGCTGCAGGCATGTAATACAATGCATCAGAGTAGCTCTTTTACACCTATAACATAAATCATGATGCCATTCACTCAGCCTTTAGTCTTCTGAAAATATGCTTAAGTGATACTTAAGCCAGCAGCAACCCGAGCTGAGAATCAGCAGACACTAAGTGCTCTATTAAGCACTGCTATTATGGTAGCTTTACTAATTTATCAGTATACTCTTTTCTTTTATTATTTCCTTTTTCCTTGTTTTGGTTAGGTTCCCATTTAACCCTCTACATCCCTACCCAAATGCCCTGAATTGTGATGATTCTCTCTCAGTCTGTCCAAGCAGAATAGGCTGTAGCTCATTACCAGGGATTTGGGTTTTCTGTTTGCTGAAGAAAAATGTGGATTTCCTCCTTTAAAGGAGAAAAACCATGGGAAACCACCAGTTCCCTCTTACAGGCTGGCAGTGTTCCAGCCTGCAAAGGGCTGCTTGGGGCTGAAGGGAGCAGGAGGAAGGCAATAAGAGGCAGGGGGTGCCACGGGCATGTGCGTGCATGTGCACATGCACTTGGCCAGCAATACAGCCTCACGCAGTGTGGTGAAGAGCAGCTCCCACAGCTACGTGCAGGTAAATGTATGGGGGGCATAGGCAACACAGAGGGGGAGGCAAAACTTGTGGGGAGATTGAGTGGCTTGCACCAAGCCCCACAGTGAGGGAGGAAGAGGGGCAGGGTTGGGGGCTGGGCCCTAGAGCCGGTATGTGTGACAGTAGGGCCTGGCCAGGGAGCAGGATGGAGTCACAGGTCGGTCATTGTGGGGGAAGAGGGGACAGCTCCCCACTGCTGTGTACACACCAATCTAAACAAACATCACACCCTTAAAAAGGTATGAAGAGCCCCTCTGGGTTGGGTACCAGACGCAACTTACCGTGCTACATAGCAATGCAGGATGACTGGGGATAACAGTTCAAACAGGGAGAGGTTGGGCATCAGAGTTAATGCATCACGGTGGCATGGGGGGAGGGGCACATGCCCCTCCAGATTTCTTCATCCAGTGGGGCACGGGGCTGTAGCCTGGCTGGACTAGCACTGGGCAGGAGCCATCACTGTGGCCCAGTGGATGAGACCTGGTGTGGGAGGGCAGAGTAGGGCAGTGAAACTCGTTACTGTGGCAAAGTAGGACTCCCTGCCTAGCCACAGTGCTAGGTTCCCCGCTTGCCATTGGGCACTCCTCCCACCTGACTCTCCTGCCATGCCTTGTTCTTATTAATTAGAATGTCAATTAAGCAGGAGGCTGCCCCTTTTATTCTCCGATGCCAGGTGGCACTATCTGCAGATCTGAACCTCCCCTACACTGCAGCCCATGCCTCACAGATGGCATCCAGCTGTTAGTCACACCAACCCAACACTGGGCTCCAGAATCCTCTTATCAGGACCTCCCTTTGATCCCTGCACTCAGGCAACCTACTCTGCCATCATTTGGGCTGCTGAGCTCCCTGTAGCTGTCCCCCGGAAACTTCGGCCAACACAGGCCCTGGCCTCACCTCTAAGGCGAGGTGGGCCCCCAGGCCCTCTGCTCTGGGCATCCTTCATGGTGGGCCCCTGGTCCTTTTGACCTTCCTGGTCCTGGCCCCAGCATTGACCAGTCAAGGGGGTACTCTACCTCTGGCCTCTCTCACTAGCCCCACTCTCTCTCCAGTCCACCTTTCTGGATGTCTGAGCTGAGGTACCTCACACCACAACTGGTGCTCCAGGGTCTCACAAGGGACTCTCAGTCCCCACCCCCCCCAGACCAGCAGGTCATGGTGCTACTTAAGATCTTACTTTTGACCCACACTCAGCCTCCCAGCAGTGAAGGACTTACCGGGGTCAGGACTCACCCTTCTCTCTCTTGGGCTGACCCCCCTTTACTCGGCCTCTGGCCCAAACTTCAGCCTCAGGCATCTGAAGACCTACCTGGGCCTGCTCTCCTCACTCGGGACTCCACACGCCCTTCACTCAGGGCTCCACACCCAGGGCTTCCCCCTTTAAATGATACCTAGGGGTTTCCCCTGATGCTCTTCCAAAGCAGGCTCCCACCGGAGCCTGTGGGAACCCCCAAGTGGTGAGCACCCTCAAAGGTGCTCCACCACAGTTATTGCCACCATTACCGCAAGCTCCACAGTGAGGCATCCCCTGCCACTGCCATGGGGAGGGCACAAGCCACCCCCACTCCAGCAGCAGGCAAGGGGTGCCTTACCTTGGCAGTGTGGCTGGCATGGGGATTGCAGTGGTGGTGGCAGGAGCAATGAGTCTTGCCACCCATCTCCTCCCTCTTGTACTGTGCCATGGACACAGCTCCTGCCTGATGTCAATCCAGCCAGGCTGAAGCCCCATGCTCCACTGTGGGCACAGAAGTCTGCAGGGACAGTGCCTCCCATGCCCTCTGACACATTGCCTATGGCATCATCAGTGGTCAGGCACACCCCATGCTCCACACACCCCCGCACTGGGGGCTGAGGCCTGGGGGAAGGTAGCAGTGGGTTGGGAGGGAGGGGCACCAGCAGGGATGGAGGGCTGAGGACTGGGAGTGAGGGGGACTGGCAGGGGCAGGGGGCAGTGGGTCAGGAGTAAGGGGTACTGGAAGGGCTGGCGGGGCTGTGGCTTAGGAGTGAGGGCCACCAACACATCCAGGATGCTCAGCACCACAGAGCAGCAGGGGGGAACCGCTGCAGCTGGACCTACACCCTGGTGAGCAAAGGGGACAGGAGGAGCTCTAATTTTCTGCGATAAAACCAAAATCAAACATCAAAATAAAATACATTTTAAATACCTATTTATTATCATAATTGAGGCACTGGTAGGCTTCCAAATTGCTTTAAAATTGCAAATATATCAATACAACCTTATGTTTAACTGATACACACACACACACACACACACACACACACACACACACACACACACACACACACACACACACACACACACACAGAGTGGCATTTCATTTTAATCGCAGAAGGCTAGGGATTTGGGGGTGTGGTTTATCAGAGAATTTTGGATTTTTTAACAGAGAAAACCATGATCCTGGCTCATTACAGAACCAGATAAAGGTAGGTCATACTGAAGATAACATTGGATTTCCTTAATCTCTAGATTCAGCATGCCATGAGGCTATAAAAGCCATTCATAGACCATCACCCTAATTGGAAAAGAAGGCAGAGCCTGGGCTCTCTTTCTACAAAAGTCACTATAAGGGCCTTTTCTTGTTGGAAGTAGGGGCCTATTTTCTGAAATCAGAGAAGTTGCTGCGGATCTTGAGAGGAACTTGATACCTTTTGAGGGTGTGATTTTTAGTTTAGATTACAGAGAATGCTGTGGCTTGTGTGCAACTGCCCTCCTTGGATTAGGTTCCTTTCCCTTCTGCTTTCTATTTGCTCTTGGGTTTCAGTATGCTTACAATAATTCTAAACAACCTATATTGTCTGTTTATCTTGTATTAAATTATATTGAATTTAATCAGTTTTGATCACATGATTGGAAGGTTTGGTCGGTACCCTGAAAAGACCAGGAAGATTTTTTTCTTCTTCTTCTTGATAGGAACTATGCTCCCATGTTTGGCATTTTGCTTGATAGAAAGCAAAACAAATCTATTTCTTGTTTTTGATTTTTCTGTCTGTCTTTCTCTGAAGCAACAGAAGCTGAAAATGGCGCATAGGGCAGAGAGCCTGAAAAAACAGCCACCCAAGGTAAGTCAGGATGGGAGGACCTAGTGGAAGGGGGCCTTGAGGAGATCTGGGGGAGGAAGGGGCAAGAAGGCTCTGAGGGGGCAGGCAGGGTCTGTGTATGTGTTATGGGGTTTGGGAGGGTGTGGCAGGATTGGGGAAGTAGGGGGGTGGGGCTCTGTCTCCCACCCCCTGGGACCAAGGGCTATTCTTAACCTTCCCTCCTCACTCTCTCTACCCCCAACTGAACAATGCCTCTGGAAAACTAACTTTATCCCATCCCACCATCCCTCCCCCCCCCCCCCCCCCCAAACCCTGACTTACCAGCATTTGCCAGTGCTGGGAATGGAGAAAGTAAAACTGGCACCGGGAGTGGCTTCAGGATAAGGGATTTGGCAGGTTGTGAGGTGGGGAGGGGAAGACTGATTTGTTCATGGTGGTGGGGGCACTATCTGGGGTGGGAGGGGAGTCCAGGGGGTTAAAACTATCTTAGTGCCAGGGAGGGGGTAGAAAAAGCATAGCCCCAAAACTGGGGCCAGTAGCTGATTTTTCCCCAACCCTGGGGCTGTGCTGGGAACCATACAGAGGTTCAGGACAGTTTAACTGATCTAAAAATGGCCAAATTTGATCTAAGGTAAGTGAACCTCAGAGATAGAGTTAACTTAGACTGGCCTAACTAAGAAGCTAAGTGTAAGGTCCATACCTGGGTGAACTAACTTAGACTGGGTGGCTATTTTAAATATAATCTAACCTCCCTGAACATCTGTACATGTCCTGAGAACTTCTCAGGTATCTGGTTAAGAGAGAAACTAGCTGCCAGATTTGGTATCTAAAAGAAAAATACTTTCAGGTCAGACTGACAAGGACTTCTTGTTGTTGCTGTTCTCCTCCTCTTTGGTACAGGTAATGGTCCACTTAAGTTCATCTGGGCATGTTTTGCTTAACAACAAGCCACTGCAAGAGTTCAAGGCATTGATGGTATACTTGGTCTCTTTACTCCCTTTCTATGGTACATAATAATTTGTGAGGCCTTTGGGGCTCTTGGTGTGCAAATGAAGGTTTGGTTTTCTTTGGTTTCAGTTTCTTATACATTAAGGATCCTAAATTCACTGTGTTATGTTAAGAGGTGTGTGAGCAGGCCCCTTACTCAGCTTTCTTATTAAGGCCAGTTTACTCTGCATCTTGGGTTTCTGGCCAATTTATTCTTCACGGGCCAAAGGTGTCCCCACAGACAAACATCAAACCATAAAAAAGATGTGAAAACAACAAATAAACCAACATACCCAGCAGTCTTTCTTCAGGCCCTAAGAGGACAGCCTAGGATCCATGCTTTTCCCCAATGCCCCTTCTCTTTTCCACTTGCTCCTGGAGCTTTCAAGCTCTTTCTCCACCTTAATTCTTTCATCAGTTGCAACTGCTGTCAGCCTTCCAAGCAGGCAGACTCTTAACTGCTGACTACCTGCAGCTGGGTGTCAGGCTGATCTTCAGGATGCGCACTTCCTTACAGGAAGCCTTGTGCTTTCTTGTGTGCATACAGGACACAGATGTCAGACTATTACAGGTTCTAATACATGGCTGCCTGTTGCTGGGGCCTGGAGTTGAATAACTGAGGCTAAGTACAGACAGTCAAAAAGCCTGAGGCCAAATTGATTAAATCTTCACAGGTTACTCCAAGTTGTGTAGACTGAACCATTAAGCATGTGAACAGACATTCACTTTTGAGTCCAGAAATGCAGCCACATGCCTTCAGTGGCTGAAGCCAGAAGCTGGGGAAGGGGTGCTAGAGCACGCTTCCCAGCTCAGCTGGTGCAGACAGCTTGCACCAAGGCTAGCCTGCCCACACTGTGAGGGGGGAACTGTGGGGAGGTGCAAAGCATCCTGGAATGCTGGGAGACTGTGAGTAAACTTGAATCTGGTGGGGATCTGAGAGGGGATTCAATAAACTAATTTAACCTAAATCAGGGCACAAACAGAAATGACAATTTTTGCCTAATCTAGCCATAGAAAGCAGTTTATAGCTGTGACCAAACACAAGTGCACAGCTACAGACAGCTTCAAAAATGGCTGATCTGGTGAAAATCTGACCCCTCATTGCATGAGGTATTAGACGAAGATGTTTCAAAAAGTAGAGTCTTTGGTAACTAGTGCTTGCAAAACTCCCATTCTGCCACTGTTTTCATAATTGGATGGGGGATACAGAGTAGAGGGAGTTCTGGGGGGGTTTCAGTCCCCCCTGAAGGCTGGAATGGGTGTATTGGAGTCCCCCTCCCCCGTAAGGTTGGGGCGCTTCTGTTCACCCAGACCATCAGTCAGCACCAGCTGGGGACCCCCAAGAATGAGCTCCCTCTGGTGCCTTTCCCCCCTCCCATTCTGAAAACAGGGAGCACTGGCAAAGACCAGTGGCCATTGCTATGGGGACCTGGCTGCAGGCTCTGAGCCGCAGCTAGATTCCCCTCCCCCTGGAACCAACAGGTCTGGTGTTTGGTCTGGGGTAAAGCTGTAATTCAGAACATTTTTCAGAAAGTATTCTGAGTTACTGCTGGGAGCTGCACTTCTGTCTGCATCCTCAGTTAAATCTGATGCTACATCCATCCAAGCTTATCTTTAAACTGATTTTGGCCATTTTGAAAGTGATTTGTGTGCACTGAACTTCTTTGTGTTACACATTTTGTAGCAGGGCACTAAGGTGCTTGCTACTAGGTGAACCGGGACCATGACCCAGATACTGGTTGCCAAGGCAACCAGGGGAAGCAAGTAGCCAACACCTGCATGGTCAGCTGACAGGAAGGGGGCAGGGCCTGGCCCTTATATAAGCCACAGGCGGAGGCCAGGAGGGGCTCCTGTGTGAGACCAATGGAGAAGGGGTTCTGCCCTGAGTGCAGAAAGGGAAAAGCCTGAATGTGGGTGCAGCTGGTGATGTGGGTGAGAGAGGGAGCACTTATGGTGTGGCTCAGAGGATGTTTTAGCCATGAGGCCTGAATTTTAAGTTATAATGTGGAGGCTTATGTTTTGTGTTTCTGGTTTACTCCAGAGGACTGGGTGAGGCTATAAGGGGATGGAGGAGGCCTCATAGGGGAAACATGTAGTGTGGGAGCCCCAGCCCTGAGCGTGGGCAGCCAGAATGCCCTGAGCAGCAGCGGGCAGCCAGAAGGCCCCAGAGAGAGAGTGGGCAAGTGAGACATCCGGTCTATCAGTGAGGCTTGGGGCATGGTATTGGCTGGTTGGAGCCATGCATAGCCCATGAGGTGGGGGTGTATCTGAACACTGTCCTCTTGGCTATGGTTCCTGTGGTATGCTGGACCAAAGGGCAGCCTCCCTATGATTTAGAAGATCAAAGATGTGGTGGGTGAGATTCTGAGAGTGCTTGGAGCACATTTGGCATAGTACAGAGAGGAGATCTAGAGGCAGCATGATGACCCTGGGACTCTATACATTTGTATAGTGTGGCCCTTAGATGGAGAGGAGCATTGCTCCTTGGTGCACAGGACTGATTGAAAAGCAGGTTTAAGTCTCTGAATAAGGAAATAGTTTCCTGTTGTTTCTTCCTATGCTCAGGAAACTGGATATTGTGTGCATTTGCTGTAAAGATACTGTTTCACATAAGATGTATGGTCCTACCCTCAGTTCTTCCTACAGTAATGTTCATGTATTTTTCTGTGGCCTGAATGGTTAGCCACTCTTTGAGGCCTTGCGCTCTGTTCTTTAAAGTATTTATTTTAACACAATTCAAGTACCTCAGCGGTGTCTAACTCCTCCAGCCTTTGGGCTTGATAAACAGTGTGGGGCAGTCTACAGGCCACATTGGACCTACATCCCAGCCCCAGCATGCAGGGCCAGTCTGGGACAGATCAGTGCTGCATGCAGTGCCTACCAGCACCAGCCTGCAGTTCATGGGTATAGCTGACACAAGACACACATGAGGGGAGCCACATAGGGCTAGTCCTGTGCGCTGGCTCTGCATGGGGCTAGTCTGGGTCTGGTCCAGTCCAGCCTGGTTCCATAGCCAATGCTCAAAGCCGGAGGGGGACTATATGCAATGCTCACCTTGGATTTGCCCCCTGTACCACACACAGCATGTGCATCAAGTCAAGCCCCATATACCACATGCAGTATTCACTGGCACCAGTCTGGAGCTTGCATAGCATGTGACATGCAGGGTCAACATGCAGTGCCCACACCAGCATGCAGGGCCAGTGTGCATCATGTGTGGCACATGGGGTCAGTCTGAGACCCATGGCCTGAATCCTAGGGCTCCATAGGCTGGATCCTGCCCTCCAGGCTGTATCTGACATCTCTGTTGTACACAGATTCCACTTACAAAATGCATGTAACCTTCAACCTCAGGTCTCTTATAAACTTTTTAAGAAGTGCTGCTGTTCTTGCACATGCAAAATAATAATTTCCAAGAAAGCTTTTATTTGTATTAAGATACCGACCCTGTTCCCTCACCAGGCTTCAGGGCCCAATCATGTTTAATGTTGTAAATGTACATTGTAAAATTATAGTCCCTGCAAAGAGAGTCCAATCTAAATAAAAGATATAGGTTGTTTGGAGACCTCCATAGGGCTGGCCAGACTTGTCCAATGGAACCCGTTACATTTTGATAATGCCTTCCCAAGATAGCCATTTACACTTAGTTCCTGTAAGTGGACAATGTATCTTCTGACCTCAAGAAAGGGCAAGTAAACAGTGTGAAAGGATATAAGCCTTAGTTCAGTTCATTCTAACTTCAGCATAAAGCTGTCATATTTTCCAGAAAGGCCCTGAGGCTTATGGATTGTTGCAAAGCCTGGTGGGAATTGGTATCAGTGCATAGGAGGAGCTGACTTCTTGTGTGCTGTTAGGGAAGTCCCCTTAATGCACCTATATTAATGGGAGAAGACCAGGGAAAACCCAAAGAAAAGAACTTTTGAGTCTGAATGAGTCAGTGAATTTGCAGTAGTATCAATCCTGCATTGACAGGGGATGAACGCTCTGCCATGAAGATTTTCTCCTGTGTGTGCATCTATGTTTTGGACTCTGGACCAGTTCAGAAAAGGATAGCTTCAGCTTTGACTCGAAGGCCAGAAAACTAATGAGGCATCCATCCAAATGACCTAATCAACCAGAGGCAAAATGAGCACAGCTGCAGGTTTGATGCAAAGAAAGGTAAAAACCTATTATATAGCCTAAACGTAAGACTGAAATCAAGGGCTTCCTGTATTTAAATCCTGACTTTGACACACAACCTTATTTGATGTAGTTAAATCACTTAACCTGACCTCATTTCCTTAACCTCATATGTAAAATGAGTATTATAATACTTACTGCCTCTCACGGGTGTTGTGATTAATTACTGTTTGGGAAGTGCTACATAAGTACCCAGACTTATCTTATTACACAGTGATTGCTCCAGTGACTTCCGGAACAACTTGTTTATTTGGAGGATGGTCTCTTGAAAAGCTTTTTTTTAAAAATCTGGTGCTCCAATTTATAAGCTTGGTGAAGTTTTTTGTACTCTATTCAAGAGGCAAATACTGACTAGGTCAAGTTCAGAGTCGGTGTGGAAATCAAATGCCTAGGAGCTGATTCTGACCCCACTTAGAGGGGTTTTATACAGTGCCAAGTAGTTGACTTTAACAGACTTAATGTTATTTGCATTTCTATATAACAGGGTTGCTTCCTGCCACATACTTGTACTCTTATTTCTCAGAATTATGGCTACCCCTTTACAGATACAGGAGTACTACGTTTTACAAACTTGGAGAGATCCTTGTTCAGGAAAAAGATCTCAGTTTCTCTCCAGAGAAAGAGAACAAGTTCTGAAATCTCAGACTTTTGTGGCATAGGAAAACTTACTTGTCTAGCTCTAATAGTTGATACCTCCTGTTGCTGTTCTTGCTAAGCACCTCACCCTAGGACTTCTTTGAGTTAAGCAGCTAAGGATTACTACTGGTCACCTAAACCCAATGGGCAAAATTCAGAGATACCAAATAAGAGTGGTAAATAGGGGTGTATGTTTTAGAAGCCCTAATTTTTGCTTCTGTTATTGTATTCAGGTATCCTCTTTCTTTTCTGAGGTAAATCTTGGCTTGTGCTTAACAATCTATCCACATAGTAGTCAGGCTGATGTTGGCAAAAGAGAAGGGTTCTAATAGCGAATGATACAGTCCTTTTTCCAGACATCTAAACTTGTACAAATTACACACATTTAAACTCCCTCTAAACTGACTTACACCTTGCACTTCCTTAGACTGACTCAGGTTCACCTCAGAATTTGGCCCTATATTTCAAGCCCTATATTTCCAGAATAGCTAACACTAAATCTTCATTCAGGTCCCTAAACTGTTCTATTTTATAAATTGTGTTACTAAAAAAATAAAAACATTTGACCCTATCTGCTGTACACAATAATAGAAACAAATGCTGTTACGTGCATTGGAAAATCCAAACATCATCTTACTGCTGATAAGATGAAGTCCTTGAAGATCATTTTATACTTCATACAAGTCTCAATTGATAACCTTATTTTGAAAAAGAGGAATTGGTGGCGGCCAGTAATTCTGTCTCTTCTGATGAGATCTTTAAAGAACATATAAACAAACAAAAAGAATATTAAGGGAAGTAGGATAGGAGTAACTGATGTGACAAAAGAAATTTGAGCCATCTAAGCAACTGTGTAGACAGGGTCTAAAAAATCCTGACGGGGATATGGTATTCATGGCATGCATGTACCCCAAAATCTGTTCATTCCCATCTTAAGAACTTTGCTTAACCCATCATCTTTCCTCTCTTATACGTTTTTGCTCTCTACCTCTCCACCTTTCCCTCATTTCAGTGTTATTAATCTTTCCTTTAGTAACTCTTCTTAATGAAACTTTAGACTTCAACATTATTCCGTGTGTCCATACAAATGTTTACTTCTGGATGCCACATGGAAAGAATAACGCATGAAGTTCGCTTCTCTGTGTCTTGAGCCTGTTGCCTTCTCATTTCAGCTTCCTTTCTCCGGAGGTCTATATTCAGATCAGCCTTGCTGGTTATGCTGTTTTATCACTATCTCTTATTTATGAAACTTTCTTCAGGTACATTACCCTTTACAAGCACTTAAGTCTCGGTCCCTGCTTTTGGGTACTTCCAGTCTAAATTAGACAGACAACTACAATGCATGCACACAATGATGGAGTACAATCGCTATGGAAGTTAACACTGGGAGTTCAGCAAATTAAGGAAGGAGGGTTTTTTTGTTTTGTTTGTTTGAAACAAGAAATGTGAAGGATAGAAAAGGTGCCTGACAGGTGAGCTAGAGTTTCCTCTATGCAGTAGAAGTGAGTTGAGCAAGGTGCAAAGCTAAAGTAGAATGTAGCAGAAAGAAATTGGTTGGTTTTTTTAAATTTTATTGGTTGATATTTTTTTATTTCACACTCAATCGTCATTGGTGATCGCTTCTGCCCCACTGGAAATATAAGCATGGCCAAGAATGTAAGGCCCTGTACCTTCCACAAGAGTGCTTACCTCACTGACGTACACTTCCTCTGGCTTGCCTTGCTGATTCCTCTTAGGTGCTCAGTTGGCCCAGTTTTAACAGGAAAGCTAGAGAGTACCCTTTGTCCTACTTGGTGGTTAGAGCACTTTTCTGGAAGTGGGAGCTGTTGGTTCAAGCTCCTGAGTGCAGAGGGATTTTCTGGGTCTTCCACTCCCTAGACAAATATCCTAAGCACTAGACTACAGGGGCAAAAAGTACCCCTCTTTCTAGCTTTTTGGTGATAGTGTGTCAGGGACTTTAATGCAGTTTACCCACCTTGCCAGGATTGCAACAAGAGCATGAAGTGTCTTTAGTAGATCCTTTCTGACCAAATGACAGGTTAGGCTAGGTAGGTTCAGCAGTGGATGAGGTTTAAAATCTCTAAGTTGCCATCTAATCTAAATGTCTCTTGCCATGGCCAACTTGAACTGTGTAGTAGGTGCTATGTACTCTTCTAAAGATGGGGTGGATTTGCAGACAGATGCAGGCAGAAATAGCTTATTCCTGTTTTCTGAGACGAGAGAGCAGCCTGAACTGCTTGTTCTGTGAATTCTCTAAGTCTTTCAAGACTTTTTTTCCCTCTTTCTTTGATGCACCATTGCACCTTTTCTTAGCTCACTCATTTCCCTACTCCTTTTTGGGGTTCTTCAGGTTCCTCCGTTTTCTTACTTCTTAAGTTAAGGTTGAGAAAAATCCTCAGTTCCACCCACCTCGACACAACCTTGTTTAACTTTTTATAACCGGGTTCTTGAGGGTATCTGTTGCTGTTGGAGCTTTCTTGTTCCATTCTTTCGACTCTATACAACTCCGTAAGTTTAGATGCACAGAAATACATAAGAACCAGGAAACTAGTCTCATAATGAATATGTATAAATTCATTTCCCCAGATCTAAACAGTGTTCAGCAGTGGTAGAAAAAGAACTCAAGTAGCAACACTTTGATAAGAGTTGCAAGACAACTGAAAAGTTGGGAAAGCCAAGGCTTTTAGATACAAGGCTTGGAGGAAAAGGTTTACTTCAATTTCCCTTTGCAGGGGAAGAAGGAATGAGAATTGTATAGATCTTAGATTGGGTTAACACTACAGGAGCTGGACACTGGTAAAGGGGGAAAAGTGGTATTTTCAATGCTAATTAAATAAAGTGCTTTTCTGGCATTGTGTTAGGAGTCTGGGAATGGAACAAAGAGCTGTTTAATTCTAGCTCAGCTGTTGAAATCCAGGCTACATCATTCTTTGCAAGAAAGTGTATAATGGGGCTGTCCAACTGGTGACCTGTGGGTGGCCAACACATGGCCTGCAGGCTGAGGCATGGGCAGGTCCCAGTAGCCCAGATGCTGCTGCCACAGCACAAATGGCAAGGGGATAGGAAAGGGTGGACATATGCAGCTGATGCAATCAGTGTGATAGGAAAATCTCAGATGGGATCCACCCCAATAGCAGAAAACTTGCATGGTGTGTTACTTGGGGAGCTGCACACCAGTACTGCATGTGGCTCCCAGTCGCACTAAAGTTGAACAGCCCTGGTTTGTAACACTGAATGGCTTTTCAGTGCTCCATGTAATATGTGGGTCGTGAGCCCTATTTAGTTATCAGTCTGTGGAAGCAAGCATAGCAGGCCACAATTGGAACAGATGCTGTATCAAGAAGTGAATGGCCAAAGAAAATTAATTTACTTTTTATAGATACAGCCTCCTAATGTCAGGACTGAAGCTAAGTAAGTCAAGCTCTGTATTAACATACAAATTAATAGAGTTTTCCAATAAGATTTTGGTTTCTATACCTGTCTGTTCCAAAGTTTTTTTACAAGCAATAAAATTCACACGCATGGACATATTTGTTAATTTAATGCTCGCTCGCTCGCTCACAACTATTTTTGCCATATGTGTTATGGGCTCCTAATGTATTTCCAGTTTGTTTCCAAATTGGTAAACAAGGTTGAATTGGCTCCTGTTAGCCACAGATATGGAGAAAAGAAAAGAATGGACTTCTCCAGTGATTTCCTGTTCTGTTCAGTGGCCATTCTTCATTTGCTTACTTGTCTAAATAATAAGCTTAGTTTGCAGATGATCAAAGTAAATACCATATGCCCACAAGCTTTCAGTATACCTAACTTTCCTGACTTGTCCTTGCTGCAAAAAATAAACATGAGAATGTTGTTCTGGAATTTCAGATATATTCTAATACCACTTGTTACAGATTAGGCCTTGATCATGCAAACAGTTATGCACATGTTGAAATGTACTTCCAAGAGTAATCTCACTAAAATCAATGTGATTACACTTGGCCGTAATATGGCTGTAACATGTAGAAGAGACTTATCATTTTTATGCCCCAAAAACTCACTCTAACTGCAGATAGAATTCTTCCTTTCCAGCAGCATGATTGTAACTCCTATATGCGAAAGGAAAAATTGGCATGAAATGCAAAATGTTTCAGAGATTACATTATTTAATTTTAACACAGGCAAAAATACAGTTACACAAGTTATGGTGGGTTTAGCAAGACATACTTAGAAATGCTTTCTTAACTTTAGTTACATTTACAGCAATAAACTGCAGACTAAAGCAACATTCTCAAGAGAGAAATACTGAAGACCTGACATCTGCACCCATCCTTACCCAAAGAGAGGAGGAGAACAGAAGTCAGTGTTCAAATGCAAAGTCTTGTTTTGCTATTTTTAGGATTTACTTCAAGCTAAGCACTTTCCAAACACTTACTAGACTTAAACATTCATTTAATTTGCTAGAAGAGTCTTCCTAGAAATTGTAAGAAGAGATATCAAGGATTTCTTCAAATTTCTCTAGCTTGTTGTATCCATACATAACTATTTCATGTGTCTTAGCTGCCAAGGAAAATCTTCCATAGCAGTTTTCTTCTAATGTGGTTGACATTGATGGTTAAAACAAGCTAGCCAGTTAAAACAAGCTGAGAAATAGTGTTCCTATTTCAGACTCCAGAGGAAAACTTGTGCAGAAAATAACCACCCAACTGGAATTTGACCAGGAAACTGGATTTGAAAAGGATTTCCTCTTTATACAGTGAAGGAATATACAATAGATCAAGTATCAAATTCCTGAAATCTAATTCACTTTACAAATATATATTTTGCTATCTGTGATGATAATGACCTGTGTGCTAAATTACAACAATCCTACACAGAGCTGGATGAAAAGTAACCATATATAATCAAGATTTTGGACAATTTTATATAGAGAAGTGGAGGGGGAGAGGTTTAACCCTCCATTGCCACGGGGAACAAGGAAGGACAGCTGGCTGCCTAAGTGCCCATGGTGAGCTGAGCTGTAACTCTGCTTGGTGCAGTGGCTGTGTGGTGCTCCACTATGCCAAATAGCTGATTAGTGACCAATTAGTTGTTTGGTGGAACAGGCAACAGCAGTCATTTCAGAGATGTTGCTGCTGCTCCACTCTGCCTGTAGGCAGCAACAGCTGATCAAGGGTCCATCAGCTGTTGCTGCCTGGTGGCAGCAGCTGTTGGGGCTGCTGCAGCAGCAGAAACAGCTGATCACGAGCACTGATGCAGTCTAATCAAATTGAGTTTGGAGAATTTGCATGCAAACAGCTTCTAATGTGGGTAAAATGAAAATTGGTTAAAAAAAGAATGCGTTTGAGGAGGGTAGAAGTTCTGAGTCCGCGCACCTGGACTGAATGCCAGGTTGTGAATGCTGTCTCTTTACTGTAAACAAGGCGCAGGGCCCTGAGAGCTTTGAAAAGGGGTTGTCAGGAATCTAGCTTGCCCCAACATACAGTCATGCTCTACCCTTTATACTTGTCCCCCCTGCACCTATGATTCCCCTCACTAGTTAGGTTTTAAACAAACTGGCTATACATGCTGGCTTTTAAGAATGTTCTCATATTAAAAAATACATACTACTCAATAAAAGGACAAAATTGTTACTTCAACATGGATAGGCAGTGCTGATGTGAAAACTGGATGAATGTGATTTGAAACATTTAAGTTGGGGACACTGTTAGTAGAATTGGGTCCTACATAGTCTGCCATTAAAGTCAGGGGCCAACTTGCACTGACTTTGCTTTTTTTCAAAATTAAGCTATGAAGGTCCATTCTGCATGGTACTAGAGTACATGTTGTCTCTAAAAATGTGGTAGGAACTAGTTATGTCAGCCTGAAGTTAGGCAGAAGGCAGGGTAGAGTTGCATCTTACTTAGAATCAGAGATGCATAAGCTTTTGTAAAGGACAGCTCACTTAATCAGATGCTATGAAAGGGCCTTCTATGTGGGTAGATTTGTTGTGTTCAATGAGACTATTAACCTGCCCTAATTAGGTACATGTTTGCTTCCCTTGTTGAATGTATGATCTATGTAATCTTATTACTACTTTTCTACCCTTCACTTGTCCTGCTTAGTTGCATCATGTCTTGAACAAGACTGAAAGCTCTCCAGGTCAGGGTCTATGCCTCATACATTTATATCATGCCCAAGATAATGAAGCATTAATCATTACTAGAATATTTGGATGCTACAATGATACAAATAATTAGTATATTAGTCTTACCAGAGGAGTTCTAAAGCTGTAATATTTGGAAAAGATTTTCCCTGCCTAGCCATAGCCTTGAATGAATATTTCAATGGGGACTACAGGGAGGGACTGTTTAAAATCTTTTGTCTTAATTCAAACCATGGAGGTTATTGAACAAAGGGAATTGTAATACAACAGGAATAAATGTAAAAAGGTCTTGCAAATCAAAATTCCTGCTCTTCCTCTTGTTTATTGGAGGCTTGCCCAGGAAGTGCTACTCAATGGTCTATTTGCATCAGCTTGGCTGGTATATCTGATGGGGAAAGCAGGAGTTTGGCACACGGGATCAGCAGATTACCTTGTTTTTGTTGTTGTTTTTGGGGGTGTGTATGTTACTAGTTTGCTGCAGCTTTTTTGTGTGTGTGTGATTCATTCAGATCTACAAACTCTGTCTTCCTAAAAAAGACTAATAAGAAATCATTGTCTTCCAGACCAGGTTCTTGGTCATCTTGACCCTACTAACAATTGTTTATGTTCTCTTTGGCAACTGTTGATCCTTCCAGACCATGGTGTGTGCATGAGAGGTCACCCAGGCCTTTGATACGTATGCCTAGGCAGGAATTTTAGAGGAATAGAAGACCTTACATCCCCCCTTTAGGCTATTAAGACAGAATCCAAAGGCCAGACTGAATCTAGATGTTTGGTGCCTCCATGGTTGTATTTGTATAATTATCCAGGATTTGAACTCGGGTCTTCTGTATGGCAGAAAGGATTTGACTACTGAACCACAGGAGTCTCCCTGTTTTCTTTCTCCAGAGCTGGGCTGGGATCTTGCTGCAGTGACAGCATGGCTCAGAGCCAGGGCAGAACCACAATCTGCGGCCTGCACATCCCAGGCAGGGACATACAGGGAGTGGATTGTGACTCTGCCCCAGCTCCTTGCAGCAGTGACAGCATGATCCAGAGCTGGGGCAGAGCCACGATCCACTGCCTGCATATCCGCCTGGGGTGTGCAGACTGCAGATTGCAGCTCTGCCCTGGCTCTGGACCATGCTGTCACCGCAGCAAGATCCCAGCCTGTCCCCAGGGGAGCTCTGCACATCTGTGGCAAGGGCCACAAATGTTCAGTGCACATAAATCAGTTTGAAAATGGCTGAAACCAGTTTCACCCTCCCATCATACCAGCATGCTCTCTGGGCTGGGCAGCTTTCTATTCCCCAGCAGGGCTGGCACCTCCCCTCTGCTCCCAGGCTGGAGCTCTGGCAGAGACTGCAAGCATCTGCCTGGCTTCTCCCTGCTAAGCAGGGATTTTTTCCCCCTGGCCCTTAGCCTTACATCTCTTAGCATTAGCTAGCAGTCACGTGCTGGCTACACTCTGTGTTGTGGGAGACAACAAAGGCAGACAGGCCTTTTGGAGCTAATCAACAAGTAGCTGGTAATGTCCTTCCTTGGAAAAGCTGTTCAAGAAGAACTTGAACTAATAGAGAGAGGCTATGTTTTCTTAATGGGTTGATAAACACTGAGTTAGGGGTGTTAGAGAGCTAATCCCATCCCTCTCCTGCCTGTAGCATTGCTCCCTACCTTGGCTCTCGCCCCCTCCACCCCCACCAGGAAGAGTCTGGAACCGCTACTGCCTCCAGTGCTGCTGAGGCCAGTCTCCACGGAAACCTCAGCCCCCATGCTATCACAGCATGACTGCTGCTGGGGTCCTAGCCACGGGGGCAGGGGCTGCTGGGAAATGGAGTCCACTGTTTACCAGATCCAGCCCATGGTCTATATTTTGCCTGCCCTTGTTTTAGAAGGGCCACAGATAGTGTTGATAGCAGTAGTAAAGGATAGCTAAGTAGAAGGTTTACACAGCTAATGAGAAATAGCAGCATTCCTATTTGTATTACCATAGCATTTTACTAGATAATGTATAGACACTGGGAAAAAGAAAATAAGACCAGCCCCAAATTGAGTATGAGCCAAGAGAAAACAATATATTGGAATATAGCAAGACAGTGTTGGTTGGCATGGTAAGCAGTTTAACCATTTTTATCAACACTGATTTGTGCATGAATGTCTATAGCAAATCACAAACTTAAAATTAGTTGTAAAAAGGTTTAGGAAAAGGTTTAAAAGGAAGCATTAAGAAAACTGCAAGCTACTTGCAGATAATTCATGGTCAGAAAAATAAATTAACATCAAATTAGTTACTGTGAATTATGTTGAGCTTTAACATTCCGTCACTAACTTGTAAACTTCTGAATAGTTTTATGATCATATATATCATCATTCCAATCTAGTACATGTGGCATATTGAGGAAAAACTGGCACTTTACTCCTGTGTTTTTTTGAGGAAGTTGCACCTAATGAAATATTTCAAGTGTGTTTATGCATGACAGAAACATACTTTCAAAGTTCTACTGTGAGTAAAGTTCTATCATTTATACTTGTTTGTTTGTACTCAGTTTTGAGGTTGGGATGTGGGATTGATTAGCTAAACAGTGACTTATTAAGTGACAAAATTATGGCTTTCTGGGGGGGTTTTCTTCACTGCATTTAAGAAAAATCACATAAACAACTTTTAAGTGGCTTACTCATCATGAGCACAGCACTTAGAATTTGCATTTCCATCTAGCTAGATCCTGTCCATCTTTTTTTCCCTCTACATCTTTATTAAAGGAAGCAGCAAGTTACTATCAATCAATTGATCTCTCATATTTTTGCTGTCTTTTGGTAAGTTGAAAGGCCCTGGGTCTTTACCACAGTAAACTACACTTTGAAATATTACTGTGTAGAGTTAGAGCAATTTTTGATCCTTTCTTAGACTCTTTCTTGAGTAGCAGCATACCCTATGAGCTACTAAATTGTGGCTTTAATTTAGCACACCAGGGCTGCATCCCCATGAGTGGGAACGTGCAGGTTGTGGTGCTTCAAACTTGCATGTGATGCAAGTTAATCTGTTCACTGTGCTGCATATTTGCAATGTGGAGGAAAAATTAGGTACAGGAAATCCCAATATCTTTTTTAAAAAACACCAAAAAAAACCACCACACCACACGTGGCAGCACCTGAAACTGAAGCCTGGCTGGCCAGAGCAAATGACAGAACAACAGGTATCCTTATGACTATTCTGGTTGACTCTGAAAGAGTATGTCCTAGATCTACCACACTTGTACAAGATGCTTCCCTCTGCTCTGGCTAATCTCTGCTGGCTGATGCAAAATTACAGGGGCCAAAGCTCAGATTGCTTCATTATTTTCCACACATTTCTGGGGAAATGGTATACCTCAACACCAGGTGCAAAACCTACACCAAACTTTATATTTAGGAAGCAACATAATTGTGGTCATAGCCAGTCTTTACACTGAGGTTTGGAGGGAGAAGGCTTCTTTTGTTTTCTCTGATATTATTTATCTATTCAGGGACATATACTCTCTGATGTTAATGTGTCTCTACTCAGAACTTGAGACTGAGGAAATGAATGGTCCATCAACTGTATTCATTCACAAGGATATCATAGAGTGGTAGGGCTAGAAGGGATGTTCAGAGTTTATCTAGTCCAATCCCCTGCCAGGGTCCTCCTCCTCCTCCAACCCCTGCCAGACCCTCCTCCTCCAGCAGCTGGTGGCAGAGAAGCAGGAGGAGACCACATTGACTTAGAAGGAAGAGGACTTGGCTTGGGAGGAGAGGTGGAGGGAGGAGGACTTGGCATGCCAGGAGAGGTCGCAGGCAGAGGACATCACCCAGGAGGAGGCGTTTCTGGCCAAGTGCCTGGCCCAGGAACAGAAGCAGGCCCCGTGAGAACAAAATACTATCCTGGGCTGGTCTGTGCAGGTCATAGATGATAACTGTTGGGTTCTGGACATTGCCATGGTCCTAGCAGTCTCATGCAGGCCAGCCACTACCTGGCCCCCGTTCCCAGCCCCAAAGGTGCCATGACAACTACCCACCACCCCACGGCAGGGCCTCACCTGGGCCTGGGAGGAAGTCCTTCATTTCTTCCTGCTGCCAGGAGCCCATGACCCAGTGCACCCCCCAGGTCTGCCGCTGCCCAGGCCCGCTGCTTCCATGGGTCCATGTGGTCACAGAGCCACATCAGCCAGAAGTGGGAATAGGACCCCATGCCGACCCTGCTGGCCACAGACAGCCTCTAGCAGAGGGGGAGCCACCCATGTTAGACAACCAGTGGCCACCGTCATCCTGGGGCAAGCCCTCCACCCACCATATGCACCACAGGCTGGGGTGCTGGCCAGCCACTCCTGGGCTCTGCCCACTAGGCACCCTCAACCCATGGCTTCCCACTCCAGGACAGAGGGTTTTTTATTGTTGGTGGGTGGGGTGGGTTCATTGATTTCATAGATTTCATAGACATTAGGGCTGGAAGGGACCTCGGGAGATCATCGAGTCCAGCCCCCTGCCCAAAGGGCAGGAAGTCAGCTGGGGTCATAGGATCCCAGCAAGATAAGCATCCAGTTTGCTCTTGAAGGTGTTCAATGTAGGTGCTTGAACCACCTCTGCTGGCAGACTGTTCCAGACCTTGGGGGCTCAGATAGTAAAGAAATTCTTCCTTATGTCCAGCCTGAAACGGTCTTGCAGGAGTTTGTGACCATTCGACCTCGTCATCCCTTGGGGCGCTCTGGTGAACAGACATTCCCCCAGACCCTGGTGGTCACCCCTGATAAACTTATAGGTGGCCATCAGATCACCCCTGAGCCTGCGCTTTTCCAGGCTAAAGACTCCCATGGCTCTCAGCCTGTCATCGTAAGATCTGTTTTCCTGACCTCTGATCATGCGCGTGGCTCTCCTCTGGACTCTCTCAAGCTTCTCCACATCCTTTTTGAATTGTGGAGCCCAAAACTGGACGCAGTACTCCAGCTGAGGCCTCACCAAGGCCGGGTAGTGGAGGGGTTCTCTTTGTTGGGGAAGGAAGAGAAGGGAGAATCTATGTGTTGGACAGGGAGAGGGGAGGACGATGCGGGTGTGATATGAGAAGAATAGAGTTGTTGTTTGAACACGTTTTGCATGATAGTGGTGCTGGACGTTGACAGAGTGGAGGGTCTGTGGGTGACGGGACAGATGGGATAGAGTGGGGAATGCAGGAGGTGGTAATCAGCTAGAGTCTCCCATAGTGCTCTGACCCCACTGGTAGGTGCATGGCTTTCCTGGTGCCTTGGCAGGGGTGCCCACTGCTGCCAACACAGGTGGTGCTCCTGCTGCAAAGCCACCTCCATCTGCTGTGCCTCCTCCATGGAACATCTCTCCCTAGAGCTCACAGATATTATGCAGCATCCAGGCTGTGATGACCTGGGGGAGGCTGTCCTTAGCAACCTCAAGGCAGGTGGTTAGGGAGTGCCAGCAGCCCTTGAGGTGGCTGAAGGCTCATGCAACCAGGGTGTGGGTCTAGCCCAGGCAGCAATTAAAGTGGGCCTGGTAGGGGTCCAATGTAGGGCCGCATCAGCCGTGGCAGGAGCTGCTAGGAAGTGTCCCCAGTGAGCAGGAGCAGGAACACCATGGTGCCCAGCTGCAGGTCCAGCACCCCCAACATGAAGCGCCTGCTCTCCAGCAGTCCCACCTGGCTGGAGTTCTGAAAGATGTGGGTGTCATGCACACTGCCTTTCTCATCCAGCATTCACATGGGTAAACATGCCCCCATGGTCCACAACAGGTTGCAAAACCATGGAGTGAAATTCCCATCAGCTGTAATAGGGGCAATCCCATGGGGAGGGCAGGTAACCATGATGTGGGTCCCATCCAGGTTCCAGATGCACTGGAACCCTGCCACCACTGCCAGTGGGTCGTGGACATGGAGCACAATGTGCCCCAGCACACTCTGAAGGGCCCCACACATCTCCAGGATGGCCTCCCCACTGGTGACCTTGCCCATGCCAAACAGGTGTCCCACATAAGGGAGGCAGGAAGGTGTGGCCAGATTCAGCAGCATGAGGGACAGGTGGCTGTTGACAGGGAAGGCCAGGTACATGCCAGTGTCCTTCTGCTCCATATCAAGCAGAGCTGCTGGAGCAGGTCCCAGAAGGTGACCCAGGTCAGTCAGAAGGCTTCCAGTCACTATTCGTTGTCCCAGGTCTGCTGGACAAGGTGCTGCCACCTGTACTGGCTGGCCCAGAGGTGGTGTGGCTGGAGGCCCAAGAGGGTGATAGCAGCCCCAGCAGTGGCATCATGGAGCCCCTCATTGCCATCCATGGCAGTGGCAGCTGCATGGTGGTGGCAGCCCTGAGGGGGCATGCTGTGGGCAGGTAGGCAGTTGCTGGTTGTTTCATAGTTTCATAGTTTCTAGGGTCAGAAGGGACATGAGTAGAACATCTACTCTGACCCCCCGCCATGGCAGGAAATAATACTGGGGTCAAACAACCCCAGCAAGATGTTCATCCAACCTCCTCTTAAAAACCCCCAGGGTAGGAGACAGCACCACTTCTCTTGGAAGTTGGTTCCAGTTCCTAGCCGCCCTGACTGTAAAGTAGCACCTCCTGATATCTAGCCTAAACCTGCCCTCTGCCAGCTTGTGACCGTTATTCCTGGTCACTCCTGGCAGAGCACAGGGGAATAGTGACTCCTCCCAATGCCTGCTGATTCTCCCCTGACTAGTTTATAACAGGCAACTAGATCCCCCCTCAGCCTTCTCTTTTGGAGACTGAACAGGTTCAAGTCCCGTAGCCTCTCCTCATAGGGCCTGCCCTGCTGTCCCCTGATCATGTGAGTGGCCCTCCTCTGGACCCTCTCCATGCTGTCCACATCCCTCTTGAAGTGCGATACCCAGAACTGGACGCGGTACTCCAGCTGTGGCCTGACCAGTGCCGCGTAGAGGGGGAGGATCACCTCTTGGGACCTGCTCAAGATGCATCTGTGAATGCATGACAAGGTACGGTTGGCCTTCCTGACTGCCTCCCCACACTGCTGGCCCATGTTCATCTTGGCATCAATGATGACTCCAAGATCCTTTGCCGCCTCCGTGCTGACAAAAGGGGAGTTCCCCAACCTGTAGGTATGGTGCCGGTTGTTCCTCCCCAGGTGCATCACCTTGCACTTGTCTGTGTTGAATCCCATCCTATTCACATCCGCCCACCCTTGTAACCTGTCTAGGTCTGATTGAAGCCTGATGCTTCCTTCTAGTGTGCCCACATCCCCCCACATCTTAGTGTCATCAGCAAAGTTGTGGTGGAGCTGGGCAGGGCAAAACAGCCATGGGCCAGGTGACAATCAGCACAGTAGATCAGTGAGATGATTATGGCAGCCAGCAGGATCCCCAGACTGGTGGTTGCTACCAGGGCCAGGGGCTGGGGCAGCCATAGTGCAGAGAGGCAGAGTGGGCATGGACAAAGGTGCATATGCTGCCTCTGCGCTTGCTACACTGCTCCTGAGCAAAGGAAGAAGCTGCCCAGAGAGCAGAGAGTGAGCTTTTCAAGAAAGCTGCCAAGTGCTGGCAGCTACAGCTGAAGCCTGGAGCTCCCCCTTCCCCCCCCACCTCTGTGGCAGCAGGGGCACATTGCAGGACTGCAAGGAACTGGCAGGAAATTTGCTCCCTGCATGTGTAGATACCTGCTCAGAAACCCTTACTGTGCAGCATTTTACTGCACAGAAAATCTAAGATGGAGTAAATGCATGTGTAGACAGGCCCATTGATTAAGCCTTAAAGGATCAAATCCTAACCCCATCACTTGACACAGACAGGTTGAACAATGCCTGGGTGTAAAAGAGAAGTATGTATGAAAGCATTTCTTAAAGGCCACCAAGTAGATTTGAAGTCATTATCTAAAATATGTTCTAGCTTATGACCACAGCTGGTATTACAGGTGAAAAAGCCAGGAGAATTTGCAGAGTAATAGGTGTTCTGGCTCTGGCTCTGCTTTAGTTTACTCATGCTTCATCTCCCATACTTGAGCTTTGTACCATGCTAAGTACGCAGCCTGCAATAACCCTTCAGAGAGCTGCCTGAAATTGCATTTTGGTTTATTTGTTGATAGAGCCTCCTTGACATCATAGGAGGGACAGAGCCTTATCCTAATGACCTGTTATTGGATTTAGTTAAGCTGCATGTTCTAAACTTCAGCAATTTCCTGTGAAGTCACTAGGATTTCTGCTAATAATTTCTCTCAGTGGAGTTGGAGACAATATTTGAATACTGTATAACTTCCAGGTTTTTTTGTTCAGATGTCTGTATCGGCTTTCGGGCTGGTTTTTGACCAAGATGGACTCTTTGATTGGTATCTGATTGATTTAATATAAGCCAACTCTTGTTTCCCTGGATGTCCTGCTCTCCAGAGAAATGTACATGTTCACAGCTGTATTGCTGCACTGAAAAAGTCCCATTGAATTACACAAATACAGACAGTGGCTCTTAACAGTTAATACCCTTCTCCTTGCTGAGTTGAGAGGGTTTATCAATCAACCAAAAAGCCGGTTAGAGCTGTGTGCTGCCCCAAAATATCAAGGGCCAGTGGAAAACATGGCAAGAGGCCAAGCAATTTTAAGAAGCACAGCTCCCCAGCCATCTTCCCTGTGTATGCCACACATCTAACAATGTTTAGGCAGGAATAATGCAGAGCCAGAAAACTCATTGCAGGCCTGCAAATGAGGAATTAAAAATAAGCCTGCAACTAGAGTACCCTTCAGGGCAGCCTGGGAGACAGCTTACTTGAATAAGTGTTAACTCCTCAGCTACTATATAATGCCTTGGGAGCTGGCACTGCCTGAACATAAATTTCAAAAACAAGAAACAGTAATTTCTTGATGAATCAGGTAAAGTGGAAGTTCAGAATCTAATTCCACAGGTTCTGTGAGCATCAAAGCTCAGGAATATTTTTAATGAACAGGACCCTTAATTAGTCATTTTAGTTATCTTATCTTTAATTCATAGTTACTGTTTTGCTGTTTTCAAAGCTTTTATCAAAGGAAGCAGGCCACTGTAATTCAGCATGTAGATTTTTTGTTTAGAGAAATGCTTTTGAACTAAATATTTTTAAACATACTTTCATTTAATCTTGGATGTCTGTATGTTATTATTTTATTTATTATTTCAGAATCTATTGGAAAACCTCTGAGGTCAGTTATTTTCAGCAACAGTTTCTGGCAGGTAGTGAATTAAATTGGTCTGAGAAGTCACCTTGGAAAACTCATCTCACTGGAAACACAAAAAATGAAAAGGAGAATAAAAGACTGATGCAAAAGAAAAAATGGTGCTTTTCAATACTCTCTCTTTAACATTGTGATTAGAGGTCATGGATATCTTTATACTCTGAGACCTCTGATTTTAAGGTTAAAGAAAAGTCTATGGGTTCATTTGTCTTTACTAACTAAGGTTCTGATCTTGCATGTCTCTGAGTGAAAAGGCAAACTTAGGAAATATGTGCCTTTATGACTATAAAATACAGATAACGGTGTAAACTTTATACAGTAGCTTATTAAGCAGATGGGAAATTATCTGTACCAATTCTACCACTGAGCTTCTTGACAAAGCTGTTATGAATTTGTATAGAAAGAGTTGGGCCACTATTTTTGTGTTTTTTGAGAATTCCTCTCTAGTCATCAAAGTCATACCTAATGAAGTGTTACTTCTCTGACTCCATGGTTAACTGAGCAAAAGAAAAGACTGTTCTATTGAGACTATGAGAGGGGCACGTAATCTGACCAAAACTGCAATAAAAGATTAAGGAATAAAGAGAGGCAGAAACTAAGCTAGCATAAACTCTGAAGTCCGGGAAGGAATAAATGCCACTTGAGGACCTGGCCCCCAGTGTTTGCTACTTTCTGGCCATGTCTATGTGTGCAGCAGACTGTGCAGTTGTTACTGCACAAATATTGTTGCTGCACAAGTACAAGTTATTTACAGAAGTGCAATGCATGTGTAGAGAGTGATGGGGCTGGCTGGGGCACAAGGGTGCTACAGTGCAAGGGTGCTACAGTGGCACCTTTGTGCCCCAGCCAGCCCACCCATAGCACACTGAGCTGGGGGAGCAGCTCCAGGCTGGCAGGCAGACCCCCAGGGACTCCTGCCAGCCAGGGCCACACTACCCCAGCTCAATGTGCTGTGGTCCTGGGCACACATGTAAATGCTGCACCCATGAGCAATAAACTCCTGCACAAACTGCACTAGAGTGTATTGTGTTGTGCTAACTGCACTCATTGTGCCCATAAAGTAGTGAACTCTCTAGTATATCCTTCCAATCTTTGCAGTGTTTTTGTCCCAAATGTAGAACAGTTGTGCGAGTCATACGATACAGGAAAATTGGGTCTGTAGCTTAAAAGGCTAACTTCTCTTTGACCTTATGCATTTAAGTTTCACAACAGGAACACCCTGACTCTTTGGATGAAGCAGAAGAGCTGTCAACTGCCAGAAGTGATGTTGAATGCCCTGCTTATGCTATTACAAGGACATTTTTTAAGTATTCTATTGGTTTAACTGCTCACATTGAAGTCAATAGAAGTTTTACCCTTGACCTCAATAGGAACAGAGTTAAGCCAATGCTGAATGCTTTGAAAAACCCACTGTTATCTGCTAGCTCACTCTGCAGAACAATTTGAGGTACAGCTGTTCAAAAACTATTGGAAAAATTTTGTCAAAAAAAATCAAAGTTGTCTGCAATTTTCAGACTTCAAAATGAGTCTAAGTTCCAAGTAGGAGTAGTGATGGTAATGATATCTAAAATAATTTATCTAAGAAACACTTAGGCACAAAAAGCAAGACTTGGGCAGACACTGGGCATGTAAGTACAAAACCGATTAAAAAAAAATATCTTGGAAGAGGCTGTTTAAACTCACTGAACTTTCCCTAGGTCTCTGCATTTATAGCAGTTCTGGTTATCTGCCAAAGTCGTATTGTGATCAACTAGGCATGCAGGTACTGTACTGATCTACATTCAAGATACCACTTGGAAAATGTCAGTTTTTAGCTTGTACTTGTTTCTTGACTATAGAAAAGTGATAGAGCAATTCTTCTATCACAAAGAATTCAGAAAGACCATAATGCAATGTATGACACTATGGATTCCTATTTGGAATTCCTGGGTACAAATAATGTGTAGGTGCCAATATTGTGTGACACCCACATCACCTTTAAAGGGATCTTATGACACTCAAGAGTATCACAGCACACTGGTTGAGAATCACTGATCTAGAAACTTCTCGAAGAGCTGTAAATCTCCTGAGGGCCCAATCCAGTAGGCATGCTCAAACACTTTGGCAACGTTCAGTTTGGCTAAAAACTCAGTGACTACTTTTCTTCACAAGGGGATCACCACTGGCCTTTTATACAGTAGCCTAGCAGTTAGAACTGGAAGTTGGAGGTCTGGGTTCTATGCCCTCCTCACCCAGAAAGATTTAAATCCGTATCTCCCACTTCCCATGAGAAAGCCCTCATACTGGGCAATAGGCTAGCTTTGAGCAGGAAGGAAGGAGGATGCCTGTTATGTAGTGAAGAATATGAAAGTCATGGGGGTCACAATGGAAGCATGTAAGAAGGATCCTTGCCCAGTGATTAGGGCACTAAACTGGGAAGGGAGAATCTGGGTTCTCATATCTAACTCCCTGGATTGTTTTCATCATGTTAACGAGAACAAGTTATTAGTAGGGCTGTGCAAAATTTTGCCAGCTGTTTCATTCAACACTGTTTTGATTCGTTTTGAGCTCAAAACAGTGAAATCAAAATGAAAAAAGGGATTCAAAACAGCTTCAAAATGAAACGAGGGCAGCTGAAACATTTTTGAAAGTTTTGAAACGTTTTGAGTTTCAAAGCTGAAGCTGGGCTTGCCTGCAGGGAAACAAAGTAAGGAGAGGAAGGAAGAAGAGTGGGGAAGGACTGCTCTCATATAGAGTGTGACTGTTTGGCTGCCTGAGATGCTGCTAGTGCTATTGAGCTGCTTACTAAGTTATTACCTGTTGCTATTTAAAGTGGTGGACCAGACTGAGGCTGTAGGGGAGGAAGAGACCTCAATGGGGCACTACTGTCATGTAGAGGCCCTAGTGCCAGCAAGGGCATGCTTTAACACACACACACAGTTACACGTCAGGAGTTTTGCTTGTCAGCAGCCCAAGGTGTAGTTTCCCAGAAACCCCTACACCTATCTCCTTGAAACTTGGCAGTCTTTGAGGCCTCAGCGGGGGGGGTTCACCCCCCCACCACCCCCATGCCTTCACATGTAGAAGTGACACAAGTTTTGCTTTCAAGACTTCGAGGTGTAGTTTCTCAGAACCCCCTGCACCTATCTCCTTGAATCTTGTCAGGTTTCATGCCCTCAGAAGGGGCTACCTTCCCTGCTGTTTTCATCCAAATCTGCCAAAAATGACAAAGTTATAGGCAATTTTGTGATTCCCTGTAATAGTCAATGGGCAGAATGGCAAAATGGCAAAATAGTTTCAACAAAATGAAACAGAATGGTGCTTCGAAACAAGACAAAACTCCAAACAAAACACTGTCCCATTGAAATGTAAGTCAAAATGAAATGGTGCTGTTTCGCACAGCCCTAGTTATTAAATATAAAACAGAATTTTGTTATTGACTTTTCATGGAAAAATGTGCAACAGCCCTAGTTGGCAGCTCTACTACAAGTGGTATATTTAGGCTGAGTTCAATGCTATTAATGTGAGTTGGGCCTAGCCACTATCCCACCTACAGCGGAGCTTATGGGGAGTTAGGCACACTTAAGTGCTCTATGTAAATTGGTTCCAAACAAGCACAGAAACTGTAGTATTGGTGGCTGGGGCATTTTACAGTCCAAAATAAGAGAACCTAATGTTTTTAGGCACCTAATGAGTTTGATTATTGGCACACTGTCAATTTAAATTACAGTTTCAAATTTGTGCATGTAAATTCCACCTAAATTCTGTTTAGTAGCCATTTTGAATCCTACCCACTGCAACCATAAAAATGACTATAATTAAGTGCCTTGAAGTAACAAAGCACTGTAGTTAGGTGAGTGTTGTTTTGCAATATAGTGTGAATGATAATGTGAATATACAGCTGTTGAAAGTAATAGCTCTCTATTGATGCTAAGTATTTTGCCATTATTGTTACAGTCAGTAAAGCTCACAAGAGTCATTCAAGGTAAATTCTTATATTAAATGTTTATAACAGTTTAAAGAATATGAAAACAGTTTTAATGATAACAGTAGTGAGTGATGTTAATTCCTCAGTATCACTGAAGCAGTCAGCCTCCTCAGCTGATTGACAGTTTTCCATACAAGATTGTTAAATAAGGAGAAATAGAGAGACACAATGGGGAAGCAGTATTTCATTGTCCAGACTCCCAAGATCAGTTAAGACAGAGCATGGTGAGGGAAATAGGAAGTTGCTATCAAAGTTGTAGCAGGATTGAAGTATTGTTGTAGCCATAACCTGAAACCAGGCTTGAAGAAGGGTATCTTTCTCAAAAACGTGTTTTGCTTTTGTTCAAATTATAGTTTGTTTTTATATAATCAACCTTCCCCCCACCCCCCCCCCCCCCAACCACCACCCCCACCACCCTCTTGTTTCTGTTGGAGCTTATCCCTATTTTTTAGAAATTCTCTCTTGGATGGCTTGGATGAAGAACCATGTAAAAGCTAATATGCTTTTACAAAGGGGGCCTGGGGACTGATTTATAAGAGCTGAAAACTTAAGACTCTGACCCTACAATCTGATGCATGTTGGTGGTGCCCAATGGAAGATAATGTAAAGGCAGAACTGGAACTTTTCATATTTAATGCAGTTGTTCCCCGAGTTTTGTCCCAATATTGCCCTGTATGTTTTATTAAACATGAAAACTGTTAGTGAGCACTTTCTTTATGGCTTCCAAAAGTACTAGATGAAGGAGATAAGGATAGTTCTGCCTTGCAAAAAAGAAGAGGAATACCAGTTGGTACAGGGAGTGTCTACACCTTAGGCCACACAGAACCCTTCACAGTGCTGAACTCCTTTTGTATCTCTGCAGAGATGTGCTTAGAGACAGAGGGTGGGTTTCTGACAAGTCTGATTGATTCCTTCTCTCAAGATAGGGGGATATATGGACTTCAGAAGATACTGCAGCCCTTGTATGTCAATAGCAGCTGTGTAGCCTAAAGAAGTTACTCTGTCTCACCAAAAAATCTGTAGAGGCAAGCCCATATACTATGGCTGAGTACATAGGGAAGCATTTCCCCTTGATGAAATGGGATCTTGTATAATTCTGTTCCTTGTTTTATATATAAGGCTTCTCTTTAAAAGTTAGACATGAGTAAATCAATTTTTTTCTTGAAAAGCAAATTCTCCTAGAGGAATTGTTCAAAACCTCATTCACTTCAAATTAAATTCACATCTTGGGTTTAAAAAACTGAGGATATGCTATCTTTGAAAGAGATCAATCAACAGGAGACCACGATCTTCTGCATTTGAATCCCATGAGACAGCACAACTAAAATGAGTCCTCATTTTGTTTTTAAACCAGCCTCCTTTCTTTGAAGTTGAGCTCCTTCTCCTACTGCTGCTGTTACTGGTAAATAATGTATGCCCTTGTGTTCCAAAAAACTAGGCATCCATCACAGCATTCAAACATCACTTACTTTTCTGGCTCACAGCTGTGGGAATTCACAGTGGTCCAAGGCAATTTTCTTCTCTCAAATGTGCTGCTCTCCTTTTGCTTCATATACTTCACAAAAAAGAAACCCCCCTCTACACAGGTGCATGAGAGTCTTGCAGATTTGTAGTTGAGCTCTGATATCAACACCAGCCCATCTGATATGATGAGGACTTCCCCATGACTGGATTCAGGGCTGTCCAACTGGTGGCTCTAGCACCTCATGAGGCCCATGAGGGGTTAATTTATGGCCCCTGGAGTCCCACCCAGCCACCCCTCGCCCCATTGCTCCAGCTGCACTAGCAGCTGGGATCTCCAGGTTCCCCCTCTCTCCTTCAGCTTCCACTTACTCTCCCCACTTTGGGGTAGGGGGAGAGAGGAGGAGGAGGGTGTTACAATGCTGTCCAGGGCCCTCATGTGTGGGGTGGGATGGAAGAGGAGTCTATGGTTGCAGAGTTGAGAATGAGGCTGGCATGTCCATATGGTGTGCAGCCCAGGGGCCGTGGCTTGTTGGACAGCCCTGGCTTGACTGATTATGCTGCAAAATTGGGGCCTTCTCTTCTGTCTGAATCTTGCCTCTCAGTAGCAGATCCATGGTCTCAGCAAAAATACAGGACCAAAGAAAGAAAATTCAGTTGACTGGCAAAGTTATTTGTTAGTTCTGATCTCACATTAACACTTGCAAATCCAGCCTAACTCCGCTGAAGATTATATAATATATCAGTTTTATACAGGTGTGAGAACGGATTTGATGTTTGCTCTCTGAACCAAACCACAAAGTGGAAGGCAAGGATGTAAAAGTATTAACATGTTTTTCCATTAATTTCAATGGGTTTTGGACTAGGATCATAATTGCATGTACACTGCAATATATTTTAATGCCTATCCTTACTGTATCTCTACTGCAAATGAGTTTACATGAAATCAGCAGCTGCGAAAAGCCATGTAGAAAGCCAGTGATGATTGGTAATATATATGTATTGATTTTTCTTTTTAATTATTTGGACTATATAAGCTTACCACATTTTCTCAGATGCTTTCTCCTTTTATCACATACTGCTGTAGTTTTGTAGCTTGCAATAGAGTTTCTACTCACTTGTTTGTTACAGGCTAAAATGGATGGATGTAAAAGGCCCCCCTTCAATCCCCCTTGCAAGGAAGAAGGAAAAGATCCTGTAAGGATGATTAGTGGCTGAGGACCCCACCACTCAGAGGGATATAAAGAAAAGGCCTCAGCAGTAAGATGCAGAAGGGCTTGGACAGTGGAGAAACATGAAAAGATTAGAAGGGCAGCTGGTACCATCCAGGGCTTATCCAGAAGACAAAAAAGAGAAATTTAATAAAAGGACTTTTCATGGAAGGGAAGGCCAGCCATAACAGGCTTTGAATCAGTAGATTCCCTGTAGTCTCAACTCTAAGAGTCACCCAACCAGCAAGGCTTCGCCGAATGCTTGAACATGTCAGGTGAGTGGGGAACTTGGAATAAGAGGGAGGACCTGCTTGAAATGGGGACCATAAGGCCTGCACCATGTCCGGAAAAGGGGGCAGCACTGAGTTGTCGCAGTGGTCTTAAGAACAATAGATCCTGCAGTAAAAAGGAATCATGCTGTATTGTGACTCGATTGTTATGCAGTCACCTTTTACACACATGAACTTATGTTGCAGCAGGTGGAAGCTAACCTGCAGGAGCTTAGCTCTTGGGGAAAGAGGTGTAAATTATCTCAGGCTGGCTTCCACTTTCACAGGTTAAACAAGCGAACAAGAAAGTTACTGCAGAGCAGATAATACATGTGTTTTGTTTTGTTTTCATGTACCCATACCATTAGGAATGGGAACTGTGTTCTCTTTCTGAATGTTAGTAATAAAAGGATTTAGAACGAAATAGTATCTCATTTATCTAGAAATATGAAAACAAAATGAAAAGCAAGTAGAACCTTAATGGGGGGTTTTTTCCAGATCGGGCATGGGAGGGAGGAGGGCTGTTTCCATCTGCTGCAAAAAACCCAACCTGCCCCTGGCTTAGACTGACATTGAAACGAAGCAGAACATTTTCCCTTTAGCAAAGATTCTTTTTTTGTCAGTGTGTTGAGTTTCTTTTGCTTTAAGGAAGGTAGCAAAATGTAAAGGAATCTCACAATATGTCAGAAGTCTGAAGTCTATTAGTGCTGGATTATTGGGAATTGAGCAATTCAAAAAGCAGCTCTTTGAAAAGAGCAGGTCAAATGAGCAGTGTCAATACTCAACTATAGATCTGTCACTGAGGAACAGAAAGATTCTTTGTTGTAAAAGCCTAAGAAAGTAGCATTTGGACAGATCCAAATTCCACTGAAGTCAATAGGAGTTTTTCTATTGACTTCAGGGAACTTTGCATCAGCCTAAAGTTGGCAAGAGAGAATGTAATCGAAACACAGATCAGTGTTGAATATAATTGATGTCCTTTTGGGGGAAAAAAAGCCCTTCTCAACATTGTAGATGGATAATGTGAGATTATGACACACTGATCCTGGTAAAATGAAAGCACCCTCTTTCAAAAATATGTCCTTAATTTGGCTGAGTCTAATGTCCTTTACTCTGACTTCCCACAGGAAAAAAGTATGTCCCTCTTTCCTTGCAAGCTGTCAGTCATGCAGCAATGAACATAGACATGGTATGAGTCACTCTTCTTTCAGTTCTAATCTCTGTTCATAGTGACAAATGAATCACAAAAAATCTGTTTCTGACTCCTGAAATCTTCTGTTTGGGGGAAAAACATTATATAGAGTGTGTGTGTGTGTATAAGAAAATGATGCTTAAGTTACCCCACAAAGGCTACAAACAGACATCACATTTTATTCCAGAACAAAGTGCAATTGTTCCCATGTCCATATCCGTTGCCCTGAGAGAGATCCTGAAAAGACTCACAGGATAAGATATATTAACAGCTTATCCTGAGACACTGCACAGTGTGTCTGAATGGTTATCCCAGGATTACATTACTGAATCAGTAGCAGAAAAGCAGTAGTGCAATCATTCATTCACTAAACCCTGATTAGAAGCACAATGAGGGTACATGCCAATTCAGGACATTCCTGTTCCAGGCAAAGCACAACTTGTCCAGGAACAAATGCAACATCTGTTCCTAGCCTAAGAGACAATAATATTTAACATATACACCTGCTCACTTAAAGTGATCCTGATCCTTGAATATTTTGGCAAAACAGTTGTGGAAAAAAAATTCATGGATCCTAAGGGCCTGGAACATATGAACAACTTACTGAGAAATAAAAGCAGGTGTGGCTTTACCACACAACTGGTAAAATATGATAACTGCTAGTGTGCCCACCTTCCCCCAAGATAAGTGAAAGCTAACCCATGGCAACTTTAATTTGGGCTGTGCTACCATGTTTCAGTTTCATGTTTCTACCATGGAGTGAAAGCATGTGCATAGCACAGGAGATGTGAGGTAATGCCTCACCCCTTTTTATTTAACATAAAGTTGCTTCTATGGCCATATCCTAAAATAGTGAAGACATGAAGTGAATGATCCTCTATGCATATCTGCATAATTCAGAGACATAACCTAGCACAAAGGCTTTTATCCATAAACATTCTGTTAGCTCTCTGAAGTATGTTAAGCTAAGATATCCTCTAGGCAACTTCTCCATCTGGCCATACATCCATTTATTTAAGTTCTCATACAGTAAAATCTAAGCAATTATTGATGTCCCACTGGTCTTCTTGGTGTGTGTGTGTATATATACATATATAATCCTGCCATACAACTGTAGTAGGAAGCCAGACACCTGGGGCACGAGCTCTACAGAAAACCAGAAAGAGGAAGCAGCTTTAGAGAGAGTTGTTCTCCTTATTCTATCCTTTCAAAATTGAAAGATGGTTTTTTTTTGGCTGTAATCGTGTGCCATTGTCTCTTAACAGTGCAAAAATATCGGTTTTTAGATGACACTTTCACTGTTCAGTTCAGCTTTAACTTCACCTTTAAATTCACTCTAAATATTTTACCTACAACTTTTATAGTAATACTGAAAAGTACTGCAACTAAAAGATGCTAGGCCTTCTTTACACACAGATTTTGGACTGATTGTAACTTTTTTTTAGGGATGTGACTTCTAGGGAATACTTTTCTTGAAATAGACCAGTGTACAGTATGGATGGTTATATGAGAATTCAAGGGCCTATAATTTTCATCTTATTCCCCTTCTTGTTCAAGTAGAGCTATGCTAGTATAAGTTGCCTTTCTACTGTCATATTTACATCTATGGTAAAGGGGTGGTGTCACTTGAACTATACTAGTTCAGTTAAAGCAGTGCATCTTATGTATATAGATGAGGTCTTAGGGGAAAAAAAATCCTCAAGTCTTCCTCCTGCCCTTCACCAGTGCTGTTTCCACTATGTAGGGTCTTTCACATAGCAGATGAGTCAAAAAAATGTAGATTGGGTAAACCAGAAAAAAAGTTACAGGCAGGAGGTTGGGACATTTGTAATATTCAAAACTGCTTTTAACCGAGTTTCTGAAATTGATTAAACTTCAGGTTGATGATGCCCATTTAGGTAACAAAAATACAGCTAACAAATAAACATCGCTGGTTACTATGCATTTATTGGTAGGCATTTTTTTTTATACTGCACTTGTGAATAAAAATGTACAAAGGGAACGTTACAAACCTTGTAATCACTATGCTTTGTACTGGCCATGTCAAATAGTCTCTTTGTCTGCTAATCATACTGCAAGAGACTCCTCATAGGGGAAGGAGAAACAGTGTTTCCATCCACACTTAGACTTTCAAAAGGCTAACTTACCTTGCCCCTAGTAAGACTGTTTAACAAAAAAGGACTTGACTGCTCAACACAGTAAATTATTGTTGTATAACTGCAAAAAGATTGATATAGCATAGTTTAAGACATCACAAGATGATATATCAGCACAAATAGGAAAGCCTTAAATTATAATATACCCACTTTTCCTGTCGTCATTATATATCATCATTCACTGAGGTACAGCACTTGAATTCTTGCTGAACTCTCTGGCACATGCCCATTAGACACATTTACTGCCAAATATATGTTCTCCTTAGTAAGCCCAGTGCTCCCATTGTTACTTAGGAAAACGTGTGACCTCAAGCCAGTAGAACCTTCAGAAAATAATTATAAAATTACATCTGAAAAGAAAGAAACAGAGGATTATGCCATTGTTGCATTTCTCACTATGCAGTTCTCACTATGCCATTCTCTGAAGACTCATTGGATTTTTTTAGGTTAACAGCAGCAGTTTGAGGATTTTTTCTACCTATACCTGCTCCACAGTTTTGATAACACACAATTAAATACGTATTGTGGTGTGTACCCATTTGGGGGAGAACTCTGTTTCACCTAATGTATGACCTAAGTGCAGCTTGCAACCAACTCTGAGTTAGCCTACTAAAATATAGAAGCAATTCTACCACCCTCTCTGGAAGCATTAGTGGCCTTGTTATAGGAAAAGGATTGCCTTCCAGAAGTGGTCAGATGTCTCTAATTCCTATAATAGGAACACTTAAAACCTAGAGGGAATAATGAAAATACTCCTATATGTTAGTTGGTTAATTCAGAGTTGGGCACAAGCTGCACTTTACTTGTCCACTAGGTGAAATATAATTATGTCCTTGGTAAATAGTACAGCTGTGAAAATTCTATAAATACAGTAGTTGAAGCATAATACAGACTTGAAAGCTCTTAGGATTAAAGTGATGCAGTCTATCACTATTAAATTCTATGTAATATAAATAATCCTTAGAGTAGGAATGTTAAATATTGATTTGTACTGAAATAAAATGCAACACCCCAAACCCCCCCCACAAAAAACCCCAAACTTTTTTATTATTATTAACTGAGAATGTAAGTAACATTTCTTTGTTGTTCCTCAGATAAAATTATGTCTTTTCTAAAAATAAATATTTAGCTTTTGATGATTTTTTTTTTTGAGGGGTTTTACCAATCAAATCTTTAGGCTTTATCCGAGGAACTGTAATTACAGCATGTTGGAACAGACTCCAGCATCACATGTATTAGCATCCCTGCCTGAGCTGAAAAATGGCAGTGGGGGCGGTTTAACTAAAGCCTTTAGTTAAAGCACCCCCACTGCCATTTTTCAGCGCAGGGGAACTGATACACACGATGCTTCAGGCACTTTAATTAAAGTGGCTCCCGGAGTACTCTCATAAGTACTTAATGCAATCAGAATAAAGTATAATCTAAAATCAACACACTTTTGGAGTTTAAAATGTCTGTAAATACTGTGTCAAAGCAAAGGTTCTACAGTAGATTATTATAGAATCATAGAACCGGAAGGGACCTGTAAGTTCATTAAGTCCCGTTCCCTGCCGTGAGCAGGAAACTATTGGGCTCAGATGAGCTCAACAAGGTGCCTGTTCAGCCTTATCTTGAACACTTCCAAGGAGGGTGACTACACTGTCTCTCCTGGGAATGTGTTCCAGGTTCTGCTGACCCTTACAGAGAGCAAGTTATTTCTTGTATCTAGTCTGAATTTACCCTCTATTAGTTTATGCCCATTGGTCCTTGTCCTCCCTTGAGGTGCCTTCCTGAAGAGTTGCTCCCCTAGATCTTGATGTTCACCCCTGAGGTACTTGTAGGAGGCTATCGAGTCACCTTTCAGCCTTCTCTTGCTCAGACTGAACAGTCCCTGTTCCCGGAGTCTCTCTTCGTAGGGCCTACCCCTCGTGTCCTTAACCATATGGGTGGTCCTTCTTTGTACCCTCTCAAGCTTATCCATGTCCTTCTTGAAATGTGGTGCCCAGAACTGGACACAGTACTCCAGCTGACGCCTCACCAGTGCTGAATAGAGAGCGAGGAGCACCTCCCTGGGTCTGTTGGCCACACATCGGCTGATGCACACCACAGTTCTATGTGCCCTTCTGGCAGCCTCATCATGCTGGTGGCTCATATTCATCTTCCGGTTGATCGTGACCCCCAGGTCTCATTCAGATGTTGTGCCAGCCAGTGGACCACCACCTATTGTGTAGTTGTGGTGAGGGTATTCATGCATCCCCAATAATATCAGGATGACTGATACATAGTAGCATTTTTTAAATTAATTTTCCATCCAGAACTCTATCACTCGATACTAATGAAAACATACTTTTTAAGTTGATAAGCAAGCTACTAAATTAGAACTCTTAAAAAAAAACAGTAAACTTCCATAAAACATTGTCAAAGGAGCATACATTATTCCTGACATCTAAACTGCATGCTTGCATCTTGCCATATTCATAGCTTACAGTAAACCAGTGCTATACATGAGGAATAGGTCCTTTGTTTGTAAACTTCTCGCTGTACACAACAGTAATAATGATTTCAATGAAATAACTCCAATTTGACAGCCATACCATCTTCTCGACTCCAGTGATGCAGTTATTTCAACTTTATTCTGACAAAACTGTAAACAGAAACTAGTTTTTTTTGTTTGTTTTGATATTGCCTTGAATTCCATCATGTGTAGTGTCACATAAATCAAGAACCAAATTTGACCCATTTGGGAGAATTTAGGAAGAACAGGAGGGATACCAAACTCTGAGCAAAAACAGAAGAAAGGTATTCTTATTTTTATAGTCACTTTGATATAATATATCTGCATTTACCTAAATGTCATTCAGCAAACATGGCTTATTAAAAGAGCTCCATCTTCTGGTAACTAATAAGAAAGGACCCCTTCATGGATCTGTGTGTGGCAGGGAGGGGAAGCTGAAGCTTAAAATCATTTACAAAACTTAATGAAAAATTGATCCTGAGCAGCAAATGTCTGGAGTGGCATTCCATGGAGACTTTATGACATTTTTGTGTTACTTTAATTTGTTACTTGTTAACCTTGACTTCTAACCTTTTGTCAGGGAACCTAGTAATTATTGAATTAAAATAAAAGGGCAATATATTTTAGGAGTTTTGAGGAAGACGAGTAATACAATACACAAAGAGTAACAAAAGGAAAAAGAAGATAACATACTGTTCATTTTGTGGCAGGTCATTCCTAGCTAGATACATATTTGGGATAGACCAAGGCCTCTAAAAAAATTTCTTTAGCATTCAGTGAAGAACAGAAATTATGTTTAAAAAATTTATGATTTCATGTATTCCTGGTCAGTCTATCTGACCTATACACTTATAAGGTACCCACACAACCTACAAGGAACCGATTCCATGAAAGACCTGCATTACCCAATATTCCCTTGATTTTACTGATTTACAAGCACTTGTTTGCCTCCAAGAGGGGATGTTGTAACATGCTAAGGAAAACTGTACTGGTCCCCAGGCATCTCATTCCAAGATCTGTGGATCCTGACAGCATTTACAGGATGGTACAATGTCAGAAGTCAGCTGAGAAATTACGCTGAAAATCTTACTGCTTGTATCTGGTAGATACATAGGCAGATATTAAAGGTCTTGTAGCACTTTCTTGAAACTGTGATGGTATTAGAAAAAACTAGTTTAATTAAGACAAAGGATTACTGAACTGAGGGGGGGAAGATCTACAGCAGAAAGACAGATAGATGAAAACAAACAGACAGGCTTCAGATCAAAAGTAACTGAAGCTCTAGTTAAGATATTGGAGCCTTATTCTTCAGGCAGCCCTGTGCATGGGGGAAGCCCCATTGAAATTGGGCTGACATAACTCTGGTTGTAACGCTAGGGCCTTAGAGAGCACCTGAAAATGCTGGTAGCTAATAATTGCTTTCAAATTAAAGGCCCAAAAATTGAGAGCTGGAAATGGAAGATTTGGAATTTTGGGACTGATGAGCTGATATCCTATTGCAGGGAATATAAATCAGGTAATTGATTGTTTACATTCCCATTTCACCATTACTAAATAGTTTATTGCTATTTCATCATTACTGATTAATTGCGTGTTCTGACAAATAATATGAAAAGTGTATTTTCAAGTATTAATTTTTTACTCCTCAACCTGTAATGAAATTAAAAAAGCAGACAGGAAAGAATGTATCCCTGATGATCCATCAGATTTTTGTTATTTAGATTTTTAATAATTTTTTTGTTAATTTGTGTCTGGGGCAGTAATTACCGGATTCACTTTTTAAAAAAAAGTCCAATATCTTTCAGCGGTATCTCTAAAATCACAGCTAAGTGTATTACAGTTATGAACTGAATATGGCTAACCTTGGAAAATTAGAAGTAGTTTTCTTATCATTATAGCAGTACAGTTTGGGATCAACCTTCCAATAAACATAGTGGGTCAAGAATCCTAACAGGTTTTAAAATGGACCTTTGATATGTTTATAAAAGGGATTATATGAGGTGGTGTCTGTGACACATGGGAAATAAACTTAGTGACCCAGGAAGTCTTTTCCAGTCGTATGTATCTTTTTTTATAGAACACATAAGTCAAAGGTATCAAATATGAGGCCCATGGACCAGATCTGGCCACAGAACCATTGTCTCTGGACTGATACTCCTGGTAGGTCTCTGAATTTGTGAGCAAGGCTGGGGGCGTTGCTGTGGAATTAGGGGTCATGAGGCCCCACTAGATGTTATCATGGGGGTTAGTGACGGTAAGTGAGGGCCAATAAGTTTCCTTGGCCTGCTGATACTTGCTTCTCTGCTGCCTTCACCATACCCCACTGCTATCAAGTCCAGATTCAGTCCTACAGTTTGGATCTGGTCCAGAGTATGTGATAAATTTGACACCCCTAACATATGTAATCATGTATGCAATTGGGAATCTGCCAGGATTGACTTTGTCCCTCATCCTGTAAAGCTCCATGCTGTACACAACAGGGAGTACCAGATAGTTACTCTCCACACCAGTTATGACCACACGTCAGTAATATAAAGCACTACATCCCAAATTTTCAAAAATGGCCACAAATTTAGAGTTCCCAAATATGCATCTTAAATCTGACATTCAGAAATTATGAGCACTCCATAAACCCCCGTGAACTTCCATTCTGGACTCCTAAAATGAAGTCTGAAATTATCTCCAGCTGGCTAACTAACAAGAGTGGGAACCAAAATCAATGGTAAGTTTTGAAAATTTTGATGTAGGCACAGTCATCTCATAGTAGATCCACATGCCTTATATGCCTCCTCCTGTACTCTCTAGACTACAGGTAAAAAATGGGTGAAGCATATATGATGAGTAGAACTAAGGAGAGACATGGGTTTAAGTTTGACGCACCCTCCCCATGTAAATGTAAATCTAGTGTATACTTAGCTCATCTATGTGCTCCCATACTCGATTTTACTCTGCAGCTAATCAAGTCTACCTGGCACCTGCATGGAAAACCTCTGATATATGATCCTGTTCCCCTTTGCAACCTGTGCTGCCGATCAGCCTTTAAGTATGAACTTTTACAGGTAAGACTGTATAACCACACAAAATAGAGGATTGCAGTGGTGACACATAGAGGGTGCTCATGCACCCTCTGAAAATGCTGGTGCACCTCTTGACAAGCTACACTCCCCGCTTAGGCGATGAGCAGGGAGGGCAGGCTGGAGTGCTGGTGCCCACCCTGCAAGCACTGGCCAAGGAGTGGGGGCAACGAGTGAAGTGCCGCTGGTACTTCCAGGAGTTGAGGCGGTTGGTGAGTGGCTGTGGGGGGACGTCCCCCCACTGGTTGCTGACTGGTCATTGAGGGGATACATGCCCCCACCCCCACAATTCAGGTGGCACCAGTCGCCTATGGAGCATCAAACACTTCAGAGGAAAAAAATGTTAGTTAGTACTTTTTTGCTGTCACATACAGGCTGGTATTTCATTTTACATATAATATGTTTCAGTGTTTTGTTAACTAGTTTTCCCCAGTGGTTCCTCATAGTGAAATTGCAAACCCAACAAGTAGATGCAAGTACAATGTCCTTTGACTAAGGCTCAAAGGAGTCTGTAATACTAAGTTGCCTAAAAGTCTGGTTCTTTCTGCATTTTTCTTCTGTTCAGGAAGAAAAGATATCCTTGGGCTTGTTATAGATTTCAAAGTTATTCTTTTGAATCTTCTTGAAAACCTCTCTGAAACTGAAGATGTTCAGCTCTAGCTTGGCTTTGGTTCAATAAGTTTTTTAGAAGTATGAGAAGTAATGAAATTTTGACCCATCTGATTTGGGATTCCACCTGTTCCACAAGCTCAGCATTACTTTGATCTGAGGTTTTAGTTCAAGCCTATCTATAATAATAATAATACTCTTGTCCTACATTATAGCAGAAAAAGGAAAAATTACTTTTATTAAAATTGCAAATCATTCATTATATCATTTACACCGAGCTTTCTCCAGCTCTTGCTTTTCATACTGAAAATTATTAGGTTCTGTTTCTGCCCACAGGTAAACTCTATGGAAAGTCTGATTAAAATTGGTTTAGCCATTTCTGTGCATGGTGACAGCAGGGGAAGAAAAATACATCTTTCCAATATAAAAATATTCTTGTGTTTTTACTGTTAGAAATTTTTGCAGTCAAAACTAAGAAGGCATGAGAAGTGAAGCTGTGCATACCCTTATTACAAAGGAAATTTCTTTTTTGATTTCATCAGGGTGCAAAGGTCTGAAAGCTGTGCAGATAATTATTTGCATAATATTGACTTTATTAATCAATCTCTTTAAAAATCTGTGATACCACTGGTTTAAATGGTAGGACCCTTGGCTTACTTCTTGTATGGGAATACACCTGACATGTAACCTTGGCCAGTTTGCAGTATCTCTTTTTCCTTGCTTACTTTGTCTTGTTAGTTCTTCCGTTTATGCGCTGCAGTAGCATAGGTAGGAGAAAGCAAGAATGGCACCAGACCCCATGCAGATATAAAAGGGATACCAAAACATGTCCTGAGAACCCCTTCCAGGTTAGCTGCTGCAGCCACAGCACAGCAGTGGCAGTGATCCTGCACGGCAGTGGCTGGGGTCTCTGAGTCTTTGCTGTGAGGTAAGATTCATTAATACCCCACTTTTCCACAAGCTGGGCACAATATCCTCTATGTTCCCTCCTCCCCTGCCCACCTCTGCTTTTCCCAGCGCACCAAAATAGCCACTACAGCTGTGCAAAAAGGCTATGTTTCATTTTGGTTTCAAATTTGGCTGTTTTGGAGGACAGTGTTTCAGATCTCTGTTCTGTTTCGATTCAGCTGAAATGTGTTTTGGAGTTTCAGTGCTGTTTCAGTGCTGATTTGGAGATTCGGATCAGCTGAGGAGGGGTAGGCACAGTCGGGCGGCCCCATGTTCTCCTGTGACTCCTCCAGCTGCGCCTTCCTCTCCCTGGGTGTTGGGGCGGGGGGGAAGCCCCATGGCTGCCCTGCCCAGCCTATCCCCTGCCCAGCCCCAGCCTCCTGGCACTTTAAAAAAAAAAAAATGCTCCACACTCAGCAACAGTGATCAGGGCCCCTGAGGGCTTGTGGCAGAGCAGTGGGAATCGTGCCCCCCACTCCGTCTGGCACCCACGTGACAGCTGTCCTGTTGTGCATGTGCAGCACATCTCAGCAGGGGACTGCTCACTGTCTGGGAGCTGGGGTGGCTGGGGCTACTCTAGCTGAAAGGTGGAGACAGCCCAAATGGCAGCAGGTCCTTCCGGCTGCCACCACTACCACAGCCAGCCCCAGCCCTGTGATCTTGGCAGGCACCCATACTGCATAGCCTCAACCCCATGATGTGTCCCGCACCTGCTCCAGGCTTGGTCACCAAGGCTCAGTAGCAGCAGCACAGGAGAGAAGCTGCTGGGCAGCATGACGTAAAATCACCCCTCCCTCCTCCTGCTGCTGGTGCTTCCTGGTGTAGCCCCCACAGAGCCCGTACCAGGCTGCCCTGCATCTACACTACATCAGCGCTGCTTCTGGGCTGCCCGGTGGGGCAGAAGTGGCAGCACAGAGCAGATGCAGGGCAGCCTGGCATGGGCTCCAGGAGGCTATATCAGGAAATGTCAGCGGTGGCAAGAAGGAAGAGACTTTTTTTTTTTTTTTTTTTTTTTTTTTTTTTTAAGTGCCAGGAGGCTGGGGCTGGATGGGGGCTGGGGCCAGGCAGGGCAGCCATGGGGCTTCTCCCATGGGATCCCGCACTGGGGCTGAGGCAGGCACAGCCAGAAGAGCTGCAGGAGAAACCCCTGTGGCTGCCCTGCCCGGCCCCAGCCCCTGCACAGCCCCAGCCTCCCGGGACTTTAAAAGGAGGGCTGTGGAGCTGTGCCAGACTATTCCCAGGGGCACCTCCAAAACATTCCAACACATTTCCAAAACTTTTTGGATGGTTTTGTTTAGTTTTGGAGATGTTTTGAAACCTTCCATTTCACTTCAGATCCAGTGTTTTAGGCACCCAAATGGGCTGAAACACCTCCAAAATGAAACAGCTGCTGAAATTTCACACAGCCCCAATAGCCAGCCTCTGGACTGTCTCTTACAATCTAAGCTAAGACACTGAAAACTTTCCCAGTTATTAACCCTAAATATTCTATCAGGTATTTGGCTTCGCCTTGCTTTCATGTAGGAGAAACCTTAGCACTAGGTAGAGAGCTGTGGGTGGTCAGGGATTGCTGCTGGCCTCTGCAAACACTGCCAGCAGCATCTGCAGATGGCTGCCAACGCCTGGTTGGCACTCGCCTTGCCACTTCCCACTCCCCCCTTGCTGCTGACAGCACTGGCAGTGTCTGCGGGAGCTCCCTGTTTACCGCCACCACGCTCCTGCCACTGCCAGTGCCACCATGCCCCCCCCCAGCCACCAGGGGCATGTGTCATTCATGGTTACAGCCAGTGACACTTGGATTATCCATGTCCAGGCCCCATCGCTCTCTGTACCTATGTGCTAGGTACATGAAAGCAAAGTGAAATCAAACACCTGGTAAAATATTTAGGGTTAATACCTGGAAAAGTTTTCAGTGCCTTAGTTCAGAATGGTTCCTTGCATTTCAGCAATTAGATCCAACTAAGTGTTACTTCGCAACCTAAGACAAGGATGCTGTTGTCTGATGATTGGGGCTCTTGTGATTTATGAGCAAGGGCAAGGAGTTCTAAAAACAGGAAAGTTGCCTTATTTAGCTTTGCATTTGAGGGTTTAAGCTGTATTTAGGGATTGCAGCAGGAGACAATGCTGAGTTTCCTTTTGTTTGTATTCTTGTAGTTACATGAGTATCCGTACACTAAACCCCAGAGAGGGGTGGCTAGAGGTTGGTTATGTTTTGTTTGGAAAAATTTGTGAAGTTACTTAGCTGCATGACATTGCTCCTGCAAGTAGATAGGCTATTGAGTGCTCTCAATATCCAGGAAGGGTCTTGAGAAAAATGATAGGAAAAAAGAAAACATATGGAAGGGCTAATTCATATAGCGGAATGCTAAAAGCAAGTCTTTAGCCAGATGAATAAGTTGTTTATAAAATCAACTGTGAACAAGCTATAAAGGAGAATAAACCTCTTGTCACTGTCCAGTGAAGTACATAGAGTGGCTCTATTTGTGTAAGGTGCTTCTGTGTTGTCCTAGAACTATATGATCTGGGCCACCTACTACAAGTCACCTTCTCTCCTCCGTAGTTATTTATTTCATCTCTATTAATGAAACTGTATAATAAGAGCAATCTTATCACAGAAGCTCCGTGGATGTTTTTGCAGTGTATCCTGCAATTATATATTGAAGGTGATGAAATAATAATATCCTTTGATGTATCTTCCCACATAGGGACCTGCAAAAGAAACCACTTGAGTCTTGAAAAAGGAAAACTAAAAAAGCTGTTGGCAAATAATTACAAAAAAACTAGTTAAGATCAAATTGCCTAAATATTCCTCCTGTCACATGCTTAGAAAATTCATACTGTCTAAAGAAAACCACCAAAGATCAGTGAAAGGTAGGAAAGATAGATGAGCATCTGGAAAGAAATAAAAACCCTACAAAAAGATGAGCCTATTGTTCATTATACATCATTTTAGTCCATATTTTCTTTCCCCTGCTCTTCTTATGCCTCTGTGCAAAGGATACATATTGCAGATAAACTGATTAGAAATACACAGATGCTGCAAATAAAATGTTGCATATCTGAACAAAATAAACATATGGCTGATGCCAAGAGAAAATATTAATTTGTCAGTAAAATGTGTAATTGTAACTCGCCACAAATTTGGCAAAGAAGCAAAACACATTCACACACAGGAAATCAATGCCAGAAAATAAAACAACTAAACTGAATAAGACAAGTTACACGCCATCAACAAAGTGGCCAGCTGCAGCTGCATCTTGAGCTCCCTGTCTAGCAGGGACTTGGGGCCAACCCACAGAGTTTGTTCTATTTTTGACAATGGCACATTCCTCCTGTGAATTAGATTACAGAAAAATTATAGCCAGAAAACAAACTGCTTGCACTTACTTCAAAAGAGTGGCGTATCCTCACAATAGAAAATGGGCACAGCTGAAGGAGGAATCTGCAGTTCCTTTAAAAATAAAATTTGACTACATTTTCCTGTCCTTTCCTGGTTTAAAATATAGATCAAACGCTAACTTAAGTATAGGAAACTCCATAGATGAAAAAGCACTCAGGAGATGGCTAGAAAATATCCCCTATTTATGTAATGGGATCAGGTCTCAAACCCATGGAAAGGGAAAGAATTTATTTTTAGAATCCTTGGCATTTTGTATGATAGGAATGGATTGGTTCATTTTTCTCTTCAAGTGGACAGATTTGTGGCCCAGACAGCTGGATGTGGTCTGCCGATAATGAAATGCCCTATTATTTGTAGGGAAATCAAATAATTATTCCATGAATCCTATAGTTTTCTTCCCTTCACTGCTCTCTCTCAGGTTTATCTGCCTACCTTTGTGAGGTTGTTTCAAGTAGCATGTAATCATTGACTGCTCTGTTTATGAGTGCCTCATACATTTTCCATCCACCCCCTTCTGAGTGGGGTAGAATTCACAGATGGAATTAATGCTGCTGTTTGCAACATTTACTTTCATACCCATTTCTGTTCAGGACTCCAGCAGACTAGGAGACAGTTGAAAAGAACGAGTGCTCCCTAGACACATACTCAAACCACTGAGCCCTGACCATCCAGAAGGATTTATCGTGTAGTCAGATGAGAAAAAAAGTGATGAGTAACTCTAACTATTCTTGTACCATTTCTGGGCCCTGGAGTAAACATTGGAACACAAATGAATTAAAATGATTTGGAGCACCTCTTGGTTGATGTTTTACCTTTCATTTAAAATGTTTTAGGAAGTTGGAACACAGATAATCAGGCTACCACAGGTTTCATGCTATCAAAAGGAATTCTTTGTTTTGTCCCCAAAACATCAGCACAGTAAAAGGACAAATAGGGATGCCTCCAAGCAAGAATACAATTGTACAGTGTTTGAACATTAATTATGCTACACAGAGCACTAATTTTGGTCAGCAGTCAAATCCTAGAAACGATCCTTGTTGTCTGATCTGTAAAGCAAGATCCATACTGTATGCAAGGAGCAGGCAATTATCTTGGCTGGAGGGCTGCCTAACACGTTTTGGTGAGCTGTCGAGGGCTGCAAAGGTAGCCCTGCCCCCTGGTTGCCATCTTGGGACTGGAAGTTCCACCCCTGACCTTTGTCACCAGGACTCCCTCCCCTTGCCCTCAGAAGTACTCCTTTTCTGAATGGGGAATGGGTTTTGCCATCTTGCAACCAGAAAAAAACAAATTATATGCTAAAAATCAAACATTGACAATAGCACTTCAATTTTATTTTTTTTAATATTTTTCTCCTGATTTGTGTGTGTGTGTTTTGTGTATACAGATGTGATTGCATAATATCTCAAAATGAAGTCTTAGTCTTGTATATTGTGGGGGAGTGTGGAGGAGTGAGGGGGTAAGGGTGGGTGGTTATGGTGTTTGTGGGGGGCTGTAGGTGTGTGTAGCTGTGTGTATGTAAAGTGTGGCAAGTGTGTGTGGGTATGGGGTTTGTGAGGGACTGTGGGGTGTTTCATAGTTTCTAGGGTCGGAAGGGACCTGAGCAGATCATGTAGTCTGACCCCCTGCCATGGTGTGTGGAGAGGGACACTGGCTGGTACATGCATGGGGGGGTGCCTGTGTGTGGTGGTATGTGTGTGAGTGTAGCAGTGTGTGGAGCTCCCCCCAGAGGTGCACGGGTGTCTGTAGTGGGGAGGGTGTAGCTGGGTGTGGTGTTTGTGGGGGGTTTGATTGTGTGCAGGGGAGAGTGTGGTTGTGGGATTTGTGGGGGAGGGTTTGTGGGTATGGTGGGCTGTGCAAGGGATCCCCTCATGTGAGTGTCCCCAATCTGTTCAGCCCCTGCCCCCACCCTGCAACAGCCTGGAGCCCACGTGCCGTGCTGTGCCCCCCTGCTACCACCAACAGCACACAGCCCCAGTGCACCCCACGCCTGCTCCAGACTCACCTCTGCTGGAGCAGATCAGCCAGAACCCAGGCACAGCCCAGACCTGGACCACTCCGCACCACCCACAGGTGGTGGGTCCTACTGGCCCCTGGGCACACAGCGAGGATGGGGTGGCTCCATGGCTGAACTGCCTTTCTAGGCAGCCCAGGGGGCAACAGCTCCTTCCAGCTGCTAACGCCACCACCCCCAGCCCCAGCACCATGGTCTTGACAGGGACCTGCACAGCATAGCCTCAACCCCGTGTGACCTGTGCCTGCTCCAGGCTTCCCTGTCTAGGCTCAGCAGTGGCAGCACAGGTGAGAAGCTGCTGCTCAACATAGGTTAAAATCAGCCCCTCCCCCTCATGCTGCTGGTGCTTCCTGGTTTAGCCCCCTAGAGCCTGCACCAGGCTGCCCTGCATCTACACCACATCACTGCTGCCTCTGGGCTGCCTGGCAGGGCAGCAGTGGCAGCACAGAGCAGTTGCAGGGCAGCCTGGCATGGACTGCAAGAGGCTACATCAGAAAATGTTGGCAACGGTGAAGGGGAGGAGCCGCTTTTACCCCATGGTGAGTTTCTGTCCTGTGCTGTTGCTACTGAGCCTTGGTGGGCAAGCCCAGGGCAGGTGCAGGGCACACAGGGCTGGGGCTGTGCAGTAAGGATCCCTGCCAGTGCCATGGGGTTGGGACTGGCAGTGACTACAGCTGGAAAGAGCCACCACCACCTGGGCTGCCTAGAAAGGCAGTCCAGCTGCAGAGCCACCTCAGCCCCACTCCATGCCTGGGGGGCAGCAGGATAGGGTCTGCGCCAGGTGGGACCAGGGGACCCACTGCAGGCTGGATGAAGACCTACCATGGGCTGAATCCAGCCGGTATGGAGGATTGAGCTCCACTTTTTGCTTAGCTGCAAAGCTCCATGCACACTGAGAGTTTAACCACACCCACAGAATAAAATAACCTCATCCTTTATGGACTGGTTAATCTCTTTTTTTTTTCCTCCTACCATGACTTTGATGAAAAAGGTAAGAAGATAAACAGAGTCTTGAGTGACAGAGTTGTTACTGTATCTGCGGTTCAGAAAACTGACTCTTCTTTGCAGGGCTCCACCTTACCCAAACCCTGCCCTTACCACACCTGTTGTTTCAGTTGCATATTTATTAAGTCTCTTCTAAAATAACACTCTCAAAATATTCTATTCCGTCTCTCTCTCGGAACACTCTTGTTCTTGGTCACTTGCCCCATTCTTCCCCGCACGGGTCCCAAACAGACCGTCATATAGTTCAACTCTGCCCTTATCTAATGGTGTCTGAGTATGAGGGGGTCATCTCCATACCCAGTTTCACTTCTCTCTTTCTCTAGATTGCCTGGAATGTATCCAAAGTCCCCTGGAATCAGAGTCACATACTGGGTTGTCTCTGTGGTCTTCTGTCTCCCATTTTGCTGGTCTCTCTTTCTTTGGGACTCTTCTTCTGGTGCCCTCTGTGTGATGTAGCACTCACACAGACCTTCTTCTGTGACCTTTTTTTTTTGCTTTGGGAACAGCTCCACATCCTGTTCCCCTTTAATTCTTCCCAGCTCTCAGCTGCATCTCCCACAGCTGTTACTCTCTTGGCACTTCTTCCCCCCCACCCCACAGCTCGTTTTTTTCATCTGCATCTCCCTCTCTGTCATCAGGGCCTCTCTGCCCCACTCTAGGTTCATTGCCTCATTCCCCATTTCCCATGCTCATTACTGAGATAAGTTCCTCTTTTCTCTTCACTCCCTTGGAGCTCCATGACAGGGCAGGTTTGCCCTGACACACACACCTATTATGGTATGCCTAATAATGAATAACTAACTACATTTTGGGGCACAATTAAGAGAATTTAGCCTCACAGTGGGTGCATCTACAGGAGACGCTATGTTGATGTAGTTCATCGCTACAATGACATAGCATCAGTGGGCAGTAACTATGACACCGTTGCTACTACACAGGCGCAACGAGCTACTGTGCAGTAGGGTCAGAAATTACCTCTGCACTACCGGGACTGTGCAGTACAAACCATGTATAGATGTGCCCAGTATACAGTACATTTATACTATAGTTTTATGGAATGAGTGAAAATACTATTTATGTTATATTGTCACCTAAAACAATTAAAAGACATCCAGGAAAATGCAAAACTACTATGTGCAGCATAGTCGCATGTTTTTGTTTTGTTACCTCAGCAGTCCACAGTAATGTCTGCTTTGGGCACACATTGGCCACAGCTGGGAAGGTCATTATCAAGCAGCTTGTGTCCACTAGCTGCTGTTGAGAAGGTGTGGATATGTAAGCTTGTGTGTGCTGAATGTACTTTGACCACTGCTAAGGATGCCATTGCCAAGTAGCATGAGGAAATGGTGGGAACTTAGTAGCCATTACTCCATGTCAGTTGTTAATTCCCAATAGATTTTTCTGCAGAAGGTAATAATGAGCTTAGATTTTTTTTCATCCATTTCATAGCTCTAAAAAATACAAAGAAAATAAACTGATGACAAGTATAATAAACTCCACAAGATATTTTTTCAGCTGACTTGCATTAGTGATGAAAACTTTTGGAAACAGCTTTTTGTAAAAAAAAAATAAAAATCATGACACAACTAAAGGCCCTAATCCAGTAATCTATTCTATTATAGCTTGCAGATTCCAGTGTACAGCAAAGGCCAAAATTATAATAAATGTAATATTCAAACAAAATCATACTTAAGGAATTGCAAAATTACATTTTCCCTTTACCAAATGCTTTGGTGCAATAATCACTTTCCAGCAAACAGTTTCCTGCAGAGTCTATAATAAGAATAATGTTCCCTGTGCTGTAAGCTAAACTGTGCACTATAGCTGGCTGCTGTATATGTTTCTGCTGAGCTGAGCAGAGTTCATCCTGGCTCTGTGGTGTGAAGGTCAAGCTTCTGAGCTTGTTATGTCATGCCGATTTCTTCCCTTGATTCCCTTTTTTGCTTAAATTGCCTCTGCGCAGTTGAACAGACTGTTTCACATCATTATTCTCTTGATAAACAAGCCTACAACAAGCAGCTGTTTTCGAGAGGGAATCCCTTGTGCACCAGGGTGCTGACGTTGGATAAGGACAAATAAAGCAAAAGGAATTCATAAAGGTTTGCCTGAACAAATATATCAGGTTGACCCTGATGACCTTTTCCCCCTCCCCCGGCTCCCCATTATATTAATTTCCTATCTAGGTCTGTAGAAGGGACTTGGTTTGTTTGTTAAAAGGTTTGTAGAAAGTTAAATTTTCATGACTACTCATGCAAAAATGTGTCTGTGCATATTGCATGTTCTGGAAGTGTTAATGCAGCCCTCAAAATCTCTGTGATTTCTCTTGGGTATTTCGTAGATTTCAGAAACATTAGGGCCGGAAGGGACATCAGAGGATCATTGAGACCAGCCCCCTGCCCCAGGGACAGGAATTTATCAGGGGTCATAGGATCCCAGCAACATCCAATTTACTCTTGAACGCATTCAATGTAGGTGCTTGAACCACCTTCGATGGCAGACTGTTCCAGATGTTGGGGGCTCGGACAGTAAAGAAATTCTTCCTTATGTCCAGCCTGAAACAGTCTTGGAGGAGTTTATGACCATTAGACCTTGTGATTCCTTGGGGCACTCTGGTGAACAAACATTGCCCCAGATCCTGGTGATCACCCCTTATAAACTTACAGGCAGCCACCAGATCACCCCTGAGCCTACACTTTTCCAGGCTAAATAGTCCCATAGCTTTCAGCCTCTCATCATAAGGTCTGTTTTCCTGGCCTCTGATCATGCATGTGGCTATTCTCTGGACTCTCTCAAGCTTCTCTGCATCCTTTTTGAATTCTGCAGCCCAAAACTGGAGGCAGTACTCCAGCTGTGGCCTCACCAAGGTTGAGTACAACAGGAGAATGATGTCCTGGGGTTTGCTTCAGAAGCATCTATGGATGCAAGCCAGCATTGTTCTCACTTTACTAGCAGCAGCATCACATTGATAGCTTATGTTCATCTTGTGGTCAATCATGACCCACAAGTGCCTTTCACCTGTAGTGCTAGCCAGCATAGCACTGCCAAGCCTATAAGCATACTGCAGGTTTTTCTTCCCCAGGTGGAGAACCTTGCATTTTTCAGTGTTAAACACCATCAGGTTCTCATCCACCCATTTCCCGAGCCCCTCAGGGTAAGCCTGGATCACCCTCCTGTCCTCAGGTGTGTAATGAAGATGTTGAATAATATAGGTCCAAGGACAGGGAATTGAGGGACCTGAATGGTCACAGCACACCATGATAATTGACTTCCATCAACCACCACCCTCTAGGTCCAAGCATGGAGCCAATTCCCCAGCCAGCAGATCATGATGAACCTGAGGCTGCAGCTGGCCAGTTTTGCCAAGAGGTGATCATGGGATATCAAATTGAAGGCTTTTTTGAAGTCAAGATATATGACATCAATTTCTTCTCCCTTGCCCTGGTGATAGGTCACCTGGTCGTAAAAGGAAATAAGATTGGTCAAGCAAGACCTACCCACAACAAACCCGTGCTGGCTACCCCTCAGGATGTTGCCGTAGGCCAATCCATTAAGAAAGGCCTCTTTAATAATCTTTTCTAAGATCTTCCCCAGGATAGAGGTCAGGCTGATGGGCCTGTAGTTTGCTAGGTCCACTTTCTTCCCTTTCTTGAAGGTAGGCACCACATTGACCTTCTTCCAGTCCTCGGGCATCTCACAAGAGCACCACGGTTCTCGAAGATCCATGCCAGGGGCTGAAATATGATGCTAGCCAGCTCCTTGAGTACCCTGGAGTGTAAGCTGTCAGGGCCAGCTGACTTGAAGATGTCCAGCCTCTCAAGGTGTTCCTTCACAAGGTCAGCATTGATGGAGGGTAAGGAATCTCCCTCACCTGGGCCATCACATCCCGTAGTAGGCAGGGTTGCCCCTTTGGACTGGCAAAAAACTGATGCGAAGTACCCATTTAGCAAGTTGGCTTTTTCCTGGGTGTCGGTTGTTAGTTGCCTCATCTGGTTTAGCAGGGGTCCAACGTTGCCTTTGCTTTTCCTCCAGTTCTCCACATATCTCAGAAAAGGACTTTTTACTGTCCTTGATACTTGTAGCTAGTTGGAGTTCAGTCACAGCCTTGGCTTTCCTGGTTCGCTCCCTGCAGGTCCGGACCAGTGCAAAGTATTCCTCCTTGGAGATGGATCTAGTTCTCCATCCTTTGTAGACCTTTCTTTTTAAACTCATGAGGTCCGCTAGTTCCCTGTAGAACCAAGGGGGCTGCTGTGCCCTTTTGCTGCCTTTCCTCTGAGACAGAATAGACTTAGCTTGTGCATCCAGGATCACTCCCTTGGGGAGCAACCAGTCTTCCTGAACTCCCCTCCCCTTTAGCTCGTGGTCACTTATGGCCTCACTGACCAGCCTCCTGAGCTTGTTAAAGTCTGCTTTTCTGAAGTCAAGGACTTCGGTGTTGCTGACTGACTTGCCAGCTTTACAGTGGATGGTGAAGGTGATCAGCTCATGGTCGCTGTCACCCAGCTTCCCTTCAATTGTTAGGTTGCTGATTAGGTCATCCCTGGTTGCCAGTACCAGGTTGAGCTGCGCTTTACTTCTTGTTGGCCCATAGATTTCCTATGTCAGAGCTCATCCACACATGGGGAAGCTTTGAGACCATTCGGATTTGGCCGAGTGCTCTTCCCACAAGATGTCAGGGTAGTTGAAGTCTCCCATGACAACCATGCACCGGGAGCATGCAGCCTCAGCCAATTCCCTGGCAAACTCCTGGTCAAGCTCTTGATCCTGGGTGGGAGGTCTGTAGTAGACTCCCACCATTGTGTCCCCTGTGCTTTGTTCCCCATGGATTTTAACCCAGAGGGTCTCCAGTCATCCACCCTGGGCACCAGTGTCAGCTTGCAGGAACACATAGCTCTCCTTGATGTAGAGAGCTACATCCCCACACCTTTTTTTCCACTCGATCTCTTCTGTACAGGGTAAAGCCATCTATGTCTGTGGCCCAGTCATGGGTGGAGTCCCACCAGGTCTCTGTTATCCCTATGAAATTGTAATTATTTATGTTAAGCAGGAGGACAAATTCCTCCTGTTTTATTCCCCAAGCTCCTGGCATTTGTGTACAGGCAGGCAAGTGTTCCCTTGGGGGCCCTTGCCTTGCCTACAGATTGTTCCAGGGCTGGGGCAGGGGTGGGTTCCCTTAAATGCCTTGGTCTGCTGGCTTTGCAAAGGTTTCTCAGTGGGCCAGCAGTGATGGTAGTCCCCCCATTCCCCAGTAGGCTTAGTTTAAAGCCTGGTGGAGCAGGTCAGCCAGTCTGGCTGAGAAGAGCCTCCTCCCCAGGGGAGAGAGATGGAAGCCATCTCTTCCCAGCAGCTTGCTGACTCTTTCACCAAACAGCGGCCTGTGGTAATGGAAACTGGAGCCTTCCTAATGACACCAGCCCCACAGTCTTTGGTTTACGACCTCAATCCTGCTCTTCTTTCTCAGCCCATAGCCCGAAACTGGGAAGATCAAGAAAAACACCACCTGTGCCCCCAACCCCTTGAGTCCTGGTCCCAAATCCCTGTAGTGCTTCATGACCCAGCTGGGTATGCTCCAAGCTGTGTCATTTAAGCCCACGTGGATAAGGAGCATAGGGTAGTGGTCAGTGGGCCAGAGGAGGTCAGGGATCCTCTCCAGTATGTCTCAGATACAGGCTTCCAGGAAGCAGTAGACTTCCTGGGCTAAGGGGTCAGGGCAGCAGATTGACCCCTCAGTCCCCCTCAGGATGAGCCTTCAACTATTCCATCAGAGGTGGTTAGAGAACCAAATTTTTTTAAAGCTGTCCTTTAGGCATCAAAGTCCAAGTAAATGATCCACAAAAATCTGACCTAACCACTTGGAACCACAAGAACCTATAGCTGTGTTAGATTTCAGATGAAAATGGACTTAGGCATCTAAAATTTAGCTACTGTGCAAGGTTGGAATTTTCACCATCCTGGCTGAGCCAAATGTTTAGGCACCCAAAGCTCTCCCACTAACTCAAAGTATTAGACAAGAAGAGACCACAACTAATATACACTGACAGCATTAAGTACAGAACCCATGATTACCCTCTTTTAAGGACAAGGAGGCTGGTAGGAGCTGCACCCACATTACATATTATTCTTTCAATTACAGCACTTCCCTGGGGAGCAGGAGACTTGAGTTTGAGCCTAACAGAAGAATAGGAACCCAGGTCTCCTATTCTCTGGGCAGGTTCTCAGGGAACTAGGCTATTCTAGAAGAGATAAGTAGCACCATATTCATCTGAAAGATTTACTCTGTCACCTGTAAACTAAGAAAGAATTCAGATGCCAAAGTTAAATAGCTTCAGGCTGTGAATTCCATTTTAAAGTAGATCCCTACTGTAAGTCATTAGTTAGGCACTAAGGATGTGTGAAACGGGCCGTATTCGATTTGGATTTGGATTTGGCCTGAATCGGGGGACAGCTATTCGATTCATTTATTCCAATTGCTGTCCCAATTCAATTCATAGTTTCATAGTTGGTAGGGTCAAAAGGGACCTGAGTAGATCATCAATTCTGACCCCCTGCCATGGCAGGAAAGAGTACTGTGGTCAAACTACCCCAGCACGGTGTTCATCTAGCCTCTTCTTAAAGACCCACAGGTTAGGAGTGAGCACCACTTCTCTTGGAAGTTGGTTCCAGGTCCTAGCTGCCCTGACAGTGAAGTAGTGCCTCCTGATGTCTATTCTTCTGTTAGGCTCAATTCAGCCAAATCTGAATCTGAATCTGAAGATTTAATGCTGATTTGGAGAATCAGTGATTCAGCCATAGACACAGCTTTAAATGTTTTTTCCACATACCTTGAGGTACCAAGTACAGCACATGAATGCTGAGACGGTGGGATGGATGAAGCGTCCCAATTATCTTCTTTCCAAATAAAACCCTTACCTCTGGTTGACTGGCTTACTAAATCTTGCACTGATTTTTCCCATAGTGATTTAAAATGAATCTCTAGGACACCAATCTCATTTGTGACTGTCAGGAATGATTCCCAAGCAACTTATACTCTAAACTCCTCAGCTAGTTTTGTTTTTTCATGATACACCCTTACTAATTTGTACTTTGATCCTTTCAAATGTTGGAAACTAAACAGAGTCAGGTACCTGAATCAGAGGACATGGCAAAGCAAATGGGTACAGTAGAAGGTATTGGTGGTGATTCATTTCTAGGTCACTTTCCTAGAAATGTTAAAACCACTGCCTACATGGTAACAAGGGAACTAGGAAACTGAAGGTACCAATTTTGAGGTAAACTCAGTTTTGGCCACATAGTGTTAACTGGGGTTTTCTAATGTTTTTCATATGAATTCTGTTATTTCATATGAACATCATGTGAACATCAGTCTTAGTCAAATTCTGATTTGGATAATTTCGGTCTGTCTACCTAAATTCCTCCTGTAATTTTCATTTGGAGATGAAATTATTCATTTCTTATCTATCTAAATTAGGTTTTCACACCCTGGTATTTTACAGTAGTTAAGAACAGAAATATCATTCTACTGCATTTCACTCTGGAAATGGCTGCTTTCCTGTGATGGATGATTTTCCCCCCCCACTTTAGGCTTTTGGGAACCTTAGTCATTGTTCTAAAAGTTCTGTGAGATCTTTGATTGAAAGGGCACAGGAAATAGGAGGAGCATAATTTTTTTTTCATAGTCTCATACCTGTCGGGGAATGCCGAACCGAATGAATCGGGCCCCAAGGTCACGGTGGGCCGGGGTGGCAATTGGATCACAGAACAGGTGGGATTAGCGGCTGCAGAGTCTGAGAGGCATGGGAAGTGTATTGGTTTATTTACTCACACTTTGAAGTGGAGGCATAGTTCTTTCTTCAGTTACAGTTAACGAATGCGAACACCAAACAACGGAGGGGTCTGTTGGCCCACGGGGTTCTAAAGTGAGCCCTTGCTTTCTAGCTGGAGCTAGGTGCAGCTGCCCAACTTGATAGTCCCAGGGCTGGTCAACAGCTCATTTAAATGGAGTAAATGAACAAACAAAACTGTAACACGTCGGGTAGAATGGGGTCATGACGCCAGTCCAGTAAGGACAACGAAGAGAAGTGGTGGTATCCGAAGCCGAGGTCGAAAACCGAGAAGTAGTCAAAGCCAGCAGGGATGATCCAGGTCGTGGTCGATGGTCAATGCCAAGATAGTTCAGAAGCCAGGAAATCAAAACCGCAATACACCAGCAACAAGCGACGCGAAACACCAAGCGAGGGAGGAGATCAATAGGCCCCAAAGCCTGACTGAGAGACAGTCCCTGGAGTGCCAGCCTCTGTCTCCAGCTAGTGTGATCTCCCCCCCAGTTGTGAGACAGTCTCTGCTGAGAGCAGTCTCTGTACTCACACTGGATCCGGTCTCTCCCTGTCTCCCCCCTGAGGGAGGGGCTCACTGAACTTTTATCTGAATTTAGTGGCCAATCAAAACGCTCTCCGCAGAGAAACTTCTAGTCAGATTACTTCATGTCAGGTTCTGACTGAGCATGCTCTCAGTCAGAAGCTGACACAGTCTGAGCATGTGTCTGTGGGGAAAGTAGGTCAGCAATGATAGACAGGCCCACAGGTCACCCAGGGGGCACATGCTGGGCACGCTGTGGAATTTTCCATTCAAAAGGCCTGTCTGCGCATGTCAGATTCAACTCCCTGTGTTGTCAGCGTTTAATCAAACATTTTGCTCTGACAATACCATGGCCAGGTACAAGCATTGCACTTTTATTGTTACAAGTGGTAGGAAACCAGTTTATAACCATAATAGAACAGAAGTTCAGTACGCAAAACTGGTCTCTGCTCAGAACAGAAGTTCATAGGTTTATAGTTGGTAGGGTCGGAAGGGACCTGAGAAGATCATCAAGTCTGACCCCCTCCTATGGCAGGAAAAAGTACCGGGGTCAAACAAACCCACTAAGCTGTTCATCTAGCCTCCCCTTAAAGACCCCCCAGGGTAGGAGCCAGCACCACTTCTCTTGGAAGTTGGTTCCAGACCCTAGCCGCCCTGACAGTGAAGTAGTGCCTCCTGATGTCTAGCCTAAATCCACTCTCTGCCAGCTTGTGACTATTATTTCTTGACTCTCCTGGGAGTGCTCAGGGGAACAGGGACTCCCCCAATGCCTGCTGGTCCCCCCTGACTCACTAGATCCCCCCCTCAGCCTTCTCTTGTGGAGGCTGAACAGGTTCAAGTCCCTTAGCCTCTCCTCATAGGGACTGCCCTGCTGCCCCCTGATCATGCAGGTGGCCCTTCTCTGGACCCTCTCCATGTTGTCCACAACCCTCCTGAACTGGATGCAGTACTCCAACTGTGGCCTGACCAGTGTTGCATAGAGGGAGAGGATCACCTCCTTGGACTTCCTTAGGAGGCATCTGTGGATGCATGACAAGGTACGGTTGGCCTTCCTGACTGCATCCCCACACTGTCGGCCCATGTTCATTTTGGCATCAATAATGACTCCAAGATCCTTTCCTCCCTCTGCACTGATAAGAAGGGAGTTCCCCAGCCTGTAGATGTGCTGCTGGTTCTTCCTCCCCAAATGCAGTACCTTGCACTTGTCATTGTTGAAACTCATCCTGTTCTCATCCGCCCACCCCTGTAACCTGTCTAGGTCCGATTGCAGCCTATTCCTCCCTTCTAGCATCCCCACATCCCCCCACATCTTAGTGTCATCTGCGAATTTGAACAGGGTAGTTTTTACCCCCTCATCCAAGTCACTGATGAAGATGTTGAACAGTGTGGGCCTGAGGACTGAGCCCTGTGGAACCCCACTGCCCACATCCCTCCAGGATGAAAATGACCCATCCACCACCACTCTCTGGGTGCGGCCATCCAGCCAGTTAGTGAGCCATTTGACTGTGTAGGTGTTAACACCACAGTCTCCTAGTTTTTTAATTAGAATGGGGTGAGAGACTGTGTGAAAGGCCTTCCAAAAGTCCAGAAAGACTATGTCCACTGCTACGTCTGCGTCTAAGGATTTGGTGACCTGGTCGTAGAAGGCCACCAGGTTGATCTGACAGGACAGGACATGCCTCTAATGAACCCTTGTTGGTTGCCCGAAAGCATAATCTCCCCTGCTGGCCCCTCGTGGACATGCACCAGGATAATTCTCTCAAAAAGTTTACCCAGGATCGAGGTAAGACTAACTGGCCTATAGTTTCCTGGGTCCTCCTTCCTCCCCTTTTTGAAAATGGGAACCACGTTGGCCCTTTTCTAGTCCTCTGGCACCACACCAGAGCACCACAAGTGCTCGTAAAGCCATGCCAGAGGTCCCGCAATGACCTCTGCTAAGTCTCTCAGCACTCTGGGGTGGAGATCATCAGGACCAGCTGATTTAAATATGTCCAGTCCCTCCAGAAGTTCCCTGACTAGATCCTCACTGGCCCTAGGTCTGGGTGCACCTCCCCTGGGGCCTATGGAGGTCCCAATTGGCGGGGGGCATGATCCCTGCTCAGGAAAATGGAGGCAAAGAAATTGTTAAATAAATTAGCTTTGTCATCTGGTGTGATGACTAGATTTCCTAGCATGTCTTGCAAAGGCCCCACGTTACCCACTACCTTCTTTTTACCCCCTATGCATTTAAAAAAGGACTTCTTGTTGTCCTTGATCCGGGTCGCTAGTCCCATTTTCATCTCCACCTTGGCCTTCCTGACTTCCCCCCTACAGCCCCGAGCAACCATGGTATAGTCCTCCCTAGTGATGGCCTCACCCTTCCATTGTGTATATGCCTCCCTTTTAACCAGGAGATGTTCCTGCTTGTTTTTGGTGAGCCATGGGGCTTTTACACCATCTTGCCCCTTTTGATCTGCATTGGGGATGCAAACCAGTTCAGCAAACCTAGACTGGTTTAAAAATGGCAGAACACGGTCTAATATTTGTCACCCCATTCCCAAAGGGAGAATGCAACTTCTGTTCACTATAGATCTAAACTACTCCACTTACAGAAAACCATGCAACTTAGATTGATTCCACCTCAGAGTTTTTAATGTAGTACCTAGCCCATGGCTGTGTCCACATGAACTTGCACATGTCTGTTGCAGCATCTCAGGGCAGTTTGAGATGGCTCAGAAGACACCCACAAACTAGAAAATGTTCTCTGCATTGCATATTTTCAGTGTGGAACCTGAATTTGATACTGGGGAATCCCATGCACCCTTGGAGCATGTCTGGAACAATTGGAGGCTGGGTCCTCCAAAGAAATGCTCTAGCACCCAGCCAGATGGCTGGCTCTCTATTGCTCCAGGACACCACCTCAGCATGCTAGAGAAAATCAAAGTGGGACATGGCTGGCAGCAGTGGCTCTGGAGCTGGCTGGGACCCACAGCCAGCCTGCCTGGTACCCAAAGTCAGCCCTGGGCCCAGGCACATAAGCAGGACCAGGCAGGATGCCTTGCAGCCATGCATGGAGGCCAGCTGTGCCCTCATCCTGGAGGCTGGGGCACCCAGGTCTCAGCTGCAGGCCAGAAGCACAGTCAGGAGGACTTGGAAGCTGTGGGAGGGACCACAGGCAATCCTGGTAAACAGGGTTCTGGGTTTTCTGTTTTCCATAGAAAAACACAGATTTTTCCTTTTAAAGGAGAAACCATGGGCAGAGTTCCAGCCTGCAAGAACTATTTGCAAATGGGTGGGAAACGATAAGCCACGGCAGCCAAGGAACCTACCCAGCTCAATGGCGTGGGTAGGTGGGTGGGTGTAGGAAGTGTGGAAGTCTGGGCCCCCCACTGCCAGAGGCAGTAGTGGCAGTCAGCAGGGGACCCTCGGGGTGCTCATAGCCTACTGCAGGCAGAGCCTCTCAGTGGTGCACAGATCTGCCTGAATCGTAGGGGCTACATATTAGTTCAGGCAGAATCAAGCTAGCTTTGTGCAACCATGCGAGGTTACCAGCACTGCAGGCAGGAGCCACGTGCCATCCAGCTTCCGGCACTCCAGCATACCCCAGTGGCCTTGGCACCAAGCCTTAACCCCACCAGAAGTGTGGTCTGGCTCCACTTGCCTCTCACAGTCCAGGGCCTAGGATCTGAGCTCTCTCAGCAAAGCCAGGCGTCTGTCACCAAGTCCTATACAGAGCACGGAGAACTGGGAACCTATCCCCACGACCTCCTCCCCCTCCCTCTCCCTTATCCCCGACCCACTTCTCCACAGGCTTTGCCCTCACCCCAAGCCCATCCTCATTCCCAAGCCCATCTTCATCACCTCCCTCCCTCACTCCCTCCTCTCCTGATCCCCACTTGTCCGACATGCTGGGGCTTACTTCCCAACAGGGTCAGGACAGTCTCCCCACCTTGCCAGCTCTCCCTGCTGGATGGAACTGGCCCTGGCCATGAAGTCAGGGAGAGGTGTAGACTTCACCAGGGCTGTGAGCCCATGGGTCCCCAGCTTCAAACCACTGGGGCTACTGCCTGATGGCCTGGGTCTCTTGGAACACCAATCTTCCCTGGTAGGAGGAGAAGCTGGGTGCCACAGGCTGGGCTGGCTGTGACACTTGTCCCCAGGAGGATCCCTCTAGGTTGGGCCCTGTGAAGGCCACAGGCAGCAGTATACCTGGACACATTGGAAGGGGGTGGCCAGATCCAAGATACCTGTGGCTCTTGTCGGGGGGGCCTGACTTGGAGGCCATCTGCCTGGCCACATACCCAAGAGTGAAGCTATTCCCTGGGGACCTCACTGAGGCTTGTTCTTGCCCCATGTCATGTTGCTGTAGCTGAAGATGGCCCTCTTCTCTCTCTCCAGACAGCCCAATACCAGAGGAGAAGCTATTGCCCTGTGCCCAGGAGTCACCTGCCAAGTCTTGCAAACACCAGGGGCCTTCTGGATGTGCCACCTGTGGCAAGCAGCAGCACACCCAGCAGGAGACCTAGCAGTAGGAGATACTCCAGACAGAGCGGGCATACCACCAGGAGGCTCAGGACTTCAGCAACCAGATCCTACAGGAGCTCAGCTGCTTTCAATATGACCAAGCCATGGCCATGCAGTAGGTGTGGGTCGGGAGGGTAGTTCTGGAGCACCTGGTCACCCAGATTGAGTGGGAGTGACAGCTGGTCCTAGAGAGCTTGAAGGAGACATGCCAACTCTGGGCCTCCATTAATGTGACCATAGCACATGAGCACAGGGTCACCAAGCAGGTCATGGCCTCCATCCCTGCCCCAGCCACTCCTGCCTCTGTGTCCCAGGCTCCATCAGCCATTTGTGCCCTCCCACTGCAACCCAGCCTGTACCCATGGCACCAGGGGCAGAGCCCAGCTAGGAGCAGATTGGCTGGATGATGTCACAACTGGCACCCTAGCAGATCCCACAGGCCCACTATGGCCATCAAGGGACATGGGTCCTGCTTACCTCTCTCGCAGGGCTGGGCCAACCCATGGTGGTTGCCCCGAGGAGGAGGGTCCAGCCTCATCCCCAGAGCAGCCGCGCCCTGGGACATGTTGTTGTGACTCTCATACACAGGGTGGTCAGACCCAGGTCTGAGGCCTGAGTTGGGGCATTAAGGCTGCCAACCCCTGAGTCCCTCCTCTCTGTGTGCAGCCCATGGGTGTCATGGGTGCTCCCAGCCCTCTCAGTGTAAATGTAGGTAAAGCAGCTGCAATCGTTTATGATCATTTCAAGCACCACTGAGTGGTTGCAGCAGTGGTTGATGTACTGCCACCTTCCTCCAGGGGAACAAAGGAAGGGGATGTGGGTTCTGTCTCCTGTTTAATCTCGTCTCAAGTAGCCCTGAGCTGCTCACCAGGGCAGCTTTTTATGTTGCTGGGACCAGCACAGGTGTTGGCCCCAGCATCCAGCTCCCCCTGGCTGAAGATCCAGGAGGAGCTGGGCAGGGTCAGTTTGCCCCAAGCAACACAATTTGCCCTACACCAAAGTATGTGTTCAGGCACATGTTCTGATGTACAAATCTCCGGCACAAATTTGTGCTGCTATTTGAGCTGCTGCAAGCACACATGCCTGCATGTGTGGACATGCCCCATATATTAGATAAGATATAAAGCTACTCTCAGCACAGTAAGTAAAAATCGAGGAAATCACCACTAACTTTCATGTACAGACCTACCTCACCTCCCATATTTTCATAAAGGAACATCATAACACCTAAATGAATTTTAAGACTCCAAAACAAATTCCCTTTAAACTGCACCATATAAAAGGCACCAAATGTCTTTGCAGCACTGGAGAAGTCAAACAGACGCATCCCCTGTAGTGCTGCAAAAATAGTGGAAGTGCTACAGAAGTGGTAATGGATGGAACTGTAACTTCTTTGTAAAGCTACATTTTGTAGAAACACATATACTATCTGTATAGTGCGCTGCACTGCTACAGTGGTCTCCTAGTTCTGTTGGTGCTCTGCTGCTCCTCTTCCGAAAGGGACGTTCACTGACCACTCAGATCTCCCGTTTCCTTTGAGACTGGGGGAGCAAGTAGCAGTCCCAGGGAAACATTTAAGGTTTACCCTTTCCCCCCTGCCTTGGCTTCTCTTTGACTTCAGACTAATATGGCTAGCTACCTCTCTGTATCTTCTTTGTATGGAAAATGTCTAAGCAGAGGAAGTATAACAACTCTTCTTGTCCACTCCTCTTCCTTCATTTTTATACAGGTGCAGCCCATGGATGGAGCTAGACTGTTCTCAATGGTGGCAGATGACAGAACAAAGAGCAATGGTTTCAAGTTGCAGCAAGGGGAGTTAGATATTAGGAATAATTTTCTCACAAGCAGAGTAGTAAAACACTGGAACAGGTTATCCAGAGAGGTTGTGGAATCTCAATCCCAAGACCTGGCTAGACAAAGCTTTGGCTGGGATGTTTCGGTTGGGGATGGTCCTGCTTTGAGCAGGGGTTGGACTAGATGACCTCCTGAGGTCCCTTTCAACCCTCATTTTATATGATTCTGTGGTTCTAAGTTGTCCATATTTTCATTACAAGTTGTCAGGGAATTGTTAAATATGTCATTTGAAGGGGAACATTTTATTCAATGAGTAACTTCCATGTTCTTGAGTGGTAGAATATGGCTCTTCGTTTGTGCAGGTGTGTTTATTCTTTAATTTTTCAGTGAATGAAGTTACTCTGAGTTTTCTACTTGTGTAAGAGACAGCAGAATTTGACTCCTTATCTTGATACTTCAGCTGGCTGTCAGATCTCCAGAAACATGTTTTGCAGGTTGCGATATTGTCTGGCTAACAATTTCCCTAGTGAGTTAATTAGCAGATGGCAGCTTGGAAATCTGGTTTCCTCCTTCTTTATTCATATTCCACTGCAAAATTTTGTGGCATGTTATTCGTGTATAACTGAGCCAACAGACATTGCATGAAATTCTGTAGGCAATTTCATTTCTCTTTTCTGTTCCCCAGGTTAACTTATTAAAATTGAATGTATGTATACATACATACATGTCTATATATGCATACATATATTCAGTTTTAATAAGCTTAATCATATATATATATATATATATATATATATATACACACACACAGGTACAAAAGAATGAATTAATGAACTTTGCTCATTGTTTACTTCAGCTTCTGGGTAAAATTGATCATATACAAGAAACATGCGTTACTTTAGTAGTCATCTGTAATACTCTAGCTATTATAGGGCTCAAAAGTATGCCAATGACAGAGCAATATTTATACCACATTTATTAGGGGATAGGATGTGACTACATAACTACTCTTCATTTATGAAATAAAGCAGAATCTTTAATGTTATGTTCTCTGATCTGTCAGTACATGGACATTTAGTAAAAGGTGCTTAATAACTAAAACAACATAGGTTTATTAAAGAGACGTTATGCCAAACAAATCCAGTGACTCAGCTTCAATATAAATTCAAGGTTTTTTGCTAAATGGAGCTCAGTGGATCAATGCTATATATTGATATTTTAGTATACCATGCAATGCTAGGTAGTATGTTTATAAATACCAGCTAGATAATAAATGCTATAGTGTGGATTAGTAATTGACTGTATATAGAATTAGGAGGATTTGCTAATGAAAAGACACTCAGACTACAGGCATCAGTACTGGGAATAGCATTAACGAGGTTAGAGAAATGTATGAACTCCACTGTGGTCATATTTGCAGGTGACACCTATGATATAATGAAGGTAATGCATTATTGAGAAACAGCTCCTTTCCTAGGAACACTTCTTCTGTGTCTTTATTCCGCCACTGCTTGGCCTCTTTATAGGAGCAATTTTTCTCAGTATGTCTTTGTGGGTTTAAGTCTTTAGGATCAAGGTAGATGACCATTAGGTCCTTTCTAACTTTTATATTTAGGTAGCTGCTATGTGACAGAGCCAAGTAAACACACCTTTATGTTCATTATTTCACAACTGGTTGCAGCTTGCTGCATTTTCTCTTCTACCAGCTGGTGACATTTTCTGAATGAGAGCTGATAAAAAAATTATCTAATGGAAGATAATGTTTTGATGAAATATCTTGATTTTATCCCAACTTCTGATGGAAACCAGGAAAGCGGATTGTCAGCCAACCCATCTGGTTTTCTGCTAGTTTGGACTCTCTTGGGTGCCTGACCTTCCAGACAGCTGGTTCCCAAGGCAGCCTCACCAGGCAACCAGCTGCCTAATTGAAGTAGTTATAAATACCCATGCTGTTAAAAAATGGTGCATATTTGGTTTCCCTCTAGACTTCGTTTTCTTATTGCTGAAGAGACTCTCAAACACTCAGAACAACAAAACAAGAAGGATACAGCACCGTTTTGAAAGTACATGCAAACTGCAAAGTGGCCTGACAATTCCAGCACAATATGACATGGACAGTGGGGTAAGATCTAGTGCAAAAAGATAGAAAGCAGGTAGAAGATATACATTTAAAAACAAAATGAAAGAAAATAAATGCATCATTAGAGCTGCTATCATTAGAGCAATAAGTAAAAATACAGTCTGTCATTAGCAAATTACATATGAACTCACAGTATATAACTCATACAATGGTTAAACAAACCCAAAATGCTATGTGGAAAATTGCATGCAGTTTGAGTCCTAGATCTGGGAAGATTTGGAAACAATAGAAAATACAGTGAAAATCAACTAGAATAATCCAGTCTAAAGATCTGAGTATAACAGCAAGGGAACTATTGTATTTTATAGTATAGGAAAGGGAAAACTCAGGGGAGTCATGGTTACAGTTGAGGTGGCAATAAAAATGAATGAAGGAACTTATTCAGTCTCCGAAAATGGCATGGCAAGAAGCAAAGGCCTGAAGCTAAGGAAGGAAAAGTTTAAATTAGACATTCGTAAAGTCTAATAGTTAGAACAATTGGGCAGTGTTAAAAAAAAACCCATGGGAGAGAGTCACAGCATCCTCACTGTCAGGTATATTTGAAACAAGATTAGACAGAACATCTGATCTAGGAGGATCAAACCCATAAAATGGATGATGTCATCCAGGGATCACAAGGACTATACATAAATATTATTATATACAAGGACTAGTTTAGAAAGAGAATGGTATAGCATGCAGTTGGTACTCACATTTGAAATCAATTTATAATTATTGTTTGAAAAATAATGTCGAGTTTTGGGGAAAAAGCTTAACTCTGAAGTGAAAATCACTGGACTTGAACTCATTGGAGAGATGTAGCAAATATCTAACCTTAACAAGGTTCCTGCTAAATAGGAACAAATTGCATGTCTGCTATCAAATGTCTGCTCCTTCTTTTGTTTGATCTAATGATAGATTAAAATGAAGATAATGGTTACCTATAGAGAATTAACTAGGCTATGGCCAACTTACTGGAACAAGTAGATTTTGACTAAAGGGAAAAGGGCAGTTGTTCATGATGCTGAGAAGACAAGGGAAATCTCCTGTTAGCTATAAGACAGAGACATTAAAAAAACAACCCTGTTCTTGCTTTTCAGAAGAAGAAAAGGGACTAAACAGCTTCCTTCAGGTCAAATCAGGATCCCCACCTTGGCTGTTATAAAGCCAGCATAGTCAGAATTTCACTATGCTCTTGAGACTTCTTACAAGATAAGAAACATGCCAGGGATATGAGAGGATCTGGCCACAATCCACTGTAGTCCAAGAATATTTACTCAATATAACGATCCCGTGGTAATTATGAAAACGCATATAAATTGAAGTTGCTTCTGTCCCTCCCTTCTTCATCCTGCTGCACACAGTGAGCCTCTGGAACTACTTAAAATCTGGCCCTCAGGGTGTTACCTGATGCTCTGAAATATATTCCTATATATGACCCATAAATTATAGGGATAGGGTCTGAGCAAAAGTAAGAGGGAAAAAAATCAAAAGTGAGGAATAAAAATCCAAGTGAAGCAACGTACTTCTAAATACAGTGTCTGATTCCTGCAGTCTGGAGTAAGATTTAGCTCTTTTGAACCCCCTTTCAGGTAATTGAATGTTGCTATTAAATTCCCTGCGAGTCTTCTCTTCTCTAGACTAAATAAACCCAATCCCCTTATCCTCTCCTCATGTCATGTGTCCCAGTCCCCAACCATTTTCATTGCCCCCTGCTGGACTCTCTCCCATTTATGCACATCCTTTCTGCACATATCCAGTGGGGGGCCCAAAACTGGACACAGTACTCCCAGATGTGGCCTCACCAGTACTGAATAGAGGAGAATAGTCACTTCCCTTGATTTGCTGGTAACACTTCTATTAATGTAGCCCAGTATGCCATTAACTTTCTTCACAACAAGGGTACACTGTTGGCTCTTCAGTCTATTGTCCACTGTAACCCCCAGGTCCTTTTCTACAGAGCCGTTGCTTAGCCAGTTGGTCCCCAGACTTACCAGTGCATGGGATTGTTCCATCCTAAGTGCAAGACGTTGTACTTCTCCTTAATGAACCTCACAACATTTGTTTTGGTCCAGTCCTCCAATTTGTCAAGGTTTCTCTGAATCCTAGCCCTATACCACAGTGTATCTGCTATGGCCCCCAGCTTGGTGTTATTTCCAGACTTGTTGAGGGTGAACTCCATTCCATTTTCCAGGTCACTGATGAAGATACTGAACAAAACCAGCCCCAGAACTGACCTCTGGGACAATCCAGCTGATACTGGTTTCCAACTAGACATCAAGCCATTGATTACTATCATCTAAGCCCAATGGTCCATCCAGTTCCCTATCTGCCTTACAGTCCATTTATCCAATACATACTGCCTTAGTTTACTTACAAGTATGTTGTGAGAGACCATATCAAAAGCCTTGCTAAAATCAAGGGATATCACATTGGCTGCTCTTCCCACATCCATAGAGTCAGTCATCTCATCACAGAAGGCAATCAGGTTGGTCAGGCATGTCTTGCCCTTGGTGAATCCATGCTGACTGTTCCTAATCACCTGCTTCTCCTCTACGTGCTTAGAGATGAATTTATGAGGACCTGCTCCTTGATTTTTCCAGGGACTGAGGTGAGGCTGACTGGTCTGTAGTTCCCTGAATCCTCCTTCTTCCCTTTCTTAAAGATGAATGCTATATTTGCCCTTTTCCAATCATCTGGGACCTCCCCCAATCACCAAGAATTTTCAAAGATAATGGCCAGCGGCTCTGCAATCACATCAGCCAACTCCCTCAGCACCCTCAGATGCATTGCATCTGGCCCCGTGAACTTGTACAAATCCGTCTATTCCAAATGGTCTCTAACCTGTTCTTTTGCTACTGTTAGGTGCAGTAATCTAAGAGCTGACCTTACCTAGACTGAGGTAAAAAAGGCATGGAGCATTTCAACCTTTTCCACATCATTCCTCGCCAGGCTGCCTCCCACATTCAGTAAGGGACACATCCTTTCCCTTATCTTCCTCTTCTTGCTGACATACATGTAGAAACCCTTCTTGTTACCCTTCACACCCCTTGCTAGCTGCAACTCCAGTTGCACTTTGGCCTTCCTGGCTTCATCCCTGCATGCCCAAGCAACGCTCTTACACTCCTCCCTAGTTGGTTGTCCACGTTTCCATTTCTTGTAAACTGCTTTTTTTGTGTTTTAGCTCACAGAGGAGTTACCTGTTAAGCCAAGCAGGTCTTCTGCAGTACTTGCTAGTCTTCCTGTGCATCGGGAGAGTTTGTTCCTGCACCCTCAGTATGGTTTCTTTACTTCACTGAAGCCAATGACAAAACTTCCATTGGAAGATAACTTGGACTTTGTCTTTGTGGTGATGTTTTGTTTATAAGAAGGTACTGTATTGACGCTCTTCAAATGTTTCTCTCATTATTTCATCAGCTACTATGTCACTATACAAACAGTACCTCCAGAAGTATGAAATCTAAGGCAGGAACCAAATGACTGTCTGTTTGCTGTATAAAAGACCTTGTGGAGGGAAGAGGGGGCTGCATCAGTTCCATCAATGCTGTTCTTCACTTGTCTCAGTTGAGGTTCTTTTATATGTTCATTCTTTTTGGGCATCACTTCAAAAGAAAAGAAATTGATTTGCAACTTACATCCCTGGTATAATAAGTCTTATTTAAAGTGTGAATCTGTGTGTAGGGAAAAATTTTTCCTCCTATCAGTTTTTCTACTTTTTAGCTCAAGTTCCTTTTTAAACAAATTAGTTGGGGGAGGGGAGGGACATGGGATACTATGAAATCTTTTTTCCCCCTTTTACATGTATTCTGTTCTTTTTTCTCTCTCAGGTTGATCCACGCTACTTCTTGCAACTCATTATAATGTGCAAATGCCAGTGTCTCCAAGGGAGTGTGTTGTAAGTTATAACAAGGATCAAATTCTCATATTTGATACACAGGATATTAAGAAAGGGAAGAAAATTTGGGGATCAGTAATATGCTTTAAAAAAAAGTATCTTCTGTCAATCAAGTTAAGTCAACCAGCTCTACTGTTAGTTCCAAAAAATAATAATAAATATTAAATATAACCCAATTATATTTTTGTATAAGGAATACTCAGTGGATTTAATTATATGGAAAGACTTTGACACTTTGTGGATAAATGCAACTTCATTTGAACTTTGTATGCACCTTCTATATATAGAGGCACACAAGAGACTACTAAGCTGACCTGTAGAGCCTGCTGCAGCTGAGAAGTCAGTAGTTTGATTCTTAATGTCATTATCATAGCAATTAATATATAGCTTATGAATCTTGACATATCAGGCTGGGGTGTGAGTCTGTGGACCATAGTGAGAAAAAAAATTTTCTGGAGAATTCAAGCAATTCTACAGTACTGATCCTATGCACACAGATGGATCAGTGTCTGCAAATGGCCCAGCTTCATGCCTTGAGCACAATCAGTTAACCTCTGATGCCAAATCCAAGGCTCTATAAATTTTAAAAAGGTTATGAAGGGAGAAATGGTTTGTCTAAACATGTAGTTATTCACTTTTATAATCAGATAAAAATATAGTGTTCTGGGGACTACATGTTCTGCAAATCCAGCAGCAATACAAAAGACTTGCTTTTGTTATTTAATGGAATGACAGGAAATAGTGCAAAGAACCATAGGGCTATTCAGTGCTGCTTTTTTGGCTTTATGTTATATGAAGCAGTTAAATATGTTCTTCATGTCTCTATATATTTCAATCTCTCTCTTCAACCAGACCAGCTCAATTTCCTTGTAGTTAGGGTAAAAGCCAAGTGCATATGTGAATATAACATTTAAAATAGGAACAGAAGGAATCCTCTTATTACTAATGTACCATAACTACAGCTTATAATATTCTGTAGTATATCATTGCCACTTTTACACAATATGCTGGTTCTATTGCAGGTTGTTATACCAATCAGATAATCCATTTACAGGAACAAGCATGTTGTATAAATGCATGTAAAATAAGAAAAGGAAACCTATTTTAGTTTAAAAGCTGCTTTTAAAAACATAAAGGGCCATATCCCTAATCCGTTCCAACTCTTTTGCACAGTTTTGTTGGCACCAAGGATGGGATATATATAACATATTCCCTTTAGCTGCCCCTCCACAGCCAAAAGATGATAGGGTTGAAAAGCCACTGTACTCTGGAAACTGCTGACTAGCGAACAGCCTTTTGGGGGACCATTATCCACTGATATAGATCACTACAGTCCTAAAGCTGTTTTAATCTGTTCCAGGACTGGCACAGAAGTTACCCCACAGTCAGGGAAGCCCAATAAACTTGTTTTTGCAAATCCCTCCTTCCTTCTCAGGCTCTTCTGTGCCTAGAAGTTACTGGGTACAGGGAGAGCCAGGGAAAAAAAATCTGAAGTGCAATGCCATTACCCAGAATGCTCCTTCAGCTCTCATAGATTCATAGATGTTAGGGTCGGAAGGGACCTCAGTAGATCATTCAGTCCGACTGCCTGGCCTGGGCAGGAAAGAGCCTGGGGTCAGACAACCCCAGCCAGGTGCTTGTCCAGTCTCCTCTTGAAGCCCTTCAAGGTAGGGGAGAGCACCACCTCCCTTGGAAACCCATTCCAGATTCTGGCAACCCTCACTGTGAAGAAGTTCTTTCTAATGTCCAACCTAAATCTGCTCTGCATCAATTTGTGGCTGTTCCTAGTTAGTAGTTACCCTTGTTTTTTTTCAGAACATCGCTATGTTTTATACTTCTGTAACACATAGGAAGGATTGGGCAGGGACCGAGGGGATGCAGCAGCATGGTTGCAGGCCACTTTGGCTCCTTCCTGTGCCACAGATGAACTCTTGGCAAGTAGTCTGGCCAGAGCCCCTGCTTTTTCACAGCTCCAGAGCCCAAAGAGTGACCACTCTTCACCCATTCACCCCTTCCTTTCCTCTGCTGCTGAATTCAGGGGAAGGGAGGGAGAAGAGGAAACAGTGGCAGTGTTCACCTCCTGGGCTCCAAAACCAGGTGAAAGCAAGGAGCCCCAGCCACACTGTGTTCAGCCAGAGCTCAGAGTTCATGCAGAGCTCTGGTAGGAGCCTGCACTAACCAGGCAGAGCACTCAGAGTTCATTGTGTATGTGCAACACAGTGGGTGGCTTCATTCCTGCATCTACTAAGTGAAGTGGCTATACTTTAATGTCATGGATTATTTTCTTCCGAAGTTTAGTAATGAAGACTGTGACTGCAGAGCTGACACTTGCAGAGAAGGATCTCCCAACGCCAGCCCCAGGATCACAGGGCAGGGACACGGAACTCTCTGCTGCTGGGGCAGAAGGACATTGTCTCCGTACCCTAGCAGCAGGCAGCTCCTTAGGACAAGAAGCAATCTTGCACCCTGCTGCCTAGGAGCACATTTGCTCGCAGTCAAGGGTCTACATATGCGCTACTGTACAGTTACTAATCTCAAGTAAATTTGCTATTTGCATTTGCTGTAGTTCATCTGGCTACTCCCCCTGGCTGCTGTCCCCTTCCCCCCCAGGGCAAGGCAGGCAAAGCTGGCAGCCTTGGGAGAAGCTCTCCTGGGGCTTCTGGTTCAAGCCGGGGCTCGCACTGGCACTACCTGCCTGTATAGTCTATGGCCAAATAAGATTCAGCACCAAATATCTTCAGATTTGGATTCAGCTGAATCAAACTGGGATAGTGATTCAAATCACCAAATCGAATCACTGTCCCACCAAATACGAATCCAAAGCGAATACTTTCTGCTTCACACAGGTCTACTACAAAGTACATTGGAGATACGTCAGGAGCCAATGTAGATTTTACCATAGACAGTTATTTGTGCTGTCATTTGTACAGCCATGTTTTGCAGACAGTGCTTAAACAAATTACTTTAGGAAATTAAATTGGCCTAATATGAAGGTCATTATTTTCCTTTAGTTCACTGAAATATCTTGAGAATTTCAACTTACAATACTTATCCATTGATCATGTCATTAAAGAAAAATAACTTGTCATTAACTTCTCCATCACAGCTAAATCTGAGCTGTTAGGCAGCTCTGTTTCCTGTGTAAACATTTTCTTGATTGTGAGCAGTGTGTGGGGTTGGTTCCAGGGACTTTGTTCTCGCTGCCAAACACAAAACAAAAAGCATCGTACATAGTCTCTAACATGGCTTTATACAGAATATCCTCTTAAATGGGACTAACATGATCTGAAACACTTATGTTCAAAGGTTAAGAATACAAATCACAAACCAAAATATTTTTCTGTGATCTCAGACAATCTTTTTTAAAGCCATTGCATAAAAATTATGGTGTAACACACTGTCAGATGATTTTTACTGTTCCTGAGAGATTAGTTGCTGAAATAAGATCCTACTATGCACCATTTTTTGGAGGTGACAACCATGCCTGACTCTTAGCTGCAGAATGCCATGTAACATCTTAAGAACAGATATGTGAAATATTTGTCAATTCCCTGGCATGGATGCAGTAGCCAACAAAATACTGCAGAAATTCTGACATGCACAATGAAAGTTTTCCTTCTCCATTTTATTTCCTTGTTATCTATTGGCCAGTGTGTTGTACATTCATTTTTTCTGCCTGCTGCATACAGTTTAGACCTATTGCAACGTTCAGTTTTACTCAACTGTAAATTGTACGCTCCTTGCATTCAAAATGTGTCAGTTCAACACCTGTGATATAGAAGTGGGTGACCATCATGTCACACTGGGGCGCTTCTCCTTGTCTGCAGGAGCCTCTGGTGTTAGCCAAGATGATGGTCATGGCATTTGCATGCATGAAGCAAAATACTTCTTAATTTCCAGGGGCAAAAACTCCCATAAAAATAGAAGGATCATTACAGTTCTGTGCAAGTGGGATCATGGAAATGTAGGACTGACAGGCACCTCTGCTCTGAGAAAGAATCAAGTAGATGTTCCCTGGGCAAACTCCCTAACAGGTATTGGTCTAATTTGTTAAAAACCTCCAGTGAAGGAGATTCCACAACTTCTCTAGGCAATTTGTTCTAGTCTTCTGTAACCCTAGCAAATAAAAAGATTTTCCTAAGATCAGGCCTAAAGTCTCTTTGTTGCAAAGGAAGCCTATTTAATTGTGTACTTATCTCAGTGAACAGGGACAACAATTGATCACTATTCTCCTTTAACAACTTTCTATCTATTGCAAGACTCTTACCATGTCTCCCTCAGTCTTTCCTTTTCTAGACTAAAAACAAATTTCTTCAGCCTTTCATAGGTCATCATTTTATAATTCTGGTTTTCCTCCTTGGGACTTCTTCTAAGCCGTTTGCATCTTTGATGTCAAAAACTGACAATTTCAGCTGCCACTTCAGCAGCACCAAGTAAGGTACAAGCTCTGTTATCCGGCATCCCCCAGATAACAAAATATGTTGGATAATTGAGCAGCCCTGGCTGCCACTTTATACGCCGCGTCTGGGACGTCCCTCTGCCCCTCCCATGGCATCACTGCCCCACGGAACAGGGAGGAAGGTCCTGCACAGCCCCACACAGCCTGTTATGCCCCTGGGCCATGGGGGCTTGGCAGTGCAGGCTGCTTTGCCCCGAGCAACGGGGGCTCAGAGAAACTGGAAGTGCCACGGTGGGCACTTCTGGTTTCACTTTATCTTACAAGCCGGCATGCCGGTTAGTGGAGCATGCCAGCTTGTAAGGTGCTGGATAACAGAACTTTTACTGTACCATAATTATCTCCTGTTAATATAGCAGTGGCAGTCTTGTGAATGGAATTTACAGACAGATATAATGACCTAGACCATGGGGCAGAAGTTGCTATGAATTCTGCCCTTAGATGATGGTAGTAGCTGTGGAACTACAAAGTTGGTGATACACAATCTGTGATTCATTATTCCTGGACATTCACTGTGAAAACTTGTGTAGTTTTAATTTATGCAGAATTGGGTTCATGAGGCACAAAAGCACTAAGCGCTAGGTAGTAACATTTAAGGGATGAACCCAAATGGGTGTGTTGCTGAGCTCTCCTCCTCCTCCCAGCCACTAGGAAAAACTTGTGCCTGAGGCAGTTAGCCTCACCTAGCAGTCCTTCAAATCAAATGTGTGTGTGTGTGTGTGTGTGTGTACATGTACAAGTTCCTTCATTTTTAGGGAGGATGAAATACATTTCTTTCCTCAGCACACTGGACCTATTCCATAGGGAGAGAACATTGCATGAGAACATGAGCAAACAATCCCTGGGACTAAAGCATACAGACTGCTTTAGAGGAGTCTGTGTGCAAAAGGAGAGACTTTTTTCACTGTCTTAGCCCTGTGAGGCCACTAAATGCTTATTTTACTAACTTGTGGGCTAAGTACAGACATTCGGGGACATTAGGGGGAGGTTAATCAGTTCAAAATGGCTGCCTGATATCAGGTAATTCAGGATGGGGGAGGTAGTGAGAAGGCTGGGGGTCCAACAGCCTGGAGGGGATCCAGGGTCCACCAGAGGGTATGAGGAGGTATGACCCATGTGTGGGGTAGGAGGGCAGACGTGACCCACACCTGAGGTAGAGTGAGAAGCTGTGACCCATGGGGGGGGCGGCAGGCACATCACACAGGTGGTGTAGGGGGGGCAGGTGTGACCCACAAGGGGTAAGGGTGCAGATGTGACCCATGGGTAGGGTCCCCCCCAGCAAACTATCCCTCTTACCCCCTTCACCCACTGGGACTTACTTGCTTGGCTTTAGCAGCAGCAAATGCTGATAGAAGCAGCTGCACCTGGAGCAGTTTGTGGGTTGGGGGTTGAGAGGGCTGGCTAATTGTGGGGGCAGGAAACAAGGGGCCAGGATGGGTGCAAAAAATAGCCCAATGTGGAGGGAGGGGACAGTGAAAAGAGCAGTCCCTGGGTTAGTATAAGTGGGTGGGTTTTTCCAGCCCTCTGGCTATGCAGGTAGAGGGGACAGAAGTTTAATGCACCAGTTTGACATAAATCAAGTAAGTTTGATACTACATAGATCCAACTTTATCTTAAACCAGGTTCTGCTATTTTTAGTAAGTGTAAGGTTGGCACTTGGATGAGCTAAGTTTAAATTGGATGGCCATTTTGAAGCCAATTTAACTTCCCCAAATGTCTGTACCTAGCCAAGAAGTCCAAAGTCTTTCAAATGAAAGTTCATATATGTATTTCCCTTCAGCTCTACTGAGAAGTGCTTCTTGCCTTTTGAAAATTCACCTCATCAGAGTTATAAGTGCAATTTCCATTTAGTTTGTTTGAGGATTGGGGGAGCAGGATGATAGTGCAAAACTAACGTACATCATATTTCACACACTTTCCCCTTTCAATGACCCCCTCCCCATTAAATTTTGCCCTTCATGCTGGGCCTTAATTCAGTGAGTCATTGAGGCAGTGCAAAGGCAGCCAATACCATGAGAGCAGGTATCTAGGATAAAAGTTCTTTTTTTATTTTACGTTCTTAATGTAAAGAGCAGTGATTCAGTAATAATTAGCACTGTGCACATGCATAAACAGATAAACAGATAGACCAATATTGCTCTAAGTATGTATTTGACTATGTCCACTTAGCAAAAACATATGCATATCCTTTGTAATATGCATCCCATGAGGCTAGATAATTTTAATAGACCTGGAGATTGTCTCAAATTCACATAATGGCCCAGATTCACAGCTGTTTTAAAACAAGGCTCTATTAAAGTGATTAAAGCTGCATCCTTTTTGTAGCAGGTAAGAATCCAGTGCTAAATGCTATTGTAGTACACAGACATACCTACACACTAACAACTACATAAACAATTTGTGGCCTTCTACTTACTTAATGATTCAACAGCAGAAGAGACTGCTGCACAATTAGTGATTCTACAGAGTGGATAAAATTCCTTGCAAGCATAACATGGCCTCCTTCTCAGCATGCATTTGATGAGAAGGATCCAGTTCTGTTGTAGACTGAGCAGCAACTTACATTTCTGACCAAACCATGTCCTCTATCTGCACCAATGTGAAGGTGTTATTGAGTCCATGTAAAACACAATTTGAAGGGTAGAAATATCCAGCAGTATTTACATGTTGTAGTCAAGCTAATCCATCATCGCTGATCTTATCTGAAAACTGCCTTGCAGATCTGCTGGGATGATTTAGCCCTTAGTCCTGAGCATCTAAAGAGATGAGGCTATTGTGACTCAATTGTGTCAAATTATGTACATTTGTAATGTGATATATGCTCTGGTTCTCTGTGGCCAACTGAGAAAACTGATCATTTTGTTGGAAACTAAACAAATGATAAACTATGGCCCTCCAGGGAAAAGTTATGCATTCTCACTATGTCCTTTAACATTAAAACTAAGGAATCCATGCAACACGGTTATTAAATTTGCTCTTGGAAAACATCTTTAAACATTAGTTATGGTTAAGATAATTATTTTTAAATGGTAAGAACCCTAAAGGTAATATACAGTTATTCTATAAAATCTGTTGTACTTAAATATTAATAAAAAGAAGGGTATATATCTTAGCTGCACCACAGGTAAAGGTCCAGTTCTCCTGCAATCTGAAGCATGCAGCAGGAGCAGCTCAAGCTCCAGCATGGGGCATGTGGTAGCAGCAGCTCCAGGCCTTGCTGCATGCCCCATGCTGAAGCTGGAGGCACCACTTGCCTCATACCATGGCATCAGGTCCAGCTCTGGCTTCAGCACAGGGCATGAGGTGGAGGCCAGCAACTGGGGAAGTAGAGTCATGGAAGTACTGATGGGCAACAGGGCTGCTGCATGACTGAAGTTGTGGCAGTCCTTGCTTACCCTTCTGACACTGATCGTCACATCTACCAGGGCCTGAGGACCCTGGATTCTGTGGCAGACCACTCTCCTCCAGCCATACTAGGAGTCCAGCAGACTGGACAGAGAAGGTCTACAAGCCAGATTGTTCTCATGGGCCATATATTTGATATTCCTGCCTTAGGGATTGGTCTTAGGGTAACCTTTCTGCCAGGTCCAGTACTCAGCAGTAACAAGAGCCAAGTTCAATTTTAGGGGTTTTATACAAATGTTCTCTTGGCTTGAGCTGCTACCCATAAACCAACAATTAACAGTTTCTCAATAAGATCAGAGTTCTTATTCCCACACAGGGAATTTGGTAGCCAATGCAGCTGGTATCCAAAGTTTTCCCTTTGCCTCACCACCTCTGGGGGACACTGCTCTACCACTGCTATCATCACCCTTCACCACTGTGGGGGTGCTGCTCTGCTGCCAGACACTAAATTCTTGGAGGCACTGCTGTGTACTGTTCTGCTGCTGCTGTGTACTACCGCTAAGGGAGGGGGAGCAAGGTGCTGGACCTCTACCCAGCTCTTACAGACCTTGAGCAAACTCAAGATTTTCAGCCCCTTTAGAACATAGTGAATCCAGGTTTCAGCCTGACCCACTATGTTCATCTCTTTTAAAAACAGCTGAGTAGCAGGCCTTAACCTAAACCCATGACACAGATTTGTACATCAACAAGTACTGTGAAGCTTAACATCAAAGTCCAATGACATCCCAGGAGGTAATTCTTGAAAAAAGATTTGCCAAGTCTCCTCTATGATTCCTGAGCTGAGAGTCCCTCCTTTGAGCACAGCGAGCGTTGACCACTCAACAACCTTCACCGGATTTTCCAGGGCCATCTCACACCATCAGTGCCCAAAACCCAACTCACCTGGCCCCTTCCATTTAAACAGTTAAAATGCAATTAAAACATTGCATTGTTAACATAGTCGAAATAAACAAAGAGTTTCCAGCTCCATCAACCATTCATACCAATGGAGACATGCAGGTAAGAGACACAGTTTTTAGTAATCTAACAATACATACCAATGGAGGTATGCAACAGAGAGGTTGTTACACAGAATACTGATACACTAACAGGACTGCATTATAAATAATCTTATTTAATAGTAACATTTTTGTTAATGTTACAGACTAAGTGAGAACATACTAACAACATTTTCTGATGACACAAAGCTGTGAATAACAGCTGGGGGAGGATCTGGAAGTAGAGCAGGAAAAGCTGGATGACTTTGAGGGCTGGAATATTAGAAATGGTCTGAAATTAAAAAATATGAAATATAAGGTCATGCACTTATGGCCTAACATGATTTTTTGCTTAAAAACTGTGGAGTTCATCAGCTGGAAACTGCTGAGGGAGAGAAATGGTTGAAAACAGCAAACAGTCTGAGAAGAGATATGTACAACAGAGATAAGGATGTACTTGTGCTTATTGTACAAGTCACGGGTGAGACCTCACTTAGAATCCTGCGTACAGCTCTGGATACCCTGCTCAAGAAAGGTGATTTGAAGTGGGAACAGGCATAGAGAAGAGCTGCTACAATGATGTGGGATATGGAGAGCCTAATACACAACAGGAGACTGGAGTTTGGCTTGTTCAGCCTATCAGAACATAGCCTGAGAGGAGACATGATTGCTGCCTGTGAGTACATCATCTTCACACCAGTGAAGGAAAATAACTATTTTAAGACTGTGCTGGCAGAAAAACAAATAGACTGAGGCAAAGATCTGGGCAGAGATGTCAAACAGCAAGGGGAAGTACAGGGGCTGCAAAGAGCTGAAGACCTGGGAGCAGAGTCTTACTGGAGCCTCAGAAAACTCTGACTGTTGCTGCCAGTGTGGTCTCCCTGCTCACCAACAACTGCTGCTGCTGGCAGGGAGATCTGCGCAGCGGTGTCAGTAGGAGTCTGTGACCGCCGAGCTTCCAGCACCCTGTCACATGCGGCTTTAGACCAATTGCAGGGTGATGTATGTCTCACCGGCCCTTGTGACTGGCAGAGTAGCTGTTCCCTCCAGGAGTTGTCTTCCCCTATCTCACTGCCATGACTTTGAATGATCCCAGTGCGGGGGTGGGGGATTGACTGCCCTGGGTCCCCCTGCGGTCCACGGTGGGCTCAATGGTCACTCGCAGGGCTCTGCCAACACTACACCCTGGCCTCACGCCACCTTGATGGCTCCAGTCATACTCCTGGCCACATCCCCTTGCTCCTACAGGTATGGTGCCTCTCGGGTTTCTTCTTACTGGTGTCCTGTTCCTGTTGCCTGCTCGGTTTATTCTCTTTGTTGGCCTTCTGTGGTTGGAGGTCCTGATCACAGACCCTGTCCTTTACCCTGAGCACTCCAGTCGTCATGTTCAAATTGTCACCTGATGTCCTATGGGCTATACTACCCAGCCTCTCACTCTAGGCCCCTTCACTTGGGGAAACCAAAGGAAACACACGTAACAAAAAACACTAAAAAAGGCCTCTGTCACCTCGCTAGGAATCAGGAAATTTCCCTTCCTTACTTCCTCAAGCTACAGTGGCCTAGTTCCCCTGTAACATTTTTAGGGGAATTCTCCCCTTTTCTAGCACACGTCTAATCAATACCCATACAGGTTACCTACTTCTCCTTCCCAGCTCCTAACATGCACTTAGACCACCTCTCTTCTTTCCCGTTGACGGCGACCCTTCTCCGGGAGTTCTGCCGTTCCCCTTGCGCAGGGTTGGTCCCCTTGCTATAGGTGCTGGAGGTGCCCTGCTGGTCCATCGCCCTCCCTGGGTTCTTGCTGGGCTGCTTCTGCCAGGGACAATGACTCCTCCTCCCAACCGTGCCCAATACTCCCACCTGCTGTATTGCTCTGCCATTGCTGGGCTCTGGTCATAGCTTGCAGGCCCACAGTTCTCTGCCCACTTCCCACGCTGGTGGCTGGTCCACTGCTGCTACTGTTGGACTTAGGGCTAGAAGTCTCTTCTGACTTCTTACTCTGCCCTCTCTCCCTCCTGGCGGCTTCCCGGCAGGGGTCCTGAGGGCACACACTGCTGCTGTGTGTCTCCCCTTCCCCTCTGTTCCTGCTGACCGCCATTTTTATCTTCACCAGCTGGCGATCCCTGGTGATGTCACCAGCCAGTCCCAGCTGAACAAAGACACAGCTGATGAGCTGCATGGGCTTCTCCTCTTCTCTCCGCTGCGCCACTGCTCCTGCTGCAGGCAAACGGTGTTTTTGTTTTTCTTTAGTTCTCCCATTTATCCCCTCTCTCTCCCATTCTCTCCCATGACAGAGTCATAGGCATGTGGGGATACCACACCACAGCCCTCTGAACCAGCAGGTAGGGCCAGTGGTGCACTGATTACTTTACTACAAATGGGTATAAATGGACCGTGAAAACATTTAGGCTGAGATTAGGTTTGTACCCATTTGGACAGCAGTAAGAAGATGGGAGCAAACCTGCTAACCACTTTTGTGATGGATGGGGTGCTCACTTTATGAAGAAAATGATGTGATCTGATTGCTTCTCCTAGTAGTACTTGATCCAGAAGATCTCTTCCAGATGGATTTCAAAGGGGAAAGTTAAAGGATACCTTTTTCATAGACAATTTTATTCCAGAGTCTAAAGTACTTGTATGTTCCTCATGCATTGTAGGGCCTCACAAAATTAGTTCATTAAGACTCACAACACCCCTTTTATATAAGAAAGTGCTATTAATCCTGTTTTATAGAAGGAAAATTGAGGCAGTTAGAGACAGTGACTTACCCAAGACAGTCTGTGGTGGACCAGAAAACTGACCTCCCAACCTCAGATTAGCATTTCGAGTAGAGGACCAGCTTTCCTTACTATTTGTTTCCAACTGGTTTTACTCTTGGGTATGGAGAGAGCCAAGATTCATCACATGGACTGCCACTCTTTCTCTCTCCCAGCCCCCTTGCTGTATCACAACAGAAAGGAAGACAGAGTACTAGGTGAGTAGCAATATATGATTTAAGCCAGGTCAAGCAGAGGAGTAAGATAGTACGCCAGCTCCATTATACTCACTTATATGGTTAATATAAACTTAAGATAAAATTTGGCGCTAATAAAGAAGTTGGCTCTAAATACATAAACAAGTTGTTATTTTTCAAATCCATTTAGAAGCGTGTCTATATGAATTTGCAGATATGTAAACAGTTGCACCTTTACCTGGGGTGAAGCTAATAAATGTTTAATGTATTCTAAAGCAACATAACCTTTTCAAACGAGTGCCACATCTGAGTCTAATGCTTGCTGACAGAGTCTATTTTGGCAATTATTTTTTAAAGGTCTATTTCTCTTCATTTTATTAGTGTATGATAAAGCCAAGCCCCAAGGCATCCAATTTCTGGACTAAATGATGAAATACAGTAGTTACTGAGGAGGACTAAATGAAAAAGATAGAAATGATATTATGGTGTTTGAAAAAATTATCTGCATTTAGAGTGTTTTTAGAGACCCAGAAAGGCTCCTACGCACTATAGTTTGTGTAATGGTGATGGTATTTTATTGACAGTCCATGCTTTATAGTTCAATTCATATGGCTTTTAGCTGTTCTGGAAGTTAAGGCTACATGTTTTAGTGAATGTGAGAGAAAAAATTAACCCCTCTGACTTTGTAGAGGTTGGATGTAGCTAGCTGTTAACTGACTTAGTAAGAGATACTGGCAAGCCTAGGGCAGAAAGCTGACAAGCCAATCACAAGTATTCTGAGGTTAGTTCATGTAGGTTCTTTATTAAAAATTGCTTTGTTTTGGATTTAAAATGCCAAAAGCAGAAAAGCAAGAAGACAGGCTCAGTCGCATTAGAAAACACATTTTTCCTTTTGTTTCTGTGAGACATGAAGAACCATAAAATGACAGATCTAAACGCTTGAAATGACTTTTCACTAATTATTCAAGCATACGCTGTTATCTTAAACAAGAGAAGAACAGGGATATATTTTCTAAAGGAGAATTCCATTTAGTCTCTGTCTGTTCTGGTTAAGCTTAGGACTGAATTCTGCTCTGAATTACTTCAATTTAAATGGGATAGTGTCTGCATAACTGAGAATAGAATATGACCTTTGTCTTTAAGTATACAAGAAGAATATTGCAACCTGAATGGGATGTTATTAATCAGTAGACATTAAAAAAAAAACCCAAAATTATTCAAGAACATTTTTGATTGAATGCATGTGAGCAAGGGAATCTTGGAATGACAATAATATTAGCTTCTATAACCTTATGTGGGCTTTTTGATATCCATGGTTTTTTTAACAGCGATGAGGCACTATTATTAAATGGCTTTTGACCTTAATGTAGTTAGGCAAGAAAACAAATTACCTGACTACATTGTACTATTTGGGTAGTTTTGTCAGTCACTAGTGTTCTAAATAATCAGACACCCAAATAGTTTAGCAATGGGAAATATGTGTGTGCGCACACCCATGTGTACACATGTATGCACACATGCACATATTCATATGTAAATGCTAGGAATCAGTGGAGTACAACCAGGAACTGACTTAATTGCTAGGGCTGAAAAACCTGTTGAGACTAGGATGAGAGGGCCAAGATAAGAAACTGAGGCAAAAAGCCATGGTAGGAAAGATATCAGCAGTATGGACCATGGATTCACATAGGAACAAGAATACAGAGACAGAGACTGGGATGGATGAGGAGGCATGCACTCCTGAGAGTAGGATGAAATCAATGGGAGAATTGTTTTAGCCTTCCTGGAACTATGCAAACTTTTCCTGTTGCTCCTATTTTTTTTCTTGCTCATCTGGTACAGATTGAATTTTGTAATACCTCTGTGACCTGTTTCATCAGCTAATAGTGATCAGCATCATTTCAGTATAAAGACTGGTCTCCAACACACTGGCCAGGTGAAGAAAAAAGCAACTTATTTGCTTTACTAGCCAGGCAAATCTAGAATGGCTAATTGGGTTTTATGTTCTGATATTTCAGCAATTAAACAGTTGACATCAACAATGGAAACTGATTTTTCCCATCTTCTGTTGTACTCACGAGAAGATGAAACAGGATTTGAATTTAATAGCAAAACAAGATAACTAAAGGATACCGAGTAAAACTGGAGCTCTCTCTTTTAGGTAAGTTTTAAATAACCTTTGTTAAGATTACTAGGCAAACTCTGCATTAGGTCCATATTAGCCCTTCTTGATTGTGTCCTTCAGGTAACAGACAAAATCCCCTGCACAGTTCTTAAGCATGAAAGCCCATGGTTCAGCCACTCAGATTGGCTCTCAGAGATACAGCCACTTGATTCCAACTATGGTAACATGATAGGCCAAATGTGTTTTGTACCTGTAAGCTCCCTTCCTCCAGTTCCTATAACAGGAGGTGATTAAAGTGACTCAAAAACAGCTTCTTCAGTACAAAGTTGGGATTTTTTGTTTTCATCCAAAGGAGCAAAGCACAGAAAGAAAATGTTTTAAACAAACAAGAAGGACATATGCCTATGAGTATTTCCTTGAAAGCTTTTGTAAGATCTTTAGTGCAGTTACCCCCATCCTTGGGTTGAGAGACACATTCTGCTTGCTGCAATTTCTGTTTCTTCTTGTGTTTCTGCCAGTATCTCCTCTCCAGGCAGCAACTGACAATTCACTCAACCTCTCCCCGCTCAGCTGCCCCTCAGCACCTTTTCAGTTCTAACATCTCCTTTGGATCTTATGCTCAGGCCTGGGGAGAGTAAACCTTATCAGTCTGCTAAAGCCAAAGATGAGCATTCCTCAATTAAAATCTTCCCCACTGCTTTCTCAAGGACATTTGGCATTTTCTAGGATTGTGCCTTATCCTTTCCATTGTTTTGTGTCCTATTTTCTCCCAAACTGTTGCCTTTCATATGATTCTTTGCAGTTGGGTAACAACTAGGAACAAACAGGAAAACTGAACTGCACTTGATACTTATAAAAAATAGTATCACACATCACTCCCTTGTTCTCCCCTTATTTATATCTTAATATAAATTAAGGATCCAAATTACTGATGATGACAGTAAAAGTTAGAAAAGAAGCAGACATAGGCAATGTGTAGGGAGGGCATGGCCCCCCCCACCCCCGACAGAGCCATCCCCACTGCTGGCGATGTCTGTGGGTGCTTGCAAGCTCCATCCCCACTGCCAGTGCCTGTGGGTGCCCCCGCTCCCCCAACTGAGGAGGCACCAGTCACCTGTGGAAGCAGATATGAAAACTTAAAATGTTAATATCCCCAAGCACTGTTTGGATCCTCACAAGAATCCCCTAAGGAGTGTGAGACAATGTGCGGTACTGAAGAGGAAGAGCCAAGTTTGTATTTGGCTCATTATTCTTCAGAAAGTCATTGAAGAGAGCAGTGACATGGAGCAATTTGCTTTTCCTAGCTTGCTTTGCTGAGGTGCTTGCGTTCTGAATCTATTCTAACTGGTATAGGGTCTGAGGTTTCATTCCTGGGAACGAGTTACAGTAATCTAGCACATTCTTCCTTTAATAGAGTCCACTTTTAAATTTAAATGGAGAAACTAGGAATGGAGGGGCCATGAAAGGGCATATGGTAAAACAAGAAGCAGAAGTGAACTATATTGACATTATGTGAACCCTGCAGCCCCAGAAACTGGCACAAGAAGCAAGGGTGGAGGAGGGGAGGCTCCCTCTTTTATATAAAAAATCATAGGGGTGAGGGTCACAAGCTAATGGGCCGAGGGAGGGAACAGGTAAATGGAAAAGAAACATCAATACCAACATATACACAGCACTTTACAAGCCTTTAGTCCCTAGAGTGCTTAAACAGCAGCTGGCAGCTGCTCCCAAGTGTTGAGTCCAGCTCCTTCAGTCCACTCCTAGCTGACCAAACTGGGGGGGAGGGTGGGGAAAGGGGGTTGAGCAGGACGACTGCCTAGGCACCAAAGTGGAAGGGCGCCAACAGGTGCTGCCCAGCTAGGACAGTGTGCAAGCCACTCGTTTGTGGGGAGGACACTGCTGGGACAGGGCAAAGGTGGCTTCTGCCACTACATGCATTCCCGGGCAAGCATGCGGGGGCATGTGACTGGATCTGTGTGTGGGGTGAGGGCAGGCTGCCACTGTGGGCTTGCTCCTGGTGCCAGACTTCCTTGCTACGGTACTGTCTCCAGCTGCACTGTGCACTTCTCCATATAGGGTTGATGAGGTTCCATGTGCATGACACCCTCTCTTCCTCTTACTCCAGCCTCAAGCTTCCTCTTCCTTTTCCCTTGCCCCCCAGCCCCTGTGGGTTTGGGGGAGCTGTAATCCAAATTAACAGAGGTCATAGCTCTGCCGACTTCCACCTTGTTCCACCTGCTGTTCACGCATTACATTCACATTACAATAACTTTCCTTATAAAAAATATACCACAGCGTCCTATTTTTTAAAAATATAACAACATAAATCAGTAAAAGCCACCAAAAACATTTAAATAACATTGAAAGTGTTGATTAACTCTCCTAAAACCAGATAATTCAAACTGAAAATCTGTATTTACCTCATGTCCTTTCTTTCTAAATGCTCTTCCACCTGCATTCAATTTAAGATGCAATAGGCTGGCATAATACAGTGTGTCAAGGGATGGAGTTTTAATACTAATTTTGAATTTCTGGACATTATGTAACATAGGCTCCTGGACCTATATGCAATACAAATAGGGTGTGAATATACAAGAAAAAAGTGTTTTCTACCTAAAAAAGAATATAATGTTTGTATTCTGCAGTAATTTTCATTCCCTTAGATGCAGGTAGCTAGTTCCTTCACATTACAGTTATTAGTTATGATCACCCTGCTCTCCCACACAATATGGGTAGAGTCACTGCCTCACTTCAGGATTTTGTCATCTTACAAGCTCAAAGAAGAATATTTAAGCCAGTGATATAACAGAATGATGCTGAGATGGAAGTGTTGCCCAAAATTATGAACACTAAGAGTTGAAAAAGGGAAAATATTATCAGCATAAAAGCACAGTGGGTGAAATTCATATATTTGTTCTTGCCTTTGAACAACTAAATATGATAAAACACCTGCCTCAAAGTCCCTTTACTCTTTCCATTAAAATTTGCACTGTTTGATTTTTATCCTTAAATAATATTCCTGTCAAATGTATGTACACAGTATGAGCTTGTTGGATTTTTCTTAACACTCCACCGCAGCTGTTATGCTCTTCTTTTATTCCTGATCTCCTTGCATTTTAGAGATTGCTGTGTATGGATTATGTTTATGGGGGTTAGAGAATACACATGTGAGATACCCTGTAGAATACCCTTGCCAAAATGACTTCCTTTTTCAAACGGACAGCAGTTGATTCCTAAAGACAGTATTCCTGCTACTTCTATGTTACCAAAAACAGCTGACTGATTATCTAAGGTAGCACATTTCATAATTGCTGTTAAGGATAGCATACAGCATTAGCCTAACTTGGCTCCTATTAAAGTCAGTGGGAGTTTATCATCAATGTTAGTGAGTGCTTTTGAAAATCCTACCCTAAGGTATTTGGCTAACTGGCTAAGTCACTTTGTAATAGAAAATAACAAGAACGAGGAGCCAGAAAAACAGAGATACTGAGAGGTATTGATAATAAAATGAAATGCCAAAGGTGGCTGCCATGATGCATCCCATACCAAATTCTGGACACTAGTGTGTTGTCAGGACAGTTCAAACAGTGCTGGTGGCCCTGGGATATCAGCAGAGTCCTTAGGATACTGAAGCTCCAGTAGCCACTGGATTTCACTTTATAGGGCAGAATGGCCAGTGGCTCTATTGAATAGTCCCAATAGAGCAAGACTCCACCATTCACAAGGGGAACAGATCCCTGAACAAAGCCCCAAACCTGCTTTCCCATCTCTGTAGTAGAACCATTGCAGTTCTGCTGGACGTCCATCTTAGAGAACAAATTGTAAAGGCAAAAGTAAGTGACTCTGTAAACTCAGCTCCCATAAAAACAAAGCAACAATTTAGTAAATCCTCATGGATAAGTGGTATTCCAGAAAGTGGAGAGATGAATGAACCTGTTTACTATTTGGTAAGATGATATCTGATTTTATGGGAAGAACTGAGGTTGCTTATTGCTGTTTTTCAGGTTTTTTTATTGATCCAGGCTTCATAAAAATAACACTTAAATTATGGAAACAACTAGTTTCTGTAAAACTATGAAGTATATAAGCCATACATTTCACATTTCCTTGCAATGAAACAACCCCACCACCAACATCTATGTCACTCAGACCATATCTAGACCACAGACTTACCCAGCAGTAGCACCTTCAAATCTCTGTGACACCGAGGGCAGGCTAATTAGTACTGCTGGGAATCAGTGCCAATTAGTCTGCTGTCTGTGATGCATAGATTCAGCTTCACTGTTTCTGGTCCAGGCATTAGTGCACACAGAGCCATATGGCTTGTTTAGGGACACTTCTGCTAATCATGGTGGATCTGCAGCCTAGACATGACCTCAGAATTAATGACAGTTAAATTTAGAACAAATAAACTTATAGGAACGTAAGACTGGAAGGAATTTCCTGAATCTGAGTCCAGTTCCCTGATATCACAGGCAACTACATCGTAAAATCTCTTTCATTAACAGATCAACCTTCATCTTAAAGCCAGATTTTTTGTACCCATTGCTTATATAGCAAGGCTATTCCAGGGCTACTTTTTTCTGTAGCCTATAGTGAGACAATGAAACTCTCTACTGCAGCAACCCATGGAGTCACCTGAGTGACTTCATTGGTACCCAAGAGTTAAATCTGATGCACACGATTAGTCCATGGGCCACATCTGGTACATAGGGCCATGTCATCTAGCCCATGGGGCTCCGCACAGGTCCAGGAATTTGGTGGTGGGAGGAGCAGCAGCAGTTTTAAGTAATTAATGTTACCACTGCTCCCCCAATACCAAATTTCTGGATCTGCAGGGAGCCCTACAGGATATATCCTTGTCACCCTTGCTCTAGCTGGATTTTTAAAAAGCTGGTTAATTTTATGACTATTAATATGCAAGCTAAGACAACGGAGATCAACTTTTACAATTCAGTAAGTCAGCAATACAGTGCAGGGAGAAGGAAATGAAATTCACTGACTATAAGACTATACAGTTAATTATTACTAGGTAGGGATGGGATGTCTCAACTTTTGTTAAAACATCCTTGGTCCCTGGCAGAAGGAGTTCACTGAACAGACTGGGACAATGATCATATAAGGTACAATAACTTCCTGTGGTACAAAGGGGCTGTAAAGCTACCCTGTTGGAAGCTTGCTGCCTGACACAAAGCCTAACATCTTTTCAGCTAACATCTTTTCATCTCCTAACATCTTTTCAGCTTCATCCATTCTGTGGCAAAGGAACATGTCAAAGGCATGCTAAAATTGAGGGAGAGTGACTGGACCACTTTGAGCACTGTCCATCCTGAGTGCTGAAGCAATGCTTAAAACAGCTGATGATGCTGCAGTAAGGTAGGGTAGATACAAGGATATTCTTATTTAAGACAGGGTTGTACTGGCTCCTGATTGGCCAAAATAGAGTTGCCGTCAAGCGTAGTTCAACATATCCCCCAAAAATGGTCCTCTAAAAAGGATTTTGTGGTTAATCTCTGCTCCCATCTTCACCTGTGAATAAAACGTAATCAAGATATAAAGGGTTAAATAATGCAACACAAGAGAAAATGATTAATACTTCTATTTCAAGTGGTTAGTTGCCACTCTGGGTGTCTTGAAGTAGATCGATACATCTCTGAACACCTGCCAATTACTTTTCCTTCAGAAAATCTCAATACTAAAATAAAATAACATTAAGCTTGGCCAGGAGGGTTTGTAATAACTCACCTCTACTCTTTAATAAAATCCTGATGTCTCCCTTTGAGGAAAATCACAATTTTATAGCAAGAGAACCTGTAAATTAAGTTTTTAAAACCTAAGGTAAAATTCCAAGCGGATTCTTTCCTTTCTTATATAAGACCCCTGTGGAACAGAGAGGTTAAAGTGGCAACTTCTGTTTTAAGCAAGAGACTTGACACTCACTTCTCCTTTTATTTTGTGGTTAGAAAGAACCAGGTTCTGAAGCCATTTCTTAGTTTTCACTCAGTTTTCATGTGGTCAGAATTATTATTGACTTCATCTGAATAAGGTAAGATTTCAAGATCGGGCTTTACATTTTCAAGGCCCTTTTTAACTGTTTAGGCTCCAGTCTTGCAATGACTTATTGTAATGCCCTGTGATGGCTCTTAAGTCCATAGAACTACACAGGAAGGTAAAATATATAAACAGTTATTACAGGATTGTGGTCTCCTGTTGTTCCTTCCAGCATCATAATTTATAGAGCAGTAATTGTCCAACATTTCAGATAGTAGACTAAAATCATTTATTAAATGTGGTTGAGTACCACAAAGGTTAATTTTATGTGATTCTTGTTATTTGTGACATTTTGCTGGATGTTATATTTAGTATAGTATAGTATAGTGTGTTGCTTTTGCTCCTACAGTTATTGCAAGTCTTATGATATATCATATTTTTCTTAAAGCTCGCCTCACAAGGGTGACCATGGGCTGAATGCCAGCACCTTGGTAGATCACTAGAGTACACTTGGCTCACTGGCCTAGGGGCTTGGCTTGTTTGTCCAGGGTGTGATTCTTGCTTAGGGTGTGAGAGGTCCTGGGTGAGCCCATTTTTTTCAACATTGAGAAATGCAAAATATTCCACCTGGGGATGAGCAACCCCCAACACACCTACAGGCTTGGTGGCACCAAACTTACTAGTACCATGAATGAAAGGGACATGGGGGTAATAATAGACCACAGTATGAATATGAGCTGGCAGTGTGATGCTGTAGCCAGTAGGGCAAATAATACTCTTGCATACATCTCCAGAAAAGCCAAGGAGGTGATTCTTCTGCTCTACTCAGCACTGGTGAAACTGCAGCTGGAGTACTGCATCCAGTTCTGGGCATAACACTTTAACAAAGACATGGACAAGCTTGAAGAGCCTCCCATATGATCAGAGTCTTAAAAGGAAAGCCATATGAGGAAAGGCTGAGGGATCTGTGACTCTTCAGCCTGGGGAAAAGAAGGCTGAGAGGGGACCTGGTAGCAGCTTACTGCTATGCTAGGGGAGTATATCAAGAGCTTGGTAAGCAACTGTTCACCAGGATACCCAGGGGAAAAACCAGAAGTAATGGCCACAAACTCCAGAACATCAATTCAGTCTCAAAGTTAGGAAAAACTTCCTCACAGTCAGGGTGTCCAGACTGTGGAATAAGCTCCCTCAGAGGTGGTACAAGCGCTAGGGGTGTGTGAAGTGGGCCTTTTTCAATTTGGATTTGGCCCAAATTAGGGGCAGTGATTCAATTTGTTAATTTGGATCACTGTCCCTGATTTGGTTCAGCCAAATCTGAACCTGAAGATTCGGTGCTGATTCAGAGAATCAGCTATTCGGCCATAAACGCAGCTTTAAACATTTTTTCTACATTACTTGGGGTACCAGGCATGGCATATGAGTGCTGCAATGGTAGGGCGGATGGAGCACCCCACAGCAGTGTGGGGGGCCCCCCCACATGCTTGGTGGTGAACCCGGAAGTGGACCGGAAGTACTTCCAGTCCACTTATGGGTCCACCAGACAGTACGCTGCCCCCCCCATGCCCTCCTGGCTTGGCAATTGGCCATGGGGGACCCCAGGTTCCCCATCCAGACTCAGGAGGCACCAGTCACTGAGCCAGGAGGGCATGGGGGGGCCCCCAGCATGTTCCCCCATGGACCCGGAAGCACTCCTGGGTCTGCTGTCGAGTGCACTGGGAAGCCCCCCACACTTCTGTGGGATGCTCCATCTGCCTACCAGCATCACAGCATTCACGAGCCCCTGCTACCTAGAGGTATTTAGAAAAAACATTTGAAGTGGTGTCTATGTCCAAATCTCCAAATCTTTCTGAATCTCTCTGATATGATTCAGAGGGTTCTGATACGATTTGGAGAGATTAAAGAGTCTCCTGATTCAATTCAGATTCAGATATTTGGTGACCGAATCAAGCCAAATCAAATCAGGGACCAAAGATTCACACAGCTCTAGCAATCACCTACCCTGGCAATCTTCCAGAGGAGACTAGACAGTGACCTTGCTGAGGTCACCTCACCTCCAGTTATCTTTCCTGCTTGGTGCAGGGGCCTGGACCCGATGATCTTCCAAGTCCCTTCCAACCTTACAATTTATGAATCTGTGAATTTTTGCATATGATTGTATGAACTATTTAAGTGGGATTCTAATCCCTGTACATTGTAGAGGAACCCTTGAAAATGTAAACCATCCAGACCACGACGACTAAACACAAATTATAGATCTCTCTCATGGAATCATAGGGTTAGAAGGATTCTTGAGGTTTATCCAATCCAAATCTCTGCACAAACACAGATTTGTTATTTGTAAATCATTAAAGAAATAAATAAGGTTAATTGCTTTTTTTCAAAACACAACTTTCTTGTTACATTGCCCAACAGTTCTTACACCTTTATGCCATCTTTCAAATATTTAAAAACTGCTATTGTTCTCCCCCTTTAATCTCATTTTGTACACACTAAATATACAAAGCTTGTATTCCACCATCTTTATAATATTTGTCAACTGTCTCTGAATACCCCACCTCCATCATCATATTCCCCCTGCCTCCCCACCACCTCTTTTTTGGTGGTGTCCTCTTTTTTGGACCTGGAAATATGGTAACCCAAATTTTTTTGGTCACTTTCAGTGGCCAGATTGGCCAAAAATTGTCACTTCTGCCTGCACCCATAATGTTTATGTGTATATATTGTGATTTTTAACATTTTTCTTTGTAAGGTTTTCATTTATTGTTTGTTATTGTATTTGTTATTATAGTAAAAATATACTTTTGGACTTTTTAAAATTCATTATTATTCACTGAGTTTGATGCCAAGTATCCCACACTAGGTGCTGCTCGTTCATATATAATGTGGCAGGCTTGCCAGTGGCAGCCTGGCACACCAGCTTTGGAAAAGTTTGAAATGATTGGTGGGGTATTTCCCTTTTCCCCATCAATCAGGTGAAGGCAGGGGAGAGGCTAGCCCCACCCCTACTCCGGGGTGAGGCAAAGAATTGGACCTGAGAGGGGACTAACATCCCCCTCTCTCTGACTGGTCTCTCTTCAATCCAGGGGTGGAGCCCCTGAAGGGAATAAAAAGGCAGCATGGCCAGCACACTGGTGGCTGCATCAAGGGATGGAGAAGAGGGTAAAGAAGAGCTGGCAGATCTGGCCATCAGGGCGAAGCTGTTGCCCTGGAAGAGCCCAAAGACCCTTCATCAGATGAGGAGCAGCAAGCAGCCATGTCCCACAGCCCCGCCCAAGTGAGTGCAACGTCGGTACGTGGTCGGTGCACGGAGGGTCCGAGAAGAACCAAGACCCTGGGAACTGCACAAGGTGGATTGGGTCTCCAACCCCTGGTACAAGGCCAGGCAGTTAGTGCACAGGCAGTGCACGGAGGGTCTGAGACCCTGGGAGCTGCGTGAGGAGGCTTGGGTCTCCAACCCCCAGCACAGGCTGGGTACATGGTGCACAGCCGGTGCTCAGAGGGTCCAGGAGCAGACTGAGACCCTGGCACTGCACCAGGTGGCTTGGGTCTCCAACCCCTGACACAAGGCAGGGCCAACGGTGCATGGAGCAGTGCTCAGGGCCCCGAGCAGGCCGGAGGCTGGGACATCCCCAAAGCAGCTGAGGCCCCCCTGCCGAGGGGAGTTATGCCTCACCCTGAAAGATGAAGACAGCCTCACTGGGACCTTGGAGGAGTTGTGAGTTGCCTGTGAAGGGGATTCCCACAGGGGAGGAGGGTCTTCCCTCTGTAATGAGTAGCTGGGATATTCCAGTTGGTTAAAGGGGCAGCTAGGGTATTCTGAGCTGCCCACTCCCCTCCTCTCATCTAGGGCCACTCCTTTTCCTGGGGTGTTGCTATTGTTTATTTATTTCCCCCTGGGCCTCATATTTTGTGAACTCTTTACCTTACATTTGGTAGATTCATATTTCATTAGAGTATAAGATTGCATGATGTTTACTGAGACCTTTGCTTCCCAGATCCATCACCTGTATCCAGAGTATTTGCATAGAGTTCTATATATATATTGCACAAAGTTCCCATGTCTTTTATATATGTGTTCCATTTTTAACTCTTCTTATATATTAATAAATTTGTATATAGTTAAGTCTTAAGATGTGTCCTGGCTTCACTCTATAGGGGAAGGCAGAAACTCTGTGTAGTAGGCAGTTTCACTCCACAGCATACCTGCTCTGCTAATATTCCCTTCAACTGGAGAGCGGAGTACATAATTGGGTACCACCCAGGCTACATAATATAGATGTGTGTGTGTATGTGTGTGTGTGTAGTGAAACCAAAGGTATTGTGCATTTGGTACTGAATAATCCTTATATCCACAGCCCAAAACTCAAGAGTTGTAGGTGCATAGAGATCCATCCTCCTATGTTACAGCCCCAGTAGCTGAGTGGTTCAGAAACTTGCATGGAAACAGGAGAGCCAGATTCTAGGCCCCCATGTCCAGGAGGTATTTTAACCTGCATCTCTGACAGCCTAGCACAGCAATTTTTCCTATTCTTTGCTAACAAAAATTTGCAAAAAAATCGTATTTAGATGAGTAAAATAAACAGAAGTTATGGTGAGGATTGCATATCTTTAAGGGTTAGGCTGCCACTCAGCTGCTCTCCAAGTTATCACTGTTACACTGAACTAAAGAAGGGTGGATTTTGAGAGAGAGCTGAAAAATAAGTCCCATGGCTGTCTCGGTGCTGTTGACATGAATAAAAAAAAACTTTTTGTCAAATGACTCCTGACTTGGTGAAGTGAACCCACAACATGATCCAGCAACAATCTCACATGTTTTAAGCCTTTCAGAATCTCTTCTCTCCCTTTTTGCAGCCCTGTCATCTAGTATAAGATTTCATCTCACACTGTATTTTCACTTACCTCTCAAAAAGCCCACAAAGTATTCTCATATCTCACTTCATTGCTAACAAGCCCCATGAGAAGTGATACCCCTGTACTTCTCCTGAAATCACTCTTAGGACTCCTCATTGAAATGAGGCAGATGTCATCCTTGACGGTACAAATACACTTCTTTCCTCTGATCACATTCATGGAAGGGTTCTGATGGACCCTTAGACCACAATCACAGCTCAGTCACACTTCTCAAAATAATCCCTAGATTCATCTCACAATCACAGCTCTGCCAAATGGCTGCAGCTAATCCTTCTGCCTTCTCTGTATGTGGCAGAGTGAATACAGCTTGAACTATATTCAGATAATTATATGCAGGTTATCAGCAGTTCTGGGGGGACAAAGATAAAGTTGTACTGGCATTTACCAATGAAGAATTCTTGTTGCATGGTGAAAGTTTTGCTGATATAAAGCTGGAAACGATGGCAGAGTCATGGCCTATGCCAGGCACCGTATCCATCTACTCCTAGTATAAGGATAAGAAGGTAGCTTTTCAGGAGAAGGGTACGGGGGGGGGGGGTCAGCGATTACTGGGAGCATGATGGAGCAGAGTTCCACTATGTCCAGGCTATCACTGATCTTATGCCCCCTAAGTGTGCTTAAATTAGAGCTTCCTATATACAAGCCCAGCTTGATCCAAACAGAGTCCTGAATCAGGCAGAAGGCACTAACTACCTGCCACTGCCATTTTCTACTCTCTCTAAAATATTTTAAGCATTACTTTTGCAAGACATTTTGAGTGAGCATCTCATGAACTTAAGCTAAGAAGCATTCTTCACAGTAAATTTTAGAAACTCAGAGTATAGAATGCTATGCATTTTGTAAGCCATGCATTAACAGTGGTCACTGGAGTCCTTGTCATTTAACTGTATCTGTTGAATGCCATATAACATATGCCTTCTTCAGCTACAGAAAATTGCTGAAGAATTTGTGAATGTGCCATTTCCAGTGGTGAACTACTCCAATGAAGAGGAAGTCAAAAATTGTCCTGTCATTTTTCGGTGTTTTTCATCTCAAGGATAGAATGTCAAGCTTTCAGAATATACAGGCTTGCTAGATGAAAGAACTGAATTGATTTCCAACTTTCAAAAAAGTGTTTGGAGCAAGAATGGATTGAATTTGTCAAACTTGGTAGCTCTCAGTGTTGACAATGAGAATGTCAGGTGTAACAGAACAAGTCAAACTGCTCAAATAATGCTTGCATGAATGTAATAAGAGCAAAAAGATTTTTTTTTATGACACACAGCTCTCTGAGGCAGAACTGCCATGACAGAGACATGCATGCTGGTAAATGTCTAGGCTGTGAGGCAGAAGCAATTGTAAACATGATTGCAAGTCACGGTCCTAGTTCTATTTGTGCCATAAAGCCTTCAAGGATGTTTGTGATTTTGTAAATATCAATTATACTTCTCTGCCCACAAGTTCAAGAACGTGATGGCTCACTCTGCTGTCAATAATTGAACCAGACCTCCTGATTTGGTCAGCTTTGAAATATCATTTCTTGTCCTCTGAAGAAATGTCACATATGTTGCAACAGTTCTGTTAAGCACTGAGATGTATTTTCTCTTCTTTGAGACTTATTCTTCTTATTCAAAAAGTCAATACTGTTTTCAAAGGCCAAACTGATGTCACCACAGTTCGTGCAAAAGATTACATCAATAAGGACTAAGAAGAATGGAATTCTTAGGAATTTCTACATGAAGGCTAAATGATTTGATGTAGTCAACCAATGGGTAGAGAAGTCAACAAAACTATAGAATTCTACACTATAGCCATTTGGCTACCATTATATATGGTTTGTCTTGTACCAAACATTTTAAAGGAAGGACAGTACATGAACAAAATAATATATCCAAAAGAAACTGCAAATCACACTCACGATTTTATGCTGTAGAGATGATTAACCTTCAACTTCAATGCAAAAAATGTCCATTCATTGCATCTGACAAATCAAGATGTCACCTACAAAGCTCATACCTCTCTGAATGAGTCCACCCTATTCAGCCTTCCCCAAAAATCATTATTAATACAATTCTTTTGAATAATTTTTATAACAAGGAGTTTTTACAAACTCACCCATGTCTTTATAACATTTTAGAGGGAAAAAAAAACTTAAAAAAACATTAATGGTATCTGGAGAGTAACAGATTGTAGATTTGTTTTTAGCTTCTTCATTGATTTAAAAGGTTACAGTTTGAACCTAATTAAATAAATAAATCCACAAAAAAAGGAAAAGAAAGCAGACGAAATATAGGGAGTAAGAGTAAGAGACCAATATGGCTACATTGGGAGCTTATTAATAACATGAAACTCAAAAAGGAATTGTACAAATAGTAGAAGCAAAGACACAATACTAAGAATGGATAAAAAGAAATAGCACAAGTCAGTAGGGATACAATCAGAAAAAGTAACAGGAGTTCCAGCTAGCAAGACACAAAAAAGCAAAAAAGTTCTCTGAACATATCAGAAAAGAAAAATAACAAAAAATAGAGGAAGGAGAGCAAAAAATGGATGAAATCTGAAGTATTTTAACAAGGGTGTAGGAGGACAGGCCAGAACAAGGAATAACAAATTAAAGAATATTTAGATAAATTAGTTGTATTCAAGTTAGCAGACCTGACAAAATACACCCTAGAAAATCTAAGGAACTGGACAAAACAATCTTTCTACTATTAATGATTACAGTCAAGAACTCATGGGGAACAAGGAACTCCCAGGTTTGCAGATGGGTAAACATAGTACCTATATTTAAAAAAAAAGGTGTGGGGAAGAGAAGGAACTGTGGATTTATAGACCAAATAGCCTAACTGTGATGCCTGGAAAGATACTAACATGAGTTATTAAGCAACCAATTTACCAACACTCTAGGTAAGGAAAAAAAACCAACACCCCGTATTTGTCAGGAATAAATTGTATCAAGCTAACATTTTTTTCTTTGAGGGAAAGTGGCCTAGTGCATAAGGGAGAGGCAGTAGGTATGTTGTATCTTGTCATCAGTGAATTAGGGAAACATGGTCTAGATAAAACCACTATAATGTCAGTGCACACTGAATGAAAAATTGTACTTAAAGAGTGTGTCTACACATGCAATTAATGTCCCTTAAGGTTATTCCACATTAAAATAAGATGCAGTAAACTGCGCCTAGTAATGTGTCTACACCTGCACGTGCATCAGAAGCAAACTTGCTCCTAATGGGAGCAGATAAGTCCAGGGCTCTTCCTCCCCCTCTGGCATGCTCTGCCACTCAGCAGCATCCAGGAGGAGCTCCAGGATCCCCTGGTGCCAGCCCTTGGCTGGCGGGGAATCCAGGGGTCAGGAGTTCCAGGGAGCCAGGGGGAGCAGTCCTGGAGCAGGAGAGACAGCTCCTAGCCACGTAGAGCTCAGACCACAGCCGAGCTTGGTGGTGCTTGTTTGGGGCGATGCCCCGTGGCCGAGCAGCAACAGTAGCCTAAGCTCTCCCCTCACTTTTCTTGCTGAGGGGATGGGGGAGCTCTCTGTCCCTTCAGCACCAGGCCAAAGACAGAAAGCTTCCCTGTCTTATCAATCCTGCCACTGCCTATGCAGCACATGCCCCATTCTGCTTCTGCTCCCTGCCCATGCCTGGGGGAAGCCAACAGCTGAGCAGTGCTGGGACCAGTAGGAAGACACGATGGGGGGCTAAGAGGGAGGAGATGCATGGCATCTGTCCTGGGATCAGTGCTGGTTACCCCTTATGTCTCCCCACAGTCCCGGCACTGGTCAGCTCCTGGCTCAACCCAAGCATGGGCAGGGAGTGGGAGCCAACTGGGGCAAGCACAACACTGGCAAACAGCAGGGTTGAGGAAACAGGGAATTTCTCTGTCCCCAGCCTGGTGCTGCGGGACAGAGATCAGCACTGAAACTGAGGACAGAGAGCTCCTCTGTCCCCCCAGCAAGCAAAGCGAGGGGAGAGCACAGGAAGCTGTTGCCATTCAGCTGTGGGGTACCACACCAAGCTAACAGCACTGAGCTGGGTTGTGATCCAAGGCTCTGCAATGGAACCATAGAGAGTTCTTCCCCCCCACACACATCCTCTATGGCCTCCTGCTGCCTAGGCTCACCTGGAGCAATTTGCTCCTGGTCAGTGTGTATGTGGGCCATTAATTTAGTACCTGTGAGCTCCTATACACATGTGGGGAGCCTGCTTAATTAATTGAGTCTGCTGGAGCATGGAAATTGATGTACTTTGACAGCTTTGTACATCATGTGTATCAATGTAGCCACACATCTCCATGCTGACAAAATGGCAGTGGGGCACTTTGAAATAAAACATGTCCAATGAGCTTTAGTTCACAGCCACCTGCCATCCTTTTTTCAGCGTGGGGATGTATAGTGAAGCTGATACACATGATGCATGGGTGTATTTAATTAGTGAGGCTCACTAATTAAAGTGCCTGGGCCCACATCTGGAAGCACATGTAAAAATGCTCTGTATTTCTTGCTACTAACAAACAGTGCATTAGCCTAATTTACTGTGCAGTAAGTTCCACATACATGTAGCTGCTAACATTTTATTGTGCATTAAATTAGTCTACTGCACAGCAAAGCATCTCATGTAGATGTGCCCAACGAGTAGTTGTATCAGTGGTTTGTTATCAAACTAGGGGGAGGGGGTGTCACTTCCAAGTAATCTCCTCCAGGATTATGTCCTTGGGTTTAATTGTACTTGATATTTTCATTAATGATTCAGTTTGGAAAAACTGGGTAAGCAGCAGCCTGGGGGAAACAGAGGACTCAAAACTGAATATAAGTCAACAATTTGATGCTATGGTAAAAAATAGTAACATTTTATTCTAGGATGTGCTATCCATGTGTAATATGGGGGTATTTACATGAGATGTTTACTGTGCAGTTGACTAATTAGTTGCTCAGTAAACATTTCAGTGTCTACACATGAGTCCCTATTAGGCTGGAGAAAGCCAATTTACTCACAGCAGGCTAGTACTTGTTTACATACAAGTACATACAAGTACTAGCCTGCTGCAGAGTAAAAAACTCCACAGCAGTGTATATGTAGACACTGTGCTACTGGCTAGGGCACAAGAGTGCTTCAGTGCAGGGGCTGCCTGCCAGCTAGCCTGACACTGAAGTTCCCTTATGCCCTAGCCAGCCTCTCTGCAGCACACTGAGCTGGAGGGAGCAGTCCCAGTCTACCAGCTGACCTCCAGGCCCCCTGGCAGCTGGGGATGCTCTGCCTGGGCTCCAAGTGCTGCACCTAGATAAACTGCAGAGCTTACTGGTCCAGAGTCAATTGCATGCACATTCAAACAGTGTGCCTGGGAGCAATTAATCTGAGGCAATAAGTTCCGCAGTTAATCCAGGCACCATAATTGCATGTGTAGATATACCCAGTAAGTAATTATTCTCATTACTTAGCTAGGGCAAAGCTTCAGCTGGGTACAGTTAAGGCCAAGTCACATCCTCTTCCCCTTGCGTGGCCAGTTCCAGGTCAGGCCATTCCCCCTCTCCAACATGGAACCAAGTCATGAACCTTCCCCCACCCCCATAGGCCAAGCCATGCCCTGTTTCCCCCACAGAGCTAGGCCATGCCCCCTTCCCCTGCTGAGCTGGGTTGCAACTGGGCTACCCCCTGACATATGGCTGAATAATGCCTGCCATGCCCATGCTGGTGCCAGATTGGGACCACCAGCAGAACCTGGCCCATGAATGAATGGGGCACTGACCATCTGGCCCATCAAGGAAAAAGGTTTAGCACCAGTGATCTAAATGATTTTTAGTTGTTCATTCTAACTTGACATTTCTGTGATATCTTTATTCTGTTAATACCAACTTCTTGCTCATACATCTGTATTTATCACTTCCAGGGCCAACTGCAGATTCTGGAATACAACTTTATTATTTCTATGTTATTGTAACACTATACATAGTTTATTGTATATAATATTAGAATAATATAGTTGAATATTAGCTACTGTGATCTTTGGTTTTGTATATTGGCAGGTATTGGCACCACCTGCAGGTGATACTACTGTACGTTACAATCTTGAAAACTATTATCTAAAAGATTACCCACTAAAAGCCTCTTTTTAAAGAGCATTTATTAAGGAATATGAAAATACTCTTGTAGGATCTCAAAGAGAAGAGCTATATAGCATTTTGTTTGTCATGGCCCCAGAAGGCTGAGCCAGGAGTCTTATTTCCATTTCCTTTTCTCTTCTGAAAAGAAAACTTTTCTGTCACAAGAGCTATAACAGCTTCCCCAATTGGCAGTGTTATCAGAAGAAGTCCCTTCTGTCAACAGAGCTTCATCCACAGAAGGGGAGAAAAAAAAAGTGTTACTGTACATTGCTGGGCACTCAGTATTGACTATATGGTATGGTCTTTTTGCACTCTTCTTGTGCATCTGCACAAGACATTTACTGTGCAGTAAACTAATTAGCTTTACAGTAAATGTTGCACAGCTCACATAAAGCCCTATTAGGCTGGAGTAAACTTATTCACTCCACAGTGAATAAGAGTGAGTTTTTTACTCAGCAGAGGCATATCCTGAACTGAAGCATTCTTGTGCCCCAACCAGCCCCTCAGCAACAAATTGAGCTGGGAGGAATAGCCCTGGGCTCACAGTCTGAACTCTGGAGCCCCTGCCATCTAGGGCTGCTCCGACTGAGCTCAAAATGTTGCAGACCTGGGAGCACATGAAGATGAGGCACCCAGGAGCAATAAACTCTGATACCATATGCTCAGGAGTTTATTGTTTCACATTAATTGCATGTATAGACATGTCTCTAGATGACAAAGCTAAGCTAGCAAAACTCTATAATGTAAATGAGGACTAAATGGAGGCCTAGCCTCATAAATGATTGCCTGATGCAAGCTATATAAAAATGCAGTCTGCACAAATATAATGGGATTATTATTATAGATTATTGCAGGTTACTAACAGAAGCCATTTTGAGTAGATTTTCTAATTAATTGTGGAATTAATTAGATATGTAGCGATGTATAAGTGGTATCGTCTTTATGATGCCCTCAGTTGGTGTTGTGAGTATCTCCCCACTCCCTGGGTCAGGCATCCCAACCTGACTGCCATGATTTGATGGAAACATCATTGACGGAGAGGTTTAGCAGTGTTCCCACTCTGTCCCAGAGGTGGTAATACTCACTGAACCAGTGCAGCTGGTTCTGGGTCTCTGCCTGCCCTAAACCCCAGTCCACTTACCAACTGTGAAGGCCATCATGCTGCCATTCCCAATTACTGGCTCCAGCCTCTAGACCCTCCCATCAGGCCTCAACCCTGTCAGCCTCAGTGGGAAGTGCAAGCTTGTAGTTGCAGCCTGTCACTCATCCCTATTCTTTGGCCCTGCTCCACCCCTTTCATAGATTTCATAGACATTAGGGCTGGAAGGGACCTTGGAAGATCACTGAGTCCAGGCCCCTAACCCCAGGGGCAGGAAGTCAGCAAGGGTCATAGGATCCCTGAGCTTGTCAAAGTCAAGGACTTCTGTATTGCTGACTGACTTGCTGCCAGCTTTACAGTGGATGCTGAAGGTGATCAGCTCATGGTCACTGTAACCAAGCTCCCCTTCAATGATTAGGTCGCTGATTTGGTTGTCACCTGTTGCCAGTACCAAGCTGAGCAGCGCTTTACCTCTCATCAGCCCGTAGACTTCTTGCATCAGATAGAGCTCATCCATGCATGAGAGAAAGCTTTGTGACCACTTGGATTTGACCAGATGCTCTTCCCACAAGATGTCTGGGTAGTTGAAGTCTCCCATGACAATCATACACCAGGAGCCTGCAGCCTCAGCCAATTCTCTGGCAAACTCCTGGTCAAGCTCTTGATCCTGGGTAGGAGGTCTGTAGTAGACTCCCACCATTGTGTCCCCTGTGCCATGTTCCCCATGGATTTAAACTGAGAGGGTCTGCAGTCATCCACTTTGGGTGCCAATGCTGGCTTGCAGGGACAGATAGCTTTCCTTGACATAGAGAGCTATACCCCTGCTCCTTTTGTCCACTTGATCTCTCCTGTACAGGGTATTGCTGTCTATACTTGTGGCCCAGTCATGGGTGGAGTTCCACCAGGTCTCCATTATCTCTATGACATCATAATTATTTGTGTTAACCAGGAGGACAAGTTCCTCCTATTTATTCCCCAAGCCCCTGGCATTTGTTTACAGGCATGCAAGTGTCCCTTTGGGGGCTCTTGCCTTGTCTACAGATCGTTCCAGGGCTGGGGCAGGCTGGGGTCCCTTAAGTGCCTTGGCCTGCTGGCTTTGCAAGGGTTGCTCAGCAGGCCAGCAGCGGCAGTAGTCCCCCCACCCTCTGGCAGGCTTAGTTTAAAGCACAGCAGAGCAGGTCAGCCAGTTTGGCTAAGAAGAGCCTTCTCCCCAGTGGAGAGAGGTGGAGACCATCCCTTCCCAGAAGCTCACTGCCTTTCTCACCAAAGAAAAAACTGGTCATGGAAGCCAAAGCCTTCCCAATTACACCAGCATTCCAGTCTTTGGTCAATCCCACCTCAGCCCATAACCCAAAACTGGGAGGATCAAGGAGAACACCACCTGTGTCCCCAACCCCTTGAGATCCACTCCCAAATCCCTGTAGCGCTTCATGACCCAGCTGCGACTGCTCTGAACCATGTCATTTGTGCCCACATGGATAAAAAGCATAGGATAGTGGTCTGTGGGCCGGAGGAGCTTAGGGATCTTCTCCACAATGTCTTGGATACAGGCCCCCGGGAAGCAGCAGGCTTCCTATGCTAAGGAGTCAGGGTGGCAGATTGCCCCCTCAGTCCCCGGGGAGGAGCTAGTCTCTCCTCGGCTCCACTCAGCTGCCCTGCAGCTGGGCTTTGTCCCTCCCACCATGGGTCCCACTTACCTCCAGCACTGCTGGGGGTCAGCGGGGTGCTCTGTGGTCGCTGCGGGTTGCTGGGGGCGCCTCAGGGTGTGGGGGTGCAATGGACTTGCATCTCACACTGCTCCCAGGGCCAAACTTAGTTTTTTTTCCGGTGGGCCCTTTTAAACTCCATGCATGCGCAGTGGGCCTGCTGCCGGCTCTGTGCCACTTCCTGTCAAGGGAGGCCATACCAGGGAGTTTGGGGGACCCTGATCTACCAGAGAGAGACCGGCAAGTACCCTCTCCCCCCTCTTCTCTCTCCCTGGGGGGCTGGGCCAAGTAGGAGCTGTGGCAGGGCAAGGCCCTTTGCCAGGCCTGGAACTGCCATGTCCTCTGTAGGTTTAAGGATGGCTATAACAATTAAGAGCTCCCAGGGCAGTGACAGAACCCAAAAACCCTTCTCAGGGAGCTCCACATGGGGAGCCCCTTCTGGCTCCCTTACATTGCTTCCATTCACCTCTGGTGGTCAGCGTCATGGGGAACCCGTGCTGGAAGGAATGCACCCCGGCAAGCTCGGCATATCGTCTCATTCATTTCCCGCACACCCAGCTTCTGCTGCAGTTTTTAAATCTCCCACAGTGGGAGTCAGAGCTGATGTTATCAGCTGGCCACTGCCTAGTCTGACTGAGAGACGTTTGAAAAGCTAGCACAGTACTGGCTCACGCAGCTCCAGCCCTGGCTGCGGCTCCCTCCTGGGTAAGTTCTCTGTGGTGCTGGAGTCCCTGGGTCTGTCTTTGGGAGCATCAGGGTCTGTTCCTGGTGCCTCCGATCCCTATGAGCAGCCCCAGCCTCTTCAAAAAATGTTAAGAAAAGTGATAATTTCTAGGACAATTAGTTAGGTTTAAAGGACTATTTTAAAGAATTGCTTAAGTTTAAAAATATATATTTTGAACCAGAAAGATTTTTACGTATCCTATGAAACAGTTCGGACTTATTTGAACTTATGTTAAATCCAAGTGCAACTAACAGAAGGTAGACTAAAAACAAGAGTGTTAAAGGTCTAACAATGTTTCCAGAGTTCCCTTCACAAGGACAAAAACCATTATCACTTTGTTTACATTAATAGATTGCTTATTAATGATCTGAAGGTGTTTTCAGGTCTATTCTATGAAGATCTTAAACTATTCATGGGGTGACAGCAGTTATGCACCTCCAATGGGTCTGTGAAAGACAAAGAGTATAAATTTCTCTGAATGAAGCAATAAGCAATATTCTGCACCTTTCTGTCAGTGTCAGTGGTACTTCTTTCCTTAACATCTCAACCTTTTCATCTCATCTATTTCAAGTAAGAAGACAGAAACAAAGAAGCCACCCTGCAGCATCAAGAAACAACTTTCCTGTACTGAGATATCCTTGCAGCACAATGACATCACCAAAATATCAACACCATGGGTGAAAAACCAAATCACAGCCAATGAATTAGATTTATTTTTTCATGTATAATTTAATGAGATATTGAAATGCTATTGTCATTTAAGATTGCAATAGATTTTCCAATTACATACCAAAATGTTTTAAATGATAAGTTCTTGGAGAGGAAAAATTTAATAACATTGACAAAGAGCGAGAAATACCAGATTTAATTTGAATTTAAGATTCTTAATATTCATTAATTTGCCTGTCTCAAGAAAGATCCTTGAATGGCTTCTTTTGCATAACTAAATTTAACTATTTTCTTTGGTTTCATAAAACTTAATTAAAACCACATAATTGCCCATTTATAAACTATTTGGATTAGAATATACCCAATAGGGCTTAATTATTCCTACACAAAATCCCTATGCCCATCTATAAACTGTTTTAGTTCTCTGTGGGTGCATCTATACAAGATGCTTTACCGTGCATTCGACTAATCTAATGCACAGTAAAGTATCACTATCTACATGTGCACAGAACTTACTGTGCAGTAAATCAGGCTAATGTGTGGTTTGCTAGTACCAAGAAATACAGGTACTAGATTAACCATGCATTAGATACTGCGCAGTAACACACATGTAGATGTTGACTGGGAGCAATTTGCTCCCGGTCAGCCTAGGCAGCAGGGGGCTATAGGAAGTAGGGGAGGGTAGAGTTGTCAGTGGCTCTGGTGCAGAGCTCGGGTTCGCAGCCCAGCTCAGCAATGCTGTCTTGAGGAGATGCCCTGTGGCTGAGCAGCAGCAGCGCTCTGAGCTCTCTCCTCACTTTGCTTTCTGCAGAGATGGGGGAGATCTCTGTCCCCAGTCCTGGTGCTGCTCAGCTCCTAGCTCCCCCAGCAGCCAGGAGCTGATAGCACTGGGATGGGGGAACTCTTTGTCCATGAAGCTCTGTCCCTGTGCCCTCATCCCTGCTACAGCCCACACAGCACTTGCCCCAGTCAGCTCCCGCTCCCTGTCTGTACCTGGGGGAAGTTGGGAGCTAAGCAGCACTGGGAGTGGGGGATACAGGGAGGTAAGGAGCACCAGGACCAGGAAGAGTCACCAGTGGGGATAAGCAGTGCCAGGACTGGAAGGAGACGCATCAGGGGGAGTAAGCAGCACAAGGACTGGGGGAAGACTTGGCGGGGGGGTAGGCAGCACCAGGACTCAGGGGAAATGCATCTCCCCCAGTCCCAGCACTGCTTACCCCTCACAATGTGTCTTCCCCCAGTCCTAGCGCTGCTTACCTCCTGGACACATCTCTTCCTTGTCCCAGTGCTACTTACCCCCCACAGTGTGTCTTCCCCTGGTCCCACCACTGCTTAACCCCCCCACTCCACATACTTCCCCCCAGTCCTGGAGCAGCCTATCCTTCCATGTGTCACCCTGGTGCTTGTGCTGGTGCAGCTTATGCTCCAGCATCTCCCCCCAGTCCTGGTGCTGTTTACCCCCTCATGTGTCTTCCCTTGGTCCTGGCACTGCTCAGCTCCTGGCTCCACCAAGCATGGGCAGGGACTGGGAGCCAACTGGGGCATGCACTGCATGGGCAGCAGCAGGGCTGAGGGGATATGGAAGCTTTCTGTCCCTGTCCTGGTACTGTGGGGACAGAAATCTCCCCCATCCCTTTAGGTAAAAAGGCAAGGAAACACTTCAGGGCACTAATTCTGCCCATCCAGGGGCATTACCCCATGTCCAAGCAGTGCAAGGATGGGAGGGAAATGCGAGGGGGTGGGGGGGAGGCGTAGGCAGCACCAGGACTCAGGGAAAATGTGTCTCCATCCAGTCCCAGCTGCAGTCCCAAACTCCACATGACTGGAGCAGGGAACAGCTCCCTAGAGCCTTGGCCTGACCCCTGTGTCCCCTACCAGCCCAGGGCTAGCATCAGGGGGATCCTGGACACTGTAAGGGGGCAGAGCAGGGCAGGGGGCAGGAGTAGCCCTTGAATCAACTGTTCCCATTGGAAGCAGATTTGCTTCTCTTGTGGGTACAAATGTAGACAAGTCCTTGCGTACAGCTTACTGGGTACATCTACATGAGATACTACATTGCCATAGCTATGAGCTACACTGACATAGCTCAACATAACAGTGATGTGGTATCAGCGGGTGCAAACTGTGATGCCAACGCTATTGTGCAGTAGCAACAAGTACTACTGCACAGCACTGCACAGTAAGATCAGGGCACTAGGACACCCCTAGGAGTTACTAGGAATAATGGGTACAAAGTAGTGGCGAGTAGATTCAGGTTATTTTCACAGTAATTTTTCACAGTAAGGGTGGCCAGAATCTGGAATGGGCTGCCAAGAGAGGTGGTACTATCGCATAACTTGGAGGTCTTCAGGTAGCAAATTTAATTGTGATTAGTAACTGCACAGTAACACACATGTAGATCAACCCAGCAGCAAATTTGCTGCTGGGTCTGTCTAGCCACTTGGGGGCCAGCCTGAGGTCAGCCCTAAGGCTGCAGCCTAGAAGCCTGTCCTGCTCCAGTGCTGGAATGCCTCTATGGCAACCCCTGGCTGCAGGCTATAAAAGTGTGAAGATATTATGTGCCCTGGAGCACTCACACCAAGAAGCCTGAGAGTACTGTAGGCCCTTTGTGTCCCCCTGGGCAGACTACAGGCTCCCTGTGCCTGCCTGGCTGCTGCTGAGCCACATCTGTGCTGCATAGCAGAAGGGCAGTGCCATCAGAGCCAACAGCCTTCTGCAGCCTGCTGCAGCCACTCTCCAGGCCTGCCAACCCCCAAAGCCACCTGCAGCCAGCTCTGTGCAGCAGGGCCAGTGGCCCCTGCACGCTACACACCCTGTGACCCCAGCTGACTTCCTGCCCTTCGGGCGAGAGGCTGGACTCAATGATCTTCCAAGGTCCCTTGGAAGATGTCTATAGCCCTAATGTCTATGAAATCTCTGAAATCTATGTAGGCTATGGATGATGACCATCGGACCCTGGACACCATCCTGGGCCTGGCATTCTCATTCATGCCTGCTGCTGCACAGCCCCTGTCTCTAGCTCCACAGACCCCCTGGCAGCAACCCACTGCCCTGCAGCAGGCTTTTGCCTGTGCCAGGGAGGAGGAGCCCCTAGCCTGGCCCTTGCCTTGGGTCTGCCACCACCCACCTGAGTGCAGGCTTGCAGGCATAGAGCCAAAGCTCCCTAGAGCAGTGCCAGGATTGGATGTCAGCCCTGCTGGCCCTGGACTTTACCAGCTAGAGGGGGAGCCACCTACACCAGAGAAGCACTGGGCGTTGTCACCCTGGGTGAACCCCCTGTGCCAGTTGCCATGGCATGCTGACCTGCTAGGGGAACAGTCAGAGGCTAGGGTGCTAGCTACCTGTCCATGGGCTCTGTCCCCTAGGTACCATCACCCCACAGCCCCCATTCTGGGACACCAAAAGAAACCACTTTGTTTTCACTGGGAAGAGGGTTTTTTATTGTTGGTGGGTGGTGGACGGTCTGTTTGTTCGGGGGGGAGTCGAAAGGGTAGCCCTGTGTGTTGGGGAGGGAAAGGGGTCTGTTGCATGTGATGTAAATAAAGACTTTTTCTTCTGACATGTGTCTTCAGTGAGCATGGTGCAGGGGGTAGGCAGGGAGTGGAGGGGAATCCACGGGAAGCGGTGCAGGCAGGTTAGAGCAGGAAATGCCGGAGGAGGTGTTTAGCCTTGGCCTCTGCTGGCAAGTGAGTGGCTCTCCCAGGGCCTGGGCTGGGGTGTGTGGGCTGGAGGGGAGGGAGCACTGCCAAGGCCAGCAAGAACAGCATTATGGCCAGCAGGAGCATGGGATGCTGGTCATCAATGCCAGGGACAGGGACTGAAGCAGCCATGGCACAGAGAGGCAGAGTGGGCAAGGAGCTGCATGCTGCCTCTGCATTGGGCATGCTGCTCCTGGGCAGGGAAGGAGCTACCCAGAGAGCAGAAAGTAGGGCTGGCTTCTAAAGATGGCTGCAGGGTGCTGGCAACTGCAGCTGTAGCCTGGTGCTCCCCCATTGGCCACAGGGGCACATCGCAGGGCTAGAGAGACCTGGCAGCAAATCTTGTGCCTAATCCCACATGTGTAGCCACCTCACTGTGCAGACTGGAGTAAATGCATGTGTAGATGTGCCCACTGGGTACATCTACATGTGATGGTACGTCGCCATAGCAATGCGCTATGGCAACATAGCATCAGTGGGCACAAACTGTGATGCTGCCATACTGACGTGCTCCCTCAGTATAGTATGTCGCTAAGGTGACATAGGGGCTAAAAATAACCATGAGCCACCAGCACAGCACAGTACAGGCTGTTATAATACTTACAAGGAAGTATTAAATGACAGTGCAGTTACAATGGCACCATAGGGGCACAGGTAGATGAACCCACTGTGTCTTATTTTAATGTCCAGTAACCAAGTCGGGGATCGGGCCCCAAGGTCACGGTGGGCCGGGGTACGGATCGGATCAGGCAGGATTAGCGGCGAGGAGACTGAGCAGTACGGGACATGTGCGGTTCCAAAAAGTATAGATTTTATTTACTTACGCCACTGATGATATGGTAGCGTAGGCAGAAAAGCTTGCTTGTTCAGTTACAGTATTGACAAATGAACAAATAAACAAAGGTGTCTGTTGGTTCACGGGGTTCCTGAGCCGAGCCCTTGCTTTCTAGCCCGGAGGCTAGGTGTGGCTGCCCAACTCGATAGTCCCAGAACTGGTCGACAGCTCATAAAAGGGAACAATGAACTGTAACACATCGTCAGTGATGGATGAATGACAAACCAGGTAAGGTGAACGGTCGATGGGATGAATGAGGAGAGAACGTAGGTGAAGCCAGGTCGGTGATAACAATGATAACGATGCCGAGGATAAGCCGGATGCGTAGTCGGTGAGGTTGGAATACAGGTCAGTACCAGGTAAACAATCCGAAGACGAAATCGATCAGTCGAAGGTAGGCTGTAAAGCCACAGCCCGGAGAGACCAGCGGAGCTCTGGCAGACAAACCAGGGCTCTAGGCCTAGGAGGCTCTCCTGAGGAGCAGTCTCTGCAGCTGCAGTCTCTGCTCTCAGGTCGGGTCTGGTCTCCCCCGTGGGCGGGTTCTTACAAGCCTTAAATACAATTTTTGTGGCCAATCAGGTAACTCTCTTCATAGAAATTGCTGGTCGAATTATGTCATACTTTGTGTAAGACTGAGCATGCGCAGGGTGTCAGTTTAGATTGCCTCATGGCAGAGCCATGATTGACAAGCCAGAGATCGCACAGGGGACACGTGCTGGGCATGCTTGTCTGCCCTCTGGGGATTTTCCATGGCCTGTCTGAGCATGTCAACATTTTAACTCTGTGTTATCCAGCATTACATTCAAATTCGGTTCTGACAACCACAAGGCACTTTTTTTTAGATGTGCCCAGTGATATTCTTTGCCTTGATTTACCTACAGTGATTCCTATGAGCACTAACTTTATTCAAAAGATTACTAAAATGTGTAGTTTCTAGGACCAAGAAACAGTAGGACAAATCTTAATAATTGTCTCTCTTCCCATTCACAGATGTAGCTCTTACTATTCTCTAAGGTTTAATGTCTGTTAAAAGCTCTCCAGAGAGAAATAAATGAGAGATTGTAATTGAATTAGCTATGGCTTGGATTTTTTTTCTTTTCTTTCTTTAGTATTAAAATAGCTGGAGATAGTAACTGTAATTATGTGGGCACATCTACACATGCACTTTAATGCACATTAAAGTGTCACTCAAAACATGCTGTTTAGTTAATGTGCATTAAAACAGGCTAATGCACATTAAGCATCACTTAAAAACTGTGCCCTTTAGTTAATGTGTATTAAGTCGGGCCAATGCTCATTTCCTTGGTACCTCACAATTAGCACGTTAACTAAAGCACATTCATGCACACACCCTTTGGCTTGTTTAAATCTGGTATCCCTCAGAGTATGGCAAAGAGCCCCAGGTGACTAAAATATATAGAGCCATATCCCTCAATGGGAAGAGAGACAATTATTAAGATTTGTCCCACTGTTTCTTATACCTTTATATTATAAATGTTAGTAATCTTAAAAGTAAAGTTAGTTGATGCTAAAGAAACTTGCAAACACCCCTTTGTTCTCTAAAATACAGATGTAATAACAGAAGTTAGGTAGGCATCCACTGTTGTTTCAAAACGAAACTCTAAAAAAGATAACTCAGTTTTTTGGAAGAAAACAAATCAATATATTATACAATATATTATATGCCACCAAAATAGTCTCTCTTTTTTTGGCCAAGTGCTTGGGGCTATAGGTTGTATTTCTTTCTTTCCTCTAAAAGACAATTCAACTAAAATCATACTGCCTGCTAATATAATGCTAAAATATGGCCAAATACCTGCTCAAGGGGAAGTGTTTGTCACCTACTGAACACGAACCATATTAGTGCTGTTAACAGGCATACATTAGAATGTCCTAAACCATACCTTAATTACATGGCAGCTTCTAAGACTGGCTTGTCACTGGAACTAAGATATTTATTGTCCTCTGAATTATTTACATTAAGTTGTAACACACACTGTTTATAAACTAGCTGTAAGTGAAAAAGTGAAACAAGCATCAGGGTTTTCTTCAAGAAGTCTCCCAAGACTACATTCCATTGAGCGATGTTGACTTGATGAACTATGAAAAGATCAGAAAAACTGCCAGATTTGTGAAGCCTGAACTGGACCTTCAAGATAGATCACTTGACAAAGGAAATCATTTGAAAGCCATTTTCAGGGAATTTTTTGACAAGCTGGAGTTGCAAATAGGCATGGAGCCATCTGGTACCAGGTTTAGGGCATGTGTGTCAGAATGTTCTTAATTAAGATAAATACTTTATCTGAAGTGCTGAATAGACACTGCTTCCATGAACTGGATGTTTTGGCCAAAGGGGAGAGAGTGAGAGATTGTGGGTATGTGTGTGCGTGTGTGTCTGTGTATGTGGCATACAGACCTGGGGTGACAGGAGCAAAGTATTCAAGTGGGGAGGTGAGACTGGGAGACTGGAGATTCTAAAAAGGAATGAGACATTCAAGGATGGATAGTGAGATATAATGAAGAGAAAGGAGAGTAAGCTAATGACAAAGATCAGGAGGTGGCCCAGGTAGGCAAAGAAGATCAAACTTATTTAGCAAGAACACAATTTGCAACCGGAAACTGTAGAAAATCAGTTGAACCTGGTGGAGAATTGGGATATCTGTTGTTGGCCACATGATAGTAGGCTGAAGCAGATATCTGAGCCTATCTAGTAATCCTGGAGAAGCCTTAGAGGTATTGGGGTAAAGGATAAGCTGTGAACTCTGGGAGACATTTAGTGGTGAGGAGAAGGAATGGGAAGACATTAAAGCTAGTTAGTGAGAAGTCCTAGTCTGGGAAAAATGTGCCCTTGGACAAATCATGTTGTGTATTCTAGCCTGCCTTGTGTCTATCCTGTCTATTAGATTATAAACTCTTCTAGAGAATGACTATTCCTCATTCTGCGTGCAGACAGCATTTAGCACAATGCTGTTCTAATCTTGTTTGCAGCCTATAGGCACTTATAGTTTCATAGTTTCATAGTAGCTAGAGTCGGAAGGGACCTAGGAAGATCATCTAGTCTGACCCCCTGCCTTGGCAGGAAAGAGCACCGGGGTCAGATGACCCCGGCAAGGTGCTCATCTAACTTCCTTTTAAAAATCCCTAGGCTAGGAGCCTGCACCACTTCCCCTGGAAGCCGGTTCCAGGCCCTAGCCGCCCTGACTGTGAAGTAGCGCCTCCTAATATCTAATCTAAACCTACCCTCCGCCAGCTTGTGACCGTTATTCCTGGTCACTCCTGGCAGCGCACGGGGGAACAGGGACTCCCCCAATACCTGCTGATCCCCCCTGACCAGTTTGTAGCAGGCCACAAGGTCCCCCCTTAACCTTCTCTTGTGGAGGCTAAACAGGTTCAGGTCCCGTAGCCTCTCCTCATAAGGCCTGCCCTGCTGACCCCTGATCATACGAGTGGCCCTCCACTGGACTCTTTCCATATCGTCCACGTCCCTCTTGAAGTGTGGCGCCCAGAACTAGACGCAGTACTCCAGCTGCGGCCTGACCAGTGCCGCATAGAGGGGGAGGATCACCTCCCTGGACCTGCTCGAGATGCATCTGTGGATGCATGACAGGGTACGGTTGGCCTTCTTGACTGCCTCCCCACACTGCCGGCCCATGTTCATCGTGGAGTCAATGACGACTCCAAGATCCTTTTCCGTCTCCGTGCTGGCAAGAGGGGAGTTCCCCAACCTGTAAGTGTGGTGCCGGTTCTTCCTCCCCATGTGCAACACCTTGCACTTATCAGTGTTAAACCCCATCCTATTCTCATCCGCCCACCGTTGCAACCTGTCAAGGTCAGCTTGTAGCCTATTGCACCCTTCTAGTGCACCCACATCCCCCCACATCTTAGTGTCATCAGCAAACTTGAACAGGGTGCTTTCTACCCGCTCATCCAAGTCACTGATGAAGATGTTGAACAGTGCGGGCCCGAGGACCGAGCCCTGCGGAACCCCACTGCCCACGTCCTTCCAGGTCGAGAAGAAAGATATAAAAACAAAAGGTCTGTAAGAAAGATATAAAAACAATATCTTAGGCACACCCTGTACAAGAAACTGTCCTGTTTGGCATCTAAAATCTATTTGCTTTTGGGTTGGGTGGCAAGGAAGCTGGGACAACTTCACTGTCAGTCGCAAGTTCTTTTTACCCAGGGGTGGGCAATTATTTTGGCTGGAGGGCTGCTTCATGAGTTTTGGTGAGCTTTTGAAGGACACGTGTCCTGCCCCCTTGTCACCATTTTGGTACCGGAAGTCCCGTCCCCTAGCCCCTGACCTTTGTCACCAGAAATCCCAGCCCTTGCCCCGAAACTATTTATCTTGGGAAGGATGGTTGCCATCTTGGAACTGGAAAAAAACTCCAAATTATGTACTAAAAACCAAACATCCATGATATTTTAATTTTATTTTTAAAGGATTTTTTGCCCTGGTTCATGTGTGTGTTTGTGTTATGTATATAGAGGTGATTGCATAATAGCTCAAAATTAAATCTTACTCTTTTATGTTGGGGGGGCAGGGTGTATGTGTAGGGGTGGGTATGGAGTTTGTGGGGGGATGTGGGTATATGTGGGCTATGAGGGAACATGTGGGGGTATGTGTGGATGTGGGTGGGTGGGTTTGAGGTTTGTGGGGTTTGTGGAGGGGGAGGGGGGCTGAGGGTGTGTGGGTTCATGAGTGTAGTGAGATGTATGTGGGTAGCAGTGAGGGGAGTGCATGGAGAGGTGCGGTGTTTGTGGGGTGTGTGATTTTGTGTGGGGGATAGTGTGGTTGTAGGGTTTACAGGGATGAGTTTGTGGGTATGGTGGGGTGTGCATGGGAGCCCCCCATGTGTACGCCTTCCTCCCCACCCTGCAGTGCCTCCCCAGCACTGCCAGCAGTGCACAGGCCTAGTGCATACCATGCCTGCTCTGTACTGACCCTGGCAGGAGCAAATCAACCAGATGCATGCACAGCCATGACGTGGCCCCTGCGCCTGCTCTGCACCACCCTCCAATGACGGATCCTGCAAAACAGGGCTGGGGCAACTCCACACTGCCCTTCTAGGCAATTGATGACCTGCGGTACTGGCGGGGACCCTTGCACAGCCCCAACCCACCCTGCATCTGCTGCAGACTCACCTGTTCATGCTGAACAACTGCAGCAACAGCAGTGTCAGCAGGGCACAAGTGTACTTGGTGCAGAGGAAAAGCAGCCCCTTCCTCCCCCGTTGCCCAGTGCTTCCTGCAGGAGCCATGTGGAGCCTACGCTAGGCTGCCCTGCACTGTCACTGCTGCCTCCGAGATGCCCCATGGACAGAGTGGGCAGCACAGGGGAGCCACTGGGCAGCCCAGTGTAGGCTCCACACAGCTGCTGCAGGAAGCGCTGCACAGCGCTGAGGGGGAGAGGCCACTTTTCCTCCACACCGAACACACTTCTATCCCACCCGTGCTGCTGTTGCAGCAGCTCTTCAGTGTGAGGAGGCAAGTCTGCAGCAGGCACAGAGCAGGTCGTGGCTGTGTAAGGGTCCCCGCTAGTACCACAGGGCTGGGGCCAGCAGCTGCCACTGCCTGGGTTGCCTAGAAAGGCAGTCCAGTGTGGAACTGCCCCAGCCCTGCTGCGTGCCCAGGGGGCAGCAGGACGTGCCACTGTGGCACAATGCCTGGGCCAGGCAGGATCAAAGGCCTCGCCATGGACCAGACAAAGCCCCTCCATAGGCCAGATCTGGCCTATGGGCCATATTTTGCCCAGCCCTGCTTTTAAACCTTTGGTGCTGGTATGTGATTAAGACAGGGTAGACTCTTGTCATAAAGACACTTGTGGAGTACATGTTTTTTTCAGAGTAGCTCAAGGGTAGCCAACCTATGGTGCAAGTGCCACATGTTATATAGACACCCTCTGTGTGTAGTATACTGCAGATCAGGGAGGGGGCAAATAACATATGGCAGGGAGCAGAAAGCACAGCAGGAAGGGCAATGGGATTGGCATGGTACTCAAAGAGGGCACAGGGCTTAATATTTAATACACCTGCCAAAAAGTTGGCCTACTTCACTGAAATCAAAGGAGTTATGCTGATTTATGTCAGCTTAACAGGAGACCTTTAGTGTGCATCTCTTAACTGGATAAATTATAGTGCATCAATGCCTAAATGAATCTGACATTAAGCTTGATTTCTACCATGGGTCAGCTTGATTTTCAAAGGAGGGGAAACTTATTTATGAGCAGTATTGATGCAGAATGAATGTTAATTTATTTGACAGAGCCACCATTTTATCTAGGAATAACATTACCCAGTTCCTGACCAAGAAAGTTTTGACAGTTTGTCAAATGTTTCCTTGAACATAGCTTGTCAAATGATCTGTCTTTAAGCACCAGTTCAGGCTTGACAAATCTGTCAGTTTTTCTGATCTTTTCATAGTTTATCAAGTCAACATTGCTCAGTGGAATGTAGTGTTGGAGGACTTCTCAAGAAAAACTCTAGGGCTTGTTACATTTATAGCTAGTTTAGAAACAATGTGTGTTAGCAAATAGTTCAGAGTACAATAGTTATTTTAATTCCAATGATTAGCTATAGTCTGAGAAGCTGCCATACAACAAAAGTATGCTTTTAGGAAATTCTAATATCTTTCTGTTAAAATCACCAGTATGGTTGATATTTACTAAGTGGAAAGAGCTCATTAGGTGACATACTGTATTACATAGCTTTTACTAGATCTTACAGGTTATTTATGCCAGAAAGCATCACTGCATGCAGTTGTCATCTTCCTGATCTCAAGGGGTTGATCATGAAAAGAGAAGAATATAGCTAGCTATATCAGCTTAACACTAATTGATATTACCTGTAAACTGGTAACCTTTCCAACCAGCTGATACTTAAGTTTAATTTCTTACTCTTTCCTCAGACTGCAATAGTGAAAAGGATCAGAGCTAAAGCCAAGTGTAACAGGGAGCCAGGGCCCCCCCATTACTATATGGTAAAAACAGCAGTGGGGAGATCCTTAGGTGGAGAAGGCTGCTTGTTATGAGTGGGGGGGGGGGAGGGGAGAAAAGGCTGCCAGGGACTTAGAGGCTGGGAATCCTTATGCTCTGCAATAGTAGGATAGGGCAGAGCCTGCTTGGGAAGTAGAGTGCCTATTGCACAGCTCACAGCTCTGTAATAATATAATAGGGCAGAGCTCTGTTTGAGCAACCAGGCTTGGCTAGCAGCTGTAGGCTGCCTTGGAAGCCAGCCAGCAAGCCCAATTAGAAACACCTGCAGGTGGCTGGGGAGCCACATGGCTAAAAGAGGTACACTTGGGAGGCATATACGCCTAGGGCCTGAGTCAGGGCACTTAGTTTGGCCCTGCAAACCATGGGGGAAAGAGCTCTGTAGCAAGCAGGCTGAGACTGAGTTAATGCCTGGGATCCTGTTGTGCTTGGGAACAGGATGTAAGGAGCTGGGAGCTTGAATGGAGTTGGGACCCAGGATGAGCAGGCATTTTGTTATATAGTCAGTGTGCTGAGAGTTTTAGTTACAGCTAGAATGCTTATGCTTTTCATTTGAATTTTAATTTGGGTTGGGACTATTAGGGGTGGTACAGAGGTCCCACTGGTGCCTGAAGGGTACATGACTGTTTTGAGACCAGCTAGGGGCCAGGCTTGAGGTGCTGATGGGCAGCAGCTGGTGAGGATGGAAACCTAAACCATCTGAGGCCATAGCTCAAGAGTGGAAGAACCAGGGCCAGAGGACCTGGTGCCTGAGAAAGGTAAAGACAGGGCCAGGAGCCACACAGTCCTCGAGGGGTGAGACCAAAGCCCTACAGGGGCAAGACCAGGACCTGGGGCCCAAAGCTGAGAAGGTTGAGGCAAGGTCTGGTGCCTAATAAGCTAATATCCTGTGCAGTGGGCCAAGGCCAAAGGTGGGGGGAGGTCAGTGAGAGCAAAGGGGTGGAGGCTGATGAAGCTGAGGTCCCAATAAAAGAAACTGATGGAATGGTAACACCTGTGAGGCATAGGTGTGGCTCTAGGGGAGGTTGAATGCCATAAAATAAGTTTTTAAGGTAATTTTAATGTTCCAAAGCATAGATGGGCCAGGAGGGCCACACGTAGCAGTTGAGGGCTAGGTGGGAATTGGAGGGGTTTGGGAGGAACTCGCTGACTAATAGTAGATAAGAATTCACTTTGGGACCCTGGGGCAGACTCCCATTTTAAGAACCAGTAACTTCATCAAGGTGTGGCAGGAAGGAGAACAGGGAGGGTACATTAGGAGCCAGAACAGAGCAGGAGTCATGAAGTCACTAGAGGGTGTTATGGCCATCCCTGGGGTTCAGTTCTGCTACACCAAGGTATAATTCATCTTATCCAAACTGTTCAGGACTGTAATGATAACTTTTTCTAGTTATTTCCTAAAGTATGTTTCACATTTTTTGGATATCTTAAATTAATCATACTTGGGAGCAGTAATCTGATAAAAAAAAACAGTATGTGTCAATGTCAACCCACACTGCATTTGGTGGAACTGAGCTTATAGTTTTATAGTTAGTAGGGTTGGAAGGGACCTGAGTAGATCATCAAGTCTGACCCCCTGCTATAGCAGGAAAGAGTACTGGGGTCAAACAACCCCAGCAAGGTGATTGTCAAGCCTGATCTTAAAGACCCCCAGGGTAGGAGCCAGCACCACTTCTCTTGGAAGTTGGTTCCAGATCCTAGCCACCCTGGCAGTGAAGTAGTGCCTCCTGATATCTAGCCTAAATCTACCCTCTGCCAGCTTGTGATTGCTTTTTCTTGTCAATCCTGGGGGTGCTCAGGGGACTCCCCCAATGGCTGCTGGTCCCCTCTGATTAGTTTGTAAATGGCCGCTAAATCCCCCCTCAGCCTTCTCTTGTGGAGGCTGAACAGGTTCAGGTCCCGTAGCCTCTCCTTGTAGGACCTGCCCTGCTGCCCCCGATCATGAGAGTGGCCCTCCTCTGGACCCTCTCCATGTTGTCAACATCCCTCCTGAAGTGCGGCACCCAGAACTGGACTCAGTACTCCAGCTGTGGCCTGACCAGTGCCACATAGAGCGGGAGTATCACCTCCTTGGACCTGCCTGAGATGCATCTGTGGATGCATGACAAGGTGCGGTTGGCCTTCCTGACTGCCTCCCCACACTGCCAGCCCATGTTCATTTTGGCATCAATGATGACTCCAAGATCCTTTTCTGCTTTTGCACTGATGAGAAGGGAGTTCCCCAGCCTGTAGGTATGCTGCTGGTTCTTCCTCCCCAGGTACAGCACCTTGCACATGTCAGGTTGAATCCCATCCTGTTCACATGCGCCCACCCCTGTAACCTGTCTAGGTCCAATTGTAGCCTATTCGTTCCTTCTAGCATGCCCACATCCCCCCACATCTTAGTGTCATCAGCAAATTTGAACAGGGTGCTTTTTACCCTCTCATCCAAGTCACTGATGATGATGTTGAACAGTGCAGGCACGAGGACCAAGCCCTGGGGGACCCCACTACCCACATCCCTCCAGGTCAAAAATGACCCGTCCACCACCACTCTCTGGGTGCGGCCCTCCAGCCAGTTAGCGACCCATTTGACTGTGTAGGTGTCGACACCACAGTCTCCCAGTTTTTTAACAAGAACAGGGTGAGAGGCCGTGTCAAAGGCCTTCCAAAAGTCCAGAAAGACTATGTCCACTGCTACCCCTCCTTAGTCCAGTATGTGCATACTTAGTAAGTTTTATTACCCATATGGTAGTTGTGTTTTAAAATTTTGGAGGAAAATCCTGGACAATTTTCAACTGTAGTTAAAGAGAATATCATTAGCTTTACATTGATTTAAGGGAAAGTATTATCTTACAGAGACTCATGGCCCGGCATGATGAGTTCTGATGTCTCTCAAGACCCACCAATTGCTAACATCCTTTAGCTTTTATGTGAACCTTATAAAATATTAAAGTGTACTGAGGGGGTATTTCTGCTTAAGTAATCAATACTCTGAGCTCCTTATTGTTAGTCTCCCCTTTTTCTAAAGCCTTTAATCATTCTAGTTTATTCCCTAAGACATGTTATAGATATTTTTTTCACTTTCAGTAGTTTTTATAGTTGTCTTGACACAGAATAAAAACATGAAACATCTTTATTATGTTTTTTCCCTAGTCTTTTTTTTTCTTGTCCTATCATTTTTCTATTTCATTTTCTTTTCTGCACCTCCCCATAACAGGAACTGTCCACAGTTGTCCATAAACATCCATTAATTTCTGGGATGCAACTGAGCAGAGTTCATGGGATGAATTCAGCTCTTAGTGCAGTACATAAAATTTCCACTGAATACAAAGGGCATTATATATTTGTATCATGGAGCAGTATTTGAATTAGTACTGATAACATAATGTTTCCAAAACAATAGGATTTCTACTATATCCTCCATGGAGTTAGGTGATAAACAGAGTGATTTAAGTCAGACTTTGACTTAGAACTGTTCTTTGCCATGGTGATTGTTTTCCTTCAGAAGTATTTGCTTACTTGCATATGAAGCCCAGGCTCCCATTCCAGTACTAATGGATTTTGAGAACTTTTTGGAAAGTAATGCCTATGGAAGACATAACCATCCTCTCATAGCTTTTAGTGCTCAGAGCCATGGTTAACAATACTGAACAAAACCTTCATTCTTTTCATTTATCTCAAGTGTCATGGGAAATTTTAGTGAAGGGGGACACACAGGCATGTGGAATCCAAAAGCATGGTTCTCAGATGAATATGTTTCTAATAGTCCTGTTTATTCTTTTAAATGATTTTTGTATATTCCCATTGCTGCAAGTTGGCCATGTTGGAAGACCCCAGGAGGGTGGGTTTACAAGTTCTATTTAAGGAAGAACTATAGAGTTTGACTATGGTCAGTCTGCCAGTGCTGAGACCAGTATTAGCAAGATGCTAACTCAAGAGGGAAGTTCATTCTGTACGTGTGTAATGTTTGACAGATATCCTGGGAACCAGTCTGATAGCTTTGAGGAAGTGTGTAAGTTAAGAGCTGTGAGCCCAATTTAAGAGGAAAGGGAAAGACACCATATAAAACTTGAAATTGTCATGAATTTTTGTTCCCAGAAATCTGTAATGGGAATGAAATTACACCTCCAGAAGGGGTGAGTCCATCCTGACCCTGAAGGTAAGGGCAGAATTAAAACTGTGAGGTGGCTGTCTTGGGACCCATGCAGGGAAGAACAGGGCAAGCAACCAACTTAGCAGAAGACCCCAACTAGGGGGCTCACAGGACTAAGACCAGATTCTCTGTCCAGTAGGCAAGCAACAACAAGCCTGGAACACCTGGTGTGGTTAGGGCAGGGTATGGGGCCTTGCAAAGATAAGCCGACCTCCTGAGCCTTTAACTGAGTTTTTTGTCTCCCAAAGTGTTTGGCAACTCTCTCTCCAACCATCAAGGCATGGCAGATGAATTTTCAAAGGATAGAACACAACTATTAGCAGAGATGTGACTTGGTTCCAGGTGGCATGACCCAGTTCCTTTACAGTGTCCCAGGCTAGATTAGGCTGTGCAGATCCCCTAGAAATGGCCCGAAATAGAAAGCCTGGTTATGGTTATGATGCTCAGGTGTGCATGCAAGACCCTTCTAAGTCATTTATAGTGACTAATTATTGAGCTGGGGCAGACACAGAGCAGGAACAAGTGGGGTTCATTTCTTGGTGGCAATCTGAGGTACAACAGGGAGATAATAATAAGAATTGTTCAGACCAGATAGGTCACATTTATTCTTATAGGTATGCTTGGCAGAATTCAATTTTTGGTTTTTTAAATAATTTTGACTGCTAAAATTGGTGTTTATTTTTTGAGCATTTATTTTAATTTTTTTCCAATTAACATTTTCAGGATTGCACGAAATTGTTTCCCCCCCCAATTTTTATGGACTAAAAATTTTCAGGATTGCATGAAATTAGGGTTGTGGAGGACAGACAATTTAAAAATGGTAGTATACTGGTAAAAAAACTTATAAAATCACGTCAAAATATAAAAAGGTAAAAATATTTTAAAAAATCTATAAATCATACCTGCTTTAATATTCATCAGCAAAGAACTAGGCAGGCAGGGGAGAGGTGACAGCCACCCTTGGCCCCCCACACATAGCCAGCCTGGCTTGTGCACCTTTGTGCCATTAGACTGGAGCCTCAAACCTTTTTCCCTGTTTCCCCCTCCTACCTCTGGACTTTGGGTAGGGGCTTATGTAGCTGGTTATCTCTCTCCAGCCTGCTTCACTGCACCTGTGAACAAACAGCTAATTACTGAATGGACAAGACATTAGGCTGCCCTTTAGTTTTCTTTTTAACCCCTCCACCTTCTGTCCCTCTGTCTTTTTTTTCTCTAATGTCCAGGACAGGGATAAATGTTCCTGTTACAGTCTCCTTTCTATAAATTTTGATTATTGATGATGGAAAAAGTTTTCCATTGGTCTGTGACTTTGAGGTGAATTCTCCATTTATCAATATTTATCAATAAAAAAATGAGTCCTTTCAAGCCTACTTACAGGTCATGGCTTGCAGAGCTGCTCCACCACTAGGGCTGTAGACCCCTTCAAAGTAACCCCTTCAAAGTCCATAGCAAACAAAGATGCACACTTCTGAATGATGTTCTGTAATCCTTCCCCAAATCAAATTTATACAACAGATCTGCAGCAGATGGTAATGTGAGGGGATCTTGCTTTTCTCTGTCTAAGAAAAAATCCCAAATTCTCTAATAATAATTTTTTTTTAAAAAAATCCCAAATTTTGTGATTAAAAAAGCCCCAAATCCACATTTTTCCATGATTAAAATGGAATGCCACTAATATATACATGCATTAGTTGAACACAATGTTTTACTGATATATTTACAATTTTAAGGAAATCTGGAAGCCTAGAAGTGCCTCAATAATTACAAAAAATAATTTCTAAATACCTACATATTTTGTTTTTATCATGGAGAATTAGAGCCCTCCTTGCCCCTTTCACTTACCAGCATGTGGTACTGAGTAGCCCTGATATGCTGGTGCCCTGCCCCTGCCCCTGCCATTTCTCTTCACTCCCAAGCCAGAACTCCCCCAGACCTGCCAGCGCCCCTCACTCTCAACCCATAGCCCTGCTAAGTAGGGGTGTGCAAAGCTTCAGTAGCTTATTCAATTCTGAGGAGATTTAGCTGGATTTGGGGACCGAATCTGAATCAAATCGGGAGATCAAGTAAAAGCTCCAAATGGATTCGAAGCATCCAAATTGATTTGGAAAAGTTTTGGAAAAAAATTTGGCCAATTCAGAGATTTGGCCATAGACTAAACAGCTGATAAATCTGTTGGGATTGAGAAGGGGAGGGAGGGATTGGGGCTGGGACAAGGTGCCCAGCTGGGGCAGAGGGGTGTGTGTTACTCGAAGGGCGGTGGGAGCATGGTATGTGGGTGCAGCAGCACTGGGAGTGGGAACTCCACCCTGCTGCTGCTTGCACAGCTGGGTCGGGGTGGGAGGGTTATGCGATGCAGGAGTGGCTTGCTCCAGGTGGAAGGTGGCAAGTGGCAGCAGGGCATAGCCCCCTCTCCCAGTGCTGCCACGACCACATCACCCCCCCCCCCATGCTGGCTGGCAAGTGGTGGCAGGGCAGAGCCCCTGCTCCCAGTGCTGATTCGGGTATGGAAGCACTGAGAGTGGGGGCTATACCTTGCTGCCTCCCAGAGTGAGCCGTGCCTGCATTGTGCCCCCCTCCTGCCTGCACTGGCTGGGCAAGCAGCAGCAGGGCATAGACCCTGCAGCACCCCATGCCAAGGCAGAGGCAGATTGTGGAGGAGCTGTGGGAGAAGCCCCATGGCTGCGCTGCCTGGACTCATCCCCTGCCTAGTCTAGCCTCCCAGCACTTAAAAAAAAGCCCTATGCTCACCAGCTGTAGGAGTGGCAATTGGGGCCTCTGGGCACTCATGGCAGAGCCCCAACAATGCAGTGGGAGCAGTGGGCATCGCCCCCCTGCCTGGCACCTGTGCTGCACCCACCCCATGTTGCGGGTGCAGCACAGCTTGGCAGGGCACTGCGCACCATTTGGGAGCTGGGGCTGAGTGCTGCCAGGCTCTGGCTGACGTGGAACCACCCCAGCCCCCAGATAATGCAGGATTACAGCAGGTTGCTGCTGCTAGTTGGTGATGGCGGTAGCTCTGGGCTATTTTCCCCAGCTGGCAGCAGGAACCTCCTGAAACCCCACGCACAGATCCAGGGGCTCTGCCACCTGGGAAGAGATGGGGGGATGATTAGAGAGCTGGAGAATAGAACCAGGAGCTCTGGCTGACAGGCAAGCCATACAAGGAAAGGCTGAGGGACCTGTGCCTCTTCAGCCTAACAAGAGAAGGTTGAGAAGGGACTTGAAAGTGGCTTACCGCTATATTGGAGAAGTGCATCAGCAGCTCAGTGAACAACTGTTCACTAGAGCACCCCTGGGGAGACCAGGACCAATGGATATAAACTTCTGGAAGGCTGCTTCAGGCTTAATACTAGGAAAAACACCTTCACAGTCAGAGTGTCCAGATAGAGGAGAGGAGACAGGACAGTCACCTTGCTGGGGTCACTTGACCCCAGTTGTCTTCCTGCCTAGAGCAGGGTGGGGGGGAGCTGGACCCAATGATCTGCAAGGTCCCTGCCAGCCCCTAACAATCTATGAATGTGGAGCCACCCCAGCTCCCAGACAGCATGCAGCACCCTGCCAAGCTGCACTGCACCCATGCCATGGGGCAGCTGCAGCATGGGTGCCAGGTGGGAGGGTGATCCCTGCTGTCCCCCACTGTCTTGCACTGCACGGGGGAGGGGGGGGCTGTGCCATGGGCACCCAGAGGCTCCAGTTACCGCTGCTGCAGTTGGTGAGTGCAGGGCTTTTTTTTTTAAAGTTCCGAGAGGCTGGGGTGGGTGGGGGATGAGGCCAGGCAAAAGAGTGATGGGGGTTTCTCCCATATCATTCCCCTCTCCACCCAGGGAGAGCCAGGCATAGCCAGAGGAGCCACGGGATAACCTGCAGCCACCCAGCTGTGCATGCCTCTCCCTGGTCAATCTAAATCTCTACAAATCGGTATTGAATCTTCCTAAGCTGATTCAGCCAAATTGATTCAGAACAGTGATCCAAATCTCTGAATCAAATCACTGTCCTCTGAACTGGCTGAATCCAAATCCAAATCAAATATTTCCCTATTCACACAGACCTAAAGCTAAGGCCCCTCACTCCTGACCAACAGCCTCCTGGCTCTAGTATGGCCCCTCTCTCCTGACCCAGGTGCTCCTCAGCCCTGCTGGTGCCCCTCACACCCAAACTGCTGCTGCCCACCCTTAGGTCCCACCCCCCACAGTGTGTGTGGTAGGGGTGTGGACACAAGCAATGCGTGGGAAGTACGGGGGGCCATGTGCCCCCCCCCCGATCTCTGCACCAGCAGCAGAGCATGGGGCTGAAGCTGGGCTGGACCAGCTCTGGACAAGAGTCACTTCTGTGGCCTAGTAGGCAGGATCTGGCATGGGAGAAAGTGCCATGGCCATGAAGGTTAGGTACCGCAGCAGCTGCAACACAAAGTTGTGCCCTTTGCTGCTTTTGAGCAGGCAGGGGGTGCTTTAGGTTGGCAGGCATGGTAGCAGAGCACTCCCTTCTGCACTGGATCCACCTGTTGGGCCTTGGAGGCAGAAACTGCCTGGACCTTCTCTGGCTCGGCTGCAGCTCTGCATCCCACCAGCACAGAGATCTGGGGAGGCACTCCCCCTGGTTCGTCACCTGTGCTTCCCTGCCCCTTTGTGCTCATCTGTCCCCATATACTTACCTAGAGGGAGCTGTGAGAGCTGCTCTCCAGTCACTCCTGACCTACATAAGCTGCGCTCCACCACACTGTCTGGCTGCTGTGTGTGCGCACATGCACATGACGCCTCCTCCTGCTCCCCCGGCCCCAAACAGCCTTTTGCAGGCTGGAACTCTGCCAGTCTGAAAGAGAAACCCCACTGTTTCTTACGTTTTTCTCTTTCAAAGGAGAAAATCCATCTTTTTCCATGTTTTTCCATGGTAAAAGGAAAAAACAGATCCTTGCTAATGAGTTCGGCTATCAAGGAAGCCCCATATGCATAAATGTAATGAAATAACATGCCCTTTAGATTTGATCATTATGTGAGTCTCTCTTTAGAGCAAGAACCTTATTTCCTGACCAAAATTTAAAGTGTCTAGCACATCTTAGGATTCTCTCTCTCTATTTCATAATTAGCTTAACCCCATTGAAGTAAATGGATCTTATCATACGAGTACAAAGTATTCATATTGAAAAGGGTTACAGAACCAGAACTAAAACTGGGTGCACAACTGTATTCCCAGATACTTGATTGCTTTAAATAAAATCACAGGAATGAGTGGTGTCAGCGTATGTCTATGATCATCTATTTCAGCACCCAATTGCAATTTTTCAGCACAGTTAGATACTTTGTTGAGCACCTAAAATTAAGATATTTATTTAATGTGTAAATAATTATGATACATGGCTAAAACACTAATCTTAGTGCTGGCTTTCCATTTTGGTACTGATCAAGAAACTAAAGGATAAATTATATATTGAAAACTGGTCATCACACCAGATGACAAAGCTATTTAACAATTTCTTTACCTCCATTTTCCTGAGCAGGGACCGGGTCACCCCCCCACCCCCACCCCCACCCCAGGACCTCCGTAAGCCCCAGGGGAGGCACACCCAGACCTAGGGTCAGTGAGGATCTAGTTGGGGAACATCTGGAGGGACTGGATGTATTTAAATCTGCTGGTCTGAACCGTCTCCACCCCAGAGTGCTGAGGGAATTAGCAGAGGTCACTGTGGGACCCCTGGCATGACTTTACGAGCACTCATGGTGCTCTGATGTGGTGCCAGAGGACTGGAAAAGGGCCAACGTGGTTCCCATTTTCAAAAAAGGGAGGAAGGCGGACCCAGGAAGCTATAGGCTAATTAGTCTTACCTCGATCCTGGGGAAGCTTTTTGAGAGAATTATCATAGCATATGTCCATGAGGGGCCAGCAGGGGAGATTATGCTTAGGGGCAGCCAACACGGGTTCATTAGAGGCAGGTCCTGTCAGACCAACCTGGTGGCCTTCTATGGCCAGGTCACAAAATCCTTAGATGCAGGGGTAGCAGTAGATGTAGTTTTTCTGGACTTTAGGAAGGCCTTCGACAGTGTCTGTCACCCCAGTCTCATTTAAAAACTAGGGGACTGTGGTGTCAACAGCTACATAATCAAATGGGTCACTAACTGGCTGGAGGGCCACACCCAGAGAGTGGTGGTGGACGGGTCTTATTCGACCTGGAGGGATGGGGGCAGTGGGGTCCCCCAGGGCTCAGTCCTCGGGCCCGCACTGTTCAACATCTTCATCAGCGACTTGGACAAGGAAGTAAAAAGCACCCTGTTCAAATTCGCAGATGACACTAAGATGTGGGAGGATGTGGGCATGCTAGAAGGGAGGAATAGGCTGCAATCGGACCTAGACAGGTTACCAAGGTGGGCGGATGGGAACAGGATGGGTTTCAACAATGACAAGTGCAAGGTGCTGCTGGTTCTTCCTGGCGCCGCACTTCAAGAGGGATGTAGATAACATGGAGAGGGTCCAGAGGAGGGTCACGCACATGATCGGGGGCAGCAGGGCAGGTCCTACGAGGAGAGGCTACGGGACCTGAACCTGTTCAGCCTCCACAAGAGAAGGCTGAGGGGGATCTAGCGGCCATTTACAAACTAATCAGAGGGAACCAGCAGCCACTGGGGGAGTCCCCCAAGCACTCCCAGGAATGACAAGAAATAGCAGTCACAAGCTGGCAGAGGGTGGATTCAGGCTAGACATCAGGAGGTGCTACTTCACTGTCAGGGCAGCTAGGATCTGAAATCAACTTCCAAGAGAAGTGATGCTGGCTCCTACCCTGGGGGTCTTTAAGAGGAGGCTGGATGTACACCTTGCTGGGGTTGTTTGACTCCAGTAGTCTTTCCTGCCATGGCAGGGGGTCGGACTTGATGATCTGCTCAGGTCCCTTCCAACCCTATATACTATGAATTAAAAAAATGTATTTGTGAATTTTTATTTGGTATTTAAAAATACTATTTAAACCCTAGTAAAAATAAAATCCACATGCCATGCAAGCTGTTACTATTGTTGATATATGAAGAACAGCTAACCAAAAATTGAAAAATCATGCAAATTGGTATAGAATAAGATAAAATCTTATAAACACACTGGTTGTATCCCCATGAGAGAGAATGCACTTTCCCCCTGGGATAAACAGCAGCAGCACAATACGTGGCTCTGCTACTTGTCCCCAGGGAACACCTGTGCATGCACACTCTGGCATGTGGCACCATTGCCCTGGGAGGGTAGGGAAGGCTATGGGGCCAGCACTTGGGCTGGCCCCAGCAGCCTTACCTGGGAGCCTGGGGTCCTCCAGGGGCTGCAGCTGGGGTGATCTGGCAGCAAGGAGCTGGCTGGCAGCCAGTGTGGTGCTGGCTGGCCAGGCTTCAGTTTCAGGTGGTGTGTGCTGCCACCATGTACACCAACCCACTTTTTTTAAGTGCAGGTTTTTTTTGACACCAGGCACCAGTGCCAACGCCCGCCCCCCCCAGCCCTTACTGCAAATTAGCAGCACATGGAATGCCTGCATGTGTAGCATGTGCGGTGTGTAGTGCTGCAGGTGGGTCAGTGACATTGCATACCACATGTTCCCAGTCCTCTGGACACACCCACTATGTCCAATCAAATGTAACTAATACATTCAGAGACAGAAAAGCAAGACATTCAGAATATAATTCAAAGGCTGAGTTAATATGAAAATATGAGGCTCGTCAAGAGTCTCTCTTCAGACCTATCTTCCCACCAAGTGTTGCTGCATTGTGGAGGCACAATAACCCTATTGTCAGATTTGTTATAGTTTTCCAGTGCAAACGTAGACTCCTCCTTTTCCTTCAGACAATACTGAAAGTGTTAAAACCAGCCTAGAAATACTATTCAGTGCAGTTTAAGGGCCTTGTCACATGTTACATTTAGTGCATGCTAATTTTAATTGGTGTTAAAAGCATGTGCTTTGAGTAGTCACACATTAAGGGTTAATAACCCTGTAATGAGCACTGATTTGACCTGCCTTTGGAGGGGTAGCCCCAGGGTTTGGGGGAATGGGCAAGGGGGAAGTCCTGAGAGAGATGAGCAGAAGGGGAGTCCTGTGGGGTAGGAGGGAGCCCCGGCATCCAGCAAGAGCTTGGAATGGGAGAGGAGGGGACATTCTTCCCTTTAGCTGCTGTCACTGGCAGGGAAGATAGAGCAATTGGGAGTGGTGCCTCCTGGGATGCTGGAAAACCACTTCTAACTGGTTCTGAACAATCTAAGTTTCATGTGACCACAACCTGAACTACCAAAAACTAGTTAGACATCATTCTTGATGGAAAAGGATTATCTCTAAGCCACTCAAAGAGCCATTAGCATGCATTTCCCTGCCTTAATTTGTGGACACTCCTGGTTTAAGGGCCATGAACATGTATTTAAGTTGTTACATATAACAACACCCTAATAAAAATTTAGGTCACAAATGCAATGTTTATGGGACTAGGCCATGTTAACCAGAGATACCCCATTAACTCCAGAATCTGAAGTAAAATACCCACGTTAATGCATCCGTTTGTGCAGGATAATGCACTAATTAGCATGCTAATGATGGGAATGCTAAATGTAGTTCTAACTTAATAATAAGCTATTACATGCAGCAATGCAGCTGTGCATGCACAGAACTAGCATGGGATGTTTCCTCATGGCACAGACTTGTGCTGTATGGACATACCTTCAGTATCACTCTGAAAAGATCAGCATCTGGAAGGATCAGGTCCTAAGAATCTATTCCTATTGATCAAGGGGGTGGATCAAGTCTGAGGCAGGATTTGTAAACAGTCCCCAAAGACATTAAGGATGGCTATAAAGAAGATGCTGATAGACTATTTTGTGTCCACAGAGAACAGAACAAGAGGTAATAGCAATAAATTGCAGTGAGGGAAATTTAAATTGGATATTAGGAATTTCTTTCTAACTATGAGGGTGGTTCAGCATTGGAATGATTACCCAAAGTGGTTTTGTAATTTTCATCTTGGGAAGTCCTTAAGAGGTATTGCAAATTAGAGTGTCCGGCAGTTTTTGGGAGGCAAAATCAAAAAAATACATCATAACATTTGTTTGCCAGGTGCTAAAGTAAATGTGAAGAAATGTTTTTGATTATAACCCCCATCCCCTTCTGCGTTGCTCATATAATTATTTTGAGGTGTAATTATGGCCTGCCTCCAAAAGAGATTTTTTTTAAAAGTCTGAATAACACTTCAGCTGCTTTTAGATTTTAAAAGTATGCATTTCCATTGTTCTTTTAAATATTGTGCTTGTATTTCTCAATAATGGCTAAACATAGAAACTTGAAGCTTGGCTAGATTTATTATTTGTCTTGAGAAATAAAACATGAAAACAATTAAAAATAAAAGGGAAATGGGTCAGTATTTTTAAAGTTATGAAAGTTTTGAAGTGGGAGGGTCAGTCATGAATGACAGAACAATTTCTGTGCAGTTTTTCATAAGAGACCTGAAGCTAAAGAGATTAAGAGTGCTGGCTGCTCCCTGAACTGCTTCAGTTTTAAGGTGTCCTCAACTGGTTAAAGCCTTTGAGTTAAGACCTTCTGAATTAAGGATGTCTTAGAGAATGCCTAAAATGCCTCCTACAAGGAAGTCTCATGAAAATGATTTAGAAGTTCTTTGCTGATCCTAATACTTAACAACACTGAGATGCTTCTAAAGATTATATATATGCTGAGTCACTGTTAACAGAACTTCCTCGCCTCCCTTCTTTACTTTTGAATTTATTTAATTTTCCTTTCTCTTTATTCTTTTATGCCTTATTAAAACAAATAGGTGTATGAGATGCAAACCTTAATGCAAATTTAAGAGTAAGAATGAAAAGCACAAGGGTCAGGAAAGAAAAATTGAGGAAATAGTGTAAACCCTGCTGAAATTAGTGTAGCTGCAGCAGCATAAAATGCATGTAAATAAGAGAAGCAGATCTATGTTTTCTATAGCAATATTAATTCAACCACATTGAGTATAGGTAAAACTCTGCATTCCTATTTTCTTTTCTTAGTAAAATCTTTACCTTTATATTGTATAGTTAATAGCCCCAATCCTGGAAACACTTTTACATACATTTAAAATTAAGAATCTGTGAGTGCATCTACATGTGTGCTTTACTGCAACACTGACTAATTAGCTCCACAGTAAAGCTTTACTTTACTTTACTTCAGGGCACGGTAAAATAACTCTGCTGTAGGATAGTACTGTGCAGAACAAGTTCTATCCTACACTGGAGCAGTTACATGCCCCAAAACACACATGGTGACAGTGACCAGGGCTGGCTCAGGCATGAAGGTGCTATTGTACAGGGACTGCCTGCCAGCTAGCCTTAAAATGTAGCACCCTTGTGACCCAGCCAGCCCCTCTGCAGCACATTTAGCCAGGTTGGAGCAGCCCTGGGTTGGCAAGGTGATCCTCCCCCAGGCCCTCTGCCAGATGGGGCTGTTCTGCCCCAGCTCATTGTGCTGCGGTCCTGGGCATACATGTAAATGCTGCACCCAGGAGCAATAAAGTCCAGTGCAAACTGCACTGGAGCTTATTGCTATGTGCTAATAGCACATGTAGGTGTGCCCAATGCTGTCTATCTTTCTTGTTCAGAGCCTATTTAATGCAAATTTCATGAACAGTCCAGGGAAGAAGCAAAAAGAAATGTGACCCTGCAGTGTAGTTAGGCAATTAACTGGGAAGGGGGAGACCTGGGATCTGGTCTATGGCAATAGGATTGCTTATGTATTTTACATGAAAGTCATTGGAAAAAACAGATAACCACTTGTAGGAGCAGGAACAGGAACCCAGGATTCCTGGGTGGAAACAGATGGCACCCTTCCCTGCTCTTGTGCCACCACAAATGCCCAAATTTGTGGCAGTGACACAGGTAGTAATAAATTAAGGTAGTAATAAAGGTAGTAATAAACGTAGACAGGTTACAGGGGTGGGTGGATGAGAATAGGATGGGATTCAACAATGACAAGTGCAAAGTGATGCACCTCGGGAGGAGCAACCAGCACCATACCTACAAGCTGCGGAACTCTCTCCTTGTCAGTACAGAGGCGGAAAAGGATCTTGGAGTCATCATTGATGCCAAAATGAACATGGGCCGGCAGTGTGGGGATGCAGTCAGGAAGGCCAACCGCACCTTGTCATGCATCCACAGATGCATCTCAAGCAGGTCTAAGGAGGTGATCCTCCCTCTCTATGCGGCACTGATCAGGCCGCAGTTGGAGTACCGCGTCCAGTTCTAGGCACCGCACTTCAAGAGGGATGTGGACAACATGGAAAGGGTCCAGAGGAGGGCCACCAGCATGATCAGGGGACAGCAGGGCAGGCCCTACGAGGAGAGGCTACAGGACCTGAACCTGTTCAGCCTCCACAAGAGAAGGCTGAGGGGGGATCTAGTGGCCTGTTACAAACTAGTCAGGGGGAATCAGCAGGCACTGGGAAAGTCCCTGTTCCCCCAAGCACTGCCAGGAGTGACCAGGAATAATGGTCACAAGCTGGCAGAGGGTAGATTTAGGCTAGCTATCAGGAGGTGCTACTTCACGGTCAGGATCTGAAACCAGCTTCCAAGAGAAGTGGTGCTGGCTCCTACCCTGGGCATCTTTAAGAGGAGGTTAGATGTACACTTTGCTGGGGTTGTTTGACCCCAGTACTCCTTCCTGCCATGGCAGGGGGTCGGACTAGATGATCTACTCAGGTCCCTTCCGACCCTAGGAACTATGAAATTCTGCCACTTTACTGCAGCGGATATCTGTTTGCTGGTGGCAGCAGCCAGAGCTGCCTGCACTCACCAGCCACCCTTGGCAAGTGCTCTGGAGGCTCAGGGGGCCCAATCTTGTGAACCCTGGGGAACTCCCTGGCATGATTGAGCCCCTCAAGCTTGGTGTGCATGCCTGGATTTTGCTAGTTAAAGAGACATGGCTTGAGATGCATGTCATTTTGCAGGAAACATCTCAGGGTGCATCTCAGTAAGTAGGGAACTCCCAGTTCCTCTTGGCTGGGACCCATCCCACATTGACCCATGCAGAGACACAGGTCAGCATGGGTCCCTGGAAGGATGTGCACAGTGGTGGGTCTGTCCAGTGAGGGAGTGGCAAACTAATGTCTTGGAGGTGAAATGGGGCCAGGTTGTCTGAGACGGATGCCTAATTGGAGGCAAATAGTAATCTAAATCAGAGGCAAAATAGGATTTGGGTCATAGCCTAAACATCTAGTCTATTAAATAAGGTAGCAGAATTGAAGCATATGGCCCAGACTTCAAAGATATTTGCTTTGTAAAGTTGCAGAGCAGGGCCTCTGGATTTTCCAAAGTGCCTAAAGCCATGTACCTCAACCCCATTTAAATCAAGGGGATTTAGGTTGTTACTCTACATAGGGGATTTGGGTCAGATTTTCAAAACTGCTTAGATGTCTAAACTGTTTTGAAAGTCTGACCCAAGTCTTCCATTCAGCAGGATGATTAAGCAAATACCTTATTCTAAGTTATGTGGGATGTCACATGGAGCTCATTGCAGCTCATGTATAAGTTATTTTTGTCATGTATTTATGTGCCTTGATCAGCATTTATGTTTTGAGCTTGGGCTTCTAGGCTTGATCTGGCAATCATTCTGAGTTATCCTTACCTCCTACAGGTATAATGGAAGAGAAAGTTCATTTCTGAAGTACATGAACCAATTATAAAATATTTTTAAAAACAGAAAATATTCCCAACCTTTGATATATACCATAAGGAAATAAATCTTTTTTTTTTTAATTTAAGATCACCATGAAGTAGCTTTTCTGAAAATAGATCTGCTTATCTGTGCACGCAGCTTCTCACCTAAACTCTTTCAATGCCTGTTTGAAAATATAACCCTGAAGGTGCAAGCCTGAGATTGTTGTTTACTGTCTTCTGCCACCTGAGTGCACTTAAAATTTTCACGTTATGAGCATGTGTTGTGCTAATGAATGTTCCATCATTATATATGAGCATTTTAAATATTTAAAATCCTCTGTGACACCATTTTGATTCTAATTAGCTGGTGCATATTAATGTTGCACTTATTCTTGGTAACATATTAATGTTACATTTATTCCTGTATTTGCAGTACAAAAAAGGATTCATTGCTTCCATAGTATTTTTTTCCTATTAATATTATCCTAAAACATGCAGCATACGAAGTCATTAACTACTAAATGTGAACTAATCCCAAATAGATTCATTTCTGCAGTAACTTCTTTAGCTAATATAATCACACAAAGTATTTCATCAGCAAAGACAATACATACTGCTGTCACTAATCAGACAGCTGAAATTTTAGTACAAAGAACAATACTGTACTATCATCAGAGCTAAGGAGCATTATAGCAATTGAACAGTTATGCAGACAAATACCTAGCTATTGTTTCCTTCCATAGAATGCTATTGGGAGGACAATATAAAATTAATTGATTTGTTTGCACTTTTGACAATAGGATGATACCGCTAAACTAATTTGTCAAGTACACAAATGCAATGAGAACATAACTGGCAGATGTATTAATTTAGGAAACAAAGATGTCTCATTTTAAACAAAGAAGTAGATGCTGCCTTTTAAATTGTGGCAAAAATATCTATTATCAAATATCCTTTTGGAGATATTTGAACCAAGGCACAGTGAAATCAATACAAAGTCTTAAATTGACTTCAAAACACTTTGGATCAAGTTCCAAAATCTTACACTAACTACAGTGTTAGCTTATCTTCTGTTAACATCAGTTTTATTTGCCAGAGGTAGCCAGAGGTGTTTCAGCATATTCAAAGGGCATAAAAACTAATCCTGCATGAAATTGTGCACCGATACTTGGCCACCTACTTCTACAGAAAAACTAAGAATTTATGCTCCTATTAAGTGCATTTTAGAACTGTAACTCTAACTATGGAGTTGCTAACAGGTACCTCCATAATCACTTGACCAATCATGGCTGTCACAGTGCCCTCACACAGTCAATTGAGGAATGGCCCTACCTCATTCTCATTCTTTCCTGGTTGCTGTCTTATTTCTTTTCCCTTTTCTCTTCTGAAACCTGTCTTTTCATCAGTTTGACTGCTTCTACACCCTTCTATTTCATAGCAATCCATTCTATTTCATAGAAATCGCATTCTTCTGGTGAGACATTGATACACATGAGTCTGCTCATAAGTCCATTAAAGGCTGGAGTGGTAAAGCATTCTATACAAATATAACGCCAGAAGCATAACTCTGTGTGTGTGGGAGGGGGCGGTGACTGGGGCAACAGCCTCAGGTACTGCCACTGCTGGTGGGGGGAACAAAATAGTAGCCGCTGCAGCTGGCAGCTAAGATGTGCTGCTGCTGCTACTAGTGCTGCACCTGGTGTTTCTCAATGTGCACGTCTACATGTGCAATTATGTCGCATTAAATTTACTGCACATAGGCCAGTGTCTACACATGTGTCAGAGAAATTTGCTCTGTGTGTGCTGCCAAGACAGAAGCTACCAGGCATGTGCCATGGCGACGGGCCTTGCAGGTGCCCTTTTCATGACCTGTCGGCCTGTCACTCAGGCCTGACCTAGTTTTTCTCTGGCGCAGACTCAGTTGCCTCACAGAGCTTGCAGCTGGGCATGCTCAGAGACTAACTGGAATGAGGTCACCCTTCTGGAAAATTCACTCAGTCAAGCAGCCTGATTGGCCACAGGACTGCTTTAAAAGTTGTTGAGCCCCTCCCTGGGGGGGAGACCCGGGAACTCTGTGACAGAGACTGGCTTGCCAGAGACTGTCTCAGAGACAACCTGCGTGGCTAGAGATAGTGACTGCTCGTCACAGTGCTGTCTCTTAGCTAGGCCCTTAGGCCTACCGGTCTCCTCCTCGCCTGCCTCTCGCTTCGCATCGATACCGTTTCTCCATTTCGACCCATTGGCATTCGACCTTCGGCCTGCTCGACCTGGTTACGACTTCAGATCACCTCATCGGACTCCCGCTATTTCTTGACTGGCTACTGACTTCGGCTACCCACTGGACCACCAACTCTCTCCGTGTTCAGTTACAGTTTTGTTTGTTCGTTATCCCTTTTCATGGGCTGTCTCCTAACTCTTGGACTAGGCATCAGGCAGTTGCATCTATCCCTGAGCAAGTCCCAGGGGTAGAGAGCAAGGGCTTGTTTGCTGAACCTCGTGAGTGGACAGACCCCCTTGTTTGTTGTATAACTGTAACAAGAAGAAGCATCTGTACCTGCGCCACCAAAGCGTAAGTCAATAAATCTGCTTGTTTACAACCATCAAGCTTTTGTGCCACCCCGACTCAACCGCCGCTAATCCCAACCTGTTTGCATCCAATTTGCCCCCACCCGGCCAACTCATCGTGACCAAGGAGACCGTGAGCTTGGCTCAGCCAGCTGCCTGGACCCTTCTCAACAACATGCAGGCATTAAAGTGCATGAACACTGAGTGTGGTCTGACTTGGGACTAAAGTTAGTCCCAATCAGTCCACAGACACAGTGTTACTGTGCAGTAAAATGTCTACACCTGCATCACTGTGCAGTAACTAATCAAGCATAAATCTGATACTTGTATCATGCAGGTATCAAATTTATGCCCAAGTTGATGTAAATCGCCATATTTATTGAGCAGTACAGACATGCATGTGTAGATGTGCCTGTACTGTGCAGTAATGGTTGGTTTCAGCTCAGTAATTTAGGTTACTGTGCAGTAACTGTGCATGTGTAGAGGCGCCCTGTGTGTTGCAGCTGCTCAGGGCACAGAGCTACCCTGTTATATCTTTGCATAACATTCTATTAACCAAGATTTCCACAAACATGGAAGCAGCAACCCGTTTAGAAAAAAATTGAGTGTGTGTTCTAGAACACCATAAGACTATGACCCATAAGGTTCAAATACTGTTGTAAATAGGACATTAATTTATAGCCATTAGCACGGGCAAAATAGAAAGACTCGCCTTTTAATACAGTACAGTAAATTGTAATAAACATGAGGCACCGATTAAGATTCTGATCTCAGTTGCACTGGATCCACTTTGTTAGTTGCAAATATGAAAATTATCTGTACAAAAGGTTACAGAACTTTGGGATGTGAAACCACCAATTCAGCAGTAATTATTAACAATACTTAGCTACTTGTTCTGGGTTTGGACACATGTAACAATTGGACTGTTCCTAAATGTCACTGTTTCAGAGTTGGTTCACAATCATTGTGGGTGAGAAGTCATAGGCTCATAGGAAAATAGGGCTGGAAGGGACCTCATAAGGTCACATAGTACAGCCTGCTGCTAAAGGCAAGATCATCGCTGACAAACCATTTCAGTCAAGTGTCTGTCTAATCCGCTTGTGATAATTTCCAGGGATGAAGAGTCCATAACATCTCTAGGTAAACTGTTTCAATGCTTAGCTGCCCCAGATAGCGAGCAAGTTCTTCCTAAACTCCAGCCTAAATGTCTTGTGCTTCAGTTTGAGGGCACTGTTTCTACTCCTGTCCCCTACGGCCACAGAATATAGTCCATCTCGATCTTCTTTGAAATTTGAAGATCCCCTCCTCAGCCTTTTCTTCTCCATACTAAATAACCCTAATTCTTCTAGCCTTTCTTCCTAAGTCATAGTTCCTAAGCCACTAATAATTTTGCTGCTCTCCACTGAAATCTTTTCAGTCTGCCTATATCTTGAAGTGTGGGGCCTCAAACTGGACATGGTGCTCCAGGTGAGGCTTCATCAGGGCCCAGTAGTTTGGAAAAATCATTTTGCTTGTTTTGCAAGAGACACATTATTAACACAACCCAGTATGCTGTTGGCATACAGTTGGTTTATATGCACTGTTAACCCCAGCTATTCTCTGTAGTTCTGCAGATTAGCCAATCATTTCCTAGTCTATATTTGTGCATGCAATTATTCCATTCCATGTCCAGGACCTTGCAGTTTTCCTTGCTGAATGTCATCTGATTGATTTTGAACCATTTCTCCAGTTTATCTAGGTCATTCTGGATAATACGCAGGTCATCCTGAATACAGCGCGCTGGCATTCTAGGTAGAATGATCATCTTTTAGACACTAAAGTGCTCTGGCTCTCATCCCAGGATACCTTACGGTTGGTGAGTGGACATGGGAGAAGTTTTGTACCCATACTTCGGAGGTCACTCTTAGAAGAGTTTAGTAATGTCCAGTAGCCTGCACTTGACACCAAACTCTTCATTGTGCTTGACTGGCTTAGGATGCTTGGAAAATGGAGAGTGTTTGGACTTGGTGTTAACCATGTTTGCCTGTCCCTTTGGGGTACACTCATTTATTAGTTACGGTTCTGGGGTCTCTGTGATTCTATCAATGTACTGCTTGTGTCACTTGTGTTTCTATATGGAGCTTATCTCTCCCTTCTGCAAGTCCTCACCCCCAGTGGAGCTACCTTGTAGGGTTTAGTTTCAATGGGACTGGGTTCCTCCACCCACCAAATTGATCAAACACACACACAGCATATCTGAGCGGGCAGGGTTACTCAGCATTTCCAGGCTGACACCCTCATGTGCCCCAGGCTCAGCACAGAGCTTAGTTCAGCAGGGCAACAATAAAATGCAGCCAGACACATGTACATAAGCTAACAGAGCATGTCTGAGTAGGGTTACTCAGCAATGCCTGGCTGACACCCTCATGTGCCTCAGCACAGGAACAGAGCACGTCTGAGCTGGGCTGGGTCAATCAGCATTAACAGGCTGACACCCTCACATGCCCTGGCTCAGCACTTCCCAATCTCTTGCCCTAATTGTCCTGGTAGTAACTCCCTTGATGAGCAAAACCCACAGGATTTTTGGGCTTTGCAGGGATCTTTGGCTTAGGTAAAAGAAGTGTTGCTGCAGAGCAAAAGGAGAGGTTGAGAAGAAGGAACAGTAAGTGAGGCTCAGAGAGAGTAGGGGATTCAGCTTGGCCATGAAAGTTATTTTATTACCAGGTATATTAAACTTGTAATAACATTAGCAGTAATAGCCAGACAAGGAGAGACAAATGAACCAAGCAGTTACAATATTACACAGTTTCAATTGCGTATTTGGGGAAGTCTAGCTTAAGTTTGATGAGCATAAATTAGGTTTAGAAAGCTGTACCTAGAGTAAGAGAGACAGGGAGAGAGAAGGGGATTAAAGAAGTCTGAGGTTTAGAAAGTGGGATAGAGAGAGAGTTGGGGTTTCACCACTCAGCAAAGCTTGAACTGGTCGAGGTTCCCAGGTGTTTGGGGAGCTTGCAGACAAGCTGTTCAGCTTCGGGTCCAGCTGGTTTGAGACAGGCAGAGCCCCAGCATGATCAGTGAAGGTGTTGCAGGCAGGAAATGAGAAGGTAAGTCCCAGTGGAACTGATGCAGCTTTTGGATCCAAGCACCAGAACAGAAACTTGAGTTTGGGTAGGGGGTGGTGTAGGGAAATAATAATGGTTCAAGGGACAACACTACATTTGTTTATGGGTAAACAATGGCTCAAGGGAGTATACCAGAGTTTTTTTGTTATGCTGGGCAATGGGAGCTGATCATTCCTGGCTATGGGTAGTGTTACCCTGAGGGATATCACAATGCAAACAGGCAGATTCAGTGTTTTGGGTACCAATAAAGGAGTCATCACTAGAACTGGTTTGATAAATGCTGAGCTGGGTGTGTGCAGTTGCAAGTTGATTAGCATTTGGAGCAGGGATCCCCCATTATGCAGTGCTCCCCTGCTTCTCTGGTCCCAGAGTTCAATACGGTCCCTGCCTTGGAATCTCTGTTCTCCATTCTGAATACTAATGGAGGTGCCTCCATTTCCCATCTCTGATGCAAATGAGACTAGAAAGTTGCCTTAATTCTGTCACCCTTATCTGGAGGGGTTTAGGTGCATCTCTCACTGTATCTTCATTGCCTTTTGTAAGTCCTTCTTCTGATCGGTTCTGGTTCAGGCAGAGGTGGGGGTGGGATGGGGAGTCCTTCCTGAGTCAGACAGGCTGGGTACAGTGCCAGGTTCCCCAGGAATACAGAATTGATAGGTAACATTGGAAAGGAGAGGGGAATAAGGGTTGTGGTTGAGTAGGGAGTGAGGACACAGTAGGGAGTGAGTGGTCTTTAAGTAGAATTCAAGACCTGTATCATAGCAGCTGTGATGGCGAGATTCTGGGCTGTTGTGTTGAAACTGCAACTGACAACCACAGTTCAGCAGAACAGGCCTCAGGAAGGGCTGATAGCCTGTTAGCTTTGCCTGCAGGAACACTATGGTCAACAGCAGAGCAGAGAATGGTGCTGCAACACTGGTTTATAACTGTGTGCTGCTTCTGGCCAAGGATCACACCAAGGACGTGCGACCAATGACTTCAGGGATCCACGCTGTGCCCATAGGATAAAAGGAGATGCAGTCCAGAGCAGGGAGGCAAAGCTGGAAGAGAGAAGCAGAGTCAGAAGACAGAGTCCAGTACAGGGAGGAAAAGCTGGGAGATGCAGCCCTGGGCAAGGAGCCAGAGCTGGGAGTGAGAGCCGAGTACAAGAGGAAAGCGGGGGAGGAAGAGCCTGCTATAGGGAGGGTTCAGACACCTCCTGAGGTACCCCAAGGTGGAGAGAATCAAAGGGACTGAGACTAGAGTCTCCACCTACAGGGCTGCCCTCATCCATGAAAGGGGGGCTGGAACTCTGGAAGAGCCGAGTACTGCAGTCTGAGAAGAGTTGCCTCTACAGAGGCCTATGCATGCAAATGTTATTTTCTCTTTATTCGTTAAAACCCCGGAAGGGTTTGTCTTTGTTTTCAAACCCAGTCAAGGGGGCAGAGATCCCTGTGTTGGCTTATATTATTTTATAGACATTGACTGGGACATCCCAGAGGACCAGAAAGGGTGGCATACTCCAAAACCTTGATTAGGATTTTCGCTAAGTATTCTTGAGTCCCTGCCTGAAGCTTCCCAAGATAGATCCATGGAGTAAAAGATCTTACACTTGCCCTGTGGGGAAGTATATTATTATTTGTATATCTGAGTGTGGCACGGCACCTTTGGTGCCCACCACTTTAGGGACCAGAGCAGGCAATAAGGCAGCCTGCAGGTGATTGCACTCCCAATCAGGAGTCACATGGCTAGCAGGAGGCCACCTGATTGGGAAGACGGCCCAGATGCTAGTGAGAAGAGCAGACCCTGGGCAGTAGGGTCAGCAGTTTCTGCAAGCAGCCAGAGGGATAGCATTGCCCGGCTGGAGCTGCTGCTCTCAGAACACTTTTGGAGGTACAGGGCAGGAGTTATGGGGATGGAGGAGGTTCCTGGTCCTGAGGCATGACATAAAATTACACCCTGCTAGGGATGGAGGGTGTGGTGGGGCTGCTTATGAGGGAGGTGGTCCCCAGGAAATGCCACACCAGTTGTCTCCCTAGTGAAAGGTGAGTATGGGGTGCCTTATAGCCTAAGCTAAGGTATCCCCATAGTAGGGACAGGAATGGTTCAGGAATGTCTACAGACACCTGAGTCCCATGGGGCATAAAACCCCATTGCCCCATTGAAAGGGGGCAGAGTAGTGACCCCAGGGAGAGGGGGCTTAGAGTATGTAGTAGGTTGTACAGAGTAGGGTTCGCAGGGGTGGCCTGAAGAGCTGTGCATGAAGGTGCAGAGACCAGCCCCACGGTTCAGTGATGTAAGCCCCAGTGAAAGGGCATAAGTTGGAGGCCTGAGTGAAAGAGTGTGAGTAGAGGCAGGCAGCCCAGGCATGAGATGGTTTTCACTTTGGATGCCATCTGTGAGGCATGGGGCATGCTATAGGGAAGGTTGGGGCCATGTATAATACCCTAGGCATCAGGGCACTTAATGGGCACCCTCCCTTATTGTGGCAGGTGAATCGGGGCAGACTGCCTTAGACAGACGGGCGGGCCAATGATGAGTCCCAGCCCTGAGCTGCTCCCCGTCACACTGGGTTTGTTTAACCCGACTGTTTTCTGATACTTTGATAATGGATATCCAGATAGTAATTGCTAGGCCGACCACTGCCTCACAGAAGATGAGGAACAGAAGAACTTCATTGGCATAAACTTGACACTGATACTTTCAAGAGAACCCAGCTTTAAACTAATTTAACAGACTTGTTTGTCTGTTTTTGGGTTTGAACTGAATTTAAACAACTCTAAATGTTATGTGTGTGTACACTCAGAGTTCTATTATTTTAATTTTGTCTCTGGTACTGAAAATGACCATTTTAACAGTTCCTGTTTGTTTACTAACTTTTTATCAATTGGTTAGTCTTTCCTCTTAAAAATGCCTTTCCACTTTGTTCAATGATCTCTTATTCATGAAACAGCCACCCTAAATTAACATCATGCCTTCTTGAGAATCACTACGATGAACCCTTCTACCCAGTGCTGAAAATTGATAGCTGGGGACCAGTTCAATTAAAATATGTATTTTTCTATAGGCATACAAACAACAAATATAAACCACTTTGGTTCCTATAAATTGTACATACAGCTATTACCAGCATAACTAAATTATGTTTGTATTGCTGTCACTCCCGTCGCCCTCCACACCCCCTCCATAAGCATATGATAGACATTGCTGTTTTACATTTAGATCATAAATTCTTTGGAGGAGTCTGTCTCTCAATATATGTTTGTACAGTACTAGCACAACTGAGTCTCAGCCCAGCCAAAAACATCTAGATGATATAGTAATACAGATTTTGAATATGTATATTTTTATTTCATGCAGAATAATTGTTTGCAGTCTAATTGGTATAGGGTATTCCATTCTGGATATCCCAAGAATGACATAACAAAATCTATGTGCCTCAATGTCAGTTACAGGAGGCAAATAATTAAACACTGAACTTGACTGCAAGATGTACGCTATAGCCATGTGCTTCATAACTAATTAATTATTTGTGAATTTTGTGTGTAGGCATGCAATTAGTAGAAATATAATCCTGGCAAATATCTAACATGTCTAGCATAGTCATTTTAATCATTCTTAAAAAATAAGGATTTTTTACTACTGTAAAGTGTATAGGGTCAAGTGAGCAACAGATTATTTTTTTAGTGAAAATGATTTCTGTCTTCTCATAATTGAGCAAAATTGGCACTTTGTACATACTTTTCTAAAACACAGCTTTAAATGAATGATACCTTCAATAATAAGAGTTGGCCAGACAATGAAGCTGATTATTAGGCCTGTGTGAAGCTTTGGTCCCTGATTCGATTTGGCTTGATTCACTGGCTGAATCTCTGAATCCAAATTGAATCAGAGGACCCTTTAATTTCTCCAAATCGAATTGGAACCCTTCGAATCGATTTGGAAAGATTTGGTGATTCAGACATAGACACAGCTTTAAATGTTTTTTCTATGTACCTCTAGGTAGCAGGCAGCTTGTGAATGCTGTGATGCTGGGGTGCAGGGAGTGTCCCACAGAAGCACAGGAGGCTCCCCCAGCATGCTTGGCAACAGACCCAGAAGTGGACCAGAAACACTACCAGTCCACTTCTGGGTCTGCTGGAGATCGTGCTGGGGGGGGGGGTCCTGCCGTACTCCCCCCAGCTTAGCAGCTGGTGCCTCCTGGGTCTGGGGAGGGGGGGCACCTGGGGTCCTTCTGCAGATGATTGTAGAGCTGGGGAGGGGGTGCATGAGGGGCCTCCCTGCACACTCCCTAGGAGACCCAGAAGTGAATTGGAAATAGTTCTGATCCACTTCTGGGTTCGCCGCAGAGCACTTTGGGAGGGCCCCTGTGCTCATATGGGATGCTCCATCCATCTCAACATCGCAGCATTCATGAACCACACTGGTACCTCAAGGCATGTAGAAAAAACATTTAAAGCTGTGTCTATGTCTAAATCACTGATTCTCCAAATAAGCATTGACTCTTCAGATTAGAATTTGGTCAAATCGAATGAGGGACAGTGATCTAAATCAACAAATCAAATCACTGTCCCCAATTCAGGCAGAATGCGACTCAAATAGGGCCTGCTTCACACACCTCTACTGGCTATAGCTATGCAAAATATGTTTGCTTGTTTTGCTCAGGTAAAGAAGCAACTCTTGGTTGAAGAAAATAACTCTATCCCGAGGACTGCATTATTTATAATATTTTATGGGCATAATTTTAATTTAACAATATTTCTGTGGACTATGAAATATCTCATGCAGAACTTATTCTATATAGTACAGGAACATGGAGCATAGCCTGTAGTTTTAATATTGCTTTCTTATTATTTATAATCAAAATACTTGCATGAAATCAAGGACAGGTAGAATTTTCAAAAGTGATTAATCTTTCAAATTCAAGCCAAGTCCCTTAAGATACTTTTGACAATCTCTCCCAATATTTCTAACTGACTTGGAGCCAGGATTTTCAAAACTAGAAGCTGCAAACCCATAGCAGTAACTTAAATCCATATTTAGAACTCTACCTGATCTTCAGAAGTGGAGAAGACTCAGCAGCTTCCATGATCAATGTGAATTTAGGCCTGCTTTGAAAATCTTGGCTGAGTGTTCTAAGTCAGGTATATTAGCCATCCAGGGAAATCTGGACACCACTGAAGTCAGTGAAATTATTCTGATTGTCTTCACTGGGGTAAGAATGTCACCCTAAGAAAGAGATTTTTCAAATTGTTCAGGTGGGCTAGAAATACAAGTCCCTTTAACTTAGGCACTTTTGACAATCCTATTCTTACATAAGGAACCCGATCATGAGGCAATAGGAACTGCAGATTACAATTTAAGTACCTAAATATGGTTTTCTCCATTTAAATATTAAACTATACAACTTACTGAAAGTCACGCAGAAAGTCAATGCCAAGAATAGAATGCTGAGTCTCAGGCCTCTTCTTAATAAAAAAGAAACATTCTTTTTTATTATGTTGCTATTGCAAAATTATAGAACATTTCAGGAATCTTGAAAGCTTCTTGAGAATATATCATGCAAAACTTGGAACAAGACAGAGTTAAGTTTGTGAGTCATTTATCAGTAACTTAAGTAGGAGGGGGAAGTGAGAACTTTGTTGAGTTGGAATTATCACAAATCAATCATTAGAAACAGGAAAGTCGAACTAAGATTAACATTAAAATTAAATATTTGAAAGTAGGAAAATCTGCTGAAATCAAGCAAGTTTTGTTCTGATGATATACTGCTTCTGGTTATTGTTCTATCCTCCAAACTCAATTGAAAACATCAAGATTTGGAAAACTACGGCTCGTGGAACCATTGGATCCATCCTGGGGCTGCAGGGCTTCAGCAGTGGTGAGCTTTACCTACCTGTGCTGGGCCATGTTATACCATGACCAGGGCAGCTGGGAGCTCCAGACTGTGCTGTGGCTGGGTGGCAGGGAGAATATACATGTATATGTAATAGCCCAATGCCAAACTCAGAGCTCTTAATGTTTGAATTAGCAAAAATATTAAGCAGCAATAAAGTAGTGATTAAAAAGTAGTCAGGAGAGAGAGAGAGAGCAGGAAACAGGATGATACTAATAAGACTGTGTGATCATGTAAGTTTGTTGTGAGAATTGCTTAAAAGCAACTTGCTATTTTTAAAAATGTGTTCTATAAATAAATACATAAATAGATGAGTCTTTTCATAACTATAACTTGCCCTGTTTGCTGTTACTTGGCTAATTTCCTGTAGGCACCAGAGTGGCAGCTCTTAAGAAGCAATTTGAGAAGGAAAAGATAATAGGTCTGTTCAGGGATTCACATCCCTTTGCTTGGGACATCCATGGGGATTTTCCCAGTTCCAGACTCTATTTCAGTTTCCAGAGATTTTTTTTTTTACTCCCTAAATAGATAAATCCTTCTAAGAATCACTCTTGCCTCTATATGGTTGTTTCTGTATAACCCTGGTGATGTTATGTAGGTATTGTTATGGTTATGTTCTGTTACGGTAACTTTGCATAGTCTTTTTCTACATACCCTTATTAATATACATGTTTGGAGGTTTTGTGGGCTACTTGTGCCTGTTTTTCCTGTTTGTATTTAAGGTGTGCAAATGTGAAGGGCCAGGTGGATAGATCTTTGTGTCCACAGGACCTCCGTTCCAAAAGTGTAAAGTGTATAGGCTCACAATTATTGCAAAGGGGAAATTACATAAAGGCTACAGCGCGGTCAGCACTCTGTGATTAGTGCAGAAGTCTGTAGTGGGGTGGCCCTCAGTTCCATCACAGACAGTGTGTGTGAAGGCCATGAGATTCGCAAAGGAAAAATATTTGTCAGCACGAGTCTCTGTAGTGGGTTCTCAGGTACACACTTGTTAGCCATTAAAAAAAGAGATAAAATTTCTGAGTCCGCTGTTGAGTAGATCAGGATCTAAAAAAGCTGTGGTTTCATAGGAAACCTAAAGGGGAGCAGCAGCCCCTTGGTAGTAAAAAAGTGGTAGTACCCCAGCAATGGTGACACCTGGCAGTAGTGAAGCAGTGGACCCCAGCTGCGGTGCAGGTGCTGACCCCTGGTGACAGTGAGGAGTGGCAGACCCTCAGTCCTAGTGGAGGAGATGAAGGAGCAGTGATCCCCAGCTGTAGAGTGGCAGCAAACTCCAGTGTGGGCTTTCCTACCCAGCACTTACTACTTTGGCAGGTGTAGGTGGTACAGCCCCTGGAGCAAAACAGTAACCCCTCATGGCAAGGAGCAGCAGGGTCATTCAGGGTGGGCCTTGCTATCCAGGACTTGCTACTTTTGGCTGGCATGTGGTAAACTCCCTGGACAGCAGCTCTGGCTGAGTCTCCAGACAGATCAGGCTCCATGGTAGTTCCCCTTGATTAGTTTGCCAGTGACTGAAAGAACTGTTAATTATTTGGGGTTTCAGTTTAATGTTAAGTAGTTAAGATTTTCTTTGGGATTTTGTATTTGCTCCCTGGTTTAGTTTAATATTGTTTGATAGAAACCAGTGTGGCCCAGGTCAGTCTGCTCAGGTGGCTACCCTGCACTGCTCTGAGCTACAAGACATAATGGGAGCCTCTGCTGGGCCTGGCTGCATCACTTGAGTAGCATACAACTCCTGATTCCCCTTGTCCTTCAGAACAAGATGTCAAGGAGCTGATTTCAGCTTACCAGGTAGAGGGCTGGAGATTCTGGGGACCACAGTGTATTTTGGAAACAGCTAACTGCTCTTGAAAAATGTTGATATTTGGTTTTTGTTCCCAATTTGGGATAAAAAAAAAAGAGAACTTGATTTTTACGGAACAGGTAGAAAATCTGCTTCCCAGTCACTTCCAGTTAGAAAATCACAAGGGAAGAAGGAAGTTAGCTCTACCTTTTGATTAAATGTAACCTGGAGAGCCGAGTGCAGTGGCCACTAGGGCAGTGGTTCCCAATCTTGGGGTTGCGACCTCATTTGGGGTTGCAATGATAAAAATGGGGTTGCGCACTCCTGCGGAGGGAGGCATGAGGAGGCACATGCCCCCCAGATTTGTGTGCGGGGCAGGGGGTGGTTGTGGGGTGAGTGCTTCAGGCTTGGGGCTCCCTGCCCTGCTGCCCACCCTCAGAGTGGATAAAATAGTATAAATGCAAAATGGGACAGTGGACTATTTTTTGTCTTTCTAACACTTGCCTATTATTGTGTTTTCCTGTAATCAAGCCCTTGAGTTCTGCAGGGAAGGTATGAGATTAACGCTTGGAAGATGGGAATGCCAGTGATTCAGAACAAGAAATCCATTTTCCGAGTAACTTGTCAGTAATGAAAATCAAAGAGAGAGAAATTCCATAGAATATCCCACGAGGATATCTTTACTTAACATATACTTAAAATGCAACTTTTCTTTTTAATGTCTTTCTTACAAAGTAAAAATTAAATGATTTAGAGAGCTAAATATAGTGTAAATGAAATGGTAGATCAGGGAGAAAGAAATTCAGAAGAAGGGATGTGACTTCCAGTGGGACTTGTTTAAAATAGTTAAGTGATGAGAAGCAAGAAAGGAAAGCTGTCTCAGTCAGCAGGAACTGTAGAAAGGATTGTGGAGAGAGAGAGCAGGCTGGCACTAGACAAATACCAGAGGCCCTAGAGTGAAAAGGCTGAATCTGTCTGATGGGAAAAGCTTGCCTGTCATGATATTGTGCATGTATGTTATAATATTGCATTGGCACACAATGTAAATGGATTTTTGGCATGTGTCAATGTTTCCTCCAAACATCATCCTGCCTAGGGGACCATGTGTCCTCCCTTAAAAAGAGGAACATCTCTGTTTTCACAGCCTGTTTTGGTGCCTCCTGCCATTTTACTATAGCTATATTTAACTAGACACATAGTTTATATATTTTTAAGATGTATATGATAAATACATATTTTGATATGTATACATATGATAAATACTATAATGCAGTGCATTGGCTTTGCTCTTTGTAATCCGTTGCAAACTATAGATTCTAAAGGTCCGTGAACTGGACAGCAGACAAGCTGACACTAGACATCACTAGGCCTGTCCACATTACCACTTGGCCCGATGCCTTCTGCTCGATAGCTTTTCTCTGTGAAAAGTTGAATCTTCTAGAGTTGGAGCTAAGGGATGAAGACAAAAATGAATTCGGAATTAATTTCTGCATTTTCTGCAGTGCTTGACTTATGGGAGCTTCTCTTTTTTTTTTTTCATACAGGAACTGCAAAGAAATGACCTGGCCCCTTCTCAAGCCAAAGTAGCTGAGTGTGCTCTCCACTGTCCAATCTCAAATAGGTATACCAGCAACGTGGAATAATGGGGGATTGGGGTAGAGACCCAGCAACCCCTCTTCCTGCTCCCAACATGTTGTTTGCCTGGACTCAAAAGTTGCTCACGTGCTTCCTGCAGTGGGAGCTCCTGTGTGAAAACTGTAGGGTTGGCCAAGCTTGGTAAAGAGGCCCATTGTGCTGGTATGTACTTGTTTATCCTATAACCGGTCAGGCCGCCTTACTCGTGAGAGAGTTGTGAACACATGCAGACATGTGTACATGCACACACCCACATTTAGTGGGGAAAGGGGCTATGGGGACTCAAAAATCAACAGAGAAATCAAAATCACCGCATACACTTTTGGCCCAGCCTCAAGACTTCTGAACTTTTGTGGGTGGCAGTACAATGTACTTCATTTAGCATATTAACATGAATATAAAATGACCCTGAATTTAAGACAGCCCACAATAATTAGATTGTATACATGGAAAATTTATACATGATTATTGGAGGGAGTAATAGGGAAGGCAGTGAGGGGACAGGCAGTGTTGGGAGCAGTGGGGGACAGGCAATAGTGGGGCATGTGCTGGGGGCAGGCAGTGTGAAGCTGGTGGTGCAGGCAGGCAGCTTGCCCCTGGCCCCATTCTTAGCCCTCCTTTGTGCCTACCACCTTGTAGCCTTAGGCCCCTGCCCCACTTCTTCTCCCCTCTTCACTGCTTCTGCTCCCCCGCCCCCAGCTTTGGCTCCCTGCTCCCCTCTTCCCCCCATTTCCCCCTGCCCCAACGTCTCTGCCCCTCCACCTCCCAATTACCTTTACTATGGCATTGGCAGGCTCCACCCCTGCTGCAGCCTGGGGCACAGGACTCCAGCCCAGCCCTGTAGCAGTGGTACAGAGCTGGTGCCACTGCTACATGGCAGAGCTTTTTTTTTTTTTTTTTTTTTTTTTTTAATATTAAAAACATTTTATTAGAAAAAGCTGTCACTATGAAACACATTAAGAAAAACTACAAGTAAACAAAACGCACCTGAGGTTTCACAAAGTTAATACAAACTCACTTTTAGAAAATTTCCTAACATTCACAGCTGGGACTGTGCTCAATACTTGGCTGCAGTGAGGATGCAGTCTGCTGGCACAGGAGGAAAGGTAAGGAGGGGAGTGAGGAAGAGGGGGTGTGGTGGGGAGACTGAGGGAGGAGTGGGGTGGAGGTAAGGAGAGGAGCCTGAGGGAGGAGCGGGGGTGGGGTGGGGAAGCAGCAGGGGAGGGTAGGCAGCAGTTGCCCCCAACCGGGACTGGGGCTGGAGCTGGAGCTGAAGCTGCAGCAGTAGTTGCCTGCCCTGCACTGCACTGCATTGCCTTGTACTTGATCCTAAGGTGAGGGACTTTTTCCTCCTGTGTTTAAATGTGGGGGAAGCCTAATCTTTTAATGGAGTGAAAATGGTAATCACGTAGTGTGTCTTCAATCTAGAGGCTATGTGCTTATGCAAAGCATGCATTTATCTAAACTAGTCATAACAACACTCATTACAAACTATTAGAAGCTTTGCAACTGAGGGGAGCTTCAGGGCTCCTAATAGCTCAGCAGTGGAAATGTTATGTGCTTAAACAGCATTGTTTACTGCCAGCTCTGAACTGAAACTGAGCTCCCCACATTTTCAAACCTTCCAATAGCTACTTTTAGAGGGTCTCATAACAATGAAGCGGGGGGTGGGGGAGCACTCCTGGAGAATGTAGGGAGACAGTAACTGTGAAATTGTGGGTGCATCTACACATGTGCTTTAATGTGCACTAGCCTCTTTTAATGCACATTAAAGCATCCCAAGAAATGTGCACTTTTGCTAATGCATTAAAATAGGCTGCTGCACCTTTTTTCTAGTACCTCACAGTGGAGGTGCTCAATTTAATGCACATTAGCAAAAGTGCATTAGCATCATAGATAATCAGAGAAACATAGAAGTGGAAGAGACCCATAAGATCATCAAGTCCGGTCCCCTGCAGTGAGCAGGAAGTTACTGGGCTCAGATGAGCTGAACAGGGTGCCTGTCCAGCCTCGTCTTGAGCACCTCCAAGGAGGGTGACTGCATCACCTCTGCTGGGAGTGTGTTCCATATTCTGCTGACCCTTACAGAGAAGAAGTTTTTCCTTATGTCCAGCCTGAATTTACTCTCTATTAGTTTATGCCCATTGCTCCTTGTCTTTGCTTGAGGTGCCCTCCTGATGAGTTGCTCTTCTAGTTCTTGTTGCTCCCCTCAACGTACTTGTAAACGGCTATCAAGTCACCTCTCAGCCTTTTCTTACACTGAACAGGCCCAGTTCCTGGAGTCTCTCCTCATAGGGCCTACCCTCCATGCCCTTAACCATACAGGTGGCCGTTGTTTGTAACCTCTTCAGCTTATCCACATCCTTCTTTAAGTGTGGTGCCCAGAACTGGGCACAGTACTCTAGCTGAGACCTCACCAACACTGAATAGAGAGAGAGGAGCACCTCCCTGGATCTATTGGCCACACATCAGCTGATGCACACCAGAACTTTATTTGCCCTTCTGGCAGCCTCGTCGCACTGTTGGCTCATATCCATCTTCCAGTCGATTGTGACCCTCAGGTCTTGTTCAGATGCTGTGCCAGCCAGTGGACCACCACCCATCGTATAGTTGTGGTGAGGGGTCTTCCTACCCAGGTGAAGGACCTTGCACTTCTCCCTGTTAAACTTCATCTGATTTTGTTCTGCCCATAGATCCAGTCTGTTAAGGTCATCCTGGATCTCTGCCCTTTCCTCTGGTGTGCCCGCATTTCCCCACAGCTTAGTATCGCCTGGGAACTTAATCACTGAGCTTTCTACCCCCTCATCCAAGTTGTTAATGAACGTATAGACATGCCATGTTTTGCGTCAGTTCCCCAGCTTGAAAAAGTAGCCCTTTGGCAGCTGCTTCCCCTTCCGCTTTCTAATGTGGTTAAGCAGGGTATAACTGCTATAAAATTGGACAGCTATATGGAGAGGTAGTGAGCCGGCTTAGTCTCAAGTCTGGCAGAAGACAAGGTGGAGTCTGATTCAGTTAGTCTAGCTCTACCGTGCCTCCTGACTGTAGTACAACGCAGTGGACTAACCACGGAGTTGAAACAATGCCTCCACAGAGACAGACCGTAGGTCCAGGCTCCCCAGGATATGACACTGCAGCCTGCGCATGCTGAGCCCTGTCCGGCAGCAGCAAAGAGGGCAGGGCTGGGGAAAGGGGGCAGCGAGCGTTACCCCAAAATTCTATGTGACACCATCGTGGGCATCACCAAGTTGGCTGGCTGCCCCCTGGCTCGCCATGCATGGTGGCATGAAGTGCCTCCATCCTGCTCTGCCAGGAGACCCGAAGGTGTTGAAGGTCTTCCTGGGGAGCGTGACCCACGAACGTGCAGACCAGGTGCCAGACCATCGCCACCGTGGACGTGGGCTACCCCCTGACGTGGCAGCGTGGCCTCTTGGACCAAACCCCTCAGAGCAGAAGGGGCTGGGTATGGCCCTCTTCCTGGCAGCCCCCAGTATTGAAGGCGCAGGCAACCGCGCGGCAGTCAGAGCCTAAGCCCCCCTCCCCTCCCTCCTTCCAGCAGACACGGGCCCGCCCCCAGCACGTGTCAGCACGCCCCGCCCCCTCCGGCCACAGGCGAGGAAAGGGTTCGGCTCGTGGCTTCAGCTGTGACTACGGCGCATGCTCGGTGGGCAGCGTGGCCACGGCGCATGCTCGGGGTATGGCGGGGCCTGCGCAGTGAGGCCGGCGGAGCGCGCGCGCTGCGAGTTGGAGCCGCGGCAGGTACCCGCGCGCCCTCCCCTGCGGGTGCTGCGCGGGCGGGCTGAGCCGGGAGGGGTCGCAGGGCCGCGCCTCCAGCACCACCGCCCGCCGCGTGTGTGATGTGACGCTACCTCGGTGGCCACGGAGGCACGCATTTGGCCCGTGGGTAGTGGGGAAGCGGTGGCCATTCATACAGCCCCCCCACCCCCTGCCAGATTCCCAGACCTCAAGCGCTGTGGGGCCGGGCCATGCCCCTATTTCTCTTTTGAGACTAGGCCTTGCCCCTCTTCCTCTTGGGGGCGGGGGGGGTGAGTCATGCCCTTCTGCCCTCTCCCACGGGGCCTGCAGGGCCAGTTATGCCTCCTTCTCTCCCTCCCCCCATCTCTTCCCACTCCCTCCTGCTCGGGGCAGCGTCCCCCCTGCTCTCCCCTGTGTGGCTAGATGGGAACCACCATCCATCTGCCCCTGGATGGACCAGTCACTGCCCATGCAGCCTGCTGGTGAAAAAAGTTGAGAACCACTGACTTAGCACATCCGTCTTTGTCTTAATGATGCATTTTCTGGATGAAAATACTAGATGTCAATGTGATTTGCACTTCCTCCTGTTTTTTCCTATTCTCATCAGCAGGGTAAAGTCATCCATCCTACTCTCCTCCCAACTGCTGTGAGCAAGTTTCTCTTCTCTTATGCTCTTTATCTAGTGTTAGCATTGTGTGCCCCCCCCATGACACAATTGCTGGTGTTGGACACTAAATGGTCCGTGGTACTTTGTGTATGAGCAGGAGTCTGCCCTAGCGTCCTGCCCAGGTGTACTTGCTGATGTTCCCTTTGCCGTTGGATCAGTGCCCTTCTGTTCAGGCTAGCTGTATTTTGTAGGAGCTATTTGGACAGAAAACGTGGAAATGCTTTTGAATGAATGAGAAACTTCACATCAGTTAATGTGAACATATAATATAGCCACTCCTGTGTTCCTTTCCGGCAGTGCAGTTGATGGTTAACAAGCAGTTGGTGCAAGGCACTGTTTCTCACATATTTTATGAGGAATATAGGAGATGTGTTAGGGTCCCAGAGGACTTACTTTTTCTGAATAAGAAAGTCCTACGGTCTGTGGTTAGAAGATGTGAGCTTGCAGCTCTGTGGGGGAAGCATACTAAGTTTTTGTAGTCATTAAGGGACTAAGGTACTTTGTCCTTGAATCAGTCATTGTGCTCTCTACTCTTCTGTTTTATCTGACTGATGTGGAGCTATTAAGGGATTCTGACAGAGACTGAGAATGGAGGAGTATACATAGCAGACACTAAAGCAAAATATCTGTGGCACATTTTTATATTTTCTTTTAAGATATATCTTATGAGCACAGCTAATGGCGGGGGGTGGGGGGGGCTGGGAAGGGGTGGGGAGAGGCTAAAATTGTGCCTTGCTGCCAGTGCAGGGGGAGTCTGCAAAATAATAATCCTGAACCTGTAGGCCCTGCAGCCAACAACATATGTCCTAATGTGCAATTGTTATAGTACACATATAGGGCACATGTTGATATTTGATAAAAACTTGTTCCTATGTGAGAATACTTTCTTATACTGAGCTTTTGCTACCTAATAGTCTTGCACTGAAACCTTTAAATGTATGTGTGTGTGTATATATATGTGTGCGTGTGTATATTTTTATATATATCCTTATACTACACTAATTGTGCAAGATTTAGCTTTTTATGCTTTTGAAAAAGCATGGACAAGCAGTAATGAATTGTCTTGATAAACGTAATATAGTTATTTTTCTTACTTAACTGATTTTTCTTTTTTCCCATTTGTCGTACTTGTACTATGCCTGCTTTCTGGTATACAGCAATATTGATTGTGTCCATGAAGTAGTAAGCTGCAGCCTGCTAATGAAGTTGAGTAAATATGCACTGGAGAATAATAACAAATAATATGAGAGTTTATTTCTAGTATATCTTTCCCCAAATGCTAAGATGTTGTTTTAATAGGTGTAAAATAGATGTAATCAATTTTATTGTAAAAGCATTTCAGAAGTGTAGCAAATAAAGTTCAAAAGGGTAGTGCCACAAAAAATGTTTTATTGCTGAAATACTGTCGAACTTCCAGTACTTGGGTGCCAGCATCCAAAATAGTTATCCTGAGAACTCTCACTGAGCCACTGCCTAACCCAAGAGTCATCAACGTTCCCTTTGTGTTTAAAGGTCTACATCTGGGTGTTCCTGCACTCTCTGTCCTGGTGATGCTGAGCTTCTAATGTATTCCTAACCCATATTGATATCCATCAATTGTGTGGTCCTTTGGTCCTTCCCCTATCTTGTCAGGGGAAGCCTGATCCATGAGGCATGCTCCAAGCAGAAGGCAAGGTAGGCAGAAGGCAAAGTTGCGCTATTAGACTAAATCAGACATGCATACAGTTTCATCAGCAACAGCTTACTTCATCACATGCTATGGAGGGACTGCAGGGAGTAGAGCTTCCAAATAGAAAGGAGTGATTTGAACACAAAAGGTAGGTAAGGGGAGGCCTTATGACTGGGCTCTGTCTAAAGAACAGAGAGGGGAAGAAGTGTCTCTTTTTTTTTTTTTAAATATCCCATACTGATTAAAACAGTCATTCAGAATGTGAAAGACCTGAGTGTAGTTTCCTGCTGTCTCAAGCCTACATCTCTTGCCTGTTGAGAGGATGACTTGGCAACCACGCTGGAGGCTATTCTGTGTTGAGGGTACTCTTACTGTGGGAGCTGTTTCAGGTTCCTTAAGAAGAAATGGCATTTCAATAGGTCAGAAAGGCAGTCATGCTCACAGTCTCCCTAGTGGTTACATGGTGAGAACAGAAACCTGGTTTAGAATCCTGCTTCAAGGAATAAAAGTATTTTATCCAGTGGCTTTAATTTTAAAAGCTTAGTATCATAGCACTTAGGGCTGGAAGGGACCTAAACACATCATCAGGTCCGAACCCTTGCCCCAGGCAGGAACCCCAGCCAAATATCTGTCCAGCCTCCTCTTGAAGACCCCCAAGGTAGGAGAGAGCACCACCTCACTTGGGAGCACATTCCAGAGCCTGGCAGCCCTAACCGTAAAGTAATGTTTCCTGATGTCCAGCCTGAACCTTCTCTCTAACAATTTGTGGCCATATTCCTAGTTCCCCTGGGTGGTGCCCGGGGGAAACAGAGCTTTCACCAATTCCCGCTTGTCTTCCCTGATGAGTTTGTAAATAGCCACCAGATCCCCTTCTCTTGTGGACGCTGAATAAGTTTAAGCCTTTTAGCCTCTCTTTGTAGGGCCTACCCTGCTGTTTCTTGACCATGTGAGTGGCCTTCCTCTGGTCCCTCTCAATGTTAGCCCCATCCCTCTTGAAGTGCGGTGCCCAGAACTGGATGCAGTATTCCAACTGCGGCCTGACCAATGCCACACAGAGGGGAAGGATCACTTCCCTGGGACCTGCTTGTGATGCATCTGTAGATGCATGACAAGGTGCGGTTAGCCTTACTGGCTGCTGCTTCGCATTGGTAGCTCATGCTTATCCTGGAGTCAAACAATGATTCCAAGATCTCTTTCTGCCACCATTTTGACAAGAAGGGTGTTCCCCAGCCTATAGGTGTGTTGCTGGATCCTTCTCCCTAGATGCGCAGTACCTTGCACTTGTCTGTGTTAAATTCCAGCTTATTCTCATCCACCCACCTCTGTAACCTGTCTAGATCTAGCTGGATTCTGTGCCTCCCCTCTAGTGTCCCTACCTCGCCCCACAACTTGGTGTCATCAGCGAATTTGGACAGTGTGCATTCCATACCCACATCCAGATTGCTGATAAAGATGTTGAACAGTACAGGCCCCAGGACTGAGCCCTGGGGGACTCCACTGTCTACATCCCTCCAGGTCAAAAACAACCCGTCCACCACCACTCTCTGGGTGCGACCGTCTGCCAATTTGTCACCCATCTGACTGTGTAGGCATCAGTGCCACAGTTACAGTCAAGTTTTTTTAAGAGCGTGTGGTGGGAAACCATGTCAAAGGCCTTCTTAAAGTCCAGGAAGATAACATCTACCCCAACACCCTCATCCAGGGTCTTTGTGATCTGATCATAAAAAGAAACTAGGTTAATCAGGCAGGACCTGCCTTCAGTGAACCCATGTTGGTTGCCCCTGAGTATTATCTCCCCTGCTGGGCCCTTGGAGATGTGCTCCTTGATAATTTTCTCAAAGGTCTTCCCAAGGACCTGAGGTAAGACTGACTGGCCTGTAATTGCTGAGGTCCTCTTTTCTCCCCTTCTTGTAAATGGGGACCATGTTGGCCCTTCTCCAATCCTCTGGTACCTGGCCAGTGCCCCATGAGCACTCATAGAGCTGTTCCAGGGGGCCTGGTATGACCCCTGTCAATTCCCTCAGCACCCTCAGGTGAAGAGCATCTGGACCTACTGATTTAAACATGTCCAGCCCCTCCAAAAGTTCCCTAACTGGGTCGTCCCTGACCCTAGGCATGGTAGTGCCTCTCTCTCCTTGGTCTGTCCTCAGTTCTAGTGGGAGAGATGTCCTGATTCTTGTTCAGGAATATGGAGGCAAAGAATTTGTTAAAGAGGTCAGCTTTTTTGTTTGCCACAATCACCAGATTGCCAAGCCTATCCTGTAAGGGCCCCATGTTACCCTCTTCTTACTTCCTATGTATTTGAAAAAGGACTTTTTATTATCCTTAATTCTGGTTGCTAGCCCTAGCTGCTCCATCTCTGCCTTAGCCTTCCTAACAGCCTCCCTGCAGTCCTGAGCAATGGAGGTGTGATAGCCCCTTGCTTCCACTGTTTGTACACCTCCTTTTTTGCCCTCGGGCATCTCTGGATGCCTTTGGGGAGTCATGGGGTTTTCTTAGCACTTCTGCCCCCCTTGGTGTGCATTGGGACTGACTCCCTTTTAGCTCGGAGGATCGTCTCCTTGAGGAACAACCACCCGTCTTGGACTCTGATCTCATTGAAGCTCTGAGACCCCAGTTCCTCTCCTACTAATCTTCTTAGCTTACAGAATTCAGCCCTCCTGAAGTCGAGGACCTCTGCCTTGCTGCTTGCTTTCACCACCCTGCGCTGGATAGTAAATTCCAGCAGGTGATGATCACTGTCGCCCAGGTGGTCGAGTACCCACAGATGACCCACCAGGTTGTCGTCCGTGGCAAGGACGAAGTCCAGCAAAGCATTTCTTCTGGTGGGACTATGCACCTCTTGGGTTAGGTGGAGGTCCTGTATCCTGGCTAGGAACCTATGTGAGTGGTTGGGCCTGGCTGACTGCTCCTCCCAGCAGATGTTTGGGTAGTTTAGGTCACCCATGACAACCATATCCATTGACTTTACTGCCTCCGTGAGCTGACCAGCTCGTCCCACTGGTGAGGCGGTCTGTAGTAGACGCCCACTATCAAGTCCCTTTCCCCATGCCCCCCTTGCATAAGCTTGTGAGTGGCTTCGTGTTCAAGGCCCTTTATATGTGATTATCATTTTTTTTAATAGCCTTATACATAGAAAGAAATGGGGCCCAGGTCTTAAATCAGGGGCGAGGTCTCTTATCACTCCTTTCCTAGGCATTTCCTGTTGGGCAGCTGAGGCAACTCTGATCAACTTCCTGATCTGGTGTAGATTCCTTGTGAGACTCAAGTCCTTTTGTGAATTACCCAGAGGCTTGGTATAGAAAATTTTTAGAGTATTTTTTTTATTCCTTACTTTTTAAGGAAAATACCATACTTTGTATTCCCACAGTTCAAAATGTGGTGTAGTGTGTTGAAGAATAACTAAATTATAACAGGTGTACAGTTACTTAGGACAAAATTAATTGAAAAAAACATTTTACCCATCAACCGTGTAATTTTCAATATGTATTCTGTCATTTCTTGGCATAAGTAACTTTTTAAGTAATTATGACCATTAGCTTTTTCAAGAAAAGAGAGTAAACAGGATGTGACAAATTGCAAATAAAAATGAAAAGCTAGAAGTGTTATTTGTATCAAAGTTATATGCCTTTTAAAAACAAATTTCAACTATTCCAATTATCTGTGGAATAGTAAAAAGAAATAATAAAAAAATTCTAAAATCTTAATAATTAATAACACTTGATTTTATGCTTCCATTACAAAACAAAATGAAAAAATACTCCAGAGGCAAACTTACTAGACCGGATTTTACTCTGTACTTAATCCTCCTCCTTTGCCACAAATTGTTGTCTGCATGCAGTACATGACCATTCTACTTGCTTTGCCTTTTCCTTTGCTTATAAGTATTAGAATTAGCTAGTGAGTCATGTGCACATGTCCGGTATGGTCCTAATCATGGGCTGGTCCAGGATTTTGAAAAAAGGGAGATGGTATGGCACATCTTCACATAAAACAGGCAGGGGAGATTTGCAACTTATGGACTAACCAAAGTGTGTGTGTGTATCTAATGCACACTTTTCACAAGTTGGAAAAGAAACTAGTTTTACTAATATGCTATATTACCCTGTTAAAGATCAAAACAATATACATTTATTGGAATGTGCACTAATTTGTTAGATAATAAGTTTAAAAAACACAACAAACTATTTTTTGACTTCTTGCCTAATGTTAAACTAGTGCTCTAGTCATAGTTAAATGTATGTCTCTTATTCAGATTTGTAGAACAAAATCTAGCTTTCCTGAGCATGTGGACAGTGCCTGAGTATTTTGCGCTCAGCCATTTCTACACCAGAGTTAATATTGCCACACCTGAGTTAAGGTTTTTAGCTACAGCTAAAAGTAGTTTGCAGGGCTGTGAAGTAGAAAAGAGATATTGTTAGGAATGTCTAACAGACAACACAACTGCAGAAAAAAGGACTGTTTGAATAGTGGAATGTTGGAATAGTTTAATTTCAAGACCATCTAAATGCACACAGGGTCATTAACGCATGTGAAGTGAAGACAGATTAGCCACATTAAGGTAGATTATTCGAGGATCCTGGTTATCTCGGTTTAAAAATATCAAGTTCTTTGATTAAAAATCCCCAAATCTGTGTTTTTCCATGATTAAAATGAAACACCACTACAGTATAACCTCATAAATCTGGATGCCAAAAATTCAGAATTATCAAAAATCTGGCACTTCCCCTATGACTGAACTCAGTGGTAAAAGGCCACCTCCATATCTGTGTTTTGATGAAATTTAACAGTTTTAAAGATGTGGCTAAACTCTAGGATTTACTAAGTCTTTAGGTCCTGGTGAAGAGTCTGTGGGCTAGGAGCTGCTTTCTCCTCTGGACACATTGCACAAGGAGTTTCTTGCCCTTATTTTTGGATATGAAGAAGGGGACAGCCTGTGAGCTGCAGTCTCTGAACTGCCATAGAGATATTTGGCATTTCGGTTCCATTGTGCTAGTTTCTGTAGAGAAGTATGAATACCAGACTTGCTGCAACCAGTCACTCTAGATTTGGGAACCCAGCACTGTGTCAGATTACACTTAGAAGGTTATTGTAGATGGGAGGGCTAGGTATTGCATCCTGACTTCCTATCCAAGAAGCTTCTGGGAGCTTTGGTTGCTTGGTAGCTATGAAAATCAGGCTATGTGTGTTTTTATGTTTGGAAGTTTCAGTTTTTTGTGAATCGGTAGTCTAAGCTCCTGTGCTCTAGTGGTGTGTATTACCCGGGCTTAGTTGGCTAACATTGTATTTTCTGTAACCTAGTTGCATTCCCCTCCTCATCCCCATCCCTCTTATGTGAGTCCCTTGCTCGGGTGATTTGTATTTCTGTACTGGCTTTGTCATCTTGCTGGATTCATAACTCTTAACATCTACTAATAAAATTCAATTTGTTTATCAGATATTGCAGGAATATAACAATTTATAAGCAATTCAGTATCAAGGCCGTATGCCAAATTTAGAGCTTGGGTTGATATCCAGAACAAAACGTTACTGTCCATATATCCTGTAGGTAAATTAACTTCTTCCTCTTGTAAGTGTGCAGATTCCTTCCCCCCCCCCCATTTGACTAGTTGTTGGATCAATTTAGCTGATTTAAGTTTGACATGTTTTACTTGGCTGTTTCTGAGTAAAATGCATGCAAGCTCAGTTGTGAAGGTGATCTAATGAAAAGCAGGTATTTTCAAATAAAACTTATTTTGGTCCTTAAATTCTCTTCTAGTAGCTGTTTTAATTCCTGATGGATGAAATCATGATAAGCAGGCTACTAATACCAGTTTCTTGGCACATCTAGGTAAAATTATTCAGACACAAATGTCCTTTTGGAGTTCATTGTAAGGTTTAGTTTTGATTTTGTCGTAGTGGTAAATAGTATTGTATAATATAAAGTATTGATATATACAAGGACTGGTAAATATTTCATTTATTGCATCAAACAGGCATTACCAGGTAAGTGTATAATAGCAGTGATTTACTTAGCAAGTCTCCTTGTCTGTATGGGGAAATAACCTGGAATAGCTATTGCACTATAGCTATTTCACGTTAGATCCTTCCTGAAGTAGAATGAGTTAAACTGCAAAAGACACCATTAGTGAAGAATACAAATATCTATGTCGCGAGTTAGTGGAGGATCATTATTGCACTTTGAATGTGCGCTCTAGCTTAGCTTTCAATACTTGATTCTGTAGGCAAGTACTAAGTTTATCATTTCATCATGAATTTGTTCATCTGTGCCCCCAGCATTGTGCCATATTTTTGTAGGTAACAAAATCTTTTGAAAAGTAGTAAATCCTTTTAGATCCAAACTTGTTTTAAACAATGCTTTCAGTTTAGTTGAGGCAGTCAAGACCTTCAAATGTGGGTACATTAGCAGATTTTTCATATCAAAATACCTTGTTTTAAACTATTCCATTTTCCCATTCCTGCCAAGAGCTGTAGTACTGTGTTTAAAATTGCTACTGTATTTTTTTTTTAACTGTTGCTTGTTTTGATTTTTCAAATACTCTCTGTGTTGGCTTAACTCTGCCCCCATTGAAATTTAGTGGGAAATCTTATAGAGGCATCAAGTAGTTACATCAACAAACACTAAGGACTTTAAAAAAAAATCTCATCCCGAAACAACAAAAATCAGTTTAAAATGTATTACTTTTGGCCTCTTCAGGATTATGTTCACAGTTTAGGATAAACATGAAAAAGAAGAATAATGAGGAAGACCATTTCTTTGACTAGTGACTTGTATTCTTTGCTAGAAGTTTACATCATCTTACATAATTCAAACTTATTCTTATAGTGTCCTATTTCATCACATTAAGTATCAAACCTGAATGTACGATTTCCATCTGTTTCAGGAAAATAAGTGGTTTTAAATGGGTTGTATCTTTACTGTAAGCTAAGTGGATAGTTTCTGTTCTTGTCAAAATGCTGTTTTATATTTTTACCTATACAAATGCTAGTGAAAAGCCAAAGTAATGAGGCCTAATAGTTATTTGGTATAGCTTTAATTTATTATTATAAACAAGCTGTAACAAGGAGGATGAAAAATACTTATGGCCTGGTTTTGCTTGCTGTTATGGAAAACTCTTCTAGGAAATGGTAATGTGTCCTCTGGCAGTCTTAGAATTCTAGAGGCTTATAGAAAGATTCTGTTGTATTCTAATAGTATCTTATACTGGTCTGTGGGGAGGGGAAGTAGGGAGAAAGGAGCTGCAGACAGAAAATGGCAGGAAGCCCTGGCATCCTGAAGCATGGGAGGTGGGGAGGGGCTGGGAAGATTTTTTTTCAATGGAGCATTGCGCCCCCTCCCTCACTGCCTCCTGGCTGAGGGGTTCAGATGGCAATCCATCAATCTCTGGGAGGGGCAGGACTTCTAAGACCCTCTGCCAGGGGTGGGGAGGGGGGAGGCACCATGATCTGCCACAAAAATGGTGACCAACACTGCTGAACTGCAAAACTGAGAGGCAGCTGCCCTGAATTTAGCAGGTCCCTGCTTATAATTCGGAATTTCTTTAGAATGCCATTAGTTTAATTGCTTTCACAGTTGATTAGACCTTTATGCAAGGCATCAGGGTTTCTTTCTTTCGTAAGCTTTCTTTTGCTTGTGCCCTTGATCACCAGCAGATAACTGCCAACCCACAATAATCTGGGGAACAATTTTCAGGGGGGTTTTTTTTCCAGTGAAAAAGTCAAGTCAGTACCTCTGCTTTCTTTAGAGTTGATATGAGTAGACTTGTTTAAGAGAGCATCTCCCTCTCCCTTTCAAAATCCATCTTGTAGTAGAGATGATATCTTTTATTAGACTAACAAGTCCTGGTTGCCTTTTCAATTCCTAGCACTCATGGTTGTGTATCACTTCAGTGATCTTTTTGTTTTTAGATTTGTTTTAGACAAGCTCCACTGGAGTGGCGTGGGGCCAGCCTACAGACCAGATCTCATGGATGGGGTCCTTCTTCAGGCCTGCTCCAGCATGGAGTCAATGCAACCGATATGGCTGCAGAGCAACCCTGTGTACCAGTTACACATGCTAGTCTGCCCTACGTGCTGGATCTAGCCACAGTTCAACTTCACCTGCCAACCTGAGCCCATCTGCCAGATCTGGCTGCAGCTTGACCCCACATGCAAGCTCAGCTTCTTGCAAGCTCAACTCCTTTGATGCATAGGGCTGAGCCAGCATGTGCAGTTGCTCTGCAGCTGGGTCTGGTACACAGGGTTAGTCTACGGCTGCATCCCATCTGCCAACAATTGCACAGGTATTACACGTCTGATATGCCAACGATTACATTACTAGTCATGGATTTAGTTATTGCTTTTTAAATTTCAAATGGACTATATTTTAAAGCATCTTTTGGACTTTTTTTCCTCCTTGACATAGCTTTTATTGAAATTAAAAAAAGAATGCCATCATGTCCCAGTGTACATGAAAAAGCATCCTTTTATTGGCTAAATATTACATTTAATAAAAGTGTGCAGAGCTAAGCATTTCAAGGATTTGACTGCAAAGGTCAAACTTCTAAGGAGATTTCATTTCATTGTGTCATTAACAGATGTTGTTCTGAAATGTTATCTTTTCATTTTTACTGTATAAATTACTGGTAGAATTATATTTGAAGTAAATTCTTTTTCTACTGCATAATTTTTCTTTTTCCAAGAAACTTTTTAAAAAAAAAATCTTTGTATGAAACTCTCCATAGCAGAATGCTGCAAGGGTTTGAGTGTGGAGTTCTAAGGGAGATCAATGTGTACACTGTATTTTCACGCATATAACCTGAGCCCTGTAGACCCGCTGAAGAAAATTGGGGTGCACATTATATGTATGGAAAAATGCTCCCCACAGGTCTTAAAATTTGGTGATAGTTTAGGGTGGAGACCTGGGTCCTTGGCCTCATAGCCCTGGCAGGTGGGGGCTCCCTCTGGCAGGACTGGGGGGGCCAAGGCCTGTGGGTGGGGGGCAAGGGACACATGAGCAGAGCTGTGGGGCTGTAGTGGAGGGAAAGAGGGACACCATCAGGGTTGTTGGGGGATATAGTGGCGGGGGGGGAAAGGGGCACCATGAGGGTCAAAATCACCTGTCAAAATCAGACGGTCCTGAACCTGGCTTTCCATACCTCAGAAAATTGCTCTAGCCATCATACTAGGGATTATTATAGGGTCTTTGTCCCTCTTTCCTGCACCTGTGTGAAAATTTCAAGATGTCTCAATTTTATTTGTGAGAACTATTTTTCACCCAGCCCTACTTAACATGGCAGTTCTCCAAAAAGCTGTGGCTAGAAGACACAACACAGCTGTAAAGAAAGTTAAGAATTTCTTATGGCGAATAAATGGTCATATGCAGGATCTTGACATTATAACAGGGCATATAGGCATAGTCTCTGTTTCTTTGGTGAACAGGTCATATTTGCAGAAAAACCTCCTTTATCAGTTGTCATTGTTTATTGCATAGTGGCACATCAGTGAAGTGCAAACTAAGTTTTTTGATAAATTAAAGTAAGATTAAAAATCTGCATTTGTTGTAGGCATCACATCTTGCTAAATACCCATTGGCACTTCTTTCTTAGGTCAGGACAAGTCAACTACAAGTTTATCAGATATCTGAAGGTGTCTCACCAGTAATAAGGAACCTCTTTTAGAATGGTTAAAACAAAAATTCCTTTTGATCCTTTTAAATGGAGGTTTATATATGTATGACCTCTGCAGTTTTTCATAATTCAGTTGTTTCAAAAAGAAACATTTTTACGATATAAGAAGCCATAATGTTGCAGCAATTATTTGTTCACTTGGACGCAGCGTTATTCAGCTTAATAATAATGGTGTATTACTACCTTGTAATTTTTTTTTCTTTCTTATAAGGATCTCCTCCTAGCTACCACAAGCACATAGGGCACCTATACACGTCAGCGAGGCTGCTATGACACATTGTAATTACAACGCATCAGAGCAGACTTGATTAACTGAGTCTGCTGGAGTGTAGTAATTACCACATTCCAGCGGACTTCAGTGTCACGCGCATCAGTGTCCCCACACTGAAAAATGGCAGCAGGGGCACTTTAACTAAAGCTTGTTCAACAAGCTTTAGTTAAAGCACCCCTACTGCCATCTTTCAGCATGGGAATGCTGATGCACATGATGTTCTAGGTGCTTTAATTAGAGTGCCTCTCTAATTAAAGCACCTATCCACCTCCTGGAGCATATGTATAAATTCCCATAGTGGCTCATGAAGGAATAATAGAATGGGGAAGAAGTATTTATGCCTACAGAACTCATGGTATATTTTTATTTTCTGTGGTATGATGTCCCTTATCATTGCAGACTACTGCCTACGTTCCTAAACATTTTATTAAAAATATTTAAAAAATAACATTTCAATAGACGAACACCTTGCTGGGGTCGTTTGGCCCCAGTACTTTTTCCTGCTGTGGCAGGGGGTTTGGACTTGATGACCTGCTCAGGTCCCTTCCGACCCTACCAACTATAACTATGAATACCAGGCAAACTTAGAATATGCCAAAATATGCAGTATTCATCTGTTGTACTGTACATATGCATTACAGTACATTCTTTAATTATATTGTGTTTTATTTTTTGCTCCCTATCCCCCCTCTCCCACCTGAGGATCCCTGGTTCTGTCACTGCACAGAATTTACCTTGCCCAGTCTGAATGTATAGTTATTCCCTACATTTTATGGACTGACTACATGTAGTCCTGGTGTTAACCTTGCACTGGTTTAGCACTCGGATTTAGAGTACATTGATATTTGGAGCACACATAGCTAGCAATTGTTGTGTAGCTGCCTTGGTATGTGCTTTCACAGGGTTTCATAGAATCATAGGACTGGGAGGGACCTGTAAGATCATCAAGTCTGGTCCCCTGCTGTGGGCAGGAAATTGTTGGGCTCAGACAAGCTCAACAAGGTGCCTATCCAGCATCATCTTGAACACCTCCAAGAGAGTGACTGCACCACCTCTGCTGGAAGTGTGTTCCAGATTCTGGTGACCCATATAGAGAAAAAGTTATTTCTTATGTCCAGCCTGAATTTACCCTCTGTTAGTTTATGCCCATTGGTCTTCATCCTCCCTTGAGGTGCCTTCCTGAAGAGTTGCTCCCCTAGTTCTTGGTGCTTACCCTGACGTACTTGTAGGTAACTATTAAGTTGCCTCTCAGTCTTCTCTTACTCAAACTGAATAGGCCCAGTTCCCAGAACATGTTGTCATAGGGCCTATCTTCCATGCCTTTGACCGTTCTTTGTACCCTCTCAAGCTTATCCACATCCTTTTTGAAGTGAAGTGCCCAGAGTACTCCAGCTGAGGCCTCACCAACACCGAATAGAGAGGAAGGAACTCCTCCCTGGATCTATTGGCCACACGTTGGCTGATGCATGCCACAGTTCTATTTGCCCTTCTGGAAACCTCATCACGCCTTTGGCTCATTAATCTTTTGGTCGATCATGACCCTCTGGTTCTCGTTCAAATGGTGTTCTAGCCAATGGACCATCACCCATTGTGTAGTTATGTTGAGGGTTCTTCCTAGCCAGCTGAAGGACTTTGCACTTCTCATTGTTAAACCTCATCTAATTTTATTCTGCCCATGAATCCAGTCTGTCAAGGTCATCCTGAATCTTTTCCCCATCCTCTGGTATGCCCACGTTTCCCCATAGCTTGGTATTGTCCGTGAATGTAACCATTGAGCTTTCTACCCCCCCCCGTGTCCAAGCACTGGTACCTGGGGGACACCACTAGAAATGGGCCTCCAGGGTGATGCCATCCCATTGATTACAGCTCTCACTACTAGGTGGTAAAGGAATTGGTAATTGTTTATTTATATTGAGCAAATGGTTACCCTAGAATGGAAAGGAATAGACAATAGCTACACTGGTGTAGTTTTACATTTGATATTTCATGGATTCTAGTAAGAGTTATGCAGTACATCTGTCTACGCCAGATTTATGCAGTAGTCTGCTGGTCTACACCAGTGTAAATGTATGTTGCACAGTGCCAGCATGTTCTATCTTAGTTTTCAGGCCCAGACCTTTTGCTGCACAACCTTTAATTGGATATAGAACTATTAATCTCCTCATGGGCTTTTCTGTGGTGGCAGCACTGTGGTATTCAAGGGCTTCACAACTAATGCGTTTATTTTCATGACAGCCCCGTAAGATGAAGGGATGGTATTATCCCTGTTGTACAGATTGGGAACTGAAACAGTAAGACGTGAACGTAATAAGTGTGCAATAACTTTGGATGCCCAATTTTAGATGCCTGTGTCCTGACTTTTTTTAATGTGTTTTGAATTTCATAGTAAATAGATCATTTTGGTCTGATTATCAACAGATATCTGTTTTATTTGTTGGTAAGTTGAGAATTTCCTGTAGGACAGGGCTGTCCAACTGGCAGCTCATGAGGGATTAACATGTGGCCTGTGGGTTCCTGTCTGGCTGCCAGTACCTCCTTGTGCCCCCCCCCCTTTGCTCCTGTAGCTGTGGAGTCTGGGGTCTCTGGGGCATTGTAGCGCTGTAGGAAGGAGCACAGTGAGATTGCTTTCTTGGTAGCAGTGATGGGGAGGAGCAGAAGCACTTGTTGCTGATATAGTGGTAGTTTGAGGGCTTGTGCTGCCCATGAGATACAGGTCCCAGGAAGCCCTTATAGCATATAGCCCACTGGTGTGGCGTGATGCTTCCAGCTACTCTAAAGTTGAACAGATCTAGTGTGGGGAATGAAATGGACACTTCTGGAAGAAGACAGGGCTGTTATGTGTTGCCAGTTTGAGTACTGCCATGGACAACTGGATTCTACTCCTGTGTTTATCGAGTTTGTGCATGCTGCTGAGCACATCACTTTACTGGAACTTAAACGGATTGCAAATAATTGTGTTGCCCTTGACTTTCTGGCACTCAGTCTGAATTGTGCAGAACCACTCGGCATTCACAAGTGCAGCTTACGTCAGAGAGATCTGTATACTAAATGAGGCGCTATAAAAAAAAAAAAAACAAGTGAAGTGAAAAAATCAGGATATAGGCATCTCAGAAATGATCATGTGATGAAAAGTGTTGTCATAGGGTAGCTCAAAGAGCTGCTATAAGTAAAGTACCTGCAGCATTATCTGTATTCAGCATCCCATGCTTCAAAATGGCAGCGGGGGGCACTTTAACTAAAGCTTGTTCAATGAACTTCACTTAAAGCACCCTTGCCACCATTTTGAAGGACAGGGACTCTGCATACACATGACACGGAGGGTGCTGGAGCATGTTAATCAGCTGCGATTCGTTAACTGTGATTACTCTAATTAGCATGTGTCAGAGCAGACATCTGGTATGTGTACAGGTACCACTAGTGTGCCTGTTTTAATGTAACTGCCTGTATACATTTAAAAATAAAATTTCTATATTCGCTTTTTATTCTGTAGAATCTTATTGAATTTCACATGGCTCATTGAGCATGATTTGGATCTCTTAGATCCAAAGTATACACCTCTACTATTTGAGTTAATGGAATACTGGTAGCACTAGTAGCCTGTCTTCCTCTCTGGATTTCCCATCAGAGCTGATGGGGAAGCACTCCTTGCTAGTTGGTAACAGAGATATTTGTTGTGTGAAAGAGTCCTCATGCTGGATTCAGTCTCCAGTTATGTAGAATATTTTCCGAAGGCAAACTGCAGACCTCATGCCTTTCTACAGCTCAGCTGCATGAGCATGGGACAGAGCTGCCTAACATATATAATGCCTGAGATTAAGAAGCCCATGGTATAACAGAAATGCAGGGGACTTTTGCCAGTGGCAAATTTGCAGCTTAGGGAACACCAGCATGTGTGGAGTGTGTGGTGCTGAAGATGGGTCTGTGGTGCTGCATACCACATATCCGTGCTCATCTGGACCTGCTCTACCAGTTTATATCTTTTAGCATGAAATTAACGTATTGTAAATTTGAAGCTGTGCCTCCACTTTGGTGCAAGTGTTTTTCTCTTCCTATTTTGTTGCCTCTATTGTGTGCTGCATCTTTCTATTTCATGTACATTTTTTACCTTAGTAAGTATGAAAGCTTCTGATCAATTCTGCAATTGAATAATAAATGCTGTATAATGGCTCAGTATGCCTAGAATTCAAAGTAGTAGTAGGAAACATAATGTGGATGGGCTGAAATAATAAAATCTGATCATTCTTCTAAAGTGAAATCAAAATGTAGTTTGTTACCTATTGAGTAAGTGTAATTCTTTTCTAAAGTACAGAAAATCAGGTGTTTAATTTTTTTTTTTTTATTCTTAAAACTTTCTGTGTACACATGTGTGTGTGTGTATAATATAATTGGAGGAAGCACTCTGTATTGTAAGGTAGGACATTGAGTATGAACATTCAAACAAAGGGGGTGTTGTGATTTTTTTTTTTTCCCCCCAATCGGAATATATAAATCATTTGCTTAGTTTGCCTGAAACCGGTGAAAGGATAAGATTTAGAGTGTGTCTGCACGTTCATTTGCTGTAATTATGGTGTATTAAGTTTAGTACCTGTAATGACAGGTACTAACAATGCACCATAATTGGTGCTACTGCGCATTAGTGCAAACAAACAGTGTTTTTGTGATGTTAATGCACAGTAAATTAAATCTACTACTAATTTGCAGTTGATTACATCTCCTGTGCTTTAGCATGGGTTTTGCCCACTGCACTATACACAGTAGAATTAGTGTACTGTGCTCGAAGCATCTAATGTAGACGTGCCCATAGACAGGTAACTTTTCATTAAGTGGACAGCTTAAAACAAAGACCAAAAGGACCAAGTAATGAGGAAATAAAGTAATATTAACTAAAACTTACTTTTTATCATATGATATTCAGCATTAATGTATCTACTTAGGCATAGGCATATGAGGCTTGTATATTGTGCTCTTTTTTCAAATTGCATGTCTTTATTTGTATAGAAACTTGTAGATTTTGAATGGTAATGAACTGTTTAGAAGGACGCAGAAACATCTTCTTTGGCTTTCAGGATTGTTGGTTGTTTCTTCTTTGGCTTTGTGTTTCAGAGTCTATTATTCATATTTAAAATGCATTTTATAGACAGGGACATTCACAATGATCACTTCTTTAATTATATGCTTTTAAGTATTATGTATGAGCAGAGCAGGATTTTGTTAAAGAAGTTTAATATGAATTTGAAAAATATGATGACGTGCTTGGGAAGTAGATTGGTTTGACTTGAGATCTTAGCTTTAGGCAAGTGCAGACCTGATATACTTCTCATCCTGCTAATAGCACTAAGGCATTTGAGGCCAATCCCTTTGAAAGGTTTTAATGGAACAGGCTTGCCCTGCGAGCATTTGCGGGAAGTTCTTATAGTTCCTAAATGAACAAGCTAGTGCCATATTATTAATTGATGTCTTTTGTCTTTACTATAATCTAGATAAAGCAGCTATGCCTATTCACATGCTAAAAATCATCAGTGGAGCACCTGAAACGGCACTACCGAGCCACCTGCAAAGAGTGGATTCAAAATATCTGCAACTGGGATGTGATCATGCCAACAAATACTTTAAGGTAACTATTTAGTATCTTCCATACTTTCTGGTAAATGTACCAAGAATGTGTAGGTTCTCACTGAATAGTTCCTCTGCTTTTATTTCTTCCCTGGACTAAGGAATAAATTAGTATAAATGGCTATGTAGAGTTCACACACCTTGGCTAAAAACATGGCAACACTAAAGCATGTGAGAATTTTGCCACTGATTTTTTTTTTTTCACCTCTTGTATTCATTATCTATGTAGATTTAAGTCTAAAGATTTCAATTTTAGACACTGCAAATGTATATACAACTTCTAATTCGTACAGAAAACTGCAGCATATGAGGGATTTCAGAGTTTGATTTTAAAAAAACAAACAAAAAGCTCCCACAAACCCTAAATAACAGTACTCTGGATAATAATCAGTTTTCTGGTCTGGTGACTTTTAAAGGTGTATTTCACATTTCTTGTATGAAGAAATACAATCTCCCAGTTTTATGAACAGACAATTCTAATAGCAGCTACCACATCAAGATATGATTGTTTTTTCTCTTTAGTCCCTCACTATAAAGCATACCACATTTTATAATAATGGCATTCAGTTGCCTGGTAGTTATTTTAAACTGGGACTGTTTTACAAGAGTTGAGAAGTTCACATTTAGGCATGTGTTCTCAGCTTTAGGCACAGAGTTTAAGTGAAAGAGGGAACTAGTGTTTCAGACCTTACACTGAGGAGTTCATCTGAAGTTTATGTATAAGGCCTGTAACTATGCTTATCATTTCTTTTTAAAATATATCTTCCAATCACATGTCTGTACATGTAATTTTAAATCTTTTTTTTATTACTTCCAATACTTGGAAGATCAGAATCAAAACCCCAGACTTCCATTGTGTCCACTTTTGAGAGAGGATTGCTAGATTTCCTGCAGCTGTATTCATACAGTTCAGACTTTCAGTCAGTGTTTTACTTCTTGTGCATCTGCAAAGAAGGGCCTGACAAGTGGAGGTGGACCAGTCACTGTGAGGTGTGGATAAGAATGAACTCTGGGCTTGAGAGTGAGCTCTGGATATGGATTGACCTGTTTCTTAGTGAATAAGAATAATTAGTGAATAAGAGTGAATCCACTCTTTAATTAGTGAATTAGTGAATAAGAGGAAATAAATAATTCTGGGTTTGTGTTCTGGTTAGTTACCCTTTGTTGTGATGGGACTGATTATACTCCTAAAAATCTCCATATTAAGTAACTAACTAACCTTATTCAACTTAAGTGTCAGTGGTTCCACAAGCTCTTTTGACAGCTTTTTCCACTCGGGTTAAATGCTGGAAAACAGTACTATGTTTTCCCTGATGCACTAAAAAACCACTATGACTTCTTTCATTCTGGTTAGCTAGTGGGAATAACTGGCCTGCCCTGTAGCAAGACTGTGCATCTTTCCTCCTCTGTCCAAGGTAGTTTTTCTATACACTGAGCAGAGCTAATTCTCTTGAATAAACCACAGACTTAACTTTCAAACTTTTTTGTTTCGTCCTCTAAATTTCTCTCCAATTTTTTATTTTTTTTAAAAGATCTCTGTATTCAGCCTGCACAGCATGAATGAATAGCATACTTTCCTTTTTTTAAAATAGTAGAATATTTTGGGGTGACATTCTTTTAACAAAGTGCATTAATGTATATTTGTATTGTGAATGGCATCATAGCTCATTGTTGTAATTCCAGGCTTTCATCTGACTTTACTACAAATCTAGTTTCATTATAAGAAGTGGGGGTTTTTTTGTGTTTTTTCCCTATAGCCACTAAAGCATTTGCTGCCTTTGCTGCTTTCACATTGACTGATTCAATAGATGATCCGACAATCCCCAGATTTATGGAATACTGCTATTCTAGTCTGTTCCCCCAAGGATTTAAATGTTTATTCAAAGGATTATTTACTTATGTGAGATTCTTTTATTTCTTATGTTTCTGGACTCTAATTTTGATTTCATGTACAAGTTTTTATTACTTTCCTCCAAAATATTTGTAGTCTGTCATCACTTCTGAGAGTTTAATTGTCCTGCTTTAAACCACCTTTTTCCTCTGTGAATGAGATTAACTAACAGAATTTACCTTTGTAATTATTAATTTAACTACATGACCTATGTTTCAGAGGTAATCGTTGACATTAGCATGATAATTTCTGGCAGCATTCCTTGCAGAGCTAATTTCTCTACCTACACCAAACAAATTGCTCCAAACCTTTCCTAATGAAGAGTTTTGTCAGGGCATGATATTAAGTCATGCCTAATGCTCAAAAAAAAAATGTTGGATTTATGGTTTGATACATCTATAGTTTAGTGCTGCTGTGGTGACCTACAGTTGCCTAGAGGTTCATTTTAGAGTTTTTATTTTTGTAAATTATTTTTTTCTCTTCTCTCCCTTTTAGGGAACTGTTACTCTCTCCTATCCTTTAATTAAACTTGGAAATGGAACAGATTCTTTCAAGATTACACTACAAGGTATTCTGTTTAAACATAGCATTCTTTATTTTTCCTGAAATTACTAGGATATCTTTAAGGTTTTGCTATGCCAGTAATAATAATAAACAGTGATTAAAGAGCTACTTTAGCATGTTTAGCGCAATAAAAACTGTCTCTTTCTCCTCAAACAAGTAGTATTTTAAGGTTATATCACAGAATCATTAGAAAGGGCCTTACCTTAGTGATTCAGTAGGTTTCCTACCATAGAGACTTGTAGTATGTAATTATATATTGTTCCATCAATATGTTACTTGCCTGAACTGCCTTAAGAGTTTTTTTCTTCAGTTCGTAACCATGAGGAAAACTGCACAGAAAAGTTAATGGAAGTTACTGTATTTACTTGAATATAAGACAGCCCCTCCCCAGTTTTATTAGATTCTATATATGGAAAATGTTTTAAAATACTTTCCCAGGTATTGAATATAATTCTTGGAGGTCTGTCTTGAATTTGTCCCCTTTCTACTGCTACAGCAGGCAAAATAGTAGCTGGGAAGGGAAGGATGGTGGCTCTCTTGTCCTCCCCCCACCCCCGTTTTTTCCCTCTGCAGCCCCTTTCCCACTCACCTTACTGCCAGAACCTGGTGTCCCTGAGCACATAAATCTGAGGATAAATTTGAAAACACTGACTTTGAAATAAACATGCCTATAGTAGTTTGCATATAGACAAATTACTGTTGGTACCCATAGTCTTGGTTCATCCAGAATTGATGCATCTTATCTTTTTTGAAACTGCTACAGGTTTTGGTACAGGTGCTCCATAAACACTTTTCTAAGTGTCACTTTTTGTACCTACTTATATGTAGTATGAACTGTGCATGATATTAGTCCAAAGCCAGAAGGCTCAGATTTTACCATATAATTCATTAGGCTGGGCCCCAGCAGTTAACAGTGTTTTTCAAGCCATGGTGACCCCATAGCTTAGTATTGCTCAGTGTATGTTTGTACTTCAGAGACCCTCCCCCTGACCCCCTACACTCAAGGAGCCATGCTAATTAGCGCCCCCTACTCATGACTGTAACTGGGTGTCCTTTCTTGTCATGAGTTGTGGGATCGTCACAAAATTTATATGTGGAGCAACCTGGCCCGACCCCATCTCAGAGAACAGGGCTATACTAATCATACGAGACAGGCTGAGAGGAGGCAGCAGACGGATTCTGGGTAAACTGTGTGGAGCTATTTGGTGATGATTGCCAGATATTTAAAGCTGGTGAATAAACAGGGACTCATTGGAAATGAGAAAGAAAGGCAGAGCTCAGCTGTGGGAGTGAAGTGGAAGTTGAAGTGTGTTCAGTGTTATGACTCGGTATGATTTGAAAAAGTTGGCACTGAGGGTAACTGCACTCAATGGGTACTGCCATATATCTTATTTAGGTGGGCTGCACTAGCCTATTCTTCTGATAAGTTCCCATCTCCCTCTCCATGGGGGGCAGGAGGGGAGCATGTCATGCTAGTGAAGGCCGTGTTGTTACCGGTACTTCTGTACACCACACTGGTCTCCCCTTCTCCTCTTCCCTTCCGAGTCTGTTGCCCAGAGGGCCGTGTGCATTTTCTTCTGGGGCTCCTGATGGGAAAAGGTCACCAGGAAGACCTTGTACAATGACCAGAGGGCCAGGAACAGGGGCATGCCAGACATCCTCCTGTTCCTGTGGGCCAAGTATATGAGTCAGATCTGCGAGCTGGAGATGGGCATGCAATGCAGAACAGCTTGCTTGGGGGAGATATTTTGCAGGGCATATCTTGAGACACTGGGGAGTGTAAACCCTGACCAGCTTCAGGCTGTGGATCATAGATGCACCATGGTTCTGCAAGATCCAAAACCGGTGCTGCAGCTTGTACGGCCTGCAGAGCACAGGCCCCGCGACCATGAGCATCCACAAGAAGATCCAGGAGATGGTGAGGCTGAGGGACATCATGTTGCTTGTGAAACTACTCCTGGGTGATGCGTGCCAGGCCGTGTGGGAGTGCATCAACCACAAGGATCTACATCAATATCACAAGGATCTGCATAGAGATCACAAGGATTTGAACTGGCTCATAGTCCACCAAGCCCTGCCAGTGAGGACCCAGAGGCATAGAGAGGGTCAGCTGGGGAGACCCAGCTGCCTGTGGCCAAACTGCCACAGAGCCACCAAGACGATCAACCACATCCTTGGGGTTTGCACCTGCGTCAAGGAGGCATGAAAAAAGATGAAGCGGTGACTGGCGTCACCCAGCTAACCAGAGAAGTGGCGCTGTATGAACACCTTGCCATACACCTTGCCAAACATCAGGGGAAGCTGTTAGCTTGTTTCAACCCATTTGCATCCTGTGTCAGGTGTGCCCCGTGGAAAGCCAGGAACCTTCTGTACTATGTAGAGGTAGTAGGCTGTGTGAATATGGCACTAAGCAAACTCTAGATCTACTACCAGAAATCAGTAGTGGAGGATGGAGAAGACGTGGCCAAAGCCACCTGACCCAAAGACATGTGGCACAGGATCTTCCAACTTCCCCTTAGCAGGGAAGGGGGCAGTGACAGTGAGGAAGAGGAAGAAACAAATGGAACGGAAGACAGTGACAGCAGCAGCAGGTCATTCCAGGGGAGCTGGAGTGACACTGACGTGGACGACAGGTGAACTGAGTATGTGACCTCACAAGCAGGGTTGGGATGAAAGGAAAGGGTTTTCTGGAAGGGGTTGCCTGATCTGAGAGACCAGAGTTTGAGTGTGTAGCACATGGTGCGGTTATTATAATGGGTCTGGGTTGTCAGTGGGTCTTTGTACATGTGCACGGGCTGCGGTTTTTGTAACGGGTTAAGGTTTTCTTTGTGGAGTGATACTCGGAGTGTAGATATATATAACCACAGAGAGAGTGTCAGAAACATTTTTTCCAAAAAAACCCAAAACATTTCCCATCTCTATTGGCCAAATATGGGCCATGTGTTTTATGGTCCATGTTCAGTGTTGGCCTCATTTAATCAACTTCATAGTTCATTTCCATTACTGAGAACATGCTGCTTTTGGCAGCAGTTTAATATAGACAGTATTTAATGAGATTTCCTGGTAAGCAAATAAGATGAAGAGCTTTTTTCTCATGGGGGGGCGGGAACCTTGTCTCCAATATGAGTAGATATGGTATTTTTGCATGCACTGTGGCTGTTACTTGGAACAGAAGTTTCATTGTAACCATTACACTGATGGATGAAGGCTATGCTAAATCTGTTAATTGGCTGATAATTTGGCCAATAAATTGGCACAGCTGCAGCACAACACTCAGGCAGCAAGGAGCACAGCCGGCAGTGTGGAGAGCTGCCTCTAGGTAGTAAGTCTGGTGTGGTGAAAGGGGAGGGAGCAGGGAAGGTGTTTGGGGGAGCAGATCAACATCCCCCATGGTGAGGGAGTGGGCAAGGGCAGACACTACCTGGGTGGGGGGCAGAGTGGTGGCTTGTAGGGAGGGCCTAGGTGGCTGCCACTGCTGCTTGCCCCTGGAGTATGTGTGGGGGGGGCTTGTGCCCCCTGGATCTGCATGGGGTGGGGCGGGCTGTAGCCAGGGTTGCACGGGGCTCTTTTTGGCAGCGGGCGCTGGCAGTGCTGGGAGGATGCTGTATCTACCTCATGTTTTGCTGCTGTCGCGGGCGGAGCGTTGAGCTGGGACTGCGCAGGGCAGCAGCAGTGGAGCAGCAGCAAAATTTTGGGGTGGATGCAGCATCCTCGCAGCGCTGCTGGTGCCCGCTCAGAGCCCACCCCCTGCTGAGAAGGCCCCTGCCTCCCCGCAGCCCTGGCTACAGCCTGCCCTGCTCAGATCTAGGGGGAACATCTTCGCCCCCCACCCCACCCATGCTCTTCCAGGGTGCAAGCAGCAGGAGCCATTTTCCCCCCGCCCCCCCCCCCGTGAGCTGTAGCTCTGGACTCTCCTCCTGTCCCACCTCAGCAATGCCTGCCCCTGCCTGTTCCTTTACTGCAGGGGGCACTGATCTGCCCCTCTCCACTTCCACCCCAGCAGACTTAACAGCTGGAGGCAGGTGCATCGGGACTTAGATCAGTATTGGCCAATATGCCTCCTTAAATATTGGCTATCAGTATCGGCCCCAAATATATCTGTGTACACTTACTTTATTCTGTTCCAGGCTAAGTGTATTAAAACAACAGTTGAGGTGATTCTTTAGCGGTTTAAACAATTTATGCATCAACTACTCATAGGACTCAATTGTCTGGTTAGAAGCAGAAAGAAAAGATTAGAGAAGGAAATAAGATTAAAAGGAACATGATGTAGAGAAGCCGGTTTTCCTGCTTCCTGGGAAGATCTTTTACCTAGATGTTGCTCAAGAGCTCTTATTCTGGAATTAAGACTTTGGCTATTAAGTTTTCAAATTTGAAGCCCCTCCCTTGGTTTGGGATAAGGAGTATTTATTTCCTTTTTTCTTTCTCTCCCTACCCCGCTTTAGATGTCTACCGTATAGCTCTCCTTTTAGAGGATCTCCACAGCTTGATGCCTATCAGCTGTCTTCGCTGTGGCTTCTTCATTACTGTACTTATCCAGCAGCCTCAAGTGCTGTTTTTGTGTGTAGGTATTCCTCTATATGTAGTAATGGTGCCTACTGTTGCTGTTGCTTATAGCAGCAGTAGGGTGAAATGGATGTGATTCTTATCAGTTTCACTGCTAACCACAGCAGTCTGAAGACTAGAAGCAAGCTTCCCCAGGGTCTGGTTAACTTCATTCTCTTGCTCAAGAAAGCTACAAGGCTCTGCAGAGGTACCAGTCCTTTCACTGCCTGAAGAAGTTGACAGTGTATTGATTCACATATGGGAGGTTATTTTTTAAACAGTTGCAGCTAGAAATCTGTTTTTAAAATGAATGCTTAATTTCTGCAGTTAAGCATGCATAACTTTCCTTACTTACCAGGGAAGACTTTTTACCTGAGATGAGTGAGTAGATTTTTTTTCAAATCCTTGATTATCTCCATATTAAATAGTATTATAACATATTCTACACTGATAAAATCAAATAAGATTTGATACCATCTTCTTCCTAATACTGTATAATTAATTTTTCAAGCAGAATATTTGCCATTTCTGGGCATCTACAGGTTTGTGGGAAGCCTGTTCCGACATGCTGGCAGACTTGATTAATTGAGTCTGTTGGAGCATGGAAATTGCGTTTTGGCAGCCTTCCACATCATGTGTCTTCATGCTGAAAAAATGGCAGTAGGGCACTTTGAACTGAAACGTGTTCCATGAACTTTAGTTCAGAGTGCTCCGCCATCATTTTTCCGAGTGGGAACACTGATATGTGACAGATGGGTGCTTTTAATTAACGTAGCTCACTAATTAAAACGCCCGGTGCCACATCCCAAAACGTGTAAAAATGCCTTCTGTTTAATATTATGTTGATGCTGTGCAGAAGCATGTTTTAAATGGTACTCAGATGTAAAGATTTCAGTTTGGTAAAGTCAGTATTAGTTTTGTAACTGGTTGTGGTTATTGTACTGGGTCATGGAAAGCCAGATCCAGAAGTTGCTTGGGGTCTGAGGAGGCTTACCAGGTTGAGAGGAATATGCAGAATCCAAGTGCCAGGAAGCCAGGAGATCAGTCCGAGTAGCTGAGTCAGAAAACTGAAGGGTTGGGCAGAGTGCAGTCAGGGGGCAAGTCGGGTTGAATAGGCATGGGATCAGGCTGGGCATTGGATTGAGGGAGAGGCTGAATTCTTACCCACACTGCCTTACTGTTTCTCACAGTTCATGTCTCTACCAGCTTTCTGCCTGATCTCTCAACTACCTAACCCAGCTCACCCTCAGACTCCCCTCTCTACCTGACTTTTCTTCAGCTTCTAAACTCAATTCCCGGCTTGATCTCCTTGCTACCCGACCCAGCCTAGCCCTCTGACTGTGTTTTGCTCAACCTTTCAGCTTTCTGACTTGGCTTCTCACACTGACCTCCTGCCTTCCGGTTTCCTGACACTTGAATTCTGCACAATCCTCCTGATTTCTGGTTGGCCCCTTCCCAACCTAGGTGCTGGCGACCTAGTACAACAAGTTGTCCAGACCCTGCCAGCTAGCAGTGCATATCTTTTTTAAATGTGTTTGTATGTTTTATATGCCTTTATTCCAAAGAAAGTATATTGGATTCTGTAGAAAAATGTGTAGTTCCTTTTTAATGACCATTTAGTTATAGTATAGTAATATGGATGCTTTCTACTTTTCTTTATAGATATGGAGAATTCATGTTCAAGAACCAGCAGCATCAATATTTTATTACTCGGAAAAATGGCAAAGGACTGTGCAAAAGTTGTCCATCAAGGGGTAAATCCTTTTTTCTCCCTTTATTTTGAGAGGTTTTCCTTAATATCTTAGAATTTACTGTCCTCTTTTTGTGCATCTGTGAGTTAAATTAGATTTCAAGAGAGATATCAATCAAATGCCAGAAATATTAATTAGTTATGTTAAGTTTTTATTAAACAAAAAATTACAATAATATAGTAAATCTATATAGTCATAATGTTGTCTTGTTTATGTAGCAAACAAATGGGAATGAGTGAGAGGCTGCCCAAGAATGACTCGAGTAATATTTCTGTTGCATTTTGATATGGAGAATAGATTCAAAATTGACTTGATTTAAAAGACACTAAGTATTTTGAAAATGCCACATGGCTTCATATTGCAGAAATAGTAGATTAGTAAATTTACTTAGCATGGGCAACAAATCTAACCATAGAATAAACATATGGCACAGTAAAATAAAACCACATTTAACAGTTCCTTTGTTGGCAGTCTGGCTTCATGCTTCAGCGGAGTTACTAGGTTAGTTTGATTTATCAGTATGATTCATGTTGTCAAATCAAATCCATGTAAAAGTTGACTGTCTTGGTGAGTCTGAATGTTTATGGGCTTAAAGAAGGAAAAATAAATTTAAATCATTAAAGAGCTGAATATCTCTTATTAGTTTTGCTGTAAAGTGATTTTCAGATTACTTTTTAAAAAGAAAAATGTTGACATTAGAATGCATAGTCTTATGTTAACAAATTAGTCTCTGATGTAAATAATGTGTCAATCTATAAAAATGGTTTATTCACCAGTGAAAACATTGAGGGCAGAGACTGAAGAAAATTCCAAGACCACTCTGTTCTGGTCCATATATTTTATGTCTCCTCCCTCCTTCCCCTTTTAAGTATCTGTTTTCAAATGACTATTTATGTACATAATGGAGTTAGACAAAAGATCAATTGTTTTGATGGTTACATTTAGCATAGGCTGTATCTGCTTCTTGCCCAAACTTGAGGAAGGAAGTTTTTTGTGCCCTAAAATTGTTTAATATCTCTCCCAGCTATATAGATGGTCCAATTAACGATATTCTCAAACACATTTTGTTTCTCTTGCATTCCCTGAACAGTCATATAGTGGCAATTGAAAAAAATCAGGGCATCTTGAACCACTCAAACCAGGATTTCGTCTCACTTGAATTTGGTATTTCATAGTAGATCATTTCTTGGATGGAGTTTTCCAAAAGGACGATTGAAGCTTGAAAAAATCTACCTTGGACCTTTTTTCATTGACCAACTAAAAATTACTTGACTACTTTTATGTCAGATTTATCAAAATGAAGAAACTCCCATGTCTGACAGAAATACTGATCTAGAACAACCTCTATCACAGGTGGAGCTGTTGGTTAAGTCTGAGAGGAACTATTGTGAGTGTTTATCATTCACAACACAGGCCAAAGAGCTGGTCGAGCCTATAACTTCAGTGCAGCTATAAAGCATATTTTAGGAAGAAATCCAGTCTTAATTTGAAGACCTCTAGAGACAGAATATCTGCCACATCCTTATATTATTCTATTGGCAATCCCTTACTACGTGGAAAAAATATTTTATTTGTAGTCTAAATTTGTCTAGTTTCAACTTCGAAAGTTTAGATCTCGTTATGCTTTTGCCAATAGATACAGGAGCCATATGTCACAAATAGTATTTCTAGACTCTGGTCAATTTGTTCCTTGACCTGGTTTTGGGTAAAAAAAGATTGAGGTGTTTTAAGCCACATACAGATGTTCAGTTTCTACCAGGAGAATCACGGCTACCCATTGGAAAATGAATATGTGCTTCAGGCTTTTTCTCCTGGAGCAAATCTGGCTGCTTTGGGAGAAAAATAACATGGGAACAGCCAGGGTTAAACTGCTGATAAAGATTCTCCTGGGAGACTGAGACCTGTGTAAACACATTAAAATAATTTAGGATTATTCTCCCAGGTGTGTTCTCCCGGTAGAAAAACATACCTGGAGATGTCTGAACAGACATTGTAATGCTGAGTTGTTGAAGAGCAGTGAACTTGCAGAGCTGATGCTGTGTGGCCAGGAGGAGCCTTGCACATCTCTGCAGGCTCCGAAGTCTGGCAATGGATAGCAGCAGGGCACAGAGCATCCCTGATCAGCTAACCCAGACTGATCGGTCAGCCTGTGTCTCCCAGCAGTACAATATGAGATTGTGACGGGGGGTGGGGGGAAGGGAGTGTTCTTCTCTGGATCAGGAGAATCCAGTGAATGACACTGTCTCCCTGGGGGGGCAAAGAGCAAAGCACCCTAGGATGCTGGGGGCTGGGCTGTGGCATCTCTCTTCACAGAGTGATTTAACTCTGGTTCTTCCCAGGTTATTTTTCTCCTGGAGCAACCATTTTTGCTCTGGAAGAAAAATCATGAACATCTGTATGCTTGTAACTTTTTTGTGGGAAAGCATCAACTTTTTTGAGGAGAAACTGAATGTCTGTACTACTTCTTTCCCAGCTTAGCTCCTCCTGGGGACCAGAAGTAGTAACACCAGAGGAAGAGTCCCATGTCTTCCTGTGATTGGGTTCACTCTAGACTGGAGAAGGCATGGAAAGCAGCTGCTTCCTTCCCTCCTTTAGAGTTCCCCATATAAGAAGCAGACAAGGACTTTGCCAATGCAGCTTTCTCTGTTCTTTCTCTGTGAAGCTCCTATCTGCTTCCCCTCCTATCTGCTTTTGCTGAGTAGTGGGGGGTAGTGATTTAACATCCAGAGGGTCTGGGAACCTGTTGTGCAGAGGCTTTCCCCAAGTCTGTCTTCTGGCCTCTCCAGCTTCATGTTGTCACCCAGCTGACCCAGAACAGCGCAAGATGAGGCAGACTTCTATGCTGAAACAGCAAGACTCAGGAGCCTTACCACTATAGCAAAATGTCCCCGTCTCACCCGGTGCTGGTCTGGATCAGCCCAGAGCCAGTATGGTGCAAGGCAGACTCTTGTGCCCCTGTGGCAAGGCTTCCAGAGCCCTTCCTCAGCAGTGGTGTACTTCCTTTCTCCCTGCACCCCAGGTCAGCTGGAGTAGTGCAAGGAGTGGGACTGTCTTCCTGTGGAGGGAGAACCAGGACAGTTTCCACCAGAGGTGGATTCCCCCCATCTTGCAAATTAGGAGATTGACAGGGTGGAGTTGTGGCGGGGACGAGGGACTTCTGGGGCTTTCTATGGCAGCTGTTTCTTTTCAGCAGCTTCTACTTGATGGGTTCCTCTGAGGGTGCAGGCAGGCCAGGGAGCATCTGTCTAGTGTCCCCTGGATGAAGGAACATTTCTATAGTTCAGCTCCTATGCTATTTTCTACCAGAAAAATGTTTTCCAGTAGAAATGTATGTCTGTACGCAGCCTTAGCCTTGTAACCTTGCCCTAGATAACATACAGATGGAGGTGTTATAGTCTTTCACTGTAGCATGCTTTCCACCGTGGATCCTTATCAGTTGGGTTTGAAATGTATTTGAAAGCTCAGTACATTTTGGTGATATGAATTTGGCTTTGAAATTGATGATGGGTCCTTCTTCAGCAGTTTGGTCCTTGTTCACTCCTGCAAACCAATATAGAAGATCTTTTGAACCATGGTAGTAATGACTACTAGTCAGAAAGTACACTTTGTTTCATTTGATGTGGTTTATTGGGTTTTGATGCAACTTGGATAGCCTTGTCTAAACATTTGTCAGATTGAATATCTCACTACTTTAGCCTGGCATGCCCTGAAGCTCAAGACCCATGTCAATTTGTATTCCATTTGGGGAAGAATAGCATTTTTTGACAGCCCTCAGTTCTCTATACAGCAGGTGATTTGCAGAACAGTTGCACGGCAGTCTGCATAGTTTGCCGACATTGTGCAGCATTAGGGGGGAGGTATCGAGATCCAGGTGGTTTTGCTCCAGAGTCTATTCCCTGTCACACTGGCTGCTAAGTCTTCTGAAAATTAAATAACTTATGCCCTTCCTGATAAAAGTACAAGTAGCATAACAAGGCCCTAAGCAGCAATTAGAAGATCAGAGAGATCAGTTTCAGAGAGCTGAGCAGGAAACCACAGCCTCAAGCAGCAAACTTCAAATGGTAGGCATGAACTAGCATCAGTGTTCAAACCTCCCCTGTGACCTGAGCTTTCATTATACTAGTAGCACTTCTAAAACGGGTTTTTAAAAATTGTACATTATTAATCTGAGGAGTAAATCTGAGATCTATAAGGAACAGAATTGTGACTCGGCAGGGTTTAATAAAAAAGCAAGAATTCTATTCATAGATGTAGCTAGTTGTGGTTGGCCACTAGAGAAGCAGATAGTCTTAGATCAGCAAGGTTGTTTGCTTTATTACTCACAATTTCAGAGACCAGAGTTGTATGGATTCCCAAACATGCCTGCCTTCTAGCAGTGTTTAAATAGCTAGCCTAAGGAAAGACATGGCAGTGACATTGCTCCCCTTTCATTGACTCTCAATGACAGTGGTCTCTGTCTGGACTGCGTGTATTCTTTGAACAACTGTTTAACCTTCCAGAAAGGGTGAAGTATTTCTCTCCTTACTCCTTCTCTCCTTTCTGTGCCCTCATAGATATGACAAGGGATCTATGGTTTTTAAGTAAATGACTGAATCTGGTACTTTGAAAACATGCACTGTGTAGCATTATTCTATGATCTGAAAACCACTATTTTAAGTAAAATAATTAAATTGCTCAGTTGTAAGAAAAAGCTATTTAAGATCTCATATCTACAGGGCATCAGACACAAGCAACTTTAAATGGAGAGAGAAGACCGTATTTTCAAACTAATAAATGGGTACTGTGCTACACCTTCAAAATACCAAGCAAATGTGACTTAATCTTTGTATCACCTCCATAAGCTGGGTAAATATTAATCCTGTTTTTCAAATACAGAAGCTGACAGAGGTCAGGATTTGTCAAGCACCTGAAAATGAATTCATGCCAAATCTGAGAGAGAGAATTGTGATTTCTGACCACTATATCTGATCATTTTTATAATACAGTGCTGAATGATTTGCTTTTATTTACCAATAATACGCTCTTCCAGTAAGGATATTATAGCTGTATTCTGATGTCATGTTGTGTATGTCATATTTCTATGTTAGACATTTATCTAATGTTAAGTGTGACAAATATTTACATTATTTATCAACTACAGTGTGCTAAAGTTTATTTGTAGCCTTGAAGAACAAGACAAGTCCAGTCAGCTATACAGAACTCTAATACTGAGTCAGCAGCTGAGTTTCAGAATCACTTGTGTAGCCAGTAATCTAATAAAATGCTGAAACAGGAGTAATATAACAGGGTCATAGCTTTTGGTTTAACGTTGATTTTGCTTTTGGAGAAACACGGACAGTAACAACAGCAGTAAGAGTAAAGGTACACAAGACACAGGGCATGTCTGAAAAGCAGTTAAGTTCAGTGAGACTTCTGTATGTTGCTTTGTTTTTAGTGTTTACTGAAACAGCATGCAACAAGGTTGATCTGTTTTAGCAACATAGAGTTTCAGGTGTAAGCAATGTTATATTGTCCAATCTGTTTCCTATTTTACTTACGTATTTAGCTTTGAGTAGATCTTAATTTTTTGCGACTTTAAAACATCTATTTAGGCAGTTTAAATACACATTTTATTTCTGTTTATGACTCTACACGATAGACGCTATATCTTGGTAGTTTCGTTGTATATTAAGTTGTTTATTTTCACTTATGTGTTTGTGTTAGGGAGATATTTAGCAAATCCTTTAGTAACCAAATGCATTCCCATAATTTAAGCTAGCAGTCATCTTTTTTACGGTCTTTTTGTTTCTAATTCTCTGCTTGCTTAATGTCTACCAAACTTCTAGAATCTCAGGGTATCCCATATCCTTGTGTGGATAACATCTTCTGTCTAAAGATGTTTGGGATGTTTAATCATTAAGACTAGCAGTGTCAGAGATTGCTGACATAGCAAACAAGAATATAATCATGGTATAATATCTGGCTAAAAACCTGTCAGTTTTATTTAGAAAGCTCTTTTATTTCTTGTACTCAAATGTGTAAACAAAGGCATGAAGTTTGAGAACACACATTGCTATATTATTCTATGATCTGAAAATTCCAGTTTTATATATAATAATGACTTTAATTGCCCAATTGTTGTAAAAAAGGTTGGCTTATTAAGTGCTTTTCGTATAAGGCTTAGTGTCTGCAATACTCACATGCTCAGAGTTCTCCATCACACTGAATGTATCTGTGGAATATAGACCACTCTAGAGGAAGCTTTACTGAACAGCTCTTGTGCCTTGTTGTAAAGGAGCTTAAGATTTTATTGGAGTTCCCAGGACTATTGTATTGCTGTTCTGTAAGGTTTCTTGCTTTGGGTTTCTACCTTTTACATTTTACCATCTTTTTTTCTTTGAACCTACGTCATGTCTCTCCCCCATATATTTTAATGTGATAAGTTGATGCAGTGGGAGCCAACCTTTTTGTTAGGCATGCTACAAATTAAGCCCCATGCCATCCATGACTGCCACTCTGATCCCCTACCCAAGCTCTGCTTTGCTTTCTGCTCCCTACCCCTTGCATGCAACATGGAGGCTGTCCATGAGACTGGCATGTGTTGCAATTTGGACACCTCTAAGCTAATGAATGAAATGTAGTCAGTTTTCTTTTTATTTAATCGTGGCTGAAGAGCCACAGATACCTCTCAAGTACAGAGGTACATGCAGCTTTCTGTCAGCCAGAACTTCTTCCAGTCTGATGGTTGAAAGTACGGTGTCTTGACACTTAAATGCTAAATGTTTACCCATTAAGCAGAATGAAGGAGAAAGTAAATGCTAATCCATCCTTGGGCTGGAGAGGCTACTACTCTTGTACAAAAATGGTAAGTAAACTCAAACAAGCACCAAACCTCGCTAACCAGAGGACTGGAAGAGGGCCAACGTGGTTCCCATCTTCAGAAAGGGGAAGAAGGAGGACCTGGGAAACTATAGGCCAGTTAGTCTTACCTCGATCCTGGACAAGCTTTTTGAGAAAATTATTCTGGCATATATCCATGAGGGGCCAGCAGGGGAGGTCATGCTTAGGTAGCAATGAACATAGTCTTCCTGGACTTTCGGAAGGCCTTCAACACTGTCTCTCACCCTGTTCTCATTAAGAAACGGAACTGTGGTGTTGACACCCACACAGTCAATTGGGTCGCCAGCTGGCTGGAGAGCCACACCCAGAGAGTGGTGGTGGATGGGTCATTTTCGACCTGGAGGGATGGGGGCAGCGGGGTTCTGCAGGGCTCAGTCCTCGGGCCCGCACTGTTCAACATCTTCATCAGTGACTTGGACGAGGGGGTAAAAAGCACCCTGTTCAAATTTGCTGACGACACTAAGATGTGGGGGGATGTGGGCGTGCTAGAAGGGAGGAATAGGCTGCAATTGGACCTAGACAGGTTACAGGGGTGGACATATGAGAATAGGATGGGATTCAACACTGACATGTGCAAGGTGCTGCACCTGGGGAGGAAGAACCAGCAGCATACCTACAGGCTGGAACTCTGTTCTTGTCAGTACAGAGGCGGAAAGGGATCTTGGAGTCATCATTGATGCCAAAATGAACATGGGCTGGCAGTGTGGGAATGCAGTCAGGAAAGCCAACCATACCTTGTCATGCATCCACAGATGCATCTCAAGCAGGTCCAAGGAGGTGATCCTCCCCCTCTGTGCGGCACTGGTCAAGCCACAGCTGGAGTACTTTGTGCAGTTCTGGGCACTGCACTTCAAGAGGGATGTGGACAACATGGAGAGGGTCCAGAGGAGGGCCACTCGCATGATCCGGGGGCAGCAGGGCAGGCCCTACGAGGAGAGGCTGTGGGACCTGAACCTATTCAGCCTCCACAAGAGAAGGCTGAGGGGGGATCTAGTGGCCTGTTACAAACTAATCAGAGGGGACCAGCAGCCGCTGAGGGAGTCCCTGTTCCCCTGAGCACCGCCAGGAGTGACCAGGTATAATGGTCACAAGCTGGCAGAGGGTAGATTTAGGCTAGGTATCAGGAGGTGCTACTTCACAGCCAGGGCGGCTAGGATCTGGAACCAACTTCCAAGAGAAGTGGTGCTGGCTCCTACCCTGGGGGTCTTTAAGAGGAGGCTAGATGTACAACTTGCTGGGGTCATTTGACCCTAGTACTCTTTTTTTTTTTTTTTTTCCTGCCATGGCAGGGGGTCAGACTAGATGATCTACTCAGGTCCCTTTCAACCCTAGAAACTATGAAACCTCGTCAACAGAAGCCAACTTCCTACAGCTCAAAACACACCAAATGGATCCAGACCATGCCATGACAAGACATGCAAAACCTGCCAACGTATCTCCAGTACTTCCACAAACTGTGCACCCGAATCTATAAAAGACAAGAATATCCAACTACCTGTGGGGACACATTTCTCACAAAACCGCCCCACTGTGTCTCCAGTCTCTCAGGCCTGATCCTCAAAGGGTATTTACAAACCACTTTTTTCATAGCTGGGCCTATGAACTTCACTTCATCAACCTCCTAGGTACAGAAACTCACCTAGGCAATATAGGTGACTCAATATAGACATTAGATTTATGACACACTACAACTTGCCAGACATCTAACTGCCCAGGTACTTCTCTACTTTTACCTGCTACATCTCCCTTCCCCTTCTGTCCCAGCCTCTCTCTCTCACCCTCTGATGCTTCCATTTCCATTTTTACTGACTGGTTTTCTTGCTTGCATTTCATGCCAGTCTCTGGCTTTTTTACTATTCCTTCCATCCAGGAAGACCACACATATATCGAATAGATGCTTCCTCAGCCTGATGAAGGTTTTAAACCCAAAAGCCCATGCCTTGCAGATGGCATCCCAGGCAGCTAAGCTGAGCTTACCTGAAGCTTCACAACTCCACTGCAACCAGCAAGCCTCAGGCCTGTCAAAGATGTGACGGGTCTGGGCTTTCCGCAGCCAAGGCTGTACATGCGTGTGGTGGCTGGAGGTTATGGCACCTCCTACTTGTCTTTCACCAGGGAGATCCTTGGTCCTGGCAGTCCCATCAGGCCTCCTGACCCTGGCAGGGTGCAGTTTTAATCGTCATGCCAAAGACCTGGGGTCTCCTCCTTCCCCAGAGCCCCAGCCCATACCTCCAAGTGTGTCATGGCATGGGAGCTCAGCAGGGACATGTTCTTCCCCTGTTGACTGGTGATGCAGTGAGTGCTGCCTCCAGGTCTGAGAATGGGGCATTAAATGGTTTAAAAAAAAAGAAAGAGGTGTGGAGGAGTGGGGAGGGTTACACTCCCTTGTCTGCAGGTAGAGCTTGGGAAACCCCAGCAGTGGGAGGTTCACCTTGAGGAACAGCAGCTGCTCTACCAAACCAGGATCCAAGGAGGTGCATTGGGGTGTCACAAGATGCCCAGCAACGCTGAGCAACCTTTCACTTGAAACACTGGTCGGTGGACAGGGCAGGTGTTCCTGAGCAACCATGGCCAGATCCTGCCACATCCTGCAGATCCTACAAGTTGCTCAATAGGGCAAGGGGTCACAGTTCAGCGGCTCCCTGTCCTTGGCAAGCTAGGTAATCACTGAAGCCTCAGTGCTGTCTGCCCGAGGCTGAGGTCTGGTGTGCCTGGACCCCAAAGTTGAAATCATGCCCTTGGTCCACGTTGCAAGTGGCTGGCAATGAGGAGGCTGGCTGGTGATGGGAGTGCCGGCATGGGAAAGTGGATCCCTGTCTTCCATGTCCCCTCACCTCTGCCCTTCTACCTCCCTGACTCTGTTCACCAGCACCTCCATCCAGTGATTGAGGGTTTTGGTGCTGCCAGTAGACGTGCTTCCCTTCACCTTTGGGTTGCACATGCCTGAGTGGATTGCACATCCTCAGTGGATCCAGCCATTTCCTGATGCCCTCCTTCAGCCGCTTCACCAGTGCCTGCACGTCTGGTGACAGCGGCTTGCTCCAGCCAGGAACATTGATCCCTGGAACTTCTCCATTTGGTTCTCAAGTTCCCTCATTATTGGGATCACCTGGCTAAGGAGGGCTTCACCAGCACTGAGGGTCTCGGTGGCTTTGATGAATGGCTTGTGGGCCACTAAGATCTGGGAGATGTTATCCCACTTTGGGATCAGTGGCCCCCTTAACAAAGCAATCTCCCCGAGCAGGGCCATCTCATGGAAAGGCTTGTTCCACCAGCCTTTCCAGCATCAGGTATATGGAGTTCTACTGTGTGCCCACATCCGGCATGATTTTGTGCTGTGGGATACTCAGCTCTGCCTGTACTCCCACAGCATCTTGCTCCACTTGATGCTGCGGCGGAAGTAGCTCTCCACCTTCCTGCATTTTGAAATCAGGGTGGTAGTGATGGCACCATTACTGGCAGCCCTGTCGCCCTCCAAGGCATCCCTGACTGAGGTGGAACTTGTGTGCCACACAGTAGATGGCAACAAAGTTGGCATCTCACACTGCCTTGACCATATTGGCTCCATTGTCAGTGACCATGAACCCATGGGTGAGCTCGGTCTGCCCAAAGAGCCACCCATGCACCATGCAGTTCATGGCCCCCATGATCTCTGTTGCTGTGTGAGACTCATCCATCACCTTGGCTTGAAAGAGAGCCCACCAGTGGCCTGACTGATTGCACCAGTGCCCTATGAGGTGGTGGTAGGCATGATCCCAGGATTTGCTTGAGAAACATCTATGGATGCAAGCCAGCGTTTTGGGTCCTGTACTAGCCACAGGATGGCATTGCAGGTTCATGTTCATCTTGCGCTCAATGATGACCCCCAAGTCTCTTTCTTCCATAGTGCTAGCCAGCGTAGCACTGCCGAGCCTAAAAGGATGTTGCAGGTTTTTCCACCCAAGGTGGAGAACCTTGCCTTTTTTGGTGTGAAACACCATCAGGTTCTCGTCCGCCCATTTGCTGAACCTGTCTAGGTCAGCCTGGATCACCCACCTGCTTGAATGCTTTGCCCCAAACTTTGGTGTCATCGTCGAACTTGGCCGGACCGCTTCCAACTCCAGTGTCCACATAATTAATTAAGATGTTGAACAATATGGGTCCAAGGACAGAGCCTTGGGGGACCCCACTGGTCACGGGGCACCATCAGGATTCACTTCCATCAATTACTACCCTCAGGGTCTGACCACGGAGCCAATTTCCCAGCCAGCGGATCCTGGTGGACCCAAGGCCACAATTGGCCAGTTTTGCCAAGAGATGATCATGGGATACCAGATCGAAGGCTTTTTTGAAGTCAAGATATATGACATAAATCTCTTCTCCCTTGTCCAGGTGATAGGTCACCTGGTTGTAAAAGGAAATGAGATTGGTAAAGTAAGACCTACCCGCAAGACACCCGTGTTGGCTATCCCTCAGGATGTTGGCGCCGGCCAGTTGGTTAAGGATGGCCTCTTTAATAAACTTTTCTAAGATCTTCCCCGAGGTGGAGGTCAGGCTGATAGGCCTATAGTTAGCCGGATCCACTTTCCTCCCTTTCTTGAAGATGGGCACCGCACTGGCATTCTTCCGGTCTTCGGGCAGTACACCAGAGCGCCAGGAGTTCTCAAAGATCCATGCCATGGCCTGGACTATTAATGCTAGCCAACTCCTTGAGTACCCTGGGGTGTAGATTGTCAGGGCCGGCTGACTTGAAGGTATCCAGCCTCTCAAGATGTTCCTTCTCCAGGTCGGCATTTATGGAGGGCAGGGAATCACCCTCACCCAGACCTCCCTGTCTCTTAGCGGGCAGGACCTCCCTGTCCCATAGTGGGCATGGGCGTCCCATGGGACTTTGAAAGACTGATGCAAAGTACCCATTTAATAGGTTGGCTTTCTCCTGGGCGTCAGTTGTCCCATCTGGTTTAGCAGGGGTTGAATGTTGCTCTTGCTTTTCCTCTGGCTCCCCACATTTCTGAAAAAGATCATTATTATTGTCCTTGATGCTTGAAGCTAGTTGGAGTTCAGCTGCAGCCTTGGCTTTCTTGGTCTGCTCTCTGGAGGACTGGACCAGTGCAGAATATTCATCCTTGGAGGTGAATTCCAACCTTTGTAGTCCTTTCTTTTTAGCCTCAGGAAGTCTGCTAGATCCCTGGAGAGCCAGGGGTGCTGCTGTGCCCTATTGCTGCCTTTCCTCCGAGATGGAATAGAGTTAGCTTGTGTATTGAGGATTGCTACCTTGAGCAACCACTCATCCTGAACTCCCCTCCCCCTGCGGTCGTAGTCCCTTAGGGGCCTCACTGACAAGCCTCCTGAGCTTGTTAAAGTCAGCTTTCCTGAAGTCAAGGACTTCCGTGTTGCTGACTGACTTGCCAGCTTTACGGCAGATGGTGAAGGTATCAGCTCTTGGTCGCTGTCACCCAGCTTCCCATCAATCACTAGGTCGCCGATTAGATCGTCTCCAGTAGCCAGTACCAGGTCGAGCAGCACTTCACCTCTTGTTGGCGTGTAGACTTCTTGAGTCAGGTAGAGGTCATCCACGCATGAGAGGAAGCTTTGTGACTGCTCAGATGTTGCTGAGCAATTTCTCCCACAAGATGTCTGGATAATTGAAGTCACCCATGACAACCATGGTCCTGGAGAATGCGGCCTCATCCAGTTCCTGGGCGAACTCCTGGTCAAGCTCTTGACTTTGGGTGGGAGGTGTGTAGTAAACTCCCACTGTTGTGTCTCCTGTGCCATGTTCCCTATGGATTTTGACTCGGAATATCGCCAGTTGTCCACCCTGGTCACCAACATCAGCTTGCAGGAACACTTAGCATACTTGGGATCATCTGCCACCTCAAAATGATCCCACCTTACACTATTCCCTTGGCTCTGGGTTAAGGGTAGGAATCCTGCCTTATCCGCCTTCTCAGCAGGCAGAGGCATAACAACAGGGGAAGCAGAGCCACCAGTCTCCATAGCCGCCTCTGAGGTGCCTTGTGGAGAAGGAGACCTGGCCCTAGGGGAACTTTGAGGGGTGTGGAGCATGAACTCAGATTCCCTCTCAGTCTCCAGAATGTCTTTTGCTAGGGTGCTCAGGTCCCCTGATTCCAGATCCAGTTCCTCCTCTGGCAGTATGAGGCTCATGCTGGGAGATGAAATTGGGGTGGAGGAGACTGTCATTCTGCTGTTGGTGGCTATTTCTGGTGTTAGGGGAGGTGGTATAGGTGCAGGGACAGATACTGCTCCCACCTCCTTGCTCCCACTTGCAGCAGAAGACTAATGGCTGCCAGGAAAGAGGATGCCTCTGTTTGAGGGGAAGGGAGGTGGAACTTGCAGCTCTAGCTCTCCCCCTACCCCCTCTAGCCCCTCTCCCTCCCCTGATAGAAGACCTGTCACCTGCCTTTCCAGCACGCTTCACATTAATCTTTCCTGTGCTGGAAAATGTGTCTCTGTGTGTGCAGCTGTAATATCTCTTCTGTGTTGTGTTTACTGTTGTGTGTGTGTAACTAAAATAATATCTCTTCTTCTCTTCTTCTGTATATGTGTGTGTAATGTATGTGCTTTCCTGCACAGTTATGGATCACACTGCCAGGGAAAATGCAGCTTTTTAAAAAGAAAGTGTGGGTGGCAAGGGGGAATAAGAACAAATAAGAGGTTTTGGGGGAAAGAATTAAGTTGAAAGAAATGGATTGGCTAGGGGTAAGTAGAGGGATTCTAGTTAGTAAGCTGTATCTAATCCTTTCTAAGAACAGAAACTAGCAGGAGAATGACTAGGTAGGAAGGCAAACCAGTCCAGTACTTTTCAGATGCTGTTGCTCAGGCAGAAACAGCTAACAAAAGGCACAAAAAGGCTGCAGCCAGAGGTGTATATTTTGTTTCTGCGTCTCTCCCCTAGAGCACTGACTGCAACGGGACTTAGGGAAATATCACAGTCACTGGCCAGCTACAGATGTCAGTCTTTCCCCCCTGCTCCTCCTCCCTCTTCTCAGTGTTTGTTCCCTTGAAAGACTGCCTTCTGAATCTTTTATGCATTGATTCAGAGGTTTTGGTTTTCTTCTGTCCTGATTCAGTTCGGATTCAGTGATTCGGCCTCTGAATTGAGCAAAATGTTCTCCAAATTGAATCGGCAACTGAAGCTTCGCACACCCCTACTGTACTGCTTTATTCTTATTTTATTTTTTTGCCCTAGGTTTTGACTCTGGTCAATCAAAATGGCCTCAAATGCCAGCTCTGTTCTTAGCTTTCGTGTGACACTACTTCAGACTTCCTAAAAATGTTTACTGGTCAGAGATGACCAATAAATCCTACTAAATATTTTTTTCAAGTCATACTTGCAGCAGGAGACTGGAAAGATAAGTCCCCTGAAGTGTGTGCGCATGTGTCCTGGGAGATAAAAAAAAAAAAAAAAAGAAAACTAAATGAAGAAGCTGCATCATGATTATGGTATCTTTAGGCAGGGGAAACTGCCTTACAAGGACATTCACAGAGTGGCTTTTAAGTAATTTAAGTTACTCTAATGGTAGGTTTCCAAGCTCTCACCGATGTGGCTTTTATTTATCAGGGTTTCAGGATGGACTAGAAAATCCAACCCTCTTAGTGTCTCTCTCATTGTAATTGCTGCTCACTAATCCTAAATAGTACCTCCAGATAGACAGAATCTTGTGTGTAGAGCAGGATGGGTCAATTTTAATCCTTCAGTGTCTTTTGATAAATGATTCAATCAGTGTAGAATGTCTTAGGCTTTTGATTATAATTATTGGGATTTTTCTCTTTGGAGAAATGTTAACATTCATGTTACCAAATTTCTTTGTTATTCTTGTTCTGGAATTTATTTAGACTTGTTGCACAGGTAGCTTTGGAAGTATTTTTTTTTTAGCAGAGCTTGGTATGTGGTCATGCACTATACTTTAGAAATACCTTTAAGTAGGGTTACCATATTTCCAGGTCCAAAAAAGAAGACATCTGTCGTGTGTATTGGGGGGGGGTTGACAGTGGGTGGGCAGTGACATGCCAGTGCCTTGGCCCTGTTGTTGTCCCTCACTGCCAAGCCACAACCGTCCACACCCCCAGCCCTGCCCGTGCTCCCCACTCCCAAAATGCAGTAGCCTGCCCCCGCCCCGGGCCATGATGATGCTCTTCACTCTTGACCTGCAGCCCATTCCTCGCCTCCCCCAGCCGCTGGTGCCTCTCACTCCTGACCAACAGCCTCCTGGAGCTGCCCGTGCCCCACGCTCCCAACCCACAGACCCCTCCCCTGCCACCCCCCACCCCCTGACCTTCACTCCTGATCTGCTGTCACCATCCTGACAGGAGCGCGGTGGCTTTGATTCACTCAGGCAGTGGTAAAGTGCGTCTGGCCCCATTGTGGGCTGGAAGGAAGAGGAGGGGAGGCTTGTGGCACCCCCCGCCCATGCCATGCCAGGCAGCCCGGCCACAGCCCTCTCCCCACAAGCAGCGTTTCCTGCCCACTCCGCGCCTGCGAGTGTAGGTACTGGCCCCTGTTCTACCAGCCGGCCACCAAGTTTCCCGCTGCTTTCAAAGGTTCCCCACCCCTTTCCCCTCCTGGAGGAAAAAGCAATTTCTGCACAGCCCTAGTCCCTGCCCTGACCAAATGTTCGGGATTTTGCTTTTCTCTGCTGCTGGGAGCAGGGGGAGGGTGGTCGGAGGCACCACATGGGTCTGTGCATGCCTCCGCAGCTGCAGGCAGGTACATCTATGCTCCCTGCTGCCTCCGATTGTCCTAACAGTCTTGTTTACTGCTATTGCGAGGCTCTGGGGTCTAACCTTGTGTGACATAGGATGTTTCCTCCTGGAAACATAGAGGCCGTGTCCAGGTGAGCACAGACACGTAGTATGTGGTGCTGCAAACATGTCTGTGGCACCTTATACCGCACATCTAGATGTTCTCTGTGCTGCAAGACAGCCCTGCCTGTGCATGTGCTGCTCCGCTTTTTCTTTTCCATGGGTTTTTTTGTCCCTTGAACATCCAGGGGTCAAAAAAACACATGAAAAAAGAAAGCAGAACAGTGCATGCACAAACAGGGCGTGCCACTCAAAAACTGAGCCAGGCTACCCAGAGCTGCACTGTGGGTGCTGGCCAGACTGCACAACAGAATTGCTGCTGCTCCTGCAGAAGGTACCCAGAAGGTCCCAGGTAAGGTTGCTGGGGCCAGCCCAGTGCTGGCCCCAGCCTCTCCTACCCGACCCAGGTTAACTTGCCACATGCCAAAGCATGCTTGCCATAGGCATTTCCTGCGGACAAGTAGCATCAGCACAAGATGCGCCGCTGCTGTTTGTCCCTGGAGAGCCAAACGTCCATGCTCGTTGGGACACGCCCAGAACGTCCAGGAAGTGTGGTGTCCCAGAAGATGGTGTGGGTGAGGCCACACCGCAGAGTTCCTTGTGCCTGCTGCCTTACCTGCGCTCTCTTCTAGGATGCCGTATTTCCTGTTGGTAAATGCAAGTTTCCAGGAGGACTTTCTCTGTCACAAAGTCAGTCATGGCTTTAGAAAAATCTTTTTTTCCTCCATTCTACCTTTCAAAAACAAGTTGCATGTTTTATTTGGGTCTGTTGCATGCAAAAAAAAAAAAAAGCAGTGTTAGTTAAGACTGAGTTTGGCACAATATTGAAATCTTATTTGTCAAAATGCTGCCTAGTTCTTTTAATTTTGCTGAAATATTTTCAAACCTCCCCATAACACAGCTTTAGAAATAAAGCTTTTCCGAAGGGTAAACAGAACTGTAACTCTGATACCCAAGGCGTTAGTGAAATAGTAATGTGTTGCCTTCTGGGATCGCTTTAGAAACCATGCACCATCAACTATTCAACAATAGATGTAAAGAAAAAGAATAGATAAAGTTGGTAAATTCATTGGCTGTAAGAGAAACGTCAGTTTAAATGTTGCTGAAGAAAATGAATATTCCTTGATACTTGCTGTTGTGTTGGAGTTTGTCCATGTCTTCTCTGAAAAGCAGCTTAAAGGAGAATAACCTCTCATTTTTATATTGGGGGTCATTAAAGTTATTTCAGCAAAAACAACAATCCATAAAGTGCATAGTACATAGCTAGACACTTCTGAATCCCTCTAAAAGCATATTAAAAAGGGTTTAGCTTCAGAGAAGTGAGTTATGCTACTATAAGTCTTTTGAATTTTTTAAGATTTTGTAATAAGTTGATTTTTAAAAGAAAAGGTGGCTAATTGGTGAGAGTTTAAGAGACTCTCCAACAGAGAGAAGCTTCTATAAGATGTGTCAAAAATAAGTGGTGAAGAAATAAATGGATTAGTTTTTAAAATGTCTTTGAAATTGTGAAGGCACTAATAAAAATACAGAGCAGGAAACTGTATTACTGCTATTTTATAAAAGGTTGTTTATTTACATGATTCAGATGGTAGACAGGCCCATGAAGAGCAACATCTTCTCAATTTACTGCTCACCAACAGGGAGAAATTGGTTGAGAATGTGAAGGTGGAAGGTAATTTGGATGACAGTGATCACAGAATGACAGAGTTCAAGATCCTGAGGGGAGGAAGGAAAGAGAGCTGCAGAATAAGGACACTGGATTACAGAAAAGCAGACTCGGACTAACTCAGGAACCTGGTGGGTAAGAGCCCTTGGGAGGCAAGTCTGAGGGAGAAGGCATCCGGGAATGCTGGCTGTGCTTTAAGGAGGATCTTTTAGGGCACAGGAGCAAGCTGTCCCAATGAGAAGGAAGAATGAGAACTGCAACAGGAGACCATCCTGGCTAGACAGTGATCTCTTCAAAGGAGTTGAAACTCGGAAAGGAATCTTGTAAAAAGTGGAAATTTGGTCATAGTTTTAGGGAAGAGTACAAAAATACACAGGCAGGCAGGGAGAAGGCATAATTTGAGATACAGTTGGCAAGGGACATAAAAGGCATAGAGTCACAGTTTCATAGTTGGTGGGGTCGGAAGGGACCTGAGCAGATCATCAAGTTTGAGCCCCTGCCATGGCAGGAAAGAGTACTGGGGTCAAATGACCCCGGCAAAGTGTTCATCTAGCGCCCTCTTAAAGACCCCCAGGGTAGGAGCCAGCACCACTGCTCTTGGAAGTTGGTTCCAGATCCTAGCCACCCTGACAGTGAAGTAGCGCCTCCTGATATCTAGCCTAAATCTACCCTCTGCCAGCTTGTGACCATTATTTCTAGTCACTCCTGGCAGTGCTCAGGGGAACAGGGACTCCCCCAATGCGTGCTGGTGCCCCCTGACTAGTTTGTAGCAGGCCACTAGATCCCCCCTCAGCCTTCTCTTGTGGAGGCTGAACAGGTTCAGGTCCCTTAGCCTCTTCTCGTAGGGCCTGCCCTGCTGCCCCTGGATCATGCGAGTGGCCCTCCTCTGGACCCTCTCCATGTTGTCCGCATCCCTCCTGAAGTGTGGTGCCCGGAACTGGACACAGTACTCCAGCTGTGGCCTGACCAGTGCCGCATAGAGGGGGAGGATCACCTCCTTGGACCTGCTTGAGATGCATCTGTGGATACATGACAAAGTACAGTTGGCCTTCCTGACTGCATCCCCACACTGTCGGCCCATGTTCATTTTGGCATCAGTAGTGACTCCAATATCCTTTTCTTCCTCTGTACGGATGAGAAAGGAGTTCCCCAGCGTGTAAGTCTGCTTCTGGTTCTTCCTCCCCAGGTGCAGTACCCTGCACTTGTCAGTGTTGAAACCCATCCTGTTCTCATCCGCCCACCCCTGTAACCTGTCCAGGTGCAATTGCAGCCTATTCCTCCCTTCTAGCATGCTCACTTCTCCCTACATCTTTAGTGTCATCTGCATATTTGAACAGGGTGCTTTAACATGGTGCTTTTACCCCCTTGTCCAAGTCACTAATGAAGACGTTGAACAGTGCGGGCCCGAGGACCAAGCCCTGCAGAACCCCACTGCCCACATCCCTCCAAGTAGAGTAAGACTCGTCTACCACCACTCTGAGTGCGGGCCTCCAGCCAATTAGTGACCCATCTGACTGTGTAGGTATCGATGCCACAGTCTCCTAGTTTTTTTTTTAATGAGAACAGGGTGAGAGACAGTGTTGAAGGCCTTCCTAAAGTCCAGAAAGACTGTCCACCACGACATCTGCGTCTAAGGATTTTGTGACCTGGTCATAGAAGGCCACCAGGTTGGTCTGACAGGACCTGCCTCTAATAAACCTGTGTTGGTTGCCTCTAAACATAATCTCCCCTGCTGGTCCCTTGTCGACATGCACCAGGATAATTCTCTCAAACAGCTTACCTAGGACCAAGGTAAGACTAACTGGCCTATGGTTTCCTGCAATAAAAAGGGATTCTGTAGATATATGAAAAGTAAGACCAGTGATTCCATACGTCCCTGGAGTCACCGGCTGTCCTTTTTGAGAAAACTTGGAGGGTTGGGTGAAGTCCTAAATGACTGGAAAAGAACAAATACAGTGACCATCTTTAAGATGGAGACAAAGGAACATCTGGGGAAATACAGACCAGGGAGGGAAGAAGCTATGATTTTTTTAAAAAATAAAAAACCCTGATTTTTTTTTAATTAAATTGAATTTTTAATTTTTTTATTTAAATTATAATTAAACTTTCTTTTTTAAAAATAAACCAGCTTAAAATGAAATTTCAGTTTAATACAGTATAGGATAAGGTATAAATTTTAGTGTAATCTATTAAAATAATTTAAATAAAATGTTTGAGTTCATGAGCCTCTACGAAAAATTCTGTAGTTAAAGGCTGATTTTCATCTTTATAAGAACGAGGGAGAAAATGTCTAACTTTTGTGGTCTGTCTTTAAAAGACATAGCTTTTTTTTTTCTTTTTAAGAAATGTTTCATGTTCCAAGCCAAACAAGCCAAATCAAGTCCAAATTCATGAGTCAGTCCAGAACCATAAGTGGCCCTACAATCGGCAAACATCCTCCATCCCCCCCAAGGTGTATCAGATATTTCCAAAGTCTTTCGGCGGGCATCCTATGTGCAGGCCTAAGCCTGGAGGCTTGGGGTTCATATGTCCCCAATTTTTGCCTGCCTTCAGCCATATGGCCACAGGAACGAGCTAGGGAGGAGCCTCCCATTTCCATAAAGTAGGCTTTAAGCCCCAACACCTTGGCAGGTACTAAACCACACCAGAAGAACAGTTATTCCTGGGAATGCTTAAGGAAAACTGCCTTCATGAACCCAGATACATGGTGTTTCCCCTAGTCTGAAGCTAGAAGGGTCATTACAAGATTCCATGTATTAGAGGCTTAACCCTGCGAGGGATTCAGGGTCTATGCTACTGGGTGCAAACAATCAGCAAAGTGTTCACAGGTATTGGAACCTTATGCTTCAAATGGAAACTTGGAGGAAGATAATGAAGCATACCTGAAGCTTTTGTAACATGCATGCAGTGCTCATTTGTTGCATCTTTTAGCCAAAGATTTAAGTATTCCAGGAATAAAGAAAAATGTTGAAATTGCAAAATACTTCCATACCAACCAGTTTGCTTCAGCTTCACTGAAGAAAGATGGAGGAACCAAGCTAATTCTTCCCCAAGATGTATGATGGAATTGAGTGGTTGACTGCTTTGAGCTGTTTATTAAGAACTAACTGGCCTCTTGTGACCACTGTGAAGAAAATTGTGACAATATTGATTAAAGTGTCAAAGTTATAGTAGTCAACATTGAACTCAAGAGAAATGTTAAAGATATGTTGCATATATTAAAACTTATTTCCGTAACGTTGGAGAAATTACAGAAAGTTTGCAGAGGTTGCATTTGGAAAGAGCTTCAAGAAACAAAGCAAGAAAAATCCAACAGCAAAGTTAAATTGCAGGCAGTAAAGAAGTAGATGGATTTCTTGCCAGTGTTCTTAACACAAAATACCAGGGTAGATGCCTAACTGCCAAAAAGGAAAATGCTGCTATGACATGGGCATCTGCTAATCATTCATGCCAACCATAATAAATTTCAGCTAGCAGTGAACTATTTAAGGAGTATATGTTTACCAAGTATGTTTTACAGAAAGTCACACTGTTGAACTCAAAGAGGTTGCTAGCACCAGGAACCCAGGTTTGTTGAAGAGCTAAATCAGCTTTTACCAGCCGTAGCTGTTTCTGCAGGTGCCGCATGAATGGACCAGTCTAAATAAAGAAAATATTCTAAGCTGAAAAATTGACTGGGAGTCAAAAAAAGGAGGAAAGCTTGCTTTTCTTGACCAGCCTATGAATAAAAAGGGGCAGGATGAGATTTTTATGAGTTGAAAGAAAGCGGATGAAATTTTTCAAAACAGCCTAGGTAAAAAATGGTTGTCTTGTTTAAAAAGAAATATGCAAGTAGGAACTTAAGCTCAAATGACTTTCATTTAGGCATTTTAGAAAAAATTTCCTCAGGGCAACCTGGCATAAGTGGGTTAATTCACTAACCACAGTTCATATTTCTAATACTATAACAGGTTTACTGCTAGTATTTAATAAAGCAGTTAGTTCTAAATGTGCACCATATTTTTTTTTAAGTTTCTTTATTCAAAACATCAACATTTTATTTAATAGAGTTGCCACCACCCAGGGACGGGCTTGATTCTGGCACTGTGCCCCCTGGGAAACACAGGCCTTAGTAACCCTCAAGGGTACTTCACTGGCTTCAAGAACTTGGGGTGCTTCCCTCAGTTGGAAGCACAAGTAGTGGTCTCCCGTAGTCAGCCAAACCAAGGGGACCCCAAGGCATAATCCAGACCCACTTCCAGTAAGTCTCCCACGCTAGGTACAAAAGAGGACTTTATTGGTTACAAGGAGTAGGGTTGGAATAGGGTACAGAATTGAGTAGTATCAGAGAAATCCCATAGAGCAAACAGGGTGGCTAGAGTAGCCTTTGATCCCACATCTGAGTTACTGCAAGCTATATATCTAGTTAGATCTCAGGTAGCTTAATCACAAGTATCATCCAGAGGCAGGTGGAGATTCCTTCCGGAGGCAGGCAGTTCTTTGATCATGAGTTTTGAGAGAGAGACTAAGTTTCAGATGTTCCAGCTCTTCACTCTCTCTGAGTCTTCCTCATGGTTGCTGCCCCTTTCTCCTGGGCAGTCCTTAACTTAACCCTTATGACCTCATTTACCTGGCCCAATGGAGGCCAGCACCTGTTGGCTGTCAGCCAGCCAATTTGAAATGCATCACTGGTTGCTGGGCAGAGAGGCAATCTCTAGCCCACCAGGGAGCCCAAGCCCCTCACCTAGATATGTGATGCCAGTCACATAGGCAGAGGGAGCAGATTTCCCTTCTCCTTCAGGAATGTATCCAGCTCGGGTTACCTAAAGAGATGGAGTAAGGTGTATACCCTCTGCAGGGCCCATCCTAACCAAACTGTCACAGAGCAGAGTTTTTGGGGAGAAACAGAGGTGGCCTTCTGCCACAGAGCCCATGAGAGAATGAGGATTCATGTAGCGATTCCCAGAATAATTCTTGATCACTGGAGTAAAGATGAGGCAAGCAAATACTCACAACCAAGTAAAGTGAGATTTACTGTCCAAGTGAGAAACCTGTTAGCAAGAGCCTTATAGCTTGCCACTTCTCATGTCTATAAATCCCGTTTTTTCTGTTGCTTCGGTCTTATCTCAACTTCTTTTATTGAAGGAGCTGCATAAGTGAAATACTCTAAGAGCTGCAATTTGATTATAAGTGGTCTTCACTTATGTCTCTGGAAGAAGGTGTTGGAGAGAAGTAGGTTGGGATTTTGAAAGAATCTGATAGCCGAAAGGACAGGTATAAAGCTTGTAGGGAAGGGATGGGATTTATTACTGCTTTCTTATATATTAGACCCCATGTATAATAAGGGGAGGTGAAGGAGAGGGTCTTGGTTGTGTTTCTGTAGAAGAAAATAAATTTGGATTACGTGACAGTCTTAGAAGGAGAATATGCCACATCTTGGATTAGAGAACATTGTAGCCTGAGGTTTTGGAGAAGAGGGATCTGAAAACATCCTCTCTCCATTTCTCTTCAGTTACTTAGGAGAATTTTCATAAAGCCTCAGATTCAGCATCTTGTGTTAACAAAAATGAAGAATTTGGTAATTTGAGATAAAATGCAAATGTCAGGGTTGCTCTAACTTTGTAGTTCAGATGGTAGTATACCTTGTTATAGTGCAGGCAGCTGAGCCTATGTGTTTTCTCACCTCTAGTAATACATCAAAATATGCATCAGAATTAGTTGCCCTATGAAAACAGATTACCACAGCATTGGGTGAACTGAACCTTTCCAGGTTATGCCTTTCATAAATGTTGCTATAGGAAAGCCTTCTTTTGTATGTATTAAATCGGGGCCACTCAGCTTCTGAGCATCTGGGACCACGTGCTCTGGTTACCACACAACCAGGGGCTGCAAGCTGCATTGGCTGCAGACACACCCTGTTTTTCCCCCTGAGCTGCTTGCATAGCATGGGCAATTCGGCTCTCCCCTTCTCCCAGCTCTATGGGCTGTCCAGCAATGCCCTTGCACCATGTTGCTATCACGAGTAGCCCAGCTTTCCCTCTCTCCCAGGCACTCTGACAGGTCAGCAGCAAAAGTAGCTTGTCTACTCCCCCTCCTTCCTCCTCCCTCATTCCACCCTGTGTACAGTACCTGTCTCCCTGTCCCAGCCACAGGCACGACCCACCTGCTGTGCTGGTATCCCAGCTTGTTTATCTGTCACATCCATAGCTCAGGTACTGGGCCAGGAGCAACTGGGGAGGGGGAAAGGAAAGCATGGCAGCCAGGTGGGAGCCCTTGGGCTGCATGCAGTTTGCAGACCACTAGTTGGGCAGTGCTTTGTTAATTCTTCAATTTTATATATACTTTCATATACATTGCATTGATTTCACAGCAGAGCAGAGGAATGTAATCCTTGATTTATTTATGCTAAAACTGAAGAAAAATATACCCCATGAGAGTGAATAAATTATACCCTTGTTGAGTGTCTTAGAACAACACACAACAGTATGTTTTGCATAAGTGTAACAGGCTGCCTATCAGGTTCCTTATTCTACTAAAATGAGAAATATCTCAGGGAAAGATACAGGTAAACATTTATTACCCTTATGGGAGATTGCAGGTGGGTTTTTTTTTTTTTTTTCAGCAAATGATTTTGTTTTCAGTGGTTTTTAAGCAATTTTATTAACTCTAAATATTCAGTAGTAGCTGTTTACCTTAACAGCTTCTGTTTCTGGAAATTCTAGCAGCTAATATTCTGATAGATTTATTTTTATTAAAACTGCCAGACATTTGATAAATGGTGAGGAGCTAGATGTGCATTCTAATATAATAAAAGCCTTAGTCTGTCTGTCCATAATTCTCAGGGCCAACTGCGCATGCTCTGCTGAGAAGTGCACGTGCCAATTGGCTGTGAGGGCCTGAAGCATTATGGACAGAAGGGATAAGGGAGCTGCTGCTTGCCCCCTCCCTTCTGCCCAACAGCAGCTGGTACGGAAGGCGAGGCGGTGAGGAAGGGGGAGAGAGGGAGGGAGGGGAGCGAGAAGCGGGGGTTTCCAGTGACAATGCACCCACTGTTCTGCTGCTGCCTGACCCTGATGAGCCGGCAGAGAAGGGGAGGCAGTGGGGAGAGGCGGAGGGAGGGAGAGCATGTTTCATGCTGCTGGGTGTCAGCAGCCACCACTGCAAGCAAGCTTCTCTCCCTCCTGCCCCCCTTCCCCGGTTCCTGGGAGCCCGTGGTGGTGCGGAGTAGAGCAGCAGGGGGTGAGGGAACAAAACGTGGAGGGATGCACAGGGCCAGAGGCGGAGTGACGGTGCTGGGTGGTGGTGCTCTATCTCCGTCCCCTCTTCTCCCCCCACCCTGGCGATTCATGATGGGCAATTTGCTAGTATAAGCTATAATTGTTAAATTCTGCTTGTTGCTGAATTTTGTCTTTTTCCCAAATCTTTTGTTTTACAAGCATTAAATGGGTTCTGGAAGCTTACAAAAGTATGGTTTGTAAAGAAAAACAAGTCATTTTGGTTTTTGTTTTGGAGCTGCATGTTTAATAGCCACCAAGAAGACAGGTCTTACATTACACACTTGATCCAGCAGAGTACTTAAGCACATTTGACTTCACTTCTCTGAGCAGTCTAATTTCATTCAAGGGTACTACTCACCTGCCTGATGTAGCTCTTATATTTTGCTGGATCAAGGCCAAAGTGCTCAATGTCTTGCTGGATCAAGAGCTTGGTTCAGCTCTTTCCAAACTAAATGGTTATGATCCTGATTTCTGGTCACAAGCTCCTGTGGATTGTAAAGTTGGGCTTGTGCCACGGGTGGCTTCAGGAGCTCAGAAAAATAGGGAGCCCCTGCCTTAGTTTGATTTTGGAAATCCCTAATTCATCACAGGTTTAATTGAGCTGTCAATCTTGGCTCTTCTTGCACCTATTCTAGGCCTTCCTGTATTAGGATTCCTAAGTCTGTATTGGAGCAAGCAGGGAGCAAGGCAAAGCTTTACTGGGTGGTGTGAGATGGACCAGATGTATTCATGTGAAATGCATAGAGTCGTATGAACTGTCCATCCACTATCCTTCCTATAAGGATAGATGCTTAGGTCAGTAGTGTTTGAAGGAAGCACATACTTGGTAACCTTAAGTAAACTGTAAGGTTTTGGAATGCCTAATAGGAAAATTAGTTTTAGTTGAATGACCTTGTGAGTCTCTCAAAAGAATTGCAGACCACTTACATTTTCAGTTCAGAAAAAGGCTTTTCATTCTATGAGTCTGAGGAACCTGAAGTCGAGTCAGCGATATATTTAAGTGTATGTCTGAGATCATTACTTATCCCACTATTCATTAACCAAGATCAAAGTTTTTCAATACAGTAGGAAAAATAAATACATGCAGAAGATATGGGAAGGTACAAGAGACACATTTATCCTCTGTCTGTTTAATTAATCTATATTTTATATAGTTTCATAGTTTCTAGAACTATATAGTTTCAACTTTTATATAGTTGATTATCCATTGTAGTGGACTTTGATCTTAATTTACCAGACTGTTTTGCATCTATTTTTCCTAAATGTTTTCAAAATTTTAATTCTTCACCAAAGATCATTGATATTTAAATGCATATGAAATTATTTTTAGACCAATTAAGCATTGTCTGAAACATTCTGCTTACAAAGAAAATCTTTAAATATTACAACTTTAATGTCATTCATTTCACATACTGTAAAGGTAATTCAGCTATGACCTCTTTATGCACGGTTGGTTGACTGTTGGTTTCTTTTATAGTTTCGCTCAATGTTAATATCAGTATGGATACAACAAACTGATAGTTGCTACTATCAGTTATACACCGTGTATTTTTTTCTTTTTGAATAAAGTCTGCACGGAAATTCTTCTGCACGAGGCATAATGAATATTTAAAGACTGTGGATTCTACTGTGTTTGCTTTAAGTCTAACTTCAACTTCTGATGGTGCCTAGAGTTTATCTCATTTTATATGAACTATTGGTGGTTCATATAAAACATTATCTTTTCTTCAAGGTATCTGTCAGTTTCTTAAAATCTGAGCTGCATCTCAAAAGGGTGGTGAGATATCAGTTGGGTTATCCTTACTTCACAGATCCATGATCATACATTAAAATTGAAAAGTTCTGGTATTATTTATTCTCATTTTAGGATTTGGAGCAGCTAAATATAAGGGACCTTACTTTTCATTCAATGCAAAAAATATAAAACCTTACTGGTTAGAGAGAGAGACTGGAAATCTATGTGACTGCCTCTGATTTGCTGTGCCCAAGAGTAAAGTCTTCATTTCTCTTTGCTTTAGATACCCTATTTGTACAACTTCCTTTTGAAGTGTTTTAGACTTGGCTATTAGCCTTGGCTATTAGTCTGGATTGCATTGTGGTCGCTGCTATGACTTTAGTATGTACAAACCGTACTTAGCATAGTGAAGTGCTTTCGTTTTTTATTGTAGTTATTAGATACCACTGCAACACAAATTATAAATCAGAGCGAGGAGTTGTATTGAAGCATTATCATGATGTAGTGAATCTTTATGACAGCTTTTGCTTTGTGTCTTCAGCTGCTATAGTTAACTTTGTGACCTCAAATTTGTTTAAATCTCATCATTGTATATTCTGTAGGGCTGTGTGAAGCTTCGGTCCCTGATTCTATTTGGCAGAGATTCAGTCCAATTTAGTGGTTGAATGTCCAAATCCGAATTGAATCGGAGAACCTTGAATCTCTCTGAATCAAATCAGAACTTTCCAAATTGATACAGAAAGATTTGGAGATTCAGATGTAGACACAGCTTTAAATGTTTTTTCTATATACCTCTAGGTAGCAGGGGTTTGTGAGTGTTGTGATGCTGGGGTGCAGGGAGTGTCCCACAGGAGCATGGGGGGCTCCCCAGCGCACTCGACAGCAGACCCAGAAGTGGACCAGAAGCACTTACAGCCCACTTCAAGGGTCTGCTGGGGAGTGCGTTGGGCCCCGCCCTGTGCCCTCCTGGCTTGGTGACTGGTGCCTCCTGGGTTGGGGGGGAGGCACCCGGGGTCCTCCTGTAGCCGATAGCCAACCTGGGGATGCGTGGTGGGGGGGCAGTGCTATCGCTGGCAGACCTGGAAGTGGACTGGAAGTACTTCCAGTCTACTTCTGGGTTCATTGCCAAGCACAAGGAGAGCCCCCGCCCCCTGCATTGACGCTCCATGCGCCCCAGCATGGCAAAGATCATGAGCCGCGTCTGGTACCTCAAGGTATGTAGAAAAAACTCGTAAAGTTGTGTCTATGTCTGAATCAGTGATTTGATCATTGAATCGAATCACTGTCCCTGATTGGGCTGAAACCTAATTGAATAGGGCCCACTTCTCACACTCCTAATATTCTGCTATTACTGAAAGTATAAACCAAGTAAAACCATTGATTCTGCTGTCTGTTGTTTGTACTTGAATGTCCTAACCTCTGAGGCTTGCCTGAAATTTGTATGCATACAAAATATATTGTAACGTACATTTTGACTTGCCACTTCTATTAAGGTCATTGTTGGGTATCCCTTAAATTTATGTCGGTAAATGTACTGTAGAGGTACAAAATGGCTAAAGCATGCAGATGAAGGAAGTTCCTTAGTTTTCACCATTTTCCTTATCTAAAAAAGGAAAGGTACTAATCTTTTCTTTCTCCTTGTGACATATGCTCTGTTTCTGACAAACCAGTGGTATAGCATTCTCCCTCAAGTAGAACCTTTTCATGTCAGTGTGTTCCATTGTGACTTTTAATATATCTTTTAAATCACTGACATTTAAAAACTATTAAAAATAAAACAAAACCCCCTCAAACCTATAACATAGGGAGTACCTTTGTGAAAGGTAATCTTCATAAAATAACTTTCTTTGGGCTCTATGCCAGATGAGCTGCTGTGCTAGCAGCCTTTTTAAGAAGGAATAGAAAGAGACTGAAGCAAATTTTTCCGTATTAAAAACTTACGTTGAAAGAATGGCTTTTAAAAATATTCATACATACATGTAAGATTTTATTTATAAAATATACTAATAGTAAGTTGCTTATGTTGCTAAAGGACACTTATAACAATGTGAATTATATGTTTCAAGGACAAAATTTTTGTGCCTTTTTAGTGCTACTCTTCTGCTTAATCTTTAGAATGCTTTAGAACTCATTTTGCTCACTCCATTAGTTAGAAATTTCTTTGGAAATAAGTACTTCTTGCATCCTCTTTGTTGAAGTGCATGCATACATACATGCACGGTGCTCCCTGTGGCATTTCTGACTTTCCTTCTGGTTGAAGAGGTACCCATCTTCCCCCAATAACAGCACTATGTTCTGTTATGAATGCACTTACTTAAAAAAAACAAAAAAAACCCCTCTAAAAGTGATCAGATTTGGGATTACAAATAATGTATGAAATAAAGAAAGGGTGTATTTTCCATGTGTCCTTGTAGATATTTAAGGCCTGAAGAGGAAATATTCTGATCAGCTTGACTGAATTGTAGTGCAGACATAGAATTCCATTAGTCTAGACCGTGATGAGATGTGCCAGGGTTTTGAATTTGGGAAATATTTGGAACCAGGGCTTAGCTGAAGCTGTAGTCTAGTTTTCAGCAAAAGAATAATTTAATATATATTTCCCACTGCAGAAATTGCATGTTGATTTTACATGTACTGGAGCTACTAGCAGATACAAATCTTGTTTTTTGTTTTGGTGATCACTTTAACACAATGTAATATTGGGCTGATATTTTACAGGGCTGTTGACATTCATAGGAAGTTGGTATGAGTATACAGTATTTCTGAGAGAGAGTGTCAGTTATTGGTTTAATTTTATATTTTTTAATAGGACACCTTGTTAATAGCTGGATTTAATTTGGCAACCTCACCTTCTGCAAGTGAAGATGGCAGACATTGCTGTCACTTGGAAGTGTCAGAAGAAGCTGGATCAACCATTTATGTATGTGGCTAAGTATGTTTGCTACTTTAAGTACCCAGATCGGCATTGATTTGTTATTTATCTGAAGTGAAACAATGAGAAAGAGAAAAAGTTAATCGCTATAGGTTTTGCAGATTCCTTGTCAAGAAATAGCCAATTTTAGTGCAAAACATTTTCAAATGCAAGACAAATCTTATGGTACATTAAAAAGTAAATACATCAACATTCCTTACTGTATATTTATGTAGGCAACATTTAAAAAAAAAGATCTAATCCTTAAAGACTTTACAGTAATGTTCACTCGGGCAAGTTGCAATTTTTTTCTAAGTCCATTTTTTCCAGCTGGTGTAACGTTGCAAAATTTATGGAGTAAATTACAATATGCTTAGTGGCCTTGGTTATTACTGCTGTTTGTAATATGGAGCAGGGAGATTCTCCCATCAGTGGAACAAGAGTGATAGGGCTTTTAGAGTCCTGAACCCAAATGGCAAATCTCCACCCCCACACCCCAGTTTTATTTGTTGCCTAAACACTGCTATAAGCTCCTGTCTCCTCCTGCTGCAAGTTTTGTGCCATTTCCTAGAGGCACACAATAAAACTAAACCTTAACTATAATTTTCAAACCCTTTCTTTTCATCTGTGCAGCACTAAAGGTTATATTAATCTAGTGTTATAAATCTTATTTTTCTGGAAAAAATGTGTTTAAATATCATTAGCATATATAAAAATGTTGTTGACTGGATGCTTGCTTTTGAGATGTGGAAGTAATGATTACCTTCTTTTGCTTCTGCCTCTGGCTGGGATAATACGTCACCAGAACATCTGCTTACGTAGGAATGTCTTTATCTACAGTACAAAAGATAGAAATATTTCTTAAATTAAACTTCAGAATCTGAGTACTACAGAGAGCAGTGAAAATTATGAAGAGACCCAAATACTGTGTGTGTATGGTTTTATTTCCATTTCAGTCTTGTAACTTTCTCTTGTTTTTCATAAGCTAATCTTTAATTATCTTTGCTGTATATTTCAACGAGATATTTCCAGTATTACTCATGTAAATTATCCAAGCAGCAGTTTCAGGTATTGCCATACTAAACAGGGAGCCTTACAATTTTTTTTTCCCCTACTAGTACCCACTTAATATCAAAGAAGGTAGACTGCCTTTTGGTGTGTTGATAACTATTCTGAGCATACTTTGACTTTTTGACCACTACAACTTGCATTTTAAATTTTCCCCTTACTTATAGTTAGGGGTATAAGTTGTAACTGTGCTGGTCTAAGGACATAAAAGATATCAGATTTACACAAAGAACCTTGTCTGCCCTTACGTGTAAAACACCCTAATATACGGGCAGTTATGGGCTAAGTGTCAAACTTCAAACTTTTATCTGAATAAAAGTTTCTAATTGATTTTTTGTTTTGTTTTTTTTTTAATGAGAAGAAATTTTTAAAATTTTTAAAATCAGAATGGTTGAATGACATTTCCTCAAATGAACCTCTGTGGAAAATTGTATAAAGTCATAATACAATTGTGAACAATTACAAATGTGTTATAATGCAACCTGTTATTGTTCACAGTTGATGACACTCACAGCAAATAGAAAGCATAAATACTATAAAAATTAACATACATGAATAGTAGCTGGGGAAAGTCTTAGTGACTTTGGGTAAGAGCCACGAAGGGGCTCAGGCATGACAATGTGAACTTTTCCACACTGCTTTCAGGCACCTGGCTCTGCAAGTACAGGACACAAACCCTAGTTAAGCCCTATATTTTAAACTGGGTAGAGGTAGAAGAAAAATGCCTATGAAGGAGATTCACTGGTAAGGGAACAGGCAAGTCATCCAACAGGATATGCTGAAAAGAAGGGTCAGAAATCTTGTTTTCCCTATCTACATGGAGCCTGAGTTAAGCATGTGCATAGGATTCACAGCCTAAAACTCCCTGCCTAGACTTTGGTACTCTGTGTACTGATGTCTGGTTTGTATTTTTTTTTTCTTCAGAAGTGGAAACATGACTTTGTAGCACAGTGATGGTGGTGCATCCATGAAAAGGGGAAGGCCCTGGGTTCTGTGAATTGTTGTCCTGCACTTGTATGGGGTTTACCTGCTCAAATTCCTTTGTGAATCTTGCACTTTTATACTAGTTTCTTGATCACAACAAACCACAAGCCAATTTTAAAACAACTTTCTGTAATTATTTTAAAATAAAATAATACTCTATGCAGTCAAAGTAGTTGATGATCACAGCACATCTTCATCATTGAGGCATCAAGTGGCTATAATATGGGTAAAAATATTCAGGGAAGATTCACTTGCCATGGGAAAACTATCATACTTGCCTGGCAGCCATGACCTCTAGCTTCTGCTTCCCAATTTAGGGGATTTGTCTGAGTATGGTTCAGAGCTGTATTCCACTATAGTGATCCTCTGCTGACAGGAAGAGTCCAGCATAGGATCCTTTAATGCCTTGTGTTTTTTTAGTGTCCTGCCTTCTGCTTTGAGTATTGTTAGCGTCATTAGCAAACTCAGAATATGGCTTAGAAGACTATCTAGCTCTGTTTAGTATACTGTGAGCATTTTTTAAAGAAAAATCTTAAGAATCACTAAAAATGGAAGTTAATTTATCCCTTGAAGAAGCTGTAGAACTCGCACAAACTAAACGTACCATGTTTATAAAACCTCACCAAATCTTTTTGATCTTTTAATAGATTTCATGTATCTTTTTATAGGTTGTTTATTTTTATAATATTCCAGTATAGTTGGAAATAAATATACCTTTCTATTTCTCTGTAAAGCTTAGTTTTACTCTGGGTGGTTTCATAGATTATGCACAAAGGAAGAGGAAAAACATTTTGTTGACTTATTTTGTAGAACCTGAAGTTGGACTTGTCCTTTTGTTTGAGAATAAAGATTTTTTTTAAATGTCAAGCAGTTTCAATTTTTATTTCTTAGACTATTGTATTATATTGTGTTTTCAAATTTGTAATCTGTGAATCTGCTGACCATTTCTTTTGCTCAGATTTATACAAAGTCAAGCCCAATCACTGCTTCTGAAATTGCATCCACGGTAAGTTTACATTTTCGTCATTTTAACATTCAATAGAACATTAAAAAGATTCACTCTGAGTTAAAATGAATGTGTGGAAAACTTCTGTCTCCTTTTCTAGTAGCTAATTTTTCAACAGCCATTTCTTTGGTTGTACATTTCGAATGCATGGAAAATATATTAAACCAGTGGTTCTCAAACTTTTTTTTTCACAGATCACTTGAAAATTGCTGAGGGTCTTGGCAGACCACTTAATAGACTTGTTTTTGTTCTACAAATCAAAGCGCACAACTCCTGTTTTATTGTCAGTAGTCTTACCTCTCTAATGCAACGGATGTACCTCTTTTTTGAGCAAAGTTCTGGGAAGTTGCGTGTAATGTTTATCAGCTTTTGCCTTAGGTCACTTTTCTGCAGACCACCTGAATGGAGCTCGTGAACCAGTGGTGGTCTGCAGACCACAGTTTGAGAACCTCTGCACTAAACAATTTGCAAATAATATTGTATACCTTTGTAATATATTTCCTGCCAAGATCTTAAAATTTCAGTCAGGCATGTTCAAAGGGTATGCATCCAGCTGGGCTATGCATGTGTCCTTTGAACATGATAGCATGTGGGGGAGCCTGAAAGTGGAGAGCCACATCCCTGACCTCAGACTCTACACCCCAGGACATATAAAGCTGTGCAGCGCATTAAAGTTGTGTGGCTTTAAATGTCCAGGTGTGTGGGCTACACTGTGCATTTTCAAGAGACAAGGGGACTTGTGTCCTGGACTGAGGAGCTGTTTCCTCTACTCATTTCCTACCAATTAGCTCATTCTGTCAATTAGCTGCATGTCTTAAAAAATGTCAGTTGGAAGGTGGGTGGGGTTTGAAATTCGGCATGTTAAAAGGGTATGCAGGCAGTTGGACTACATGTATCCCAAAGGAGCCAACATGCCAATAGGTGGGAAGCCTAAGATTAAGGAGCTGCACCCTGGGACATTTAAAACCACACGGTGTACTTCAAACCTAGGCGGCTGTGGCATTGATTCCTACACAGTCAGATGGATTGCAAATTGGCTGAGGGGTCGTACTCAGAGAGTGGTGGTGGACAGGTCATATTGGACCTGGAGGGAAGCAGGCAGTGGAGTCCCCCAGGGCTTGGTCTTTGGGCCTGCGCTGTTCAATTTCTTTATTAGCGACTTGGACGACTGGGTGAAAAGCACCCTGTTTAAATTCACAGATGACACTAAGATTTAGGCTGAGGTGGGCACGCTAGAAGGGAAGGACAGATTACAGCAGGACCTGGACAGGTTACAGGGGTAGGCAAATGAAAATAAGATGGGATTCAATACTGAAAAGTGCAGGGTGCTGCACTTAGGCAGTAGGAACCAGCAGCATACCGATAGGCTGGGGAACTCTCTTCTTGAAAACACGGTGGCAGAAAGAGTTCTTGGAGTCATTATTGACTCCAAGATGAACATGGGCTGACAATGCCAGGACACATTCAGTAGGGCTAACCGTACCTTGTCATGCATCACAAGATGCATCACAAGCAGGGCCAAGGAGGTGATCCTCCCCCTCTATGTGACACTGGTCAGGCCGCAGCTGGAGTACTGCGTCCAGTTCTGGGCGCTGTACTTCAGGAGGGATGTGGACAGCATTTAGAGGGTCTAAAGGAGGGCCACTTGCATGATCCGGCGACAGCAGGGCAGACCCTACGAGGAGAGGCTACGGGACCTTAACCTGTTCAGCAAGAGAAGGTTGAGGGGGGCTTGGTGGCTGTCTATAAACCTACTAGGGGGGACCAGCAGGGATTGGGAGAGACCTTGTTGCCCCGAGTGCCTCCCGGAGTAACAAGGAATAACGGCCATAAGTTGTTAGAGAGTAGGTTCAGACTAGACTTTAGAAGGCACAGTTAGGACGGCTAGGATCTAGAACCAACTTCCAAGGGAAATGGTGCTGGCTCCTAACTTGGGAGTTTTTAAGAGGAGGCTTAATGTTTACCTAGCTGGGGTCATTTGAGCCCAGTTTTCTCTCCTGCCCAGGGCAGGGGGTTGGATTAGAAGATCTACAAGGTCCCTTCCGATCTTACATCTATGAACCTATGAAAAACTGTTTGGCTTTAAAAGTCTCAACATGCAGGCTGCATTATGCACTTTTTCAAGGGACAGTATGTGGTGGTATCCCAAACCTGGGCCTTCCCCTGACCCAATCCCACTGATTAGCAGGATTAAGGAAGGACAGCCTTCAGGTTTGGGGGACAGCCACACCCTCTCTGCACTTTGAAAAATGCATTGTTCAGCCTGCCATTGGGGAACTGGCTCCTTGATGCCAGGCTGCACCAGTGCCTGGAATTGCAGCTCCAGCCTCCCCACACCAGCATATTGAAAGATGCTCTCTGCAGCCTGGCATTCAGAACCAATGCTGAGCTACCTAGCAAGTCTTTACAGGTACATCCACACATGTAAGCATGTGCGCTTGCAGCAGCTCAAATAGAAGCAGTGCAAATTTGAGCCGGGGCTTTTTGCCTCAGTGCATATTCTCAGACATGCACTTTGGAGTGGAGCAAATTGTGCTACTTGGGGCAGAATAACCCTGCCTGGCTCCTCCCGGATCTGCAGCCAGGGGGAGCTGGAGCCTGGGGCCAGCACCTGTGCTGTTGCCAGCAGTGTAAACAGCTGCCCTGTCCTGGCCCCATCCATACAAAAAGCTGCTCTGGCAAGGAGCCTCAGGGCTGCTCACTCTCTGGAGCTTCTGGGGCCCACCCAGTTGATACTTGGGGACACTACCCCTTGTACCAGTTGGACTGCTGCAGCAGCATCCCAAATCCATTTTTAAAAATACCCTAAAATCCATGTTCTTCCACATTTAAAACAAAAAACTGCATGCATACGCGCGTGCGCACACGCACACCCCTAGAGAGAGACAGTGATAAGTTGGGTAATGCTTTATTGGTATATTTACAGTGTTAAAGCAATTTGGAAGCCTACCAGTGTCTTTATTATGAAAAAATAAATTCTAAATACCTATATGTGTTGATGTGTGCTTTTGGTTTTCTTCATACATGATGGGTATGTGATGGGGGTATGTGGTGTTTGTAGAAAGGGGGTGAGAAGGGTTGTGGGGGAAGGTGGGTTGGTGTATGTGGCGGGATGTGGTTTGGTCTGTGGGTAGGAGTGGGCAGTTGCTGGGGGCACTGGGTGTGGGGGCTGCTCAAGAGGGGTGGGTCCCTGGCCCCCAAAGGTGCAGGCCCCCCACGCCAGCACATGGAATACCGCCCCCCCACGCCAGCACATGGAATACCACCCCCCATCTAGGGTCCCAGCTCCACCCTGGATGGCCACAGCCCCTATCCCCACAGGGCCCCAGCCCAGGGTCCCAGCTCCACCCAGCTGGGCTGGTCTTGTGGCAGCCGGACCTAGCACGGCATGTGGGGACCACATGCCAGGCCCAGCTGGGTCCTGGGCCTCCTCTGCAGCCCAGTTGGGCTGGGCCCATGGTGACAGGACTCAGTGTGGCATGCAGGGACTGCGTGCCAGGTCCCAGGGCCCCTCTGTGGCCTGGCCAGGCTGGGCCCAGATCCCTGAGGCTTGCTAGTCCGGCTTTGCATTGGAGCAGGTTGCACAGGTCCAGGAGGCGGACACAGGAGCCCTGTGACCCGCTCTGGTGCACAGCCGAACTAGTGAGCCACATGGGGCGTGACAACGCTCCCCCCGCAGGCACGGGGGGCTGAAGTGGGAGCCAGCCCTGGGGCCCGGCCCGGCCCGGCCCATGCTGACAGGACCTGGTGTGGCATGCGGTTCCCACATGCCGAAGCCTTCCTATAGCAACAGGACCCATTCTGGCTTGCAGGGCCCGCATGAAGCCGAGCCGGGTCCTGCCGGCCCTGGGGCTGCTCATATGGTGCCATGAACAGCTCCAAGACTGGCAGGACCTGGCTCGGCTCTGCATCGTCCCCACACGCTGGGCCAGGCCAGGCAGCATAAGCTGTGCAGTCTCTGGGCGGCTCGTGCTCGGCCCAGCCCAGCCCATGCCATGTCCTGCTGGCCCCTGGCAGCTTGCATTCCCTGGCCTAGCGTGCAGGGACCACATAGAGCTGAGCCGGGTCCTGCCAGGCTGCTCGTGCCGCCAGGCAGTCCTGCCACTATAGGAAGGGCCCAGCTGGGTGGCAGCATGGGCTGGGCCTTAGAACTGGCTCCTGCCTCTGCCCCCTGTGCCTGCAGGGGGTGGTGAGGACCTGGTTCAGCCCCCTGTGGCTCGCTAGTCTGGCTTTGCACCGGAGCGGGTCACAGGGAGGTGCATCTCCTGTGTGCGCCTCCCGGAGCCATGCGACCCGCTGTGGTGCAAAGCTGGACTAGCAAGCCTCAGGGATCTGGGCCAGGTCCTCACCACCCCCGCAGCCCCAGGGATATCCTCCCCCCGTGCTACTCTCCAAACTCCCCCCACATCCCCCTGCCACCCCTCACGCACCCACTCCCATGAAACCCCTCCCCCACCAACTTGCCTCTGACAGTGCCAGGGGCAGCAGGAACACCAAAGAGACACTCTGGCCAAAACCAGAGCATCTCTTTTGGAGGACTGGCTCTGGGCATGGTCTTGAACTGTGCCTTGCTCTCCTCTATTGCAGAGTGGGTTTTTGTTTTTGTTTTTTTAGACCCCTGGATATCCAGGGGTCTAATTTTATTCCCGTGCTGCAAGTTTGTATGCATTTTTTCGTTCCCACACATTCCCGTTGCCCTGCCTCAGAGGGGTTTGAGGTGGGGCAAGAGGCACGTGCGCGCTTGTCTGGACGTGCCCTACAGGTCTAGGCAGGAGAGGATCTCTGGACCAAGGACCGAGTCTCTGATCAAGGCCAACCCCTGACATGGCACAGGACCTGAGAGATTTTATCCCCAAACCCCAAAATCACGTGTGCTGTCATGCACGTCTGGCATAGCAGGATCTGTGGTTTTGGGGATCTGTGATAGAATTCCTCAGATCCCATTGCAATATTAATTTCTGCCAGGGCCCTGCATGTATTTTAGTGGAGATTTTCTTTTGGTATAGCTTTGATATCCACAAATTTTTGTTAGTTTTATGGAACTTTTTTTGTTGTTCTTGAAAGAAACTGGCATATTGTTCAACCTCAAGTTGCCTCTGTAGGTGACAGTGTAAAATATTGACCCTGTGACTTGCTTGGAGATCTAAGATCCAAAAGCAGAATTATGTCTAATGTAAAAAGAAAAAATGCTTGTCTCTATGTACTACTGCAGTGGGGGTCAGGCTTTCTGGGAGGTGGGTCACAAATTAGCCCCATAATTTCCTGAGTGCTACTCCAGTGTCCTTCCCTTGTCTGATCCATTGCTGTGCTTTCTTTTTTCTGCTCTGTTTTCTTCTCCCATCTGCTGCTCTTCTTTCTGCTTCCTGCCCTAACTACCACTATGCTGCTTATCCCTTCCCTGATCTGCTGTACCATACCCATACCACAGGCTGCCCATGCCACTTGTATTTTGTGTGCTGCAGGTTGACCATCCCTGTACTAATCCATCTATAAATGTCTTCAGATGCTACACTGATCTGAAGCATGTTCAAAGCAATCAAAAAAGTATTTTTAATGTGCTTTGTCATATTTGGGTTTTTTTTAATTCACTAAGAGGCTCGTTCAAATTCAGTTGAATGCAGTTGTATAGAATACGGGAAACAATCGTGAAAAGCAGTGGAGAGTGGAAATGAAATTTCTTCATGCTTGCTGACTGCCTGTGGACAGTGGATGTATTTATCTTGAGCTTTTAAAATAAGGAAGATGGAATCCTGCTCTACCACCCAAGGGGACTGGACCAGATAGCCTTTAAAAATAAATAGAAAAAAACAGGAAAAAATGTTTATAAAGAAATAGTTTTGGCATAATATTTTTTTGAATTACATTATCATACCCAGATGTTATCTTATCTTCCCAGCCTGTTGCTCTGAAATACACGTATACCCCTCTGAATCATCTTACAGGAGGTACTACAGTCAACTTGTATGGTGTTGTAAAATTCTTCAAGCCTCCATATATAAGCAAAGGAACTGGTATGTACTGTATCAAACTAAACATTTAAATTCTCAATCCAAAGAGGATTTTTTTTTAAATAGATATTTCCAGCTTTCTGCTAATTCCATGCCCACAAAGCTGCAGTGTTAAAGTTAAGAAAACAAAATAACAAGTTACTCTTATTCCTAGAAAATAGTTTTTTTAAAAGCTTTCTCCATTACAAAATACATATAGTTCAGTTTAGACAGACTGGTGAAGACAACATAAAAAAAAAAAAGTAATCTTAAGTTAATAGTCCATGTGAACTAGGGGAAATGATTTGAAGTATAAAAGTGCTGTACCTGTTTTTTTAGGGCATAGATTGTTCTGCTACTGTGTGATGATTGTTTTGTGAGATATTAATGGTAATTGAAATTGTGATATGGGCTAAATGTAATGCTATTTTATCTGTTATTCAGAGCATAAATTATTCATGGTAGGATGCTGGTTGATTATGGCATTATGCTAGAATACTGTGTTTTAGAAAGTGCTCTGTATATACACAGGTGGACAATTTATCAGGTCTTTAGCATGAAACAAATCCTATGTTTATTATCAGGTTAGTTGTGGGGGTGGTCTTGGAAATTGGTTATTATATTGGCTTTTAAATTAAGACCGCATCTACAGGAGTTTGTATTAGTTGGGATCTGAGTTTTGTTTTTTCTTATACTAAAACAACCTTGGCATGAATGCAGTTATTACAGTAGAAACTTTTTTTGCAGCAATGTAATATATTCTCCTTTTCATAAATGAATAACGATATTGGTGAGGGGGAGGAGGGGAGAATGCTTCTATTGTAGCAGTAAAATTTGAAGTGATACAGCTCTTGTATATAGACATGTCCAAGGAAACTTGAACTACTTGTGCAGAACATAAAACCAGGTGTTAAGAGAATAACACAAATGCAGTGGAATAACGATCATGATTCTACACAGATTTTGAAGCTTATAAAGAATACAAGGAAAGAAGGATGATGAAGGTGGTTTGGTAATATGTGATAAACTTTAGAAGAGCTGACAAGATAATACAGAGAGTCTGCTCTAACCTCTCAGGATTGGATTTATATAGGGATAGAGATCAGCAGGGATCTTGGTTTTCTCTACTTAAAAATTGCAAATTCTCTGGTTAAAAACCCCCCCACAAAACCCCCCAAATCTTTATTTTTCCATGATTAAAATGAAGCACTGCTGTGTGTGTGTGTATATATATGTGTGTGTGTGTGTGTGTATGTATGTATGTATCTGTTGAACACAATGTTTTATTGATATATTTACAACTTTAAAGCAGTTTAGAAGACTACCAGTGCCTCAATCACTATAATAAAACAAATTCTAAATACCTATACATTTTGTTGTTTAGTTTTGGGTTTTTTTAGAGCTCTACCTGCCCACTTGACTCACCAGGGTGCTGGTCTAGCTGTGCTTGTTTCCTTCCATCTCTTCCTCCCACTGCTTTGTGGCACTGAGTAGTCCTGGTATGCCAGTGCCCTGTACATGCCACTGCCCCTCACTCCTGACCCACAGCACCCCCACATCCACCCAGCTCTGCCAGGGAGGGCTCCCAGCTGCCAGGGTGACCAGGGCCAGAGACCCAGATCTGCAGCTCTCCCCCTTCCAGTAATGCCCGAGCCCCTGTGGGAGGTGGCAGCTGCTGCAGTTGCAGTAAAGAATGGAGCCCAGCTCCCCTTCCCTCATGGGCAGCACAGCTGGACTGGAGCCCGTTGGGGATGGGTGGATATAGGCTGCCCACTGTGGGCTCAGGGCTTCCCGCCCTGCTGCTCTCCCCACAGGAGCCTCCGTGGCCCAGTTGGGCTGGACCCAGCATGACAAGGCAGAGCGGGGTGGGGAAGCTTGGTGCTACCCCAGGAGACTTGAACTACTATGTATGTGGCACTCCCTGCCTGGTGCCTTCTTCCTGCTCCCCCACAACCTCTTGCAAGCTGGAAATCTGCTAGTCTACAAGGGGAAACCCGCTGTTCCCCATATTTTCCCCAACCTCTTGCAAGCTGGAAATCTGCTGGTCTACAAGGGGAAACCCACTATTCCCCATATTTTTCTCCACAAATGAGAAATTCTGCATTTTACCACATTTTTTCATGGCAAACAGAAAACCGGGGTCCTTGGAGCAAAGTAATATGGAATGAAGATGGGTTATAGCAGTGGCCTAGTGGGCCATATTAGTAGCATAGGGCTGGATTGGGCCTTGGGACATGGCACCAGCCTCTCCCTATGCTCTGGGATTTGGTCTCAGTGGTCTGACACTGTCCCCTTCCTCCAGGATTGGGTACCAGGAGCCTGGTACAGCCCTCTGTGTGCCACAGTTGGATCCTGGGGCCCAGAAGCACCACCTCTCAATTCCTGCATGCTGAGATTGGGTCCTGGATGCCTGGTACTGCCTCATCCTGGCCTCTTGCACTAGGACTGGGCCTATGACCTGGTGTGGCCCCTGCCTGCTGGATCTAGGGTATAAGGCCAGGGTCTCCCCATGGGTCCCGAGATGGGTCCAGGAAGAGGAGAGCAGTGCCACTGCTCCCCTGCTACCAAATTTCCAGACCATGGGGAGTCATGGGAGCCAGATGACATGGATAAATTTGGAATGGGAATCAGAAGAAGGTTTCAACCATTAGAGCGATGATTTTCGACCAGGGTGCCACAGGAAGTATAAGGAAACAAGTGAAGTGTGAGTAGATAAGCAGACAAGGGTAGGCTCAGGCTCTCCCTGTCTGCTGTTCACCTGCACAGAATACCAGCCCCCTTTGCAAGGAGATAAATATTGTCTTAAGATACTTTCTTAAATGGGGTGCTGCTCAATTCATAAAAGTTATGTAGGGGTGCCTTAAGTATGACAAGGAGTGTCCATAGTTTCTGCAGAGTTTCAGAACTACTATAGTACAAGCAATGAGTTTCCGTAATGAAGACCAAACTAATTGATTTTAAAATGAAAGATGATCAGTTACTAAATGGTTTATACTGGGGTGGGCAATTATTTCAGGTGGAGGGCTGCTAACCGAGTTTTGGCAAGCTGTTGAGGACCGCATGAATATCTCTGTCTCTTGGTCTCCATCTTGGGCCTGGAGTCCTGCCCCTAACCTCTGACCTTTGCCACCAAAAGTCCATTCCATTGCCCCTGGAAGTACTCCTTTGGCAGAGGCAACCCAAGCAGGGTGCGGGGCTCGGTGCAAATCAGCCCATGTGGGGCCCCGCCCCTGCTTTGATCCCAGACCCAAAGAAGCTGCCACCGCCAGCTCCATGGAGCTCCCCAAAGCCCTGCTTCACCCCCCACCCCAGGGATGGCCCTGCCTTTGGGAAAGAGGGTTTGCCATCTTAAGGGGGGAAAAACCAAATTATATACTAAAAAACAGAGGCCCATAATGATATATTTTAATTTAATTAAAAATATATATTTTTGTCCTCTTTTGTGTGCGTTTGTGCTGTATATCTAGAAGTGATTGCATAATAGCTGAAAATGCAGTCTTACTTGTATATTGTGTGGGGTGTACAGGGGGGGTACAGGTTGGTGGGTGTGGGGTTTGTGGGAATGTGTGTGTGTGTGGGTATGGTATTGTGGGTATGGGAGCCACATGGTGCAGAGCAGCCAGCGGTTAGGCAGGAAAGCGGGGAAAGCAGAGGCAGGGGACAGTGGAAGTGAGCAGCATGCATGAGCACAGAGCCCCTCCCAGAATCCAGGGCCAGTGCCAGCGGGGCCCGGAGTGGGGCAGCAGGAGTCCAGGGCATGGGCTGGTAAGGGTCTATGGAGCTGGGCTGGGCTGCGCCAGCAGGGAGAGAGGGGTACTCGCCCAGCTCAATAGAGCCCCTCCACCTCCTGTGTCCAGCGCTCCCTGATGCAGCCGCTTACAGCCCACAAGGCTGCCTATGCCTACTTTCCACTGCCACCGCTGCTCCACGGGGCAGCCCAGAGGCAGTGGTGACACAGCAGAGATGCAGAACATCCCCTTAGTGCCCTCTGGGTGGCTGCACCAGGAAGCACTAGCTGTGTTGGGGCGCGCTTTGAGGCCCCTAAAAAATTCAGAAAATTAATATTTATCTGCTCCTGGCTTTTTGTCAAAGATGAAAGGAGAAAAGCCTTTCTCCCAGCAGAGTGCACAGTCATTCAAGGGATTTCTTGTGGAAGAGAACTGGCTTTTTCTCGCTTCTGATCAGGAAGATCTCTCCTCTCCTGCATTAATTTGAATGGCTGTATGCTTCTCTCGTGTTGAGGACACCCAGTATCTCACAGTCCTTTGCTCTCTTACCCTTCCTCCAATGGAGCAAGAGGATGGGGATCACTGCGTCCCTTATAGTCCACTGAAGGCGAGCTGTCAGGGAGCCCTTTGGAGACCCAGTGCCCTCCCAGCCACTGAACTGATCTGGGCTCTGGCACAGACCAGGAGGCGGATATGCCTGGGACTGGAACTCTCTTGGAGCCCCAGGAAGATTTCAGCCTCAGGAGAATGCCTCCTTGCCTGTCCTGCCAGTTACCTGATTGGTGAGACAGGTGGGGAGGGGGTGTTCTCCCATGGTGGGAAACATCCCAAACCAAGATCTATATAAGGGAAGATGGAGGGAGGCATCCCCCAGGCTGGAACAGTCTAGGGAATAATCAAGCCCTGGGGATTTGCCTTCTGTCCCTGCTCAGACTGCAGAACTGGTCTTTGCACAGGCAATGGACACTACACACAGTGGAACCCATCCCCCTGTGGGATGGATCCAGCTGCACTGCCTCTGCCTACTGCCCCTTTGTTGGGGACATTTGATCAGCTACTGTGTAGCACCCATACACCGAAGGGTGTGCTCATACACCGAGGAGCACTTATCTCGTCCCTTTTGCTGGGCTCATTCCGAGCCACAATCAATAGGCAGAGAATGAGGGAGTGTCGGCAAGATGATTTATTTCTCTGCAGAGGGGGGCCACCCAGCGTCACAAAGACAGAGAGTTCCCCCCGAACTGAGTTTACAGCTTGGTATTTATACATTAAGCATTGCATTGCTACATTGTTGCGCGCGCATTGGGTTTTTTCCCTTGCTGTTACAAAATTACAAAACATGGTACAGAGCAAGCTTGGGCTGGTTTAGAGTGGTTTCGCGGTTACACATTACTGTCAGTGAGAAGTATACGTCCCTTACTGTCAGTAAGAGGCGATCTTTTAATTTTAGGGGGAAGAAAAAGATTATCTGCTTTTTCAAGGGTTATCTACTTTTTATGATTGTATTGCCATTTTCTCTTACACTCTTTTATCCTTTCTGGGTGACCCAGAGAGGTACATGGAGTGGGACCATCTCCAGCAGCAGGTGGGATCCTCCTGCGTCTCTGGTTCTTGCTGCAGGAGAATGGTCCAGAGGCCCAGGACAGTTCCAGCCATGGGAGAATGCCCCCTGTTCTGTGTACTGCCACTGAAGTCTCTAAAAGACCTCATTTTTTAAGGGAGAATACAAAGCTAGAAATGAAGGTCGATCATATGGAGCAGAGAACAGAATTTGTCTCGAGGCAAGGTGATTATATTAGGGATGTGAATGGTTAAACATTTAAATTCTTAAATGTTCATATATTGATTACCAGTATACCTTGCCAGTTATCACTTAGTGCAGGGCAGAGAGCAGTTCTGGGGGGAAGGGAAGCGGCATGGTGCCCCTGAAGGCATCAGGGCAGACCAGAAAGAGAGGAAGAGAGGTACAAGGAGGAGAGGGGGAGGGAAGACTAGTACCTCATGCAATGGGGAGTCGTGAGGGACCCAATCCTTGAGGCAGAGCAACCCCAGCCCCTTCCCTACTGTTCGCCCTGAAGCATGTGTGCATCCACTGCCGGCAACGAGCTGGGCTGAGGCTCCATGGACAGCACCCAGGTAGCCATGTGCGGGCAGCAGCAGCGAGTGAGGGGCTTTCCCAGCCTGCTGCTGCTGCCAGTACACAGCTGCCAAGGGAAGAAGGGGGGCAGCTGCAGGCAGCGGCAGCAAGCGCCACCACAGCCCCGTAAAGCCACAGGTGGCAACAGCACACAAGGGACTTTCCTAACTTACTGCTGCTGCCCGGAGAACAAGTGAGTACAGGTGTGGGCTGGGTTTTTGGTAGAAACCACCCAATAATGGTTTTCTGGTAGAAGCCGTTTAACTAATAACATCTGAGGAGTTTAAAAAGGTACTTATTTAATCAGTATTTACATCCCTAGATTATATGTTATTTGAGTATTGGTTCACAAGACCTGGTTCTTTTCTTTTTCATGAACTGTGTGCCGTGGTCTTTCTGTCACTGAAGTGGACTTGTCAAATTCTTGGGCAAATAAATGGTGCTTTCTGATGGCTGTTTGCTTATGTTAGACCTGTTCATATGTGGCAAGTCTTAATGATTTGAAAAATTGGATTCATTGAAACATTCTCAACCTGTAATTTTAATAGGAAAGCGTAACTAGATATAGAGAACCGTAAAGGCTACTTTTTTTTCAGTTGTGCATCAGATTATTGCCCAGGGTGGTGTTCATTAAGCAGGTAATTTTCCTGTCTTTAGATGCAATAAAAGTTACCTTTTACTTCTTGAAAGCCAGAGATTATTCTACTTCTCTTATCTTAGCTCTTGCAGCTGAAAAAAGAGCAGGTAGGCTGTGTCTGATTTCTTCCCCTTCCCCGTCCCAACCTCATGTGTGTGAAAACATATAGGCTATTGCTCCAGGGGTGTAGGTTGTAGCCATATTGGTCTAAAGACGTAGGCAGACAAGGTTCTTTGAATAAATCTGATATCTTTTATTAGACCAACTTAAATAGTTGGAAAAATTCTTCTTAGCAAGCTTTCAAACACAGTCTGTTCCATGGGAGAGCCAGCTGTGGTGTGGGACCACTCCAACAAATTGCATAACAGAGGATAACTTAACAGAAGAGTGCATCCTACAGTTTTATTAACCATTTTCAAATGTTTAAGGCAATTATATGAAATATAAGGATGCATATGCAAGGGGGATTATTGTAAAGAGGCAATTGGTAAAGCACTGCGAGAAGGCAAGATTTATTTGTCTGACTGGAGGGACATGGGCAGTGGGGTTCCCCACTGTCCTTGGTCCCACACTGTTCAATGTCTTCATTGGTGACTTGGACGAGGGGGAGAAAAGCACTTTGTTCGAGTTCGCAGATAACACTAAGATGTGGGGAGAAGTGAGCACGCTAGAAGAGAGGGACAAGCTACAACTAGATCTGGGCAGGTTACAGAGGTGGGTGATGCGAATAGGATGGGTTTCAATACAGACAAGTGCAAGGTACTGCACCTGGAAGGAAGAACCAGCAGCATACCTACAGGCTGGGGAACTCCCTTCTTGTCATTACAGAGGCAGAAAAGGATCTTGGAGTTGCTGTTGATTCCAAGATGAACACGGGTCACCAATGTGGGGACACGGTCAGGAAGGCTAACCATAGGTCATGGCATCCATAGGTGCATCATGAGCAGGTCCAATGATCCTCCCCCTCTATGTGACATTGGTCAGGCTGCAGTTGGAGTACTGCGTCCAGTTCTAGGCGCCGCACTTCAGGAGGGATGTAGGCAGCATCAAGAGGGTCCAAAGGAGGGCCACTTGCATGATTGGGGGAAGCAGGGCAAGCCCTATGAGGAGAGGCTACAGGACCTGAACCTGTTCAGCCTCCGCAAAAGAAGGCTGAGAGGAGATCTGGTGGCCACCTATAAACTGGCCAAGGGGGACCAGCAGGCAATGGGAAAGTCCCTCCCACAAGCAATACCAGGAGTAACAAGAAACAGCAACCATAAGTTGACTGAGGATAGATTCAGGCTAGACATCAGGAGGCACGACTTCACAGTCAGGGTGGCTGGGAGCTGGAACCAATTTCCAAGGGAAGTGGTGCTTGCTCCTACCCTGGGGGTCTTCAAAAGGAGGCTAGACAGCTACCTAGCTGGGGTCGTTTGACCCCAGAATCCTCTCCTGCCCATTGCAGGGGGTTGGACTTGATCTGCTTAGGTCCCTTCCAACCCTACCAACTATGAAAGTATGAAACTATGACTGCCTTGACTTTGGAATTGGGACACTTTCACATCTCTTACAATACAGGGTGCTCATTCACATTGCATTTTGCTGTCCCAGAAGCTTCTGGAACAGGAAGTGTATTTGGTATACAAGTTTCTTAGTTGCTAATCACATAGGACTCCAAACCCTGGCCTGAAGTCTGAGGCACTCCAGTGGAAAGTACATCTGAGCAAGCACTTGAAAGGGAAAAAAGTTGCTAAAAACCGTAGTTCTTCAAGATATGTTGTCCATCTGTACATTCTACTCCCTTCATCCATTGGCTCGCTGAGATTCTGTAGTTGAGAAGGCTGGAAGGAGAAGGAATAGTTTTGTGCACAGAATGTGGAGGGTCAGGCTTTGTTCTGTATAGTACTGCTAAGGAGAAAGCTCTGATCTCAAGTGCTTCAGGAAAATGTGTGCACAGTAGGAAAGTGTGTATGAACAATGCGTTTTAAAGAATTCCACTTATCGATAAGGATTTCTTAGGCGACATCTTTTACCCGACAAAACCTTGCCCCTTGTATAGTTTCTACACCATGACACCTACAACATCACTCTTACACTACTGCAACATGAAAGTTATTGATAAGTAAGTTTGTTTTACAAGTTGCCTAGCTAATATGGTGTAAATGCTTAAAAGCTCCACAACTGAGATAGCTATGCATTTTGAGAATGTAATTTAAAAGTATTTATCTCTTCCTTTACAGTAGTGATTAATTTGCAACTTTAATAAGGCTTTCACTTACAGCCAACTGCTTTCCTATTTAATCTTTTTATTAGTAGATGCTTGGGTGAATTGGTTGTTAAAGTTGCTTGGCCAATCCATATCACATTATTAAAGACTCTGGTGTATGTAACATAGGTCTTGTATGGTATTTTTATATATAAAACTGGTTTTTTCAGCAGTTTACCCCATTAACTGAATCCAAGACCACTCCATATTTAAGATGGTTCCCCAATAACTAGAAGATTTTAGACATGGAAAATTACAAATCTGTTTTCATTTTCCATGTCTAAAATCTAGTTATTGGAGTGTCTTTTTACCTTCATCCCCCCACAGGGGAAGCAGCAGCAGGAAAATGAGTAGCTGGAAGATGGGCAGCCTACCCCAGGCACCCCACTGCTTGCACTCCATGCGTACCCCCAGTAGTCCTTAGGATGGGGCTGGGGCTGTGTGGGGTTCTTCCTGGCCCGCCCCCACCCCATGCAGCTCCAAGGGCACACGCCTGCCCCTGCCCCCGCCCCCATGCCCTCCTGGACAAGCAGTGGTGGGAGCTGCTGCACCAGCGGTTCCCGGACAAGCAGCACACAGCAGCAGGAGCTGCCCCCCTCCCCTCCCCCCCATGCACCCCAGACAGTCTGCAGTTCTGTCCCACCCACATCCCGCCCTGGCTGGGTAGTGCTTGCCCCAGCTCCACTCCTCTTACTGTGGGGGCTTTGATCTGCACTGCCACACCCCTTCCCTCCGCTTCTCTCCCCCCCCTTTCCTTCTACCACACCAGACTTACCAGCTGCATGCAGCTCTCCAAGTTGCTGGGCTATGCTCCTCACTGCCTGTATTCTGCGCCGCAGCTGCATGCATGCACGGGTGTTTATCAGCCAAATCAAACTGATTTCTGATACAATCAATTTTTTTTATATCTGTGCCAATCCAATATCAGACTGATTTATCAGTGCAGCTCTCACTGAAAGACTTGGGACTGTTCAGCCTGGAGAAGAGAAGACTCAGAGGGGACTTGGTGGCAACCTATAAGTATATCAGGGGCTTACATCAGGGCCTGGGGGAGCATCTATTCACCAAGGACGCTCAGGAGAGGATGTCTTAGAATGAACTACTAGGGGGGCAGGGGCTGGACCTGGTCATCTGCAAGGTCCCTTCCAGCCCCTAACAACTATGAAATTATGAAACTCATGAGTGAAGCATCAAGAATTCATGGATGTCCTTGGGGCGGGGGGAGGGGAGGAAGTTGGGTTCTTTTCCTCTGGGTAGGGTTGTCAAGCTTCCCTGATCTTCCAAGCCAGATCTGAACTGTGGGGTTCCTCGCAAGTTGGTTTAACCACACCCCCACTGCTGGAGTTGGGTCTAAATGCAGTCCTTGCTTGCCCCTCCACTGCTGACATTTGTCCTCAGTGGGGTCTATATGCCGGTTCAGTGATGTACTCTGCCTCTGAATTACCAGTTTCTTTCTCCCTCACTCCTAGGAGCCCCATGAACCAGGTGATACTACTCCATGGGGTGGACACCCCTGCTTATAAGGTTTTAGATCCTATGCTTTTAGGCTTGTTTCCACAACTGTGGGAAGAAGGTGGAACTAAAAACCTCTTTCTTTTTTAAAGTAAAAACATTAACACCAGGATCTGGTTGAGAAAAACATGAGACATAATAAAACCATAATTGACCAACTACTTGCTTTCAGCAAAATAGTTAACTGTTTTACTATATTCTTTTAAAAACTTCTCCTAGTTCTAGTGCATTTTAATTCAGTAGATAGCTTTCAGCTATTGTCAGTTATAACAGTGCAATGTACTCATCCTCATTTTTGTGGTGGTGTTGTGATAGTGCACATCTGGAAGCCAGAAGATAATCTCCATTTAATCTAACCTATTTTATAGTCTAGTTCAGGCATGTTAATATTCATTTTAATTGAATGGGCTACATCTTTTCACATTTGAGTTCTGCTGCGGTGTGGGTGGAAGTTGCTTTCATTATTTTCTTGTTTGTTGAGCTATAAACAGATGGAGCCTAGTGTTACAAAGTAGTCTGCTGTTTTTTTTCTTTCTTTTGGTCTGCTAAAGCTCAGGCTATTAATTAAGTTGTGAATTGTACAGCTATTCAGTGTTTGAGAATCAATGTTATGTTCCTCTTTGTTTTTTATCACATACGATTCATGTTTTATTTACAGTACAATCAATAGCTGATTCTCCTCTCTTCAGTCTGTGTAGAAACATATTTTTAAATCCAAGATGACAGAGATAGATCAGCTGTTTGTCTTATTATCACTTAGTAGCTACCAGAGTTTCTTGTAAAACAATACACGTTTTAATATGCATCATTTTAGAGATCAGTAAAAAAAACCTTGCAGAGCTGAAAGATTTTTCGCCCTAAGGCATTTCATATAGCTTTAAATGACACCACTTCTTGAAGCTTTAGTAAGCTAAATGCAGTAACATTGAATTTGTAGGTAATATTTGCTGTATAAATGAATTCCTAATGTAGAACTGTACATGACCCTCATAGACCATAGTTCATATTCAATAAATTAATGAAAAAAATGTACGGTGGTAATAAAACCCAAGTTAAATTCCCCAGTGAGCACGCCGCCAGCTGGCTAAAAGGAAAAACTTTTATTTTAAGCAGATATCTAGTGCGTTAAACTAACTTGAGCCATCTTAGATTTAGAAATATCAAACCCATAAGCTATCAAGTTGTCCTTGAAAATTTACTGTAATCAGTTACCATTTTGTATCTCGTTAAATTGCAATTTAAATTTCACAAGAAACCAGTAATACATACTGCAGCTTTATCCTTCAGGAAAACTTCTACATACAAATATGGGAAGTACTGTTGAAGTCAGTGGGATAAATGTATGTAAATGCTTGCAAGATTAAGTAAGCGTCTTCGTTGAGACAGTGTATGCCTACACAGTTATACTGAGATGGTGCAACTATGAAGGGAGATGAAGTTTTGTTTTGTTTTCTTCTTTTTTTCTTTTAACTTGCTTTTCTGTAGATATGTGCTTTGTAAAATGTGCAAGTTAAATAAAAAGAAGGAAATTGATGGAATATTCTGAGGGATCTAAGGCTGTGGATAGATGTGCCTTTGGATGGCTATAGAAGTGCCACAGCACTTCGAAGCCCTACAAAAATGTAGTTCTACAAAGGTTGAATAGGTATGCACTCTCATGCAGAGCCCCTTGGCTGGCAGGGCCAGACACATGGGTGAACTGGGCAGCTACCCGGGGCCCAGACAGAAAGGGGGCCTGAAAATGATCGTCGTCATCATCATCATCATCATCATTATTATTATTATATCTTGTGAAGTGGAGCCCAATACTAAAAGTTTGCCTCGGGCCTCCAGGAGTCTAGGTACAGTGCTGTTGGCTGGAGTGCTACAGAGTCACCTTGGAAAGGTGGAAAGTGCAGTTTCTTCTCCCTGGAGACAGGGGCAGCAGTGGGTCCTTTGATAGCTCACCTGGCCTCCTCAGGAAGTAGGGGTGCACCAATAGAGATTTTTGGCGCGAATACAGATAGCCGATTTTTAAGGAGGCATATCAGTCGTTACTGATCTGATTTCCAATACCAGCCCAGCAGCTTGGAGAGCTGTGTGCAGCTGGTAAGTCTGGTGTGGTGGAAGGGGAGGGGTGCGGGACAGCGGGGTGGGACTGGGATCAGCTGGGGCAATCGATGCCCAGCCAGGGCGGGGCAAGCATGGGACAGAGCCACAGCCCATCTAGGGGGTGTGTTGTGGGGGGCAGCTCCCGCCACTGTACACTGTTTGTCCAGGAGCCAGTAGTCTGGCCTGCTTGCCCAGTGGCTCCTGCCACTGATCCTGCTGCTCTTCTGGAAGAGTGTGAGGGGGGGCATGTGCAGAGCACTGTGGTACCGGAAAGCAGAGCACCGTAGCTTCTGTCCTTTCTGTAGTACTATAAGGAGCATACATGTCTGTCCTTTTGACTTTTGTAGTGCTACAAAGACAACATCTATCCACGGTCTGAGTAGATTTTAATAAATCAATTGAAATGTAATCTGTATAACATGAATTAAGTGCAAGATTTTCTCCAATCACTCTAGGTTCTCAATGGGAATTAAACTGCAGTGTATACTACATTTTAGAATTAAAATAAATTCCTGCTCTTCAGTTACGTACTCCCTGCATTAATCCCTCCTTCTCCCAGTGGATCAAAATACACTATAGCTTCAATTCAGTCCTTCTCAGAGTACCTGTAATCCTGCAGAAATTTAGGTACTTGCTTAAGTTAAAGTTAATGAGGATTCCTATTAATGTTTTTATCACTGATTTTTGTTGTCTTTGAGTTGTTACCCTTTTCTCAAATGTAGATCTTTACAGGGAGGGGGGTGGAAAGTTACAACCCCTTTGTATTTTAAGTTGGTATAAATCCAATTTAAAGACTATGTAAACGTAAGCAAGAAAGTTGTACTTCTCATCTGACAGAGCTTACAATGAGAAGACAAACATTTTGCTTTTAAGGAATATAAATTCTTTACAAGAATCAAAATTGTTCAAAGGCAAGTTGGTACTCATATCAGGATAAGTATATTTTAATCTTTAAAATGTGGTTCTATTATGAACATGCTTGTATAGTAATAGTATCTTAGTTTACTGATCTGTTCTCAATGTGAATTCAATCATAGTTGCTAGCTTCAAAAACTTATTTTTTTAATGTCTGGCTAGCCATGCAAAGCTAAAGAGAACTTTCAACACTTGATATGTATTTTTATTTGCAAAGCCAGATTTGATTCTGAATTATATCTGCACAGCCTACTGAAAGCAGTAGGGTTGCAGAAGTATGAAAGAGGTAGGAGTGACCCTGGTGGATCTTAATTATAGGCAATGACTCATTAATCAAGTAGACTTGAGCGAGACAGTTTTTCCAAGACATGTTTACCGGACTGACAGAAAAGATGCTTTTAATTGCAAACTGAACAAATCTCAGTGGGACAAACCTCAGTGTGAATTATTTAGTGTTACCAAGAGCAGTAATTTGAGACAGAAATGAAGTAAAATATCCAGTATACTTTTAATGTAAAAAAAGCAGCCAGAAAAATGTGGCAGTCAGAGCATTCCCAGAATACCAGTTTCCCAGAATAACACTGCGGGACAAAACTATGTAAATGTAATAGCAGTGGAGGAAATACTTCATCTTTGCAACATAGTCTATAAATACATTTTTACAATAGTTCCTACACAATGATTTTCGTGCAGATTTAAAGTCCATGCAGATTTAAAGTCCATGGTGGGGGAAACCTTTTGGCTTTCCTCTCTGGGAACTCCAGATCCACTATGCCCAGCAGTCTTGCCAGAGCTGCTGGTTGTGGGGTTTAAAGTCCCCAGCAAGATTTTTGTGTTGTGTATTCCTTTTTTTGATTTTTTTGTTAAACTCTTTTTAGAAAAATATTAAAAACAGAAGGGTTAAAGTATGTGGCATTAAACATTTATCAGTAACAAAACACCCATATCACTAGAGACTAACTGCACCCCCCTTCCCCACTCCCCTAAAGTCCTTCATGGGGTTACACAGTTAAGGTTAGCTGTTCATCTTCTACCTGACAGAGGCCCCCTCGATGGCTCAGTGTAATACAAACTGATCCAAATTTTGTTACAAGGTGCAAAGTGTCCATACTCAAATGCAAAGTGTGTCAAGCAGATGACTTTCAGGGTGTAGTCAGAGATGGCCCCTGCAAGCCAGTTTCTGCAGCCTTTCAGGATCATAGTCTTGGCCTGGCCCAGTAGGAAATTGGCCAGGCAGAGATCATGCTCCCTTCAGCTGCTTGGTATGGGATAGAGAAAATATATAAAGCGTCAGAGAAGTTCACATCCAGTATGACCACAAAGAGTGGTCACAGCAGGGGCAGTCCAGGAAGTCCCGGAAAAAATCTTTTCCACCTCTTACTCCAGAAAGTTCAGACATCCAACACCGCCAGGTCTAAGTAGTGGACAGAAGTGCCCTGTGGCCAGGACCCCATGCAGCAGCTGCCACTAGAAGTCACTGATTCTTGTGGCGATGGACACCTTGTACAGGTCAGGTGGGCTGTGGAGCTGTCATGAGGCGCTACCTCCAGAAAGCACCAGGGTGGGTGGTGAGGACATGGATATTATGCATTTTGATTGTCCACGCGTACAGTGCCTTTTCCCAGACAAAATCTCAAAACATCTCACCAGTGTTTTCTTTGGTGCAGGGCAGCACAGCAGGGTACCAAGCCTGCCATTCTCACTGCTGTCCACGGCCAGAGAAATAGCTTGATGGTTTGTGAACAGGCCAAGAAATGATGAGGCTTCTGGAGGCAAGGCTTATTGCCCCCTGTTGCAAGGTCAGGTTATAGACCAGTGGCTCCTACAGCAGCTCTGAAAACCACAGTTGCTTGCCCAGAAAGAAACTCCAGGCCCAGGCAAGACTGGAAGAAGAGTGGAAGGGCGTTCTAGCCAAGGCAGTCAGGGTCCAAGAGAAGTTCTGATTGAGTTTGAGGTCTCCCACCCAATGCAGGAAAACAAAGGCTAGCCATTGTTCAACATCAAGGAGCAGGTGCTTGCAAGCAGAAGGTAGCCACCCTGCTCACTAGGTTGATCAGGCCCTAATCTTCTGTATTGGTGGGCAGAGAAAGGACAGTGGAGTCGGTTGTGCCCATTCCAGAAGCAGTACAGGAGGAGCTTTTGGAGACTCTTGAGCAGGGGCCAGGATGGCACACTTGTGTCACAGAGTAGCAGCTGCTAGGACTGTCCTGTGCAAATCACTGGAAAGAGAAAGGTAGTTAGCTGTGTTATTATGAAGTCGGTTAGAAGGCAGGGACACATCCACATCACAGCAGATATTTGTTTCCCCAAGGACAAGAAGCAGCAGCACACGTTGTGTCACTGCTACTTGTCTCTGGGGAATGTCTGTGCCACGTGCGCTTTGGTACATGGTAAGTTACCCTGAGTGGGATACCTGGGGGCCTGGGAAGCTACAGCTGTTGTGCTCCTGCATCTGGGAGCCTGAGGATGGCTGCCAGCCAGGCTCTGGTTTTGGGTGGCATGTGTTGCTGCCACAGGCGCCACCGTGCTTTTTTTCCATGCAAGTTTTTGACCCCCAGAATCTCCCAGGGTCAAAAAAAACCCCATTCTGCAAGGTGGTAGTGTGGGGAACAGCTGAATATGCAGCATGGCCATGGTCATCTGGGTGCAGCCTTAAGAGACTAACTTGTTCACAAAAGCACTGGAACAGAGCTAGTGAGCCTCACCTACAGTACTGTGTCTAGTTGTGTAGCACTGCAGTTGGATGTGGACAGATCCCGAAAAGAGCAGGTATAGAATGTGAGGGAAGATTGAAAGAATTGTAGTTATATGTAGTATAGAGAAGAGAAGACTAAGGAGAGCATTTGAGAACAGTTTTAACATACAGCATATGTTGTACAGAGGATGGCTTTCAATTGTTCTATGTCCACAAAAAAAGATCAAGAAATGATGGACTTAATTGCACTATGGAAATACTAGAAAAAACTTTCCAAATATGAGGGTGCTTAAGCACTGGAATATGCTACCTAAGGAGCTTGTGGACTTTCCATCATTAGAAGGGTTTTGTTTGTTTGTTTTAAACTTGCAGATTAGACAAACATTAGTCTGGAAGGGTTAAGACAAATGATCCTACCCAGCATAGAGGGGTTAGACTAGATGGCCTCGTGAGGCCCATTGTAGCCTTGTATTTCTTATGATTCTGTTCTTGTAACCTAGGATGCTATTAGAATTGCTTATAAAAACAGATAATCAAATTTTCAATATAAGCTACACAGAAATATTCAGTACGGTAGTAAGATTCAATATAACCTATAAGAATGAGTTAATATATTAACTTAAATACTTGATTTTGGTATTTGGATTGAGATTTAATCTGGTAGGTGTGCATGAAACTTTTAAGATGTTTCAAAAAGAGCTTTGAATGTTAGGTTACATACTGTGTAAATGGATTTCTTTGATAGGAAATCTTTATCAGTTTAGTTCTTATATTGTAGTAGGAAAATGTTGGAATATTGTATTTTGCCTGCACTTGGAAAATCAAGTGTTCATTTTAATATAGAACGAATATCAAATTGGATGGGAGGAGGAGGAGAGGGGCTGCCTGGTTTTATTTTCCTGAATAGTTTGATATCAAATCTTTTGAAGGTGATTCCCCAGGATTTTTACTTTTTTGCTTACTATACATCAGGGGGTGTATGTGTCTATGTATGCTTATAACTTAATTCATTATGCTTTTTTCCTCTGCTTTAATGTATAAATAAGATTAAAAGACTTTCTGATATGTTCTCAGTTGTTGGATTAATATGAAATTATAGCATGTAATATTCTGTATTTTATATTTCTTAAATCTGAGATTCTGTGTTTTATATTATGTTTCCAAAGTTTGAGGGAGTGGAGTTTTTTGACTTTTAACAGAGACCTTTTTTTCTAAGAGTTACTCAAGTGTTTAAATAACACTTAACAGAAACAAAGCAAAACCTCAAAAGGTCTTCAGGAATCTTTAAAAAGACTTTTTGACTGCTAGATCCCAGAGACTACTATGAAAAATTATTTGTTTATTTTAGTTTTCAAAACTTAACCCATATTTCCATTTTCTACTGCAAGTCACTACTATGTAAAAAAAAAAAAAAAAAAAAAAAAGGCTTGAATGTTGTTAGGTTGGGGCTGTTCAACTGGTGGCCTGCAGGTTGTATCTGATACCCCTGAGTTAACCCATGGATCGTTGACTCCCAATCTTGAGTGCCAGTCCTCACCACTGCATCTGCCTCTGGAGTCTCCAGGTACTCCCTCCCCTTTCCAGCTTTTGCTACCTGCCTCTACCCGTGGACTGAGATGATGGACTGAAAGAGCTTTTTGCTTAGGGGGACCTGAAGTGTGGCGGGGTTGGGGGTGGGCACATGGTGCGGTATAGTGTGCAGGACACAGGGTCAGTGGTATGATCTAGTGGAGGACACCTGCTGCTCAGTGGAGTGTCTTGCAGCACATCATGGTATTATTGGCACTGGATTTATAACACAGCCCCAATACCTTAATCCGGCCAAGCACAATCTTCAGCCTGACCACAACTCCTCTTCGATAACAGGCAAATTTTATTGATACACAGTGATAAGAAATAAGATCAATGCAGGAAAAGCAAGCAAGGTGATTACGATATACATTACCCAAATTCCTCAGTGCCCAGAATATACACAAGGCAAGCAGTGCATCTGGCCAGTATGCCACCTTGAGGTTCTTTGATTTAATGTCCCATGTCCACAGTCTTGGAGGTTGGGAGCTGATGCCAACTTACTGTTTTGAAAATTCCTTCTTTTGTGTTCTTTCTCCTCTGATAATTCTTCATTTCTAGGTATCTCTGATTGGTTTCCTTGGGGCTGTCATGCTGTCCACATTCTGTTTTGTCAGCCAAAATTCTATCTTCATAAAACTATCACATGCACACACCTTAATTTGGTCATTTAATTTGAAACCGGAAATCCCAAGGGTTTTTGCAAGTGGATACTGTAGTCCTGGAGCCAGGCATATCTCTATTATGAAAATAAAGTTTGGATGTTTTTAATTTTGCAGAATGTGCATGTCCATTGGCCTCGGATACCCTGTCTGCCTTGAAGACTGTGAAGCTGTGGCAAACAGGCTTTTAGAAATCAATTAACCCTTGCCATTTCCCTAGACCATTGTTCTGATGCAATATCAATTTTACCTACAAGCCAGTTTCTAAAAGCAGACTTCTAAATACCACGTTCTAGCCATCAGTATGGCTAGGGAGCTTGTGGTTCCTGACCAGTCAGAAATTAGACAATCTTGTCTTGGGTTTTAGCCTAGATTTTATTTGAGCAACAAGTCTCTGAAGAGGGCTCTTTCAAACTGTAATTGTGGGCTACTGGAAATATTTCATAGGTTTCATAGACATTAGGGCTGCAAGGGACTGTGGAAGATCGTCAAGTCCAGCCCCCTGCCCCAGGGGCAGGAAGTCAGTAGGGGTCATAAGATTCCAGCAAGATAAACATCCAAATTTCTCTTGAAGGTGTTCAAAGTACGTGCTTGAAACACCACCAGCGGCAGTCTATTCCAGACCTTGGGGGCTCAGACTGTAAAGTTCTTCGTTATCTCCAGCCTGAAACGGTCTTGCAGGAGTTTATAACTGTTCGACCTTGCCATCCCTTGGGGTGCTCTGGTGAACAATCGTTCACCCAGATCCTGGTGAACACCCCTTATAAACTTATAGGTGGCCACCAGATCAGCCCTGAGCCTGCACTATTCCAGGCTGAAGAGTCCCATGGCTCTCAGCCTCTCATCATAAGGTCTGTTTTCCTGACATCTGATCATGCGTGTGGCTCTTCTCTGGACTCTCTCAAGCTTCTCCACATCCTTCTTGAATTGTGGAGCCCCAAACTGGACACAGTACTCCAGCTGCAGCCTCACCAAGGCTGAGTACAACAGGGGAATGACGTTCCTGGATTTGCTTGAGAAGCTTCTATGGATGCAAGCCAGCATTTTGGTTGCTTTACTAGGCGCAGCATCACACTGAAGGCTCATGTTCATCTTGTGGTCGACCCCTGATTCTCTTTCATCCATAGTGCTAGCCAGCGTAGCACTGCCATCCTATAAGGATGCTGCAGGTTTTTCCTCCCAAGGTGGGAAAACCTTGTATTTTTTCAGTGTTAAACATAATCAGGTTCTCGTCCACTCATTTCCTGAGCCTGTCAAGGTCAGCCTGGATTGCCTTCTCATTCTCCGGTGTGGATGCTTTACCCCAAAGTTTGGTGTCTTCAGCAAACTTGGCCAGTCCACTTCTGACAGCAGTGTCCACATCATTAATGAAGATGTTGAATAGTGTTGGCCCAAGGACAGAGCCTTGAGAGACCCCACTGGTCACGGTGCACCACAACGATTGACTTCGGTTAACCACCACCCTCTGGGTCTGACCATGGATCCAATTCCCCAGCCAGTGGATCATGGTGAAGCTGAGGCTGCAGTTGGCCAGTTTTGGTAAGAGGATAGCAGATCAAAGGCTTTTTTAACGTCAAGATATACGACATCAATCTCTTCTCCATTGTCCCGGTGATAGGTTGCTTGGTCATAAAAGGAAATAAGACTGCTCAAACAAAACCTACCTGCAACAAACTCATGGTGGTTATCCCTCAGAATACTGCCATCAGCCAGTCTGTTAAGAATGGCCTCTTCGATAATCTTTTTCTAAGATCTTCCCCAGGATAGAGGTCAGGCTGATGGGCCTGTAGTTTGCTGAATCCACTCTCCTCCCTTTCTTGAAGATAGGCACCACTTTGGGCACTTCACCAGAGTGCCACGAGTTCTCAAAGATCCGTGCCAGTGGCTCAGCTATGATGCTTGCCAGCTCCTTAAGTACCCTGGGGTGTAAGCTGTCAGGACTGGCTGACCTGATGGTATCCAGCATCTCAGGGTGTTCCTTCACAAGGTCAGCATTGAGGGAGGGTAAGGAATCATCCTCACCCAGGTGTTTCTGTCCTGTAATTGACAGGGGTGCCCCTTGGGACTGGTGAAAAACCGATGCAAAGTACCCTTTTAGCAAGTTGGCTTTTTCCTGGGCATCAGTTGTCAGTTGTCCCATCTGGTTTAGCAGGGGTCCAATATTGCCTTTGCTTTTCTTTCAGCTCCCCACATATCTTTAAAAGGACTTTTTATTGTCCTTGATACTTGTAGCTAGTTGGAGTTTCATCACAGCCTTGGTTTTCCTGGTTCACTTCCTGCGGGTCTGGACCACTGCAGAATATTCCTCCTTGGAAGTGGATCCAGTCCTACATCCTTTGTACATCTTTCTTTTTAGATGCAGGAGGTCTGCTAGTTCCCTGTAAAGCACCCTGTACCTGCTCTGGACCTGCCCTGACAAGGAGGCTGTTGTGCCTATTTGCTGCCTTTCCTCTGAGAATGGAATAGACTTAGCTTGTGCATTGAGGATCACTCCCTTGAGGAGCAACCACTCATCCTGAACTCTGCTCCCCTTTGGGTCATGGTCCCTTAGGGCCTCACCTACTAGCCTCCTGAGCTTGTAAAAGTCAGCTTTCCTGAAGTCAAGGACTTCTGTATTGCTGATTTCTCAGTTTTACGGCAGATGGTGAAGGTGATCAGCTCATGGTCACTGTCACCCAGCTTCCCTTCAATCGTTAGGTTGCTGATTAGGTTGTCCCCCGTAGCCAGTACCGGGTCAAGCAGTGCTTTACCTCTCATCGGCTCGTCGACTTATTGCATCAGGTATTGCTCATCCATTCACGAGGGAAAGCTTTGCAACCGCTCTGATTTGGCTGAGTGAGTGCTTTCCCATGAGATGTCAGGGTAGTTGAAGTCTCCCATGACAACCATGCACCGGGAGCATGTAGCTTCCTGGTGAACTCCTGGTAAAGCTCTTGATCCTGGGTAAGAGGTCTGTAATAGATGCCCACCATTGTGTCCCCTGTGCTGTGTTCCCCATGGATTTTAACCCAGAGGGTCTCCAGTCCACCCTGGGTGCCAGTGTTGACTTGCAGGGATGTATAGCTTTCCTTGACATAGAGAGCTACACCCCTGCCCCTTTTGTCCACTCAGTCTCTCCTGTACAGGGTACAGCTGTCTATGCCTGTGGTCCAGTCATGGGTGGAGTTTCACCAGGTCTTCATTATCCCTATGATTGTCGTAATTATTTGTGTTAAGCAGGAGGACAACTTCCTCCTTTTTATTCCTCAAGCTCCTGGCTTTTTTGTACAGGCAGGCAAGTGTCCCTTTAGGGGGCCTTGCCTTGCTCACAACTCGTTCTAGGGCTGGGGCATGAGCGGGCTCCCTTAAGTGCCTTGGCCTGCTGCCTTTTCAAGGGTTGCTCAGTGGGCCACCAGTGACGATAATCCCCTCATCGCCCGACGGGCTTAGTTTAAAGCCTGGTGGAGCAGGTTAGCCAATATGGCTGAGAAGAGCCTCCTCCCCAGCGGAGAGAGGTGGAGGTCATCCCTTCCCAGCAGCTCACTCCCTCTCTCACCAAAGAGCAGATTGTTGTCATGGAAGCCGAAGCCTTCCTTATAACACTAGCGCCACAGTCTTTGGTTTACGACCTCGATCCTGTTCTCCCTCCTCAGCCCATAGCCCAAGACTGGGAGGATCGAAGAAAACACTACCTGTGGCCCCAAACCCTTTAGCCCCGCTCCAAAATCCGTGTAGCACTTCATGACCCGGCTGGGATTGCTCCAAGCTGTGTCATTTGTGCCCACATGGATAAAAAGCATAGGGTAGTGGTCAGTGGGCTCGAAAAGTTCAGGGATCTTCTTCGCAATGTCTCAGATACAGGCTCCCAGGAAGCAGCAGACTTCCTAGGCTAAGGGGTTGGGGCAGCAGATTGCCCCCTCAGTCGCCCTCAGGATGGAGTCTCCCAGAACAAACCCTTTGTTTTTTGTCTTAGGGAGAGTGGGGGCAGTAGGCATAGTTGAGCCTGTGCTATGTACCAAAGCTGGCAGCTTAGTAGGCTCTACTGGGGCTGCAAGAGGTTCATACCTGTTGCAAAGCTTCAGCAGGTCGGGGACCTTGGTGTGGCAAGCCTTGGGGCCCTTGACCACCTTGGTCCAACCCTTGGCTGGACAATATGGGAGGTCCCTTAATCTTCCCTTGTCCTGGAAGGTGACTGTGGTCTACCCTGCGCCTCCAGGGGGTGAAGGGTAGTAGGAGTCGATATCCCGTTCACCTTCCCTGATGGTGTGCAGTCTCTGAACTGTGGCCCGTAACTCCGCCAGTTGGCACACCAGAGACTCCAAAAGGGAGTAGACAATGGGAGGTGGCCATGCTCCCGGACCCCAGAGCCTGGAAAAGTGTCAGGCAGCCCCCACAGCCGAGAGCCAGAGGCTCCGTTTCTGTTAATAATATAATAGTTTCTCTTCAATAAACAATAGCACAAACATTTTCAAGCCTCTGCAAGCAGCGCTATATGACTGATGTAAGTGTGTATTGTTCCTATGTTCTAGATGAAGAAAGAAAGCAGTAAGTTGCTTGGTTTCAGTACCATAATTCTTATGTGTAGGGACCTACTTAATTCGCAGTGAGACAAAGCAAATTTCCCAGCTTGATTGAGCCGATTTCACATGCTTTTCCTGGTGGCCCCGCCCCTTACCACTAATTACCATGGAGAGATCCCACAGGAGAAGAGAGATAAAGGGGTGGCTGCTATCTAGGCTGCCGTCTGCTTTTTATGTTTTCCTACCAGCCTGGTGCCTTTCTTTCCCAGGCAGGCTGTAAGGCAGCAAGGACTGTTGGGGAGCCAGCATTTTATTTTTATTCAGTATTTTTTTAAGTTGATTTCACAGATAGTTGTGGATTTACTGGTTTCTGTGAAATTGTGAATTGAGTAAGCCCCTACTTGTGTGGTTTATTTTAGAGTAATTTTTAAAACCAAATTAGATAAATAAGACAAAAGATTTGCAGCTCAAAGGGAAACACTGGAAGTTAATTATAGCAAAAACCTATTTCTGGGAAGGTAGCATTGGCATGTTTTTCATTTCTTTCCTCTTCAAATGCTTAGTATTTCTATGTTTTCTTATGGTGAGTGGAAAAATCAAATGTTAATAGGTTGAATAAATAGTTAATGAAGAGAAATCTCAGGACACTTCTTGTGATCTATAGTTTGTAAACACTTGAATTAAAGCATTTGTTTAGCCAGATGTTGCTGGCAGTTCTTGAATGTTTGCATGTCTCTAACTAGATTCCATTATTTGAAATAAGAATTAAGCTGTATTAAATATCTTCCATTAAATCTTTGGAGTGTTCACTTTGGAGTTTTATAACATCCTTATGGGAGGGGATGGTGTTTTACATGTTTGTTAAATCCATTGTTTCAATAGCTGAGTTTTGGTAGAAAGATATTTGCCTACTGATTTACCCTGACCATGAAAAAGTTCGTTATTGTTATAATTTTTAAAAGAACAATACTCTTTTTATACTACTGCAATTTAGAATCAGACCAGAGTTTGTAATGAGTGTCTTTATTAGCAATAACCTTTTCTCTTTCTGTAATACGAGATTATTGAGCCAGTATAGATCTTTAAGTGAATTCTAGAAAGCCGTAGGTAAACAGTTGCCCGAAGAGGGCTAAACTTTAATCATAGACATTTAATCTTGGGTTTTTTTTGCATTATAATGTTCATGAGCTACAAAAATTCACTCTTGCAAATATTAATAAGTAATTTTAGTTGTTGTAAATCATTACAAGCTTCTATATTTAATTGGTTTTTAGAACAGGGGTGGGCAAAATGTGGCCCATAGCCTGGATCCAGCCCACAAAGAGACTGTTCGGCCCATGACAAGTCCCTAGGTCCTGCCTGATCCAGGCGCCATCCAGCCTGTAATATATCCCGCCACCCCTGGGTGGACAGTGGGGCTGGGGCTGCTCTGCAGCTGGACTCCATTCATAGGCAGTCCAGGTGGCAGCAGCACCTTCCAGCTGCCACCAGCCCCGCGGAGACTGGCAGGGACCCACACACACAGCCCTGGCCCACTCAGCACCTGCTCTGGACCTGCCCTGACTGGAGCAGACCAGCTCTGGACTAGGTGGGAACCACACACAAAACCTGGGCGTCAGGCTGCCTCACACCTGCTCTTGATCCTCCTGCCCATGATGAGTGGTAGCAGAAGCTGCTGCTGAGCATGGGAGAAAAGCAGCTACCTCCCCCTCACTGCTGCCAGACCCTTCTTGCTGCAGCCATCTGGAGCCCATGCCCAGGCTGCCCTGCAGCTCCTCCACCGCTGCCATCAGCGCCACCTCTGGGTGACCTAGCGGAGCAGCGGTGGCAATGGAGCAGAGTCTCAGGGGTTTCAGGAGGCTGCAGCAAGAGAGGCCTGGCAGCGACAGGGGAGAGGCAGCCATTTTTTCCCTGCTTCCAGCAGCAGCTTGTTCCTGACAGCCATCACTGCTCATCATTGGCAATCCCAAGCAGATGTAGGACAGGCCAGGGGCAGGACTGCATGTGTGGGTCCCAGTTGGTCCAGAGCTAGTGCACTCCAGCCAAGGTGAATCCAGGACAGGCTGTGGCTGGGGCCAGGGCCAGGGCCAGGGCCAGGGGCAAGTGAGGTCAAGGCCAGGACCAGGGCTAGGGCTGTGTGCTGCTGCTGGGTGCTGGTGGTAGTAAGGAGGTGCAAGGTGTGTAGGCTTTGGGCTGTTGTAGGGAGTGGGGTGGGGGCTTGCCGACTTGCCCTTGACAGTTCCCCAAAACTGGCTCTGTGGCCCAAATAATGACCCCACCCTGTTTTAGAACTTAGTTATATCATGGAATATAGTTTGAGGTCTTCTCTCACAATGTACCTGCAGTAAATTAAAACACTGGAAAAAATTCTGTGATATAAAATTGCAAATATATATGTCAGTTAAGGTGGATGAGTTCCCCCCACCCCCCACCTCCTCTTCCTGTATTCAAATTTAAGGTGGGACTGTAAAAAGACACTGGTTTTCTTAGGGATGATATTACCAGGCATAATATACTCTGTAATAGTACCAAATATGAAAACTGTTTTAAAGGAAGCTCCAATATGAGCACTCAGACTTCACCCTGGTAGGATTTTGGTTTGCAGTTTCATAAGTGTTAATGAAACTGCCAAGCATTAAATTAATTTCAATTATCCAGAACTGAGAACCAGAAGTTTGTAGATCAGTTTAAAAGCCAGCATTGTCAATTTTGTTACTCTAGTCAGGGCTGTCCCTGGGGGGGTGCAAATCTGGGTGACTGCTTCAGCCCCCATACTTTAGGGGGCCCTGCAAACAGTGCTGTATAGGCTTCACCGCATGCAGCCAGCTCCGCGCTCCAACCACTCGCCACCTGCCCCATGCTCTGGCTGCTCTGACTGTAGTTATCCATTGTTCCTTGCTGTGGTTTAAGGGCCTTTTTGCATGGTAATTTGGGGCAGGTTCTGGAGTTATTAACACCTGAATTGTCTTCCCATTAACACCTAAAACTAGTTTTAAGCACCCTTATGCAGTTCAAAATTACACCACTCCAGGGCAGGAATATCTCTGATCCATATTAGCCAGCAGGTGTTATGTTAAGGCTTCCCCCCTCCATTGGCATGGATTGGGTCCACTGCCCCCCCAGTACCACAAATTCCTCCTTACAGCCCCCCACACTCCACTTACTTGTGGCTCCCTGAGGAAGAAGGGAAGGGTTAACTTGTCTGTCTGGCCACTGCTGCTGCTCTCTGGGCCTCACTTAGCTCAGAAAAGAGCAGTCTGGCAGGGACAGAGGTGGTGGCTGGGCAGGCGGGTTAACCCTTTCCTGCTTGTTCCTGAGAACAGATGGCATGGGCAGCGACAAGTAAGTGAGGGAGGGGAGAAGGGAGGGATCCCTGGGGATGGTGGGGAACTGGGGAGTCCCAGGGAGCAGGAGGCAAAGGGGAAGTTTGGAATGGGGGAGCGGGATTTTTACCTTTTATTCTCTAAGCCCCTGCTGGTCTGAATGTGTGCCTGCTCTGAACTTTGGTTAGCACCAACACTGATCAGTTTGTGCAGCTCACAGTGTAATGTAACAAGGACCTAAAGCCCACTTCATAATGTTACTAGAACTGAATTAAGCACAGCCATATTGGTACTTTACTCCACGACTAGAAGTAGAGACATGAATGATCTATTTATGTCATTAAATCTTGCTGTTGCGGACTTGTTTCAAATGTCTTTAAAGCTACAGACGGACCTACATTAGAGAGACTGTAGATGTTGGCAGTAAATAAAGTTAGATTACAGGTAGAAAAATGTAAGCTAATATAGGCATTAAAAGTAAATTGCTCATGGCTATATACTTGCTGATTTGTAGTGATCTGAAGCCTGACTGGGTATGGCAGAGTCCTTTCATATCATATGGAATGTGTGATGCAGAAGAGCCTTTGGCATTATCTAGACTTTGGCTACATATTCTAGAAACCGAGGCAGTAATAGCCTAATACCAAGACTTTTGCTAAGTTTAACGCATTAAGGCAACGTATAGTTTCTCCTAGGAGAATTGCTGCTCTCCCAGGAGAAACCATGAATTACAGCTTACAGATTTTCAGGACTTTTCTTCCAGAGCAAAAATGGCTACTTCAGGAGAAAAATAATCAGGGAACAGACAGGATTTCTCATGGGAGAGCGAATGCCTGTCCAATTTACCCTTCCAAGAGAAGTTGCTGCATAATCCTGCAGTATCCCAGGGTGCTTTGCCTCTTCCAGTCTTCCCTTCCCGCCCTTGCCATCCACCTTTTCCAGGCCCCAGAGACAGCATGTTGCTTGAGTTGGATTCTACTACTCAGGCTGAGCAGGGAGCAGAGAACACTCCTTTCCCATGTTGTGCTGAGGGAAACTCAGGCTGAATGGCTGACCCAGACTGCTTCATCAGGGCTGCCCTGTACTTTACTGCCATGTGGCACCAGGCAGACTGAGGAATCCTGCAAAGCATGCTGAGATGTGTGCACAGGGGCATGCTGGAATGATGTCAGCACTGCTAGCTCTCTGCTCTTTGGGGACTTGGCATTCAAATGTCTGTTCAAGCATCTTTGGGTAAGCTTTTCTAGCAAAACAAACCCAGGAGAATTCTTCTAAGTCATTTGAAGCCTAAGTGATATAAGAGCACAGGACTGTATAGGCCATCCATCAACTCCTGCCTCTTGTAATGGACATTCACTCCTATGTATATATCACATCCATATGTGGATGTGATGCGTCTGTTTGGTAAAAGTACTGGACAATATTTGTTTTTGTTACCTGTGTGTGATGAGATATACCGCCAGCTGACTAGTCCTCAAGGCTAGGTGTCACAGAATCTGCTTATTTGAAAAAAAAAATGCATTTACATTTCAGTTTGATCTTTCAAAGATCCAACAACATACTGCAGCTAAGCAATTTCTTGCCCTCCTTTTGCTGAAGTTGGTATTGCTCTTTGTAGAATACAATATTTGGGACTAAAAGGAGCTATTGAGCCTTTGATGCTGTTCATGTAACTTTTTTTACCTTTTTTGCTTTACCTCCTCCTCCATGACATACTTGCTACTCTTTGAAGTTGCTTGCTGAAAATATCGGCCTCATAAAAACGATCAGCCAGCTCCCAGCTTCATATTTATTAGCGCACTTTTTCAGTTTTATTCCTTTGAGGCTGGTACCTTAAGATAACATAAATTACCAGAAAATAACTTTCTTACCTGCTGTTTACAAGTTTCAATTTAGGCCTCATTAGAAGGGTAGGTATATAGGAGTTTAATAGCTGGAGAGCTGCTCTAAAAATGTAGCATTTACTGTATAATCCATTTGGGAACCCAGTAACTATTGACTCTAAAATATTTGAACAGACCTGGTAGCAACTGTTTCAATAATTTGATTAGGAAAGTGGCACTAGTCACCGTTAACAATACTGAACTCAGTTGCATTTTAAACATTACATAATTAATTTACTACTTTAAATGTTATTGTTCTTCTGATTCTGTATTGTGCAAGTAAGAGAGAGAAGAATTCTAAGTATTTTTAGCATATGATATAATTTATGTATTCATGGCTTCTATGATTAAAGACCTAACTTAGAAGTAACAGCATTTTTCTCTTATAATAAAACTCCAAGGCAATTTGCACTTAATCATGCTGAGGAAATTAGGTGAATTGCTCAAGATTACCTTTAATGCCTAACGGATAGTTTAATTTTTCATCTGTTATCTTTTAAGATTTATAACTAGTTAGGTAAAAAAAAAAATACTAAAATGTAAAAACTTTCTACTGTAGTAGGCAAATCTAGTGCACTCTGCTGCCACTTTGTCATTTTTTTTTACCAAATTATTATGGGTAAAAGCTACTGGCACTATTAAAGATATTCCCCCCAGTGGTGGCTATCAGTTGAGCAATGTAGTCTTATCTAGTAAAGGAAAATTATCCTGTAGCTGAAGAGCTTCAATAATACTTTAAGTTTAGCTTAGTTATTTTTCAGGTAGGGTTTTCCTCACTAGAAACTATATTAAAAATGACTTTATTATTCTACAGTAACTTCACAGGATAAAAATTATTGCTGTATTTACTGTATTTTCCCATAATAGCAACAGGAAATATATATATAAAATTAAGTGTTTGGCTGGTTTTAATATTTGTGAAAATAATTGGACTCAGTCACAGCTAATTAAGAAGAGAAAACAATTCACATTTCGATTGGAAAAATAAAGATTGGTAACTTTCCAGTTTAATACTTTACAAAGGATTTGTAGGATAAGATTTTTAGCTAAAGGAAATTCAAAACGTATGCTACATTCTGGAAGAGCTCTATTCTAACTGGGATTATGACAAACGTGCGCTTCCAGAAGGTCCTGTATTGTATGGAAAGTTTTTTGTCTCCGAAACAAGAGCTTAGAATGAGCACCAGGAATTTGTAACCATGATTGTGTGACTAATACAGTATTCTGTTGCTTTGACTCTTCTGAATTTTATTTTTAAAAGTATGCTTCATGCACAGAAAATCCACAAGAAAAATTGATGCCATTTTGTACCAGGGTGTAGTACTTATGCTCAGATGGAAGAAGTTGTCACGGAGTGGGGCCTAGGAGCGGCCGTGATCTCTCTAACGCCCCCTACCATGCCAAGTAGGCGATCCAGCACCCTCTTTCTCGCCCGCCACGTCTTGCTGTTATATATAGTTTTATATGGTAGGCTGCCTTTCTGTCCCCTTGGACACGGTGCTAGGATTGTCCGGGCTCCTACTCTGGATGGAGTGACCTGGTGCACCCCAGCCTTATGAGCTACGCGTGCCTCCAACCTCCCCTTAAGCACACCCCAAGCCTCGCAGATCTTCTGGACGTTATCCCGCCACTGTTCTTTCCCTAGAGGCCCTCTCAAAGGCCTCTGCCCGAATGTTCACCCTTACCGGGCTCTCAGCTCTCCATGCGCCCTCTCCCGGGGGCTTCTCTCTCCATGCGCCCTCTCCCGGGGGCTTCTCAATTACAGGCCGTGCCAGACTGGGGCCTGCCTCCCATACGTCCTGTGGTCTCGCGCACTCGGGCCTGCGCGTCTCGCGGTCTCGCGCACTCGGGCCTGTGCCTCGCGCGTCTCGCGGTCTCGCGCACTCGGGCCTGTGCCTTGCGCGTCCCGTGGTCAGAACTCAGGTGGCCGTGGCCGTTCCTGGTCCCGTCTCGTCCCCCGCGCTTCTCACGGTCGGGGCTCAGGTGGCTGTGGCCGTGCCTGGCCCCCTGACCCACCATCTGGGTCTTCAGCCCTGCTCGGGCTTCTCTATCTATCGCCCACCCAGGGCTGGGGTCAACACACCCCCAAATGCAGTGCCACCCTGGCGCCAAACTGCTGTGCCTTCCCCGGCACCTGCTCGCTATGCCCTAACAGGGCACCAGGAACCCCCACCCTACTGAGGAGCTCCCTTGAGGCCTCCTCTTTCCCCTACAGCCTCACCCGGTCCTCCAGTATAACAATAACAAACCAGGGAACATAAAGCCATGAGCCAACCAGCTATAACTCAAAAATAAACCCCCTGGCTAGAACGTAAATACTGTGCCACCATGGCTCACATTCCAAGCCTCCCTGTCAGGGTTCTCTTCACCCCGTACCATGCTGCAGCCGCTCGGGTATGCCATTCAAATGTAATTATTTGAGATAATCAGATAAACATTGTTCTGTGAGGTTTATTATGTGTGTGAAGTTCTGAATCATGCTGGGCTTTTTGTTTGTTTGTGTGTTTTTAAGGTAAAATTGCTGTTAGGGAGGTCACCAGTAAAATTCACTGCTGTTGGATAAACTAAAGCCAAAAAAAATTCATGACAACATTTACAGTTATTTTAATCAGGCTGTTTTAAAAATGTAAACCTTTCGTTTCAAGCCAGCCACTAACTGATGTCTTTTTCTGTTATGTTTAGAGAAAGTATGCTAGACTAGGTAGACCTTTGATCTGGTCTGCCAGTTATTACCTTCTAATAGTTATATAAAACAGAATTTTCTGTAACAGTTGTGTGTAATTTATTAGTATTGATGTAATTTATTACATTGATATAATGTGTGCCTGAATGATGAAAACTAAATGATCCTACTGATACAAATGCTATAACAACTGCTCTGAAAATGAGTTCTGGGTATAAGTCAAAATTGGGGAAGTAGAAACTTGAAAAGATGTGACATTCTCAAAAATAGGCTGAGCCTGTTGCAGAAGGAAGACTGTAACTCAGACGGTCCTGGTTCACATTCCCTGTCAGAAGCAACTATAATATTTTCAACTATTCCAACTGCTTACATGCCACACAGTAGACCACACTTCTTTATTTATATTTGTGCAACTCCCTTGACTTCACGGAAGCTGGAGTGATCTAACATAATTTGGTCCTATGGATGTTCATTAAAAAGTCCTATTTTCTGTTTCTCAGTCCTACATTTTTATATTTTACAGATTATTGTTCAGTTGTAACACTTGTGGACCAATCAAATGTCAAGTTGACATGTACACTCTTTAATGGAAATCTAGATGCCCTTCCAAAAATCTACAAAATTGGAGATATTGTTCGATTTCATAGAATAAAGGTATGTGATGGCTTTCTTTACACTTGTTACTTTTTCCTGGAAGACTGAGATGTTGGAGTAGCAAAGAACACTTTGTTCATACTAAGCATTTCAGTCACGCCAACAGTGGATAAAGAATAAGACAGCTAGCACTAATTGGGCTAGCTATGTTGTAGATGAAAGCTGAAAATTGATTTGGAAAATTTACAGTTAAATGATATTGACACTACTGATGAGGCTCCTAAAATAATAAAATAAACCAAATACCGTAAGTGATAGTTGGGATTCTGGAACATTCAGTTTTGGATGTGGGTAGCCCCATGGGCCTGATGTGATGGCTCCGTAGGCTGCAAGTTGACCACCCTAGTATAAGGGTAGACCTATTGAAAAGCATTGTGTTTAAAAAATAAATTAGAAAAATCAGGGGTGTAGGTTGTAGCCATGTTGGTCTAAGGACTCGGGCAGGAAAGGTTCTTTGGGTGAATCTGATATCTTTTATTAGACCAACTTAAATAGTTGGAAAAAGTTTTCTTAGCAAGCTTTTGGGTTTAAAAATGCTTTGTCAGGCTAGGAAGCGTCTGCAGTTGGTGTGTGCTCTTCCTGGATGGAATGAAAAGTAAAGAAGCCAGAGGTTGGGCTAAAAGACAGACAGTAAGACAGTCAGTGAAGATGTAAACTGAGGAGTCAGTGGGTGAGAGACAGGCTGAGTGATGGGGAAAAGGAAAGGAAGATGAATGTAGCAGGTAAATAGTGGAGAGGTACCTGGGGAGTCAGGTGCCAGGCAGGTTATAATGTTTCATAAATCCAATGTCTATATTTAGTCCATTATTTTTTGTATCCAGGAGGTTGATGACGTGAAGTTCATAGGCTCCTGTCTGAGAAGTGTTTTGTAAGTTCCCTTTGAGGATTAGAACTGAAAGATTGGAGAGAGAGTGGTTTTCTTGTGAGAAATGTGCCCCCACAGGTAACTGGGTATTCTTGTCTTTGATAGGTGCGTGCTACGCAGTTGTTCTTTGTTCTCCTACGTATTTTCCATCAGGACATATATTACATTTCTGGAGATACAGCTGTAAGATGCAGGGATGCTGATGGCTCTGTTGTGGGGTGTAGTAATTGTGGGGGTGGTGGAGGTGTGTTGGCAGGTTTTGCACGTCTTGTTATAACGTGGTCTGGATCTATTTGGTGTGGTCTGGGCCTGAGGAAATTTGCTTCTGGTGATGAGGTTAGATAGGTTCAGTGCTTGTTTGAAGGCTAGGATGGGTGGTTCTGGGAAGAACAGGGTCTCCTTCCTTCAAGTATAGGTTGCAGTTTTTTGAGGATTTTCTGTATGAGCTTGAGGGAGGGTTGATATGTCACCAGCGGTGTGAGATTTTGGGGGGGGAGTTCTACTGTACTGTCTGTGTACAAAAGATTTGTGTGACAGAAATAAATTTCATGTTCTCTTAAAATAAGCCCTCATGATTCTGACATAAGACAATTATCATCTGCCTAGGTTAGGAAGAAACTTCCCAGTAGGCATTTAATTTCCTGGTAGTAGTCATAGTCCCTGGGCCATAGCTATGCACTACAAACTCAGACCCCCTCCCCTGGGCCCCTTGCTGCTTCTGGACCCACCGCTATAGTGGTAGCCGTGGTGCCCCCCCACCCCCCATCTCCCAGGCTAGATACTACTCGCAACGAATCCTGCATTCCTTACCCATCTCAGGGATCCAGGTGAGTTTGGCACCATTTTAAAGCAACAGGCTCTGTCACTGCCTGAGAGGCTACCAGAGTTGAAAGTCTGTCCGTTTGATCTAGCATGGCAAATTGTATATGCAGGTTTTAAAACAGCCCCCATATCTTTTTTAGGAATTGATAATCCCAGATTATTTCCTGTGATTACAGTTTTGCAAAAAATGTCCTGATTTCTGAAATTTGAGACTACTGTATGTCTCTTGAATCTGGAATCAGTTTTTTTCAGTATGATTTAAAAAAATAAATAATGAATACAGAATGAAGTTGAACAATTTAGTATCTCTTTTAGGTTAATGCCTATGTAATTCTTCAAAGACAATTGGGAAGAATCAATTAAACAGAAAAAGACAAAGGTGACATATACATGCCTACTGCAGCTCGGGACTTGCAATGTCCCCATTCAGCTGTTATCTTTGAAAAAAAATGTTAACAAAGTCTAATCTCATTTTTTGATTTGGGAACAAGGTGGAGTGCTTATGGTTTGAGCAAAGAGACATAGTTAGCTGTATTAGCCTAAAGTCAGGAAGTAGGTAAGATAGGTTTCCACCATGGTTTTGCTTTATCAGAGATGCATAAGCTTTCATAAGGAATAGTGTACTTTATTAGATGAATCAGATAAGGTGTAAATCTACTGTGCCTTGTATTGTTTGTAAAATTAGTCTGGTAGGGCAATATGTAATAGAAAAAGGAAAACTATTTCCCCTTCTAACTGGAGTTCTAGGTATATTACCTCTGCAGATTCGCATTGCTTTCTGTCCCCTATTCCCATCTCTTTATTGTTTCCTGAACAAGTGAAAAGGACTGGAGTGTGTCTAGTAGCCATGGTCTTTTTACATCTGCTCATCAAATAATTCCATCACTGGAGTGTGTCTGTATCCCAACAATGCTTTCAAGCTGTTTCTAAAGTTATGACAACTGTCTGTTTCTAGACTTGATCTCAGTTCCAGGTGAATAACTTTATTTCGTTGTAAAGGTCCTGTGAATCAGAAGAGATGCTTCTATTTGGGATTATTTTGAACACAGTGACATTATTTACTTAGTATTTGTTTCAAGAAATGATAATTTCAGGGTAAGGGTTTGAAAGAGTATCTACTTTTAATTATTTTCATGTTAATACTTCCTGAAATTTATTTTCATGACTCTGTTATAATACTTAATGTTATATCTATGCCTTCTGCTATAGAGAGTTGTCAGTGGAAGGGAAGAAACTTTTTTCTCCCAATCAGTAGAAGCATGTTGGTATGACGTGTGCTTGTAAATGGCTTAAATATTTTCATCTTATATGTTGCATAAAAAATGCTACGTTAAAGTGACAGAGCCAAGCACTCAAAAATAAGCAATGCTAGAATTTTAGGTCACCTGTGCCAGCTAAGTTTAATTCCTTAGTGCATGTATATGTTATAATTGTAACTTTTTTAATTGTTTGATCACTTGCTATTATTTTTCCATCAGATCCCTCCTGCCCAAGTCAGTGCATAGAATGGACTATGCTTCCTTAATGAGTAGGTATTCAGTTCAGCATAGATTCCAAGCTTTATTTACTCCATATTATTCAAACCATGCTCTAAAGACAGAATTAATTACATTATGGGCTTTTCTCATTATAACATCTGAGTGCCTCATGAACATTAATTTTCTGTCATACTACCCACTGAAGTGATGCAGTATTTTGCAGTTAAAGAATTGGTGCACAGTGAGCTATTTATCAGTGTATATTGTTTTCGATGTTCAAAATGCAGCTGCCATTGACTTCAGTTGTAGCGGGTAGTCAATGTTATTTCAGATCAGACCTAAATTATTCAGTTTGGGCACACTGGAAGTAAGAAACATGAATTTAGTGCCCTTCACACCCCTCACCTATCCCCATTACAGGTTTTGTTTATGTGACTTGCCCACATAGTGCGGGTCCAGACAAGCATGCATGTGCATCTTGCAGCATCTCAAACCCTTTTGAAATGCTGCAAGAGGCACGTGAAGGAATGAAAAAATGTTCCTGGTGCTGTAAATTTGCGGTGTGGGGACAAAATTAGACCCTTGGATATCCAGAGGTCAAAAAATACCCTGGGTGAAAAAAGCAGGGCAGGGCACAGTCCCAGAGTGTGCCATGAGGAAACCCAGGAGTCGGTCCTCCAAGAGGGATGCTCTGGTTTCTGGCCAGAACGTCTATAGCTCCTGCTGCCCAGCAGGCGGGGCATGAGCCCTTACCATGCTGGGGCAAACAGAAGCATGGCAAGCATCAGCACCCAGGAGCTGTCATGGGTAGATAAAGGACATTGGGTTGGGGGGGGGGAGGGGTATGGATGTAGGTGGCCATGGGGAGTGGTGGGGGGATATCGGGATTATGGGGAGTGGTGGGGAGATGTGTGGTTTGTGGAAGTGCTCAAGTGGGTGCCGTTGCACCCCTGCTCCCCCGTCCACTCCCCACGGCACTGGCAGCATCAGGCATTGTGGCTGTATCCCAGCTGCAGCTACAGCCAGCGGCAATGCGGCGGGACCTGGGCTTTATACATGCTGAAAGGAACCGGCCTGAGTCTCATGGTGACGAAGCCACTAGCGCACTTTGTGTGAGGGGTGCCAGTGGGTTTTTTGTGCGCATGTGGGAGCTTCCCCGCTGCCTGCTCTTTGCCATGTGGCTGAGTCCAGCCCCTCTGCTGGCAGAGCAAGGGGAAGGGTGAGATCAGCACTGCCTGCCTGGCTCACAGCACTGTGAAGGACAGGGAATCAGTTGCTGCCACCAGCAGCAAGAGAGGAGAGGGGGGACAGGGAGCCAAGCTGGCATTACCAGCTGTCTGAGTCTGTGTCTGCTGCTGATTCTCTTTCCTGAGCATAGCTGCTTGCCTCTCAGGGCTTGGAGTAGTGAGCTCCTTCACCCTTCTCTCCCCCTTCCATCCACACACGCTCCCCTGTCCCACTTGAGCACCACAAGAGTGAGCGTCAGGCAGACCTCTGTTCTCCCCACTGCTGCAGCTCCCCCTCCCTCTCAGCAGTGCTGATGGAAGGGAGAGGGAGGATTGAAGGAGCTCACTACTCCCAGCTCTGCCAGGCAGGGATGCGCTATGACCTGTTGTAGGCACAGCGCCATGCCCGTATGGAAAACTTGCCCAGCACCACCCAGCCCAGGCTGCAAGGCTAACAGGAGCCACGCATCCCAGAGCTGTGCCTCCCAGTCTGGTCCAAAGCTGACCTAGCAAGCTGCGCTGGGCCAGGTCCCACCACACACTTTGTAGAGGGGCTTGAGTGGGGGCCACTGCACACCTGCCCCCCCCCCCCACCTGCTCTCTGCAGCACTGGTGGCATCAGGCAGTGCAACTGTTCCCTGGCTGCAGCCACAGCTGTCTTCCTGGTCCAATCCAAAGCTGCGCTAGCGAGCCACACCAGGCTGGGTCCCACCATGCATCTCCTCTCCACACACACCATGGGTCTGGCAGTGCTGCTGCTAAAGGCAGGACCTGCATGGTGTGCAGGAGGGATGGCATATTGTTCCAAGCCGGCTCCTGCCACCATGGAAGCGGACCGGCCTGGCAATGCAAGCGGCCCCAGTGCTGGCAGGACCTGGCTCAGAGTGACACGTCGTTCCCATGAGTTGGGCCAGCCCCCAGGTGACAGTGCAAGCAGCCCCTGGGCTGCAGAAGGGCATGTGGTGCTGCAGCAAGCCGGGCTGGTCTGGCAGCGAGCAGCACAAGTGGTGTTGTCTCTGAGCAGTTTGGGGCTGCACCGCACCATGGTGGGGGGGAGTTGTGGGCCATGCGTGGGGGGGGTGGGGCAGGGGGTCTATGATCCTACAGGGTGACAGACCCTGCGGGGAGGCTGAGACTCTGCAGAGGGGAGCTGGGGCCCTGTGGGGGGCAGTCCATGTGCCCCCACACCCACATTCCCCCTGCAGTCCCCCCACACCTACCCACAACTGACCTGCATCCTCCCCACATACCCACCCACATGCCCACCTGCATCCCCCTACACCCCTTCCCACTCCATCCTCCAAACCCCACATCCCTCCATCCCATCGTGTAAGAAGAAAGCCAAAAAGCACACATCAACACAAATAGATATTTAGATTTTGTATTATGATGATAGAGACACTGGTAAGGCTTTCAGATTTCATTAACGTTGTAAATATATGACTAAAACATTGCCCAACTGATCCATTGTCTGTCTGTCTGTCTACAGTGGTCTTGTGTTCTAATTGTGGAAGAACATGGATTTTGGGGTATTTTTAAGAAGTGGATTTGGGATGCCGCAGCAGTCCAGCTGGCACAAGGGGCTAGTTTCCGCAGATACCACTTGATTGGGTGCCAGAAGCTTCTGTCTATATGTCCATTCACTTACCTTGGACTAAGGCCCATCCAGCTAACTAGTAGCTCCTTTTCACAGGGGCTACCCCAGAAGCTGCTGAGAGCAAGTAGCCCTAAGCTGCTGGCCAGTGCAGCTTTTTATACTGCTGGGGCCAGCAGAGGTGCTGGCCCCAGGCTCTAGCTCCCCTTGGCTGCAGATCCGGGAGGAGCCAGGCATGGGCTATTTTCCCCAAGTGGTACAAGTTGCCCCACACCAAAGTGCATGTCCAGGCACATGCGCTGAGGCAAAAAGCCCTGGCTCAAATTTGCACCGTTTCTATTTGAGCTACTGCAAGTGCACGTGCTTGCATGTGTGGACGCACCTATAGGAACTTTGTGGCAAGAACAGGAATAGAATGGAATTGTTTATGTCCATCATATTTTTCCCTAATTCTGTTCTTAGAAATGACCAAACAGTTAGCACTGAAACTTTTTGAAACAATTCACTTTTAAGAAGACAATCAATATGGAAAATTTTGACTTAAACAGCTAAATTATGATAATGATTTATAAAAACAGTACCTTCTAGCGAGAAGTGTCAAACAACCACAGCTGTAAATAACAGTACTTTTCTGCTTATGGTTAGGGAATTTGTCTTTTGCATAACCTTTTTCTGTTATGTAGGGCCCCTCCATGCATTACATTTATGCTGTGATTAATGTGTTTAAAATGGCAAACCAGCCATTAAAATGTTCCACATGTAATGCAGGTCATTTTTATGGCTGATTTGTATAGAACTTAAATTGACCATGTGGCATGATTGTCAGAATAACCCAGGATAGCCTCAATCTACAATCTGCCTGCCAACAATGAATTGATTGACCCAGGATAGCCCCCAGGGAAAACTTAGTTCTCCAACTGAGTCTGGGGCTGCCCTGCAGGGGCAGGGAAGAGGTGGAATCCATGGTAGCATGTAGTAAATCAGACGGGAGGAATGTAGTGGGAGGAACTGAAGGGCAGCTCTGACAGAGTTGTAAGGCATGTCATAGAGGATCATAGCTTTGAACTGGACTCGGGGCTGTCTGGGCTGAGGTTCACCCAGGTTTGGGGCTGACTGCCCAGGGTCAGCTGATTATCTGTCCTGGGTCTGGGACAGTCCCAAAACATGCTGAGCTGCAGGCACCTGACTTTCAACTTGCCAGTACAGGAGTAGCCTGAGATTGAGCTCTCCAGCTTCCCTTGTACTGGCAAGTAGGAAGGGGACAATTAGTATCTGACGCCTGATTTCATAATCTCACCTCCTGCCATACATATGTGGCATGGAAAAAGGCATGATGGTTGGGATGGGGGATTAGATCCCCCATCGCACCTTTAACTGAATATGTGCTGGGGGGCAGACTTGAAAATCTCATCTAACAAAAGGAGCTTTTGTTGTCAGTTTACTTTCAAGTTGATCGATCCTTTAGTTTTTAAGAACATAATAAACAATATCCTCACTTGAGTGTTATCAAAGTGTGTAGTGGACCTCATCTTTGAGGAACGTTTCTAAAACATTATCTGTGTTTCCTTATCTTTTTAAATCGAATGTCAAACAAGAAACATCTTCCCAGTTGGTAAAAACAAAACAAAACAAAACAAAAAACAACTAACCAGAAACAAACAAACAAAAAAGTGAAAGTATTTTCAGCAATCTTCATGAATCTCTACTGCCCCACAAATTTGGGGCAGTTTGTAACATTTTGATGTAAACTGTTAAGTAAAATGTACTGTGTATTTAGTTTCCCTTTGAGCTTGAATCTCTTTGCTTTTTATTCTGATAGTAAAGAAAGCTCCTGCTAATCATGTTTTCAGGCCAGCAATAAACAAGGATAGTGGAGTATGAGTCTCCAACTTGTCTATGTATGTAGGTGATTTTTTCATTCTTTCATGAAAGTTCATTTTGTTTGCTTCCATTTATACTTTTCTTGCTATGCTTTTATTTTGTGTGAGTGTATTATACCGAAGATGTTATAACAGTGGTTCCCAAACTTTTTCGTATTGCAAATTCCAGATTTACCAACTGCCCACGTACCTCTACAATTATTACATATTATGCCATAATACAATTTCTCCTGCATACCCCCCCACCGAGATACTTTGCATGCCCCCAGGGGTATACATACTACAGTTTTAGGAACCCCTGTGCTATAATGTAGAATGAATGTATAGAGAAATAATGTAGTTAAACAGATATTCGTCATTTTTCCAATAATGAAAATAGCCTCTCAGTGTGTTTTAATGAAATGAGATTTGAAATTTCATATTAATTAAAAATGTTCAAATATCAAACATTAATATATTGTAATCATGTTAAAGCTAAGTGTATTACTGACTTTTTCTCACTCTGAAGTTTAGTTACTTATCCTAATCAGTGAGTCCAGAATTTGCCTACGGGGAATTCAGTTGCAATATGGACAAAAGTACATTTTAGCTGCTTTAAAACGGGAAGTTTAGTTCCTGCTTGAGTGTAGTATATATCATGAAGGATCTGCTTAAGGCATGCAGATGGGAAGAAAAAATCACAGACCACTTGTGGCATCCGGTGTCATGGCCAACCCCTTGTATCCTGCCCCTTGCTGCTGAAGCGCCAGCATTTTATTTTTATTTGGACCGCCTCCCCAGCAATTCCATGAAAAATCTCAAGGAACACTAGTTTTCTCAGTGATCATGGAAGCCACCTTCTTCTCAGTTTCCAAAGAAATTGTGAATTGAGTAGATCCCTCTACTTGTTATGTGATTCTGTAGCAGTAGAAATAAGCTAGAATACCTTAATTTGGGCCTTGAAGGGCGCAAGGGGGAAGTGAATAGGTCAAAATGTAAAATATGTCCAATGCATGTATTCAAACAGTTTGAGGAATAAAGATGATGAACTGGAAGATGTAGCCTGCGAAAAGATCTATGATCTGTTTGGCATCACAAATCATAGGACCATTCCTATGACTGGAATGTCAACCTTGAGGGTTACACTGATTCAGAAGGACAGAGTTTGGAGGAAAGGTGGTGTTATTATGCAGGTCAAAAAAACACTTGTTCCTTGGTTCCAGTGGAAGAATATAGCAGAGCAGAATATATTTGGGTGATGATGAAAGGTGAAAGATTCAGCACCAATATAATGGTGGGAATTTATTATAGGCCACCAAATCAGTAAGTGGTATGGATGAGGCACTCTTCAAGCAGGTGATAAATCTGTCTAAAAGCTATGAGATGATACTGATAGGAGACTTCAGTTTTCCAGACATCTGCTGGAAGAAGTATGCAGTCAGATAGGAACTAGCATGACATTTTATAACTTGTGTGGAGGAAACTTTCTGTTTCAGATAGTAGAGCGTACAGGTTAGGGGATCATCTGCCTTGGATCATGTCCTGACCCACAGGAAGTTGTGGCTGCTCCATTAATAAACCTGGGGGAACTCCTAACTGATAATGCAAAGAAAGCAGGTCTACTCAACAGCTACTTTGCCTCAATCTTCACAAAAAATTAAGCTGCCTGCAGACACCTAAGAAGAATTGCACATATGCCTCTGTGGGCTGCATGTGAGGAGTGGGGTGGGCTCAGCTATATGGGGCCGGTGGCAGCAGCCCGGGGGGAAGGCAGGGGACTTGGGGAGGGGTGGCTATGGGGAAGTTAAGGTGAATTTTGGGGTGGCTAGTACTGCTCCCCAGGCACTGCTCATGTTTCTGCTACATATGTCGGTGTTTTTAAGCCTTCTTCAGAGGCTGCGGACTTTGACTTGCGTGTGCCAATGTTCTTGCTGGGACTAAAGCTGAGGTTTCCTGGCTAGGGGGTCTGGCCCCTTTGCTCAGGGTCAGACTGATGGGCATATTTGGGGTCAGGAAGGAATTTTCCCCATGGTCAGATTGGTATGGACTTGTGGGGGGTTTTGCCTTCCTCTAGTGGGGGCATGGCCCTCTACCTGAGATGTCTTTCGCGTATACTGACAACATTTCATGGGATCAGGACACTGACTGCCATGTTTCTGCTACTTTACCTTTAGCAGGTTAGTGTTTTAGGTCTGTGTTGTATTAGGATTGACGGTAGTCTTATGTAGAGTTGAGAATATGGTTTGGATAGGGAAGATCCTGCCTGAGGCAGGAGGTTAGACTAGATGACCCCTGGAAGTTACTTCCAACCCTAGTTTTCTCTAATTCCAATTTTTACTGGAATCAGACTAACATGATCTGGTTCAAATTTAGCTTATTTCAAGCTATGTGACATATTATCTGAAGGATCGAGAGTTTATTTATGATTTTTTAAAACCTTGTTTAATCAGTGATTATTTCCCCCTTATATCCAACAAGCTTGTGTCCTGAAGCAGTATGATTCTATGACACCTTGAAAAGAGAAAATAAATCTCATCTACCCCAGAATATTTTTAAAGTATAGTATTGCTGCTCACATGTGACTCCCAGCCATTATTTTCACATTAAGTGTCCAAGATTAATTAAAGCTCAGTTTTAATGTGTTTTCCTGAATTATAGCTCAGTTTTAGAGCATAAGCAAAGGTGACAGGTTTTCCAGTAAATTTTATTTGATATCTTGACACCATATATCAAAAACGGTGAATAGTCAACCAGAATATTTATTGCTAGAACGGCAATTTGTTTTGGGTTGGCTAATGATACAGCTTAAAATCATATGGGAGCAAATGACATAACTGCAATAAACAAATGAATATTGTAGTCATGGCAGGTTAATCAAACAAGTACATACAGATTTATTCTGGTGCCCTTTTCATCCTGGATGTGCAGAAAAATCATGCAAGAGTGGACCTGGGGAATTTTAACATGAAGTGCAGTGTTAGTGTTAGTTTAATCCAAGAGTGTCAAACTCATCATGCCTCCCAGGCCAGTTGTGGCACTGAATGATGTATCCAATGTGCAGAGTGAATCCAGTGCACACAGTGTGTTGGTGCATTCCAAGACCCATAGGTTATATCTCTGACATCTCCATTTTAACTCGATTGCTAACTTTTAGGGATTGGTGGAAGCAGGTTATCCTAGCATGGGATTTCTTTCATCTTCCTCTAAAGCTTATGGTGTTGAACACTATCTAAGATGTAGTACTGAGCCAGGTAGGTGTGAGGTTCAGCATTATGTTTGTTACCCCAGATTAGGAGGGACCATTTCTAAATTTGAAAGAATAGTTTAATATCGATGCTTTTTTCATCCTTGACATGCCTGCTGAGACTACTGATAAGAATGCCAAGAAACATCGATCATGCTGGTGACTGTTCATGTGCTGGATATGGGCACTTGTCTATGGGACTTGGACAGAAGCCAACATGTTTATTTTATGTAATAAATTATTTTAATAACTGCATAGCAGTGAAGAGAACTATGTGTGATCATGCAATAATAGGGAAATAATTTGGGTGCAAGCTCTGTTTACTGTAATGCATTTGTACACCCCTGAAACAAAGGTATGTTACAAAGTTTGACAAGATCAGGCTAGATTAGCAATTTCTGTACAGCAAAGAACTGGAAATTGTCAAATTGGATAGAATTGTGTGGAAAAGCCTTGTGCTGTATTGTCTCTAAATTACGCCTTGTTAAGTGCATCCCATTTTAGGAGCTGTGGATATTCTTTTTGAATCAATTCTAAGAAGAAGGGTACCTGCAGCTGCTTTTAATAATTCATTTTTGTTGACATTATATTTAAACACATGCACAAATACTTAATTTACTTTAAGGATACAAGTTATTTACTGAGTTACTGAAAATTACTTCTCTATTCCATTGCCAATGCCCTGATCAAACAATCTAGGTGATTATGGATATACAGTACTAGGATAAAGACATTGCAGTATTAAAATCCAGATGTAAGAAAAAATAGACTGCTTCAGGTATCATGATTATAAATTGTGATTTAGTACACTTATAAGAATGTGAAATGTTTACAAACTATAACTTGATGTTTCACAATACAGCTTTTTATCAGAAAAATATTTTCATAAGAGCAATAGAGTGGCCATTAATCCTTTATGACAAAATTTATCAGAGAATCTGATTTAAATGGTCAAGTTGCAATCAGCTTGCGTATTTAGTACAGTAAAAATTAACTTATACTATATTAAGATGTTGAGATTCAGTTCATGTGTACATTTCACTACAGGTACACACATGCTCATGTACACAGGCTTTTTGTTATAAGAGCATCTGGTGCAGTGCATAGGCACCTTGCGCTGCCTCATGCAGTGTAGTGAGGGCATAAATCATACTGCATGCTTCCTGCCCTTCAATTCCTCTCATAGTTGGCTCCAGGCAGAGCTGCTGCTTGCTACACAGACTTCAGGTTTTTTTGCGGTAGAGCCATTTTGTGTCTGTTCTTACTTTTTCTTTACTTTATTAATTTGTCTGTGTAGTTTTCTCATTTACTTGATTTTGTTTTTTGTTGGCTGAAGGAAATCAGAAAACTTTGCAAAGACTAAACTATAAAAACTACATGGCTGAGGTTGAAGCTCTTTTTTTTGTCTTGATCAGTGGATCTCATTGTTTCTGGTAAAGCATGGCCTTTCAAGTTTGCCAGGGTTTAAGCTCTGACCATCATGTGACAGGTCTTGCCTGCAAATCAGAGACATGTCAGGTGTCTCTGCTACCTGGACAAGCACATATTCCTGAAAGGCATGACATCTGTATACCTTTAACTTCCCAGATTGTGACGTCATGTTTAAGATTTACCTGCATGATGAAATGCTTGGGACCAGCCCTCCCCTTGTACCCAGCCCAGTTATTCTAGACTGCCTTCTGGAAGGGAAACAACGAGCTATCTCCAAGCTCTATCAGGGTCTCAGCCCATTACCTATCTATGGAAGGTCAGTTGTTTCTTATCAGGAGCTTTGATGTTCATCAAGGGCCTAGTATGTTTTTTTTTCCTGTTGAAGATCCAGTCTTCCAGAGTTTGCCCAACCCTGAAGGGCCCTGCTGTTTCATATATTGGCAATCTCCTCATTCTTCCTTCTGTCCATAAAGACAAGCTTATAAGTAGCTGTCACTTAAATCAAGAGGGTGGGAGGTTTCCATTTCCTTTACATACCACATTCTACCCGGACAAGTTTTTTTGAAGGCATATTATAAGTTCCTGCCAAAAGTGGTTATGGAGTTCTCTCTGAGTCAGCAGATGCATGGTATTTTACCCAAAACCTCAAATCTTCATAGAAGAGGCATTATTGCACATGTTGGATGTTAGGAGGGCTTTTGCCTTTTATCTGCAGGGAAGCCAAGCTTTTCAGGAGAACTCCATAGCCAGAGCAGAACGATAAGAGTACAGCAATTTCTATTATGATCTCTGGATCCTAACTTTGAAATTGTGAGTGCAGCATCCTCAGTGATAGTCAGAACCATACTCCACCATTGCTCAGCAACAACAGTGGCCTATATCATAAGTATTTCCATTCCAGACATTTGGAGCTCCAGGTCTGTCTTCACCAAATATTGTGTCATTGCTGACGCATCCAGATAGCACCCTGCAATGTTCCTGCAATCAGTTTCAATTAGCATTCAGGGTATTTTCTCCATGTGAACAGGGCAAGCTTGAGAGTGGAATGTATATGTGGACATATACTAGGAGGAGAAAGATGTTATTTACTATAGTAGCCAGAGTTCTTCATTAGGTGTTGTCTATATTTACATTATCATCCTGTTCTCCCACCCATCTTTGAAAGGTGCGCTGTGTGATTTTTGTGGTTGAGAGGAAACAAAAATGCTCACTGCCCTTATGTCTTCAGTGGAGGGTATGAGAAAAAGCAGGATGTGGGGGGGAGGTAAATGAAAGCCTGTACTGAAGCATGTAAGGAATATGCTGTGGGCAAAGCTTCTTGAAAAGCACCAGCTAGTAACCAGCCTCTCTTTTTTTCCTCTGGATGCCTAATAGCTACAGGCAGTATACTTTACATGTGTTCAGCTCAAGAAACTACTTATCTGAGAAATATCTTTGTAACATGAAATATCATTCTATATTAAAAATTAAACAAAGCCTTTTTTCAACTACCAGCCATTCTTTTATGAATTATGTAAATTATGTGCATGATTCTGAATTTAAAGACTTTCAGGTTTTAAATGTTTTTAAATGTCTAATCCAGCCCCAAACCAATTTCAGATTTATTTTAGGAATTCTCTCTTCTTAGTGTAGTAGCTAATAAATTAGATTTCTGTTGTTTTTGTGAAACATTTTATGACATTTTAAGCTGATCTACAACTTTTTCAGATACTTTGAAAGTCCTTTGCATTTCACTTGCCTTTGAAATTTAACAGTCAGCTTCATTAGATAATTTCAGTTATCTCAGCTTTATATTTGGCTTGTTAACATCATCCTTTTCTCTCCATTTAACTAGGTAAGTAACATTCCTTGCTGTACAAATGAATCTAGTTATACTTGGCTATTGCAGGTCTATTTATAAAACATTAAAGATTAGTAAGTCTTGTGTAAATATATTTAAGATGAAAATCTGTCCTATTGAAATCAATAGAAGTCTTGCCGTCAAGTCAATGGACCTAGAATTTCATGATTTTATTCTCTACTTAAGTTTAAAAACACTTGCCCAGCATCTTGTTCAAACTGTATGTGAAGAAAGTTGCTTACGCATTATGCACCATCTGTTCTTTTTTTTTCCCCCCGTTCAATAGGTATTTTTCTGTGGTGATCTTTGTCATTGCAATATCAGAAATTTTTTCTAGCACTGCCTCATTTTTACAAAAAAAAAAGGGGGATGGAATAAAAAATTACTGATTTTGAAACAAATGTTGGGATTGGGGGCAGTTTGGCAGGATCAGAACTGCTTCCCAGGTTCAGAGTGCCAGGTCCATAGCGGGGTTTGTTGGGAGTTGGAGTGGAGGGTGTTGGATTGACCTAATCAAAGGAAAAAGAGCACCTCAGTCATTGGTGCTGATCTACATTAGGAACTTCTTGTACTACATACCATTAAATCTGCTTAATTAATCATTGGGATAATTCCTCACTTTGTTCTTATCAGTTAGTAAGGTCTGCAGGTGGGTGAACTAAGTCTGTACATGCCCAGAGTAGTTTTCATACATGAAAATTACTATGGGTACATTTATTTCAAATCCATTTACACTATGTCAAAGTTGGTATTTTTTGGTCACCTGCATTTCGCATTAACAAGCCTTTCCTGGTCCAACAGACCAGCAGACAGCTTCACTTCTTAAAGTAGCTGTATTTAGAATTATTCATATTGTAAAGCAGGCAAATATCTATCCTTTTGACTAGGGAGTGACAACAGCTTTAAAGTATCTGATACTTTGAACTACCCGATATCTATCTAATGAAGTTTTCCTGTATAACAAGTAGTGCTACTAATGAAAAATAATGATGCATAATTCTCAGGCTAGCTTTTCTTTCCTATATGTAATGTAATTTAAATATTAAATGGTAACTTGTGGTTATTTGACAATTTGTTGCTGGTTAGGACAATTTGGCTGCCAACTGTTATAGGTCTTTATTTGTGATTTTGGTTTAGAATATGTCAGTTATAAGGCACAAGTCAGAAGAAATCATTTTCTATGTTAGCTGGTCCATTGTTCTAATGTTAAATTGTTTCCACTCTAGAGAACTTTTTTTGTTATTGTTGCTATACCTCCCGTGTTAAATTGTCTTTTTTTTGTTGTTTACTAAATGATGCCAGCACACACGGTTTCCCTGATGAACAGTATTGAGACCTCTTAATGGTTTCCCCACTTTCCCAAACTGAAGGAATTTCACAGAAAAATCTCTTTGCTTTAAGATTTTGCAAGTGTCCTCCATTATGCCACTTGCAGAATACCTTTCCTTTACTGTTTAATTACTGAACTTTCTAAGTTGTTTTCAAATGTATTAGACTATGATTACTCAGAGATTTCAGAAGCATGATACTTATGAAAAGAGCAATAAGGAGGTCATCATTATCAGGAGTTCCTTGTCTCCAAGACTAATAGTGCCTCAATGCAGGTGATGAAATTAGGTGCAGTGAGCACATGAATGACTGCAGGCCTCTTGACTCTGCACCCTGAGTACTCTGTGTTGCATAATTCTCAGCATCATTCAGCATCTGAACAGGTCTGTTGCTTTTGTACATTAGAGCTCAGATTATATGGATCCAGGGTGCTTCATGGCCCACTTAACTTACATCAGGTTGCCAGAGTAAGGATGAGCTACTCAGCTGTTTGGTACAGTTTTTTTTGTTTTACTCCACTGTGTTGTAACTTGAGAGCGATCTCATGCAGCTCACTGAAGAACTGGTACCCTTTGGAATAAAAGCTGTGGCAAATGATTGAAGCACCCTTCTGGCCCTACAAAGCTATTGGTTGTGGCTGTCTAGCCCCACTTTCTTCACAGTTCTTCATTTGGTGAGGAACCTAACCCTGAGTAAAATCCAGGTTCTGCTGTACGTTTCCTCACTTTGATGCTTTATTGCTACTTCTTTTTAGCTAAGAAGTGAAAAGGGTTACCTGGTGGGTTGCGCTTGATCAAGTATACCTTTAGGAGATCCTTGCTCACTTGCAGTTCCTTCTTCTTTGGTTCAGTTCACCACAGGATGGCTCCTTGGGTCTCTTTCATTTAGCCAAGCAATGTGTCTGGCCAATTAGAACTGGGCTTTCATTATTAATTCCTTGATAGACATACAGTCAGCATGACACAGGACCTCAGACATTGGTCATCATCTTGTACCACCTCATTTGGAATAGGCTATGAAGGTGCCCCTGGTGGAGCATCTCCAGGTGACAGGTATACTATAAGAATATAGAAGGCCTGAAATCAAGGCTATAGTTGGGAAAATAAGCAGGGATGAAACAATAGGTTTGAAGTCTCCCAACATGTGATAATCTAGGTTCCTGAATTTTTCTCCTTAAGAAACATAGGAGACCCACATGTCTAAGTGGGATAGTATTGTATTTACCATATCGAAGCAGCCAAGTAGTAGGTCCCTGATAAATTCTTAAAGAATAAGTACCGTATTTTTCGGACCATAAGACGCACTTTTTTCCCCCCAAAAGTTGGGGGGAAAACGAGGGTGCGTCTTATGGTCCGAAGGTGTGGTACCCCAGAACATTTGTTTGCGGTCCCATGCGCCCACTTACTGTCCGCTGTCCGCTGCCATTCCCATGCTGTGGATTGCTGTGTGTGTGGGGGAAGTCCCGCCTCCTGGAGTCTCAATGTCAGTCAGTCAGTCAGGTCACATGATCGGCACAGCGCACGCCTCCCCTGCGTGTGTGTGTGTGACACTGACAGACTGACAGGATTAGAACGTTGAGACAGGAGGCAGCTAGGTACGGTACCAGGTAACGTCCCGGCCGGGACTATGTGATGCAGCACAGTGCCCTGACAGGCAGGCAAGGAGCCCGTCATGGCAGGAGAGACACACATAGTCTCTCCTGCCATGCAAAGCCTTGCCTGTCAGGTTGGTTGGTGCCCTTTAATAGTAATACCAAGCGGTATGAGTCAAACTGGGTGCGTCTTATGGTCAGAAAAATACGGTACATTAGAAATAAAGCCAAAACAACTGTGAGAAGGATACATTTGAAATACCACACATAATATTGATAATGCATTTGAAATAATTTTGATAATAGATGAATGAATACATTTCATGAAAAAAAGCTTTTCTTTCCCCTTGGTGTGACACAGTTTGTGTTATTCTGGAATATAATGTTGATGTCAGCAGCAAAGCTTACAGGCTATCCATTTTTTATTTGTTCATATCATTATAATACAAGCTTACTACTTGTTTTGGAAGAGAGAGTTGGTTAATTATGAAAAACCTAGACATTCCAAATTAATTCCTTTGTTTCTGGTACTGTTGTATTTAAAATTAGAGGTCAAAAGATTAATTTTTCCTAAAGGTAACATTATAAATTTTACCTAATGAGATGCTTCTACTTCCAACTGTCAAGTCTAGGGAATGCATAAGTTTGCGTCTTCCCAGAAATGATCCTTAAAGCATTTATACTTTTAGATAGAGCTTATGCCAAAATAGCAGAGGATTAAAGGGCTTCCTAATAGCAGGCTCTCTTTAGATGCTTTGTTTATGAATTCAAAGGGTTTTTTAAAGTTGATTTGTCTACATTATAAACTGTAAGCTAGAAGTGTTGGCAACTTCTTGGTCCAGTCCTGCTGTTAAGAACACATGCACTATGTGCACTGGATCTGGCAGGTTGAGGTGAGGGGAAGGTCTGTCCCATGGGGCCAGATGCATTTGACACCAAGAGCAAGTACCACTGTGTTGGATGTTGTTTTTTCAGGCAGTTGACATTTACCAGACTGTTGATGCTTTGCAGTACACAGACTGGTGTCGTGAAAACCCTTAAATCTAATTGTTGGTCCTTGTGCTACTATGATGCCGTGTAGGTTTAAGTTGAAAGGACCACAGCAGAATACTGAAATACAAACTTTTTGATACTATAAAAACAGTGTTATAATTTATTTGATTGGGATTGTGTAAAACTTTAAACTAAACCTAAAATTTGAGGTCCAAGTTACTTGGCACTGTCTCTTGTCAAGTCTGTTAGAGATTTATGGGAGAAGCAAAAGGTTTTCTTTTGGTGCCATCTGTTGGACCAACTTGGCCTTTCCTGCCCAAGTGGCTGGACGCAATGTTCTGTAAGGTCCCTTCCAGCTGCTACTAACTATGAAATTATGAAGCAACTTTGTATGTCATTATCTCTTGTAATTCCACTATTTTCTATATCTCTGGTATGTTTAGCTGCCCTGTAACCTTAACGGTGGGAACCCTGTGCTGGTTATTTTATGGAGTAGATTCAGTATGCAGAAGCTAGCCTGTAAAAACAGTAAAATGGTGAAAAGAGTTATTCAGAATATATTTTACCTTTCACAACCCTATCTCAAACAGGGTCAGCTTATTTGTTAGGTGAATTGGGCCAGGGCTGCCAGCTATGAATTGTATCACATACCTAAGACAGTAACATCACATACAGACTGCAAAATGTTAAGAGAACTCTGCCTGCCATCTGAAAAAATACATCAGGATTTGAACACAGCAGAATGTGTTGCATGTTAGCAAATCAACAGTTAAATCAGGAGGCTGTCAGACAACCACTGTTCAGAGCAGTAGGAGCAGAAGTATTCTGAGTCTATCAGCTCCCATTTTAATGGGAGTTACACTTGCAAATCAAAGGGAAAACGGATCGTTTCTGTTGTGTAGCTCACAGAATGGCGCACTTTTACTATCGTGGCTCTAACTGTACGTTATTAGCAGACAGCATGATTTAGTGCACAGCACGCTTTACTGAAATTTATGACATCTGCAATTTAAAATACTAGTCTGCCGGGTACCTATGACAGGTCACTTTGCCCCATGGCTCAGCATTTCTGTCAGTGAAGTAATGATAATGGGTCCGTCCTTTTTGAAAACAGTTTGAGCACTGCAGACCTAAAACTGTAGTATAATTTGCATAGAGATTTTTGGCTTCTGCCTGAGAGAGAATGGTTGGTGTTAGATTCTATTTTTTATGTATGCCAGGCTTGTTTTATGGTTGTATTGGTTTGGGTTCTTTTACTTTGGTGCCTCCTACATGCGTTCTACATATTGGCAAAATAAGAATGTTCAGTAGATATTTTATGCATGTAACGAGACTGAAATATTTCGTATTTTAGTGCGCTGCAGTCCAGCCTAATTTTTCTTTTTGTTTTTTTTATTGTAGATTAGGGAATACAATGGACAGATTCAGGGGGTTACCAGCATTGGGTTTGCATCCTTGACGTTTGATGGAACCCCAGGAGCAGCAATCATTCCTCGAGCCTCTAGTAAATTGTACACTTTCACAGATGAAGAACAAAAAACAATAGAAGAACTACGTGTTTGGGGATCCAGTAATCTTTCCATCTCTGGGCCAGCAGTGAAATTGTCTGGTGTTCAGCCAAAGCTGTATTTTGACCTCACTTGCCAACTTATAGGGAAAGCAGAAATGGATGGATCTTCCTTTCTTCTCAAGGTGGATTTTTAAATATTTAAGTATTTGTTAAGTTATTTATTTAATCTATTCTCTATCAAGGCATTCCATTGGAATGTCTGCAGGATTTAACTGAATACAGTGTGTAGCACACTTTGTAGAATAAGAATGGATGGATTCATTATGCTGTATTTTTGATGGATTTCAGGTGCCCTTTAGGTATGCATAAGTCCTCTGGTGCTTATAAAGAAACAAAATGCAAAGTGTCACACTGCAGGAATGCAGTTTCTGGGGACTAATCCTTAATATCAGCTAAATAAAAGAAGATTTGTGTAATTTTCCCAGATTAGCAAACTGTTACAGTAGACAGATTTTATCCTGAAATTCCTCTGTCTCTTCATTGGCAATCATGAGTTTATACTTAAAATATTAAAAGTGATTGGCAGAATATTAAAAATCTGATGCTTTTCATCTCAGTATTTCTGTTTCTGTATGGTAGCACCAGGAAACAATTGTCTTTAACCAACTTTAATGTTTTTAGGCAAGTAGCAAATTTGTGCATTATTGCTTTTGTTAAAGTAGCGGAGATGTTCTCATGCAGAACATTATTTACACTATAAAGAAAAGAATGTTATTTAAACTGCATCCTATAATATGTCCTACAGCTCTTACAAACATTTTAATTCAAATGAATGTATGTAATGGATGTCAAACAAAGCCGATTAAAATGTATTTCAGCACTTCATGAACTGTAGGTAAAATGTTCATTGCTCATTACCTCAATAAGTGCAAATTCATGCTGAGAAATCTTTTATAAGGGCATACACAAGTGATTCTTGAAGTATCATCTTTACTTCACTTTCTATTGTTTGTTGCAAGTTTGAGTCATGCTTTTTGTCAGTTTTATGTAATTCAATGAACAGCTTTGAGGGGGAAAATAACTGATGGACTTGTAAAGATAAAAAAAAACTGAAGAAGCCAGACCATTGTAGACCAGTTTATTACACTAATAACCGTAACCTTGACAATGTCATTTTTGCTAGGAATACCATAAAAATATTAACTACGTAAAAAATATTGAAATTTAGAGGTCAGACAAACTTAGGAAATCAAGGATATATTGAATGTTGTCATGGCATCACTTATCCATTCCTTTTTGCCCACGTGACACAGTGTTTCTGATTTTATATCAAATACTACAAGAATTATAATACATTTTGCTGTTCTTTAAGTGTCTGTAAAACTACCCTTCTCTTGATTAAGTTTTTGCTCTTGGTAAGGGACAGCAATTCATTTTGCTATTTGGTGATCTGAGACAGACCAGCTTCTCAGTGATTGCATATGTATATCTAAGTATATATGTTTAAATATATGTTAACCACGGACAGGCATTTCACTAATAGCGCTAAATATTTCCTTTCAGCTCTACAAAAATCAAGAACAAAGCATCTCACGGGACTAGGGGGGAGCATAGCAAAACTATCAGGAAATGCTACAGGCATTGGAAATTTATGGTTTTTGAAAAGGGGGGTTATTTGGTATGCATTGTCCCATTTAACTTAGCACCTATTTTTCTCCAGGTAAAAAGAAAATAGAAGCTTCACTAATATGCTGGGGGCTAGGGCTATATTATTCAGTTTAACATCAAAGTAAAAACAAATGTAACTTCACTGGAAGTTTGAATGAGTTATAAATTGGAATGAATTAAAAACAGGGCTGTGAAATACAAGCTATATTACCAGGAGCAGCTAATAGGCAGCAGGATTGCAGAAGACTAACTTGATTACTGGAATATCAAAACCATTAAACAGAGAGGGTCATTAACACCTGTAGAATAAAGAGTTTGGAAGGAACCAGGTAGGTCAGGAGTATGGAACGTTTTTTGGCTGGAGTGCCGAAAAACCCACAATGCCTACTTTGAAAGGTGCCATAGTGCCAGCATGCCAGAAAAACAGGTTCTGGATAGCTGCTGATAGCTATAGAGCCTGGGCTGCTTGCAGGAGGGCTTCCATCCTCCCAGCCGGCTGCTGGGAGCAGGCCAGCCTCCATGGCTATCAGCAGCTACCACGAACCTGGGCCAGCTACAGCTGGGAGGCTGCAAAGAACTGCTGCCTCCCTGCCCTGGCTGTCTCCCAGCTCTGGGAAAACAGCAGGTGCCAACACTGCACTTGCTGGGGCCAGGGCTGTGGGCAGCAAGGGACTGGCACTGTGGGGCCAGGGCCACCCAGCAGCATGGGGCTGGGGCCAGGGCCCAGAGGCAACATAGGGTTAGAGCTTGGCCACGGACTGGGACCCATGGCGGCGGTGGTGCTGGCTGGTGCTGGGCCCGCGCCCACCAGCAGCACGTGGCTGGGGCCTTCGGCAGCGCTGAGATGGGGCTGGGTCCCACACAGGTTTACGGGTTCTGGCCCCATCCCGACGCTGCCGATGGCCCCGACCTGGCAGTGGCACTGTGCTCGGGCCCGTGATGGTGGTGAGGGCTGGGGCCAGGCCCACTGGCAGCTGGTACCACTGCCGTGGCTGGGGCCTGGGCCCAGCTCAGATTCCAACTGGCTGCCAGGGCCTGCGCAGGCTCCGGCCCCATCCTGACACCGCCAACGGCCAGGGCCCGGCAGCAGCATGGGGCTGAGGCTGGCAGCAGCAGCACGTGGCCAGGACCGGGATGGTTGTCAGTGCCAGGATGGGGCCTGCACAAGTCCACGGCCCCAGCTCAGCAGCGGCTGGGACCAGCAGCGGCGGTGGTGCTGGCTGGGGCCGGGCCCGCCGGTGGCATGTGGCTGGGGCCGGGCCTGCCTTCAGCACTGGGATGGGGCTGGGGCCAGGACCAGGGCCCAGCCCACCAGCAGCACCAAGATGGGGCCGGGGCCTGTGCAGGTGCATGGGCTTGGGCCCCGGCCTCATCCCACCACTGCCGACAGCCCCAGCCCAGTGGCTGTGGTGATGCTGGCCAGGCCCACCGGCAGCACGTGGCTGAGGCCGTCTGTAGCGCCAGGATGGGCCAGGGCCCATGTAGGTCCGCAGCCCTGGCCCCATCCCAACACTGCTGATGGCACTGGGTTGGGGCCGGCCCGCCAGCAGCACGTGATAGGGCCTGCAGCCGCGGTGGTGCTGGCTGGGGCCTGCCAGTCAGCAGCACAAGTTGGGGCAGGGACAACCTGGGCTGAGTTGGGGCTAGAGGCTCTTACCTGTCTGTGTGGTGTTCCAGGGCTGGGGTCAGCAGCAACACAAGGCTGTTCCTGGGCAACCATGTACTGCTCAATCTGGGCACGCCTCTTCCCGCCCCTTGGGGCAGGAAGCAGCTCGGATGCCAATGAAAACCATGTTGCATGCCATGTTTGGCACACGTGCCATAGATTTCCGACCCCTGAGGTAGATTTTAATGGATTCAGTTGACATACTCTGCTGCCATTGGCAGGCAGTTGGTTTTAAACTTTGGGTGAGTTAGGAATCAAAGGGGATGCAAGTGTAGCCCTCTGGATCTGACCCTAGCTACAGACCAGGATTTCTTTGGGCAGTATGTTTTACTGGACCAACTGCATAGTTAGAATAGAGTTAGACAAGTTTTCAAACTCTAGACCGTTTTAGGTCTGAAGAGGAAAGCAAGCCTGGCTATAGTAAAATACAGTTGGTAGAGCTGTGAAATGTGAGGGTGGAGAGAGATCCCCAGGGGTAGCAGACAAAGAATTAACAGAACAAAAGAAGCTGATTACTGGGACATCAAAAGGGATGAGGATCATTATCACCTTTCAGGTGTGGGAAGAATTCAAGAATTGGGTAGGTTATAATGTGCCATACAACCAATATCCTTGGTTCCTAGTGTTCAGCCAGCTTATGAATTTTTGTTTCCAAGTTCACATTTTAAAGGTGTTAGGTGTGGGGGGGGGGGCTCTAGGTTGCTGCCCAGGCCCAGAGTGGGACTCCTTCACACCACCCCCAGGGCAGGGGGAGGCTCTGTTCCATGCTGGGGGGGAACTTTTCTCCCTCCTCTTTCTCTCCCCATAGAGGCAGCAGAAGCACAGAGCTCAGCTGGACAGGGTGTGGCATGTAGGGACCCCACACAGTCTCCCCATGGCATGCAGCCCCACTGCCTGGCAGCAGCAGCAGGCGGGGAGGTCAGGATGCTCATGGCCGGTGCACAGGTCCAGCCAGCGCTGCAAGTGGGGAGGGAGTGGAGCCTACCTTATCCCCACAGCTTTGCTCCCTGAGCCTGAGGCTGCAGTGGGGAAGCCCAGAATTAGAGCCAGCTGCTTCCTCTGCTCCCTGCTTTGCAGGTAGAGCCAGCTGCTTCCTCTGCTCCCTGCTTTGCAGGTCCTGCACTCTGCCGTGAGTGGAGAGAGCCCTGCCTCCTGCTTCCCCGCAGACTCCAGTGCGGGTCTTTCCCTCCTGTAAGTGCAGAGCTGCAGGCACAGTAGAGAGCCGCGATAGAGGCAGCCAGTACTATGCTGGGGGCAAGGAGCGCAGCCTGCCTGGGCACTACTATTCCTGGGGCTCTGCGCCGTGCCTGCAGTTCTGCGCTCACAGAGGGAAAGCCCTGCACTGGACTCTGCAGAGAAGCAGGGGGCAGCGCTCTCTCCACTTGCTGCAGAGTGTGAGACCTGCACAGCAAGGAGCGGGGAAAGCAGCTGGCTCCAGTGCGGGGCTTCCCCCACTGCAGCAGGCTCAGGCTCAGGTTCAGGGAGCAGAGCCGTGGGGATAAAGCAGCTTCCACTCTGGAGCCATGCCTGCACTGGGCATGAGCACCATGACCTCCCTGCCTGCTACTGCTGCCAGGCAGTGGAGGCTGCACCATGGGGAGAGTGTGTGGGGGTCCCTACACCCACATCCTGCCCAGCTGAGCTCTACGCTTTGCCAAGTCTGAACCAAACCTCACTGGCATTTGAAACAATCCGGCACCATCATGTTAGAAATGGAATATTGTTAGAAATGGAGTATTGTTAGAAATGCACAGCTTGCATCTTGCGCCTGATAAGAAAGAAACACTGCCAAGGACTTTTCTCCTTGCCCAGCCTTGCCACAGCTCTTCTTATACTAAATCACAGACTCTCCCCCAGCTTCTCCTAGCCTTTCTCATGCAGATTACAGAAGCTGGAATTCAACTGACTGTGTCCTTGAAAGGGGGAGGGGGGTTTAAACTCTTGGTGACCTATAGAACTTTCTGAGCATGCTCAATTAGCTGATGCATATTTACCTCTCCGCCCTGCATACTTAAGTAGTTAATTATAATATACATGCGATGGATGTAGTGATGTAATCACATATATGTTTGTATGAAACGGAAATGAGCTGTAAGAGTTCCTGTTTCTGCACACGTGCCCAGGAGGAAAAAGATAAATAGAGCCTGCAAAAATTCCTTGGTGGATTCAGAGTAATCTGAGTCTTTGACTCTGCTCTGACCCTATTTGCAAATACACCTTTTGTGCCATCTGATGTATGTGTGTCTGTGATTTTAGTGGCCTCCAAGAAACGGACCGCAATTTTTTTGCAACAATCATCTGAAAAACACAGCATGGATTCTCCTCAGAAAACCTTTTGTTATACTTGACAGATAGCTATTCCTGCCCAATCAGCATTACTGACCTTTGCTGCAAGCTTAGCAATGGAATCAAGCAAGAACTCATGAGTGGTTTGTATGCAGGTACTCAGAGGCTCACTGAGTGTGGTTCAAGGCTGCTGTAAGTAGAAAAAATACATAGCTGTGGTGGAAGGGGCTGTTAAGCAGCACCGGAACGCTACAGGGCATTGTTTGCTGAGCCACACTCCAGACAGCTCTGTTGGAAGGTGCAAATGGGGTTTTCGTGACACTGCAGGGTCATGAGAAGCCCAGGGCCAGGTGCAAGCCCAAAGGGTGCTGGCAGAACATAAGCCTGTTACACTTGAAAGCAAAATCTCTACAAGCTATCACCTCATGGAGAGACAGGGACACCTGCATTTCCTCTCTTACTTTGGAATTGTCCACATCAGATTCGTTGACAACAATCTGGAGGTTGTTGGCACATAAACTTCCAGATCATGATGGCAACATATTGCTCCATGGTGAAGGGTGCCCTTCTGCTGATGCCCTGTCATGCACAGATGATGCCAACTTAGTGGAGATCTACATTAAACTAGACCACCACATCCTGAAGCTTTGATGCCACAAGTTGTCATTCCAGGCCCTCAGGATGATACTCTTCCAGTAATTGGTGCTTGTGTAACATTCCCCAAAGCACTAAAACACTGTCTGTGAGTGGACCTGGTGTACCCAAGCCAACACAGTTTACAGCATGGCATCATCCTCAGCTATGTATCTGTTGAGGGACAGGAGCTGGGAATGTAAATGATGAGTCTTTGGGAGTGAAAACTGACCAGTGGTTTGCACTCCCAGTGAGAGTGGGGGCTGTCCCAGGGAGAGGAGAGGAGAATGAATGGTAATCAGTCAGTTAGTGGTGCCTTTTGAGCTCAGCTGTCCTTAGGAATGCCTGAAGATGAGGTGTCCCCCCCAAAGCATGTTGCGATCAGCCTCATGCTTCATCAGCCTCTTGGCTGTAGCAGTACATACTCTCACCATGTTCTGCGGTGCTCCACATGATGGGCAGTTGAACTGTTGTACATGCAGGTTATGCCGTATCTTTACGGTGGTGCAAATTTTCTGGAAATTCTAAGTGCTTCAGATGACTGCCTGCCTATACCCTTAGTGATAACCGGTGTTGAGTCCTTGTAAGCCCTGTGATTTTCAATCAAAAGCATATTAAAAGGCTTTGATTTGATTCCAAGGCTTTGTTTTACCCAGGCCTTTATTCCATTTGATGCTCAGTCCAAGTGTGCCGAATAGTCATTAACAGTACTGTGCAAAGTGATAAGCAAGCATGGTATGATATTATTTTCACAGTGGTATAACATTGTTAGAGTAACAGGGCCGACCTGTGGCACTCTTGCCACAAGCAACAGAGGTAGCCTCTCTGTGTAGCATGCAGCAAGGGAGAGACGAGCAGCACAGCTGCAGACAGGGTAGAAAGCAGAGTAGCAGATCATGCAAGGAGTACGAGGCCAGGAGCACAGGGCATGGAGCTGAAAGCAGAGCAGTGGATCAGGCAGAGGAAGGGAATTGGAGTGGCACTCTGGGGGGCGTGGGGCTAATTTGTGACATGCTTCCCAAAAAGATTGGCCTCTGCTAGTTTAGATTGTAATCTAGCCAAAATCCTAGTTTTCTGCAGAACTGCCAATAAGATGGTCTCTCCCCATCTTGTAGCTGTGCAGTTGATTATTCTTATTTAAATGTTGTGTTTTGTTCATTTTGAATTTAATCTTGTTTATTTGAGATCACTTCTACAGTTTGTCAAGATCATTTTCAATTCTAATCCATTCCTTCAAAGTGCTTGCAACCTTACCCTGCTTGGCATTGCCAGTAACTTAATAAGTGTATTCTCTGTTCTATCATGCAAGTTATTAATAATTTTGTTGAGTAGTACCAGAGACAGTACAAACCCCATGCAAAGCCCTATTTTATACATCTTTCCAGTTTAACAGTAACCACTGATTACTTCTTTGACTACAGCTGGACTTTATTTTCCTAGCTTGTTTATGAAACTACCATGTGGGACTGTGTCAAAAGCCTTTGTGAAGTCAAAATACATTGTATCTGCTCCTTCTAGGTCAGGGGCTGTCAACCGAGGGCATGTGTACCCCTAGGGGTACTTACAAAGTCTGTAGGGGGTATGAGCAGGTGGGCAGGGACAGAGCGTGCCCTGGGGCGCCGTGGCAGCATCTCCCCTGGCACGTTCCCACATGTCGCCTCTCACCTGGGGGAGAGGCACACCAGGCACCGTGAGCTCCACACTGTACACCGTGGCATGCCCCTGCCCCCACCCCAGCTCATGCTCCTGATTGGCTCCTGCCACTAGCTGATGGCGAGGAGATGCCGCGGCCACCCCTGCCTGCGTGAGGGCAGAGAGGTGCAAAAGGGTCTGAATGGCTTGGGGAGGGGGAACTGTGTTTCTATGCCCAGTCCCAGGAGCAGAGCAGCGGAGAGAGAGGAGAGGGCAATGGCTCCCTTCTACAGACAGATGTGGGGCACAGGGGGCTTGTATGTAGCTGCCGCCATTGTCACCCACCATCCCATGCCACTGTTGCACGCCGCTTTCCCACAGCAAGTCGCACATGAGGCTCTGTGGGTTGGACAGACAGCATGCGATTGGCTGGGTGTATCAGAAAGCCCCGCTGAAGCGCGTGCTCTATACTGATGTTGGGTGAGCTGGGTCAAACTAATGTGATGCCTCTTCTGGGCATGTGCTGCACTTGGTGTGGGGTGTGCTGAGCTGAAAGTAAAGCGCTGGGCGGGGAGGGGGTTTGTTTTGTTTTGCCATGTCTGTCAGCAGCCTGTCTCTCTCTTCCAGCCTTGTGGAACTTTTCTGTTTTCTTTGAGTTTGCAGCGATGATCCTTAATGGCCCTGAGGTTCTCTACGTATTCAAGGGTGGATACATTTAACACTCTCATACAGTGTGTTGACTTTGGCATGGCCATCTCACTAGTCTCACCCCCTGGTCCAGAACATTCCTGAATGCATTAAACAGCACTGATCCCAACACTGTTATTTGGGAGGCTCCACTATTTACTACTTTTTATTCTGAGAACTGAACATTTTTACCCATTCTTTTATTTTCTATTCTTAAGATAATTTGTGAGCCACAAATGCATTTTACCCCCCTGCCCATGACAACCTAAGTTCATTAGGAGTCCTTGATATATGATGATGTTGTTGAAGGGTTTTTAAAAGTCCAAATACACTATATTGACTAGATCAGCCTGATCTCCATGCTTGTCAAGCTGGGTAAAGAACTCTAGGTTACTGGGAAGGCAGACACATAGTTTACAGACCCTTTTTTCCCCATGCTTTCCCCACCCCCAGTTACTTTTTTTTTGCCTGAGCCATTACACCCTTGTTGTCTGCTTTGATAAATTGTTTGTGCAAGACCCTGCCATGTTGTTATAGTTTAGTTTAGAAGTCAAAGTGCAGTTTTAAGAAGCTAACCATTGTTTAAGCATCTGTTTTTAACAGTGTAAGTCTGAGTGCTTCTGAGGTTCCAGACTCATCATCTACTTTGTTGGCAATCTTCCCTGTATTGGTTGGACACCAGCACAAATTTATACTGTATTATCTTGCATCCTACACATACCGTTTTTTCCCAAAATTCAGCAGCTGGAAATTGGTGCATGCATTATAAACGAAGGAATACAATAACAGCAGTTTCTGCCTCTGCTGGGAGAAACAGCTAAAGTAATGCTGCAGTACTGTACATAGTGCTCCCTCCTTGCTGCGTATGGAGACTATCTCTTCTTCCTCCTCCCCACCCTCCACCCTTCCCCACTGGCAGAAGCTTCAGCTGTAGAAGCTACTATTCAGTTATTTACTTTTCCTTACCAGTATTTTGAAGGAACGATCTTCCTATGTTCATTCTGTTTTTCAAAAATAATGTGCACATGTTGTTTGGTTATATGTTGTATGCAAGAAAATATAGTGTTTGAATGTCATATATCATATGACAGCAAAATGTCCACAAGGAATCATTATACAAGAAACCTTCAGTGCCTATAAAAAAAAGTTTTTCTTTCTAAATTGCCTAGATGCATAGGCTTTTCCACTTTAGCCTGCATATGTCGATAGAGGAATCTTTGAAAGACGTGAGTCTAAACAGCAGTAAGTCCCCTTCAGCTGAATCCAGATGTTACCATAAATTTAAAAGATGGGCTTTTGAAGGTTAGGTATAATTTTTTATATCAGAGATTAGTTTGTTTGTTTTTTCCTCCCTCTTCCCAATCCAGATGACTGTTCCATAAACTCAAGTTCACATTAACAGAGGGCTGTATTATCTCTAGGCATTCCCTCTGAGCAGTCTTTGTAATTTCTCTTTGCTGGATCTGTTCTACAAGAAACTTAATTTTTTTGAAAAGAGATTTAGCAAAAGTAAGATATGTACTAAGCTATTAGGCCTCTTCCTTCATAAAAAGGGATCTTTCTTTCCTGTTCCAGTCCCAGTTTTCATTGGTCAGTCCTCTGAATATCAAAGCCATCAAAAACATCTCTCTAGTCAAATATGGTTATGGCATAGACCATTTTCCTGGACATCTGCAGCCCCAGATGCAAAAATCCAGAGGAACCCTGCACTAAGTCTTATCCCTTCCCTAGCTTAAGTTTTAATTCATAACTCCAAAGCTGTTGCTGGTACCTATTTAATCAACTAGAAGAGAGAAGTAGATACTAGTGTAACATATAAGGTCAATATAGTGTTACACTCAAACTTAGCAGCCTTTCTTCTGTTCTGCATTTGCATGTGGTTTCTGCTTTACAGAAATACCTGTCTGTCATTTTAGCAGTTTTTTCCAAACTTCTACATGTCCAGATTCTATTAATGTCTAAACACATATTTAAGAATCTGCCTTTGGAAAATTTAATCTAGAATTTTTAGATGAGGGAATCTCACTAAGGTATTCCCCAAACTGGATATGTAATTCATACTTAATATGCATAGTCCAGAGAATTAACATTTATGAAAAATTGGAAGACTTTTTAACAATTCAGAACTTGAATACAGAATGTTTCACAAACCATACAAATTTACCTCCTTGTAGTGCATATCTAAAGGATAAACACTCTAATATCGCCTTTATTGGTGATACACTGTATAGTAATATTTATCTATTTCTAGTATTTGGCACTTAAAAATATTCTAGCGGTCTTATTCCACATTCTTTAAATGAGAAAAAACTAATGTTAATGAATCAAGTGGGAGTTTTTATTCCTTAAAAAATAAAGGTTGTTACTTTCCTAAGGTAGGTATGTTTGTTTGTAATAATTTCATCTAAAAATACTCAGTTTTAAATATTATATCTTTTGCATATTGAATGTATGAATGGGATAATTGGTATAATTGATATTGATAGTGATATGGATATAAATTGATACTGATATTGTTTCTTTTTCACTGCAGGTGTGGGATGGCACAAAATGTTCCTACCAGTCGTGGAAGGTGCCTGTGGAATCGAGGGATCTTGAAGGAGATAAAGTTCTCATTCATAAGCTGAGAAATCTGACAGTAGACATTCTAGTTTATGATAACCATGTACAATTGGCAAAATCCCTGAAGGTAACCTAAAACTAAGCATTTCTAACTTTTTAGTTTACTTGAGGTTTCACTTCATACAAGGCAGCAGTTCATTTCTACTAGTAATTAGATAGTTTCAAACATGGGTTTTAGCTTTACAATCTTTCCTGTCCCTGCTATTTCAGTTCAAACCTCCTTCAGTGTGTGTGAAACAGCCTCATTACCTTGCAACTATCATGAAGAAGGATCCTTCCAATTAAACATTTTTTTTTTCCAGAGACTGTAACATGTACCTCTGAAAATTATGCATCACTGAAAATATTATACGTTCAAGAAATGAAAATGTATTTCTTAAAAGTGACGTAAAGTGGAGTTAAGTTTGTAGACCCCTAAAGTGTTGATTGTAGTCAGAAGAGGGTGTGATTTATTTGGTGAACTCTGTTGCATTCTGCAATACATATTTGTTTTAGTGGGTCAGTAATGATTATGCTTACATGGGGAAAAGAACAACATAATTAAACAGTTGATCTTTAGCAACAGTGCCATCTTGCTTTGGAATAAAATAGATTAGTATGAAATGTAGCTTTGATTTTATGGCATGACTTGTGTAAATATCCGATTTGAGGTGTAAAATCTATCAGAAAATGAGGATAAATGAGGGGTTTTTGTTGCAAATATTTATCCAATTTTACAAATACATTTAATTTATTATATTAATACAGTCATAAAGAGATGTTTCATGTGCACGTGATATAACAAAATGGTTCTCATTCATGCTTATTAAATCTGGGTGTTAGAATTGTTTTCATTATTCTTAATTTTTTTCTATAATCTACGTTTTGTTAGCTGATGTAGATTCACTGCAGAAGCAACATGGAACAGTTGTTTAGATAATTAAGGGAAACAGGTATATTTTTTATGCGTTTTAGGAAGATTCATTTTGCAGAACATTCCTGCGTGTTTCTAATACTACCCACAATTATGATGTTTTAATAGAACTTGTGTGCATCCAAATCTTAAAATGTAAGAACATACCACGTGAAGTGCTTTCACTAGCCGCCTCAGCTTCCCTGGTTTCCTTTTTAACTTGCTCCTTTATCTCCTACACCTGTATCTTCAGTAGACAGAAAAGGTTCTTTGGGTAAATATGATATCTTTTATTAGACCAGCTGAATAATTGGGAAAATTGTTTTTTACAAGCTTTTGGACACACACACCCTTCTTCAGGCATAGGAAGAGTCTGCTGGTGTTTGTATACTCTGCTGGGTAGAATAGAAACTTAAACCAATATGCAAAATGCAGGTCTGTGAAAATAAAAATGTGAGGCAGGGAAGACCAGAGGGGATGGGAGTTAATAGCTGTGAGACAGGTAGGGGAGGGGAAAAAGAGAGGAGTGTAGACCAATGATAAAATATATCTGGTAAAATGCAGAGAAGTTACCTGGGGTTATCTGATGGCAGACAGGTTACAGTTGCCATAAATACAATATCTAAATTTAGTCCATGATTTTTTGTATCCAGTATGTTTATGAAGTGACGTTCATAGGCTTGTCTATAAAAGGTCTTTTGTAAATTCTCTTTGAGGATTAGAACTGAGAGAGTGGTTGTCTTGTGAGAAATGCACACCCACAAGTAATTGGATATTTTTGTCTGATGAATTCTTGGTGTGTGTTCATTCTGGTACGCAGTTGTTGTTTGATTTCTCTTATGTAGTTTCCACCAGGGTGTTCAGTGTACTGGATGAGTTCTATTACATTTCTGGAGGTGCAGGTGTAAGATCCAGGGATGGTGATGGTACTGTTGTGGGAGTGGTAGAGATGGGTTAGCAGGTTTTACCTTTCTTGTCCCAGGATTCCACTGGATAGTAAAGCCAGAGAAACCCTTACAAATCTCTAGTTTGACACTTTTATAACAAAATTTCATCCAGTGTAATAGCCAGGGTAGTTAATGTTTTATTAACTCATTTGAATGAAGAATTAGTTAACAGACTGCTAAGCATTACACACTGACCGGGCATAGTGCCAGCTAGTCATACTTAAAGTCTATTGGGAAGAAAGTTTTTATCAGGACTGGTTTACACAGTGTTGCCTTGTGACTTGCACAGTGAGAATTAAGTAATCACCATCCTATCAACTATTTTGTCTCCTCACAATCATGTAAACATGGAGATCTCCTACTTAAAAGTATTTCTAGGAAGGTCTTTGCAAGTACAACTTAATGAAACATCTTTTTGGGACATAGAATATGTTAGCTATAATCATCTGTCCTTATTGGTTCCAACTGCAAAAGCCACCAGCTGCTTTTTGAACCTAGTTTCCTAATGTAAAGTAAAACAATAAAGGATTTTTTCTTATCTTTCTGCAATAAAATCAATGCATTCTTCTATTGAAGGATGCATTATTTGTTCCCTTGTCTCAGTACGTGATATTTAGACATTAGGAATGTTTTATGCCATGTTTTAAGTATGGCATGCACCTTACTAGTCCAAGTTACTGAGTGCCTGGTTTTGTCTGGTTTTTTTATCCCCTTCTATATCCCTTTATATTTCTGTTATAGAAAAAATCAAATTTATGTTAGGTACTTGTATGGCACTTATTATTATGCTTTCTCAACACTCCACAGTTCATTTCTCTCCATGAGGTAGGGAAACAGCTTTTATCCCCGCACTACCTGAGACTAACTAAAGGACAAAGAGTCTCGATGGCCACATCCGGACAAATTGCCTCAGTGTATGCTCCTGCATGTGCATTTTATTGTGGGACTAACTGTCCTGTAATGGGCAAACTGCCCTTGTCTAGTTCTTCAGCTAGGGGGGGAGTTAGATGCTGGGACCAGAACTGATGCTGGCCCCAGCAATCTTACCTGGTGGCCTGGAGCAGCAGGAACACAGGTTGGGCAGCACGGAAGCTTGGCCGCCAGTCAGGGCATTGCTCTGGATGGCCTGGTCTCCGTGTCAGTATTATGCTGATCTTTGTGCATATTTTTTTGTTACCAGGAAATTCCAGTATCAAATATTCACCCCATGCTGCAAATTTCTAGTGCGGGGCACGTTTTAATGTTCACCACATGTAGTTTGTGGTACTACAAAGAGGTTTGCAGTGCCAGAAACCTCGCATCCCTGCACATCTGGATGCAGCTTGTGAAGCAAGGTCATGGTGAAGTGGGGGATTGAACCTGTTTCCAAACTAGCACTCAGACCATCAGAACAACCTTCTTCCTTTGTTAGCAGTAGTGCCCAGACAAGCCTCTCTGAACTCTAGGGAGGATTGATTTGAGATTTTTGTAGTGTTATTGAAAAGGCTGTTGAGAGATTGATGAAATGGAAGGAAGTGACAGAAGGCAATGTATAAGGATGTTTAATAAAAAAAATTAGAACAGTTAACAGCCTAGGTAAAAGCTTTATCTGACTAGGTAGCTTGGAAAAGGGGAAGCTGGGAGAAAAGGAAAGAGACTTGAAATGTTACCCACCTCCTTGTTATTGCCAAAGGACAGAAGCAGGAAGAGGCTGGTTTTGTATCTGTGGTAGATAGAGAAGTGACAGGACTTGGCTCAAATCTGGTTTTGAGAGTTGGAGGACCAAAGAAACACAGACAATAGTTTTATAGTTTGTAGGGTCAGAAGGGACCTGAGCAGATCGAGTCCTACCCCCTGCCATGGCAGGAAAGACTACTGGGGTCAAACAACCCCAGCAAGTTGTTCATCTAGCCTCCTCTTAAAGACCACCAGGGAAGAAGCCAGCACCACTTCTCTTGGAAGTTGATTCCAGATCCTAGCCGCCCTGACCGTGAAGTAGCGCCTCCTGATATTTAGCCTAAATCTACCCTCTGCCAGCTTGTGACTGTTATTCCTAGTCACTCCTGGTAGTGCTCGGAGGAACAGGGACTCACCCAATGCCTGTTGGTCCCCTGTGACTAGTTTGTAATAGGCCACTAGATCCCCCCTCAGCCTTCTCTTGTGGAGGCTGAATAGGTTCAGGTCCCATAGCCTCTCCTCGTAGGGCCTGCTCTGCTGCCCCCGGATCATGCAAGTGGCCCTCCTCTGGACCCTCTCCATGTTGTCCACATCCTTCTTGAAGTGCGGCGCCCAGAACTGGACGCAGTACTCCAACTTCTGCCTGACCAGTGCCGCATAAAGGGGGAGGATCACCTCCTTGGATCTCACCTCAATGGTCCCAAGATACTAAATCTGCATTTTCTCAAATGTTAAGAAAGCAGCCCCTAACCATAAAAGTAAAAGTGATTTCACAGCATGATTAATCAAATAGGCATTCATTTGTCCCTGAAATTCACTAGAATTTTAATTGCATACATTTTCTTGACTAAAGGCTAAAGCTAAAATGTACAAGTTAAATCTGCTTTGTATTCATTTTACAGCATTTACTTTTTGCTGTAATAGATGGATCGTATTTAGGAGAGATTATAATAAAAATGCTGATTCCAGGTACTGTACGCTGAAACTTTACAAGCCTTTGAAGTTTAATGGCTGTGTGCACTCAATTTTGCTTGTTTGTCCAACAGAATAAACTAAAATGACTCCTAATTAAAACTGGTGGTTCTTCGTAAAAGAGAGAGTTTACTGAAGGGCTTACTAATATTATAAGTAGGTTGTCCATACTTTTTAACAGAGAAAAATTGATTAAACCTGGCTATATTATTCCATTTAATTCTTCATGTTTCTTGTTCTGTAGTGATCAGGAAAGAATTTAAGCCTGTATTTGACATCCCTTGAAAACAGTGGGTGCATCTACAAGTGCAGTTAATGAGAAGCAATTGTCTGGTACATGTTATGCCAATTTATTGCTCTTGGGCACTGCGTTTGAATGTGTGCCTGGGACTGCAGCATGTTGAGCTGGGGTGGAGTGGCCCCAGGCTGGCAGAAGGCACATGGAGTCAGCCTGTGCAACCCTGCTTAACAGGGTGGGTCAGGCTGCTTTAACCCAGCTCAACGTTCTGTGTCGGGGCTGGCTGGGGCACAAGGATGCTGCAGTGCAGGATTTACCAGCATGCAGCTCCCACACTGAAGCACCCTCATGCCCCAGCCAGTCCTGTCAGCAGCTACACATGCGTAGCTGTGCAGTAGATAACTCTGCCTTAGGACAGTACTTGTATTTACAAGTTCTAACATGCCACAGAGGTAAGTAGTTTACTGCAGCCTAATAGAGCTTCATGTGTAGATGCGAAGATTTTACTGCTGAGCTAATTAGGCAGTTCCACAGTAAAATGGCTCAGGTAGATGCACCCAATAGGAGTTAAGCATGTTTAAGAGCTTTTCAATCAGAAGGGCTAGAAAAGCCCCCAAATTGGGCCTGTATGCTGGGATTTTGGCAATTTAAGTTCGTAGAAGCAAGAGAATGCTACACTATTCATTGAGACATTTTTTCTGATCTTGAAAGTCCTTCATAATTTTGTTGTAATGTAAACCACTGATAAAATAGTAGGTTATACTTTCTAATATTGTCATGTACCATTTGCAACAAGAGTTGCAGTTTGGAAATTGTGTTTAATATAAAAATAAACTAGTTTATACAAACTTAGTGTCAGTATAAAAACATTGGAAGACAATGTAAAAACAAAATATTTTAGTGTACACTACAGAAGTTCAAAAGGATTTAAAAGGAACAAGACATCTGTGAGTAAACAATAGAAAGTGTAGAGAAGCTGGTTGGGATGCTAGACTCAATTTATAACCAATCACAGAGTATGATGTCACAATCACTTTTCCCACAGAAATATGTTTAAAACTCACAGGGCCCGTCACACAAGGTATTTACTACAGATGTGCCTAATTAGCTCTGCAGTAAACATCTCTGCATCTACAGATGTGGCCTATTAGGCTGCAGCAAACTAATAAACTCTGCAGGAGGGTGGTACTTATAAATACAAATACTGTCCTGCTGCAAAGTTTTTTACTCAGCAGCTCGGTGTAAACGTTGATGGTGGCTGGCTGGCTGGGGCACAAGGGCCCTTCACTGTGGAGGCTACCTCCCACACTAGAGCACCCTTGTGTCCCAGCCAGCCCCTCTTCAATTAGTTGAGTCAGGTCAGAGCAGACCCAGGCTGGCAGGCTGCCAGCTGGGGCTGCTCCAACCCAGCTCAACCTGCTGCGGTCCCAGAAACATGTTCAAACACAGCACCCAGGAGCCATAAACTCTGGCACATATTGCACCAGAGTTTATTGTTGCACGCTAATAGCGTGTATAGATATACCCACACATTCACAGCATATGCCACTGAAAACTCAATATTTGAATATAGTGTATTTTTTTGCTGGCAAGATTTTTCTGTTGAAAAAGCTAAAGAGAGTTAGATAATAGCTACATTTTATTTGCTACTGATAAATCATCTTTACCTTGCATAGAGTAGCTGTATTCATCTTCCCATATCAGGTAAGTTTGTGATTCGTCAACATTGTTCTTGAAGTCTTTTGCCTCCAGACCTCTTAGGGCGTAGGCAATAAGAAAACATAGTACCTTTTCAGCCATATAAGAGGCCCTCCTTAAATTGGCAAAAACGAAGGTAAGGTCTTCTTTCTGTACCCAGAGCATTATTGCCCATTTTTAAAAGGGAGGTGGCATTTCTAAAATCTTTAGTTCTTTTGTTCCCTTAGCATAAGTGAGTTTGTGCACCTGTTTGCCCTCTCCTTACACAGTTTGATCTTGCACATTTGATCTCATTATGAACTGCAATATAGAATGCTGACATGGATCAACAGATCACTAGTGCATGTTGTATAGGCATGTTGTACATTGAGTTTCAAAAATAGAGATTAGATACTTAGATATTTAATATTTTCTGATCGATAACATAACGGGCTCCAAAGGTGAGTATAAACAAATTATTGACATAATTACCAGATTGCTCTATTGACCTGTGCTAGCTTCTTAATGGATGCTTCTGTAAACCTTATTTAAAATAGTGTGTTGTTTTATATAAATGCAGATATACCAAGTATATTATGAGAACTTGGTCTGATGAGCATGTGTATGCTTCAGCCGTTACTATGGTTATTCACCATATGTTTCATAAACCTTTTTTAAAACTTTTTTTTAATTTTCATCTTTGAACTCTCCTAGTACCTATTTCTACCATGAGTTTTCACCCTGTTCTATACAACATGTTTTGCTGTTGATTGGTATTTTGATTAACTGAAAATCAACATATCAATCAACAGCAAAACATATGTTTTATTTATTCATATTTGTAGACAGTTCAGAATTGTAATTCATTAGCACAATTATTCAGATTCAAATAAGGAAAGCTTCTTTTTTGTCTTTAAATGGTAGTCCTCAAAGAGTACAAATATAGAGTGGTTGTGAATTATTTAATTATAAACAAGATAATACATTAGCACTGGCTAAAGTTTTTATAAAAGTGCTGTATGCTTTTTCTAAATATATTTTCTGAATTGGCTTAGTATTACTAACGGTGTCCAATGCTGCCTCCCAAAGGATTTTTTTAATACTGCACTTTGCCTTACATGGTGCATAGTTGCAGCTAACCTGCTTTTTCTGTTGATATTCGTAACTGTATGACTTAATATTTGGCTTTGCTTGCTATAATAGTTATCAATTCTCAAAAAAATTAATTGGAGTTGCCAACAATGGACAAGCATACTATGTATGGATACATTCAAAATGCAATGAGAAGCAATATTCTGTAGGTCAAAGAAACTTGGAGAGCTTTATCATTGATTAATACACTGCAGCATAGTAGTTTCACTTTGAAGTTCAAAACAACTTGTAATGTGCAGCAATGGCTTGTAAACGCTTGGTGGGGGGTGTTGTTTTTTTAAATCCAGTATTTCTTATCTACTTTTTTTGAGTAAGTGATAGTTAATGTCCAGTTACATAATACTCAGGTGACTCATTTTGTGCTCTAGAAATTGTTCATTTGCCTCCAATTGTGTAAGCAGTTACTTTATAAAAACACAGTTCCAAAATTGATGTTTAACTTCCTCAGATCTTGGCAAATCTCATCATTCAGGCAATTAAAAGACCCAAGTCATAACTTATCAAAAAGTTTTATTTCTGGGGGGTTTTGATACAAGTAGTAATACAGAACTTAACTATTAAACAATATGTACAGCTCAGGAATTCTTGCTATTAGCCAAATTTATAATATGACTAGCCTTGCATGGTTTTTTTATTGATTCAATCAAAAAACAAACAAACTTGTATGTGCCTGGGTCTGTCTTTTATTCACTTTTCAGACTTAAAACTGAGGCCAATAACCCAAAGTTGACGCTACTGTCTGACCCTCATAGTCACTCTCATTTTAAAACAAAAGTCCTAATAGCCCTTTGGGTAAAATTTTTACTACTAGCTAGACCATAACTCTTCTGAATTTCCTCATAATTTTAGAAAGGGAAGGGAGAACAAAATTAGTTTAAAAACCAAAACCAAGGTGCAAGAAACTGCGTTTACCCCTTGTGAAGCTATAACTTCTTACTCCAGTAATCTCTTCAGTAGTTTAACATGACATTGACTGTTGTTAAGGAGTTTGTGGTATTTTACAGGTAATAGAACATCCTGTAAGAAATAGATACTAATATATTTTTAGTATCCCATGTGAATTGTTATCCTGTAATTTATTTTATGCATTGTGTAATCAGGATCCAAATAATTATAACTTACTCCTTGGCCTAGTCTGACTGTATGGTGTTTTCTTTGAGTTTGTTTTTTAAAATATTGTTATACACGTACTACTAGTAGGCAATTCAGTGTCACCCTTAAATTCTTTATGTACTCACTTCTGAGACTTTTCTAATTTAATTCTGTGCAGCTGACAGTTCCATATAAATAGTCTTCTTTCAGCACTGAATCTTTTTTCTGTAACCTACTGTCTTTCCTGATCTCACAGCTCTTCAGCTATTTCTAATTGACTTCTCTCAGGCTTCTTATTTTGTCCCTGGAAGATTTGTTCTAGTTATGCTAGATACGTGAGGGTATCCCTGTGTCACTGTTTGATTTCACATGAAGTTCAAGTCTGTGGGGTTTTTTGCCTACTTGCTAACAATTAGCCCATAAAATTTTTGTTTTAAAACTATATTTTGGGGCAGTGGGAATTGAAGCTGCAGATCAGTTACCAGTTTGTCAGTGACGTTTTCCCACTTGTCTTGTTGAATTAATGTAGTCTGTTTCTAGCACGCTGCTCCAGATAGATAAATTGGAGGCTTGTACTGTCTTTTTGAGTATACCAGTACATTTGGAACACTGGGGGAAAATGAATATCATATCTTACCTTTGTAGAAACTAGTGGCATTTATACACATACCTTTTTGTCCCGTGATGTGTCAGAGATCCATTAATCAAGTCTGCTCTGCACACAAGCTGATGCGAACTGCACTGCGCTGAGTGCCTTTCGCATAAGCGGCAAAATGCGCAACAGCACAGAGAAAACGTTGGGATACGCTTTTGAACTAAAGCACCTCCAATGTGTTTTGGTTCAAAAGCGCGCCACCAATATTTTCTCAGTACTGACATGCATTTTGCTGCTTATACAACTGCAAGTGTCACAGTGCCAGGCTTTTCAAAGCTCCCAGAGCTGCATTACTTCCATGTGTAAAAATGCCCTAGTTTCTTATGTTCATAGTTTCCTAGTTGTTAGGGTTGGATTGCACCCCAATAGATCATCGAGTCCGACCCCCTGCCCTGGACAGGAAAGAGCGCAGGGGTCATATGACTCTAGCCAGGTGCTTGCCCAGTCTCCTCTTAAAGACCCCAAGGTAGGGGAGAGCACCACCTCCATTGGAAGCCTATTCCAGATTCTGGCAATCCTTATTGTAAAGACGTTCTTCCTGATGTCCACCCTAAATCTGCTCTCTGACAGTTTGTGGCCTTTATTCCTAGTTATTCCAAGGAGTGCCCTGGTAAACAGAGCATCTCCAGTTTCTTGCTGCCTCCCACCCCAATGAATTTGTAAACAGCCACAAGATCCCCTCTCAGCCTTGTCTTGCAGAGGCTGAAGAGATCCAGGTCCCTCAGTCTCTCCTGGTAGGACCTTACCTGCAGGCCTCCAACCATATGAGTGGCCCTCCTCTGGACCCTCTCAAGGTTATCCATATCCCTCTTGAAGTGTGGCACCCAGAACTGGACACAGTACTCCAACTGCGACCTCACCAATGCTGCATAGAGGAGAAGTATCACCTCCCTGGACCTGTTCATGATTCACCTGCTAATGCATGATAGAGTGCAGTTAGCTTTACTGATCACTTAGTCACATTGCCAGCTTATATTCATCTTGGAGTCAACTATGACTCTGAGATCCCTTTCTGCCACTGTACTGCTGAGGTCATCCCTTAGCCTATAGGTGTGTTGGTGATTCCTTCTCCCTAGATGCAGCACTTTGCACTTGTCTTTATTCAACTGCATCCTGTTCTTTTCTGCCCACTTTTCCAACTTGTCCAGGTCTGCCTGGATTTGATCCCTTCCCATTAGTGTGTTTACTTTACCCCATAATTTTGTGTCAGCCGCAAATTTAGACAGGGTACTCATTGCTGATTGTTTATCTGTTCTTACTCTGAAGGAAAAATAAAAAAGAGAAACTTCCCTCTAAATGTAGCAGTAGTAGTAGTAATAATAATACGAAAAGGTTTTGAAATGTGATAAATACAATATGGTTCAAAACCTCTCCCGTTCAAATTTTTTTCATTGAACGAGCTTAGTTTAAAGTGCCCCGCTCATTTTGCAGCATGGAGACACTGATGCATATGATGCTGGAGTATGGTGATTACCGTGCTTCAGCAGACTCAATTAATCGAGTCTGCTTCTGCGTGCTGTAGACAAGCCTCCCTGCATGTGTATAGGAGCCCTCATTTTTCATTTTAAGAAAGTAACTTTCTATCCTTCATGGTTTTGCGGAAAGGTTTAACAGTATGAAGTGAATGTATCCTGCAGGATCCGAAACCAGAAGGAAAAGAAACTAAAGCTTATTTTAAAAGAATCATTTTTGTAGCCTGACTTGTGACTTGAATGTTTGAGGTTAGTAATGTTGAAAATATAGCAAGGTACAATACCATTAATATCTTTAAGATGGAAGAATTTATTGCTCTAATATAATGTGATGCTTAAGAAACCAAATAACACAGAATCATAATTATACAAACATAAAAGCTTACATCAGTTATTAGTATTTATCTTACAATTTATTTTACTGTATACTTAAGCTGTAAGAGACCTGACAAGTTCAGACACAGTTCTACAAATGAGCCCCATGATCACTAAAATGCAGCAGCAAAAAAAGCAGAAATTATTTTGGTTTACATCAACAGGAATATCAGATGCAAGACTTAAGAGGTGATAATGACGCTCTGCTTACCACTTGTTAGGGCTCTTTCAGAGTGTTATGTGCTCTTCTTGGCTCCACGTTCTAATAGGGGTAAGGAGAAGTTGAAAAGGGTCCCAACGTGGATGACAAATGATAAAGAGCTTGGAAGGCAAGCCATACAAAGAACTTGTCAGAACTGAGCATTTTTAGCAGTGATTATGGGGGTACATGATGGCAGTCTTCAACTATCTGAAGATCTTCCATAAAGAAGAATGTATCTCCCTCTATACAAAGGGCAGGACCCTTAGCAGTGGCTTGAAGTTGCAGCGAAGTAGGTTTAGATTGGATATCAGGGGAAAACTTCTTCACTGTTAGAAAAGTCAGGCAGTGGAAGTTAAAGAACCTCACAATATTGGAGGTGTTAAGCGCTAGTTGCGGATGATCTAGGAGTAACTATGCCTGTGATCTACTATGGGTATTTCTTCCCCATGGGGGGCAGGAGGGAATTTTTTCCCCCTCCTGCTGCTGTGTGTGTGTGTGCATGTGTGGGTGGGGGTCTGTTTTCCTCAGAAGTATTGAGTATTGGCTACAGCCAAGGCTGGGTTTTGACTATTAGTGATGTGTGGCAGGTGCACATGCACCCCCTAACATTGGCTGTTGCCGGCAGCGCCTGTGGGTGGTCACTGCTCGCCACCCCACCCACCTTGCTGCTGACACCGCCAGCAGTTGCCAATTGCTGATTGATGGTTGCCACCCCCACCCTGGTACTGACACCTGTGGGTGATCACTGTGCCCCCCCATCCCCACCCCCAGCCTTGAGAGGCATGTGATGTTCATGATTTTGACTGAAGTGTGCCAGTGCTCTTCCTTGGACTTAAAAACCCAGAAGTGCCGGGTAGAGGGTCAGAGCATCTTGCCCTTTGCTCAGGGTCAGACTGTTTCAGATCAGGAAGAAATTTTCCCCATGATCAGATTGGTATAGGTTGCAGAGGGATTTGCCTTTCTCTTTAGCAGGGGCATGGCCATCTTCCTCCAATCTCTTGAGTATATTTTAATAACCAGCAAAATGTTGGCCACTCTGGTCCCCCTCCTTTACCTGTGGCAGATTAGTGTGTTATGTTTTGTGGTTGTGTTGGGATTGACTGCATAGTTTTGCTAATAGGTTAGACAGTGGATTTATATAGGATGGTTTGGATAGAAATTCTCTTGTTCCTAGCAGGGGGCTGGACTAGATGACCTATGAAGATCCTTTCCAGCCCCATTTTTCTATGATTCTAGGTATCAGAAGTTGGTGTGAAGTTGTCTTGCTCAGAAGCATGGGCCATTGGCTGCAGCCAAGTTTTGGGATTTTGACCGGGGTGTAGTGATGCTTTAGCTGGAACTTAAAAACGGAGGTTCCTGGCTAGAGCATCTTACTCTACCACAGAGGGCCAGACTGATCACCACGTTTGGGATCAGAAAGTGATATTACCCTACAATGAAATTAGCATGGACTGTGGAGAGTTTTGCCGCCTTCTGTAGTGAAGAGTGCAGTCATCTTTTTGTGGATCTCTTGCATATTTTAAAACTACTTCCTGTTCATGCACCATTGAGATTGATAGTAGCTTTGTCTCCCTGCTTTACCTGTGGCACATTAAAGGGTGTGTTTGGTGACGTTTTGGCCATTATGCCTGGTATTTGTGCATGAAGGTTGTTCCTGAAGTTTTTGAGAATCAGCTAAACAAAAACTTGTCTAGATTAGACAGGAATGGTCCTACCTTGAGCAGGGGGTTGGGCTAGATGGGTTTCTGAGGTTCTCTCCAGCCCTATTTTTCTGTGATTTTAAAATGTGTTGCTTCAGTAAAATCATTTCAGAGTTAAAGGGTCAGTGACTACAAACTATGAAATTGAATATTATACTGCAGTAAAACCTAGATTGTTCACTAAGTTAAGTTCCTTAGCCCTTTATAAAGATGAGGATTTGTGAACTAGCCTGAGGGGGTGGGGTGTATATAGCTACTACAAAGAGCTGTGCAGGAGTTCTGGGGTTCTCTAGCTGTGGTTTGTTATAGCTTTCATTTCAAAGGGTATCACATCTGTCATGAGCTGCAGTTAAATGGAGAAGTGGTGCCCTTTGAAGTAAAAGCTGAAGCAGTCTGCTGAACTGTCCTTAATTCAGCTACCCACTGCAAATTAAGTGGATTGCAAACAACTAATGATCCAGGTTCTTATGTACGTATCGTAGTGTATTGTGTCTGCTATGTGACTTTCCACAGAAAAGACCTTGTCAAAAATTCTTAAATAGATTCACTACATCTGAACAAATCCCTTTAGCTGAAAAATCCCACTCTAAAACAGGAGCAGGTTACCTCTGTATAAATTATCAGTTGCTATCAGTAAGACTGTTTTCCTAGAGGATTCATTTGGAAGGGTGGAGAAGGATAGGAGCGTGGGAGAGATATTAAATAATCTAGATAGAATCTTTCCAGCATTCTTGCAGAGCACAGCTTAAACAAGACAGCAGCAAGTTCGTACTCTTACCTGTGTTTAGAAATAATCTACATGAAGGCTTTTTATCTGTTGAAGAGCATGAGATATAGTATAGTACCTTGAAAAGTACCAAATTTCCATTCCATCAAGAAAATATGCATTCCCCTCATCACTAATTTAGTTGGAGGCATTTTCAGGAAAAGAAGGGCGACAACAGCTTAGTTATTGAAATAATAATATATATTCCATCCTATAAAAAGACTTTCAGAGATCTAGCAGAAACAAAGCATCTAGTTGTTCAATTTAAATCCAGCACTTTAAGATTCTGATAAAATCACATCTCTAAAGGATAGCCAGAACTCAAATTGATATTTACTTGCTCTGTGTGTGTCTTTGTGTATTATTTATTTAAATACACCTGAAATTGAAATAAACACTGCTTTCCCAAATTCACTTCCTAGAAAGGAGAGGTTTGGTGCAAGGTGTTTAGTTAAACAAAAACTGATGATAGCCAAAATTTTGGCTTCTAGGTAAAGAGAAGGATCTCAAAATATAAAGTTTGTGTGAACCCTCTTACTCAGTGACCTGAATTAATGCTTACATAATGACAGCTAACTCACATACCAAGATAAAAAGGAGTCACATCCACTAGTGGTTAGGCTCAGAGGGAACTCAGAGAAACATAGTAACTTGAGTTGACTGAAATAAATTTATTGTAGGCCATAAGGATATGATGGCTGTCATAATAAAAATTAAAGATCAGTCTTTTTTCCTTGCTCCAGTTGAATACTTATTACCAGTGTTATTAAATTATTATTGCTTTTTTATTCAAATTATTTAATCATGTTTTAAAATAAATTCTGAAATCTGTAAGGTCATGATGATGCTCTGGAAATAAATGTGAAATCTACTTATAAGTTTTAGATTTTTAGAATCTTACAATCTTCAGAACCTTTAGAAATGTCTCCAAATGTGCATGTCCACAAATACCTTTACTTACAGCCTTCAGATTGGACCTTTGACTCTATTTATCATGCTTTCAGTCAGATCACCATCATCTTCACCCCCTGCTCCATCTATCCATGGATGTATATACAGTGCTGTCTTGAAAGCCTGAACTGATGTCTGATCTTTGTCAGAACTCAAGTTCTTTAACCTCCTCTTCAGTAATTGGGGCAGTTTTGCTACTGAGTGAATCTTATTCTTCTACCCACAGCCTGTGCTTAGCCATCTCATGATGGTTCTGGGCTCTCATGATCACTTCCCAGACACAACTTCTGCCTTTTCTCTGTTTTCTTTATATTATAGCAGTGCTCTATTCAGTCCTTCACACCTTGCAAACTTTCTTCCTCTTAAGTCTCCCTCTAGGACTCATTTATTTTGATTACCTTCTTTGTATTAGGAGTGATTTCCACAATTATTGAAAGCAAGTCTCGCATGGTTTTAATGGAGCATTACCTTCAGTATGTTACCTCTGGTGCCTTCACGTCTCAATATTTCTCATCATCTAAGGTGGTAAATACAAAACACATAATCACATGTTCCTCTTTTTAAAAGGTAACTATTAGGGTGTGTAAACAATTAAAGCATGTTTCATGGCAGGTTACTGTAAATGTTGCATAAAACCAATGATTCTATAGATATAATTGCTAAATCATTAGCTAATATAGATTTGCATAATTTGGGCATAACTTGAATGGTTTCCCTGGAGTTTACTGGTTTATACAATTTGGAGACCTGGCAATAAGTCCAGTGAATAACCCTTAGAGTTTTCTGTCAAATTGGTGTCAGTTATTACTGAGTCTAGCACTAGTTAAAGAAAAATAAAAACAGAAGTAACTTCTGGAGATTTTTGATCCAGCATCAGCTTGGTAAAGGGGTGCAATGGAGGATTTAATAAATCCTCTAATGGCCTAATAAAATAGTCTAATGAAAGATATCAGATTCACCCAAAGAACCTTGTCTGCCTATGTCCTTAGACCAACATGGCTACAACCTACACCCCTGTAACATGGAGGATTTAAGTTTCTTAATACAATCCTCCCCCTCCCTTTAATTTTACCTTTGGAAATTTGCTCAGAACAATGTATTCACACAAAGATTTCTAACTACATGACAATGGAACAAAGATTCCTTTTTGTGTCATTTTTCGCCTGAGTTCTAAAGCGATCAAGGGATATAAACAGCCAAGCAACTCAGCTTAGTGGTTGCGGCATTCCTGGGAAGCGGGAGATGTGTTTGAATTCCTTCCATGTCAGGAGCGCCTGGAATAACCTTAAGTCCTGGGTTATGTTTCACAAAGGAGTTATGTCTAATAGTAAATTAAATTCAAAGTTCCTTAAAGAAGGTTAACAGGGAATTAACAACATGACACACTGCAAATTTGCCTCCCATAAGAAAAATGACATTTTTATCAGCATGTTAACTTTAAAATGCGTAAAATACCAAATAATCTCATGACCTTTTTCTTCCGAGATACCTTAGTGAATAGTTAACATTATTTTTGTAGTTTGAAAAGACTGTTTAGATGGAACAAAATTCATTCCAAGTAAAGAAGGTAGACCACTTTACTTACTCTGCTCTATTGGAGAGTGAATCTGGAGTAGTACTAAATGGTTTGGAACTCAGAAAAGTGTTGGTCTTTGCTTTGATTTTCCTCATAGTACTGTTTTACCTGAATCCAAGATTACTTTGAATTTAAGATGACCTGCCTCCCAGTAATTAGATTCTAAACTCCCACCCCTTATCCCTCTGCCCCTTGCTCCCTCCCGCCTGGTACATGTGCCCGCACCCCAGCTGCCTGTTCTCTGTAGCCACTTGTCCCCCACTACCTGTGCCCCCCTAAACCTAGCTCCTGCCCCAACTATTTGCCTCTCCACTGTTTACTTTCTGCAGCAGCTGTAGCTGGGGTAGTCTGCAACAGTGGTCCTGGCCTCATCCTGGCCTAGCTTGGGAGGAGCAGCCAGGCCAGGTCAGGACCCAGAGAGTAGCTGTTGTACTCAGCCTGGCAAGATGTGAGCAGTGGGATACCCCAGGGCTCGGTCCTCGGGCCCACACTGTTTAACCATCTTCATCAGCGACTTGGACGAGGGGGTGGAAAGCACACTGTCCAAGTTTGCTGATGACACTGACATGTGGGAAGAGGTGGACACACTTGAAGGGAGAGAAAAGTTGCAAATAGATTTAGACAGATGACAAAAGTGGGCAGATGAGAATAGGATGGGGTTCAACGTAGATAAATGCAGGGTGCTGCACCCAGGGAGAAGGCATTCACAGCATATATACAGGCTGGGGAGTTCTCCTCTTGAAAGCACAGGGGCAGAACGGGATCTTGGGAGTCATTATTGACTCCAAGATGAACGTGAGCCGCCAATGCCAGACCGCAGCCAGAAAGGCCAGCCATACCTTGTCTTGCATCCAAAGATGCATCTCAAGCCGGTCCAGAGAGGTGATACTCCCCCTCTATGTGACTTTGGTTAGGCCACAATTGGAGTACTGTGTCCCGTACTAGGCGCTGCACTTTAAAGAGGATGTGGCCAGCCTGGAGAGGGTTCAGAGGAGGTCCACCCACTTGGTGAGAGGGCAGCAGGACAGGCCCTATGAGGAGAGTCTGAGGGACCTGAACCTGTTCAGCATCAGCAATCTGAGGCTGAGGGGGACCTGGTGGCTGCCTACAAACTCCTCAGGGGAGATCAACAGCAAATAGGTAGAGCCCTTTTCTCCCCAGCACCACCTGGGGTGACAAGGAACAATGGTAATAAGCTGATGGAGAATAGGTTTAGGTTAGAGATCAGAAAGCAATTTTTTACAGTTAGGGTGGCCAAAATCTGGAACCAGCTTCCCAGGGAAGTGGTCCTCGCCCCTACCTTGGCCAAATTCAAGAGGAGTATGGATGATCACCTGTCTGGGGTCTTGTGCATTCATTCCTGCCTGTGGCAGGGGGTCAGGCTAAATGATCTGTTCAGGTCCCTCCTGACCCTAGCTACTATGAAACTATGACTGAGGTCGGGGCTAGAGCATAAGGTAAGCAGCAGGGGAGGGGCAAGCTGCACAGCCTCCCCTGTCCCTCCCATGCTTCTGAACTGCATGCCACAGGTCTCCCACACCCTTTGTGCAGTCTTCCTTCTACTCTTCCTACTGTTTACCCCCTCCCCAGCAGCATGAGCCACCTAGGCCCAGGGCAGGCAATGGCTCAGCCATGGCATCACCCAAGTCCTAGAGCCTGGGCCACAGCAATCGTGTGCCCCAGCTGGTACTTGTATTAAGGTAAATCAAAATTTACTTTGTTGGGGGGGACCTCATCTTAGATTCAAGTAAATATGGTAATTATCTGTTCATTAAACAATTAAATTACTTTTGTTGTATTAATTTACTCTTTTTGTACTGGTGCATGATGCCAAATGCTCAGTTTTATCAAAGGAACTACATATTTGTGATTCTCTGGAAAGCCTGACTGAATCAATAAAAAGGCATTATATGCCTCTGGGAAAGAAACGCATTGGCCTATTTGCTCTGTAGCAGCAATGTCTGCTTGAGGAGCAGACATTATATAAAGTCATATCCATGGGGCAACTGGGTGTGTTGGAACAGTTGCTCACCAGCTTATTGTTGTGAAGAAATTTTAATAAAAATTAAAAAAGGGATAGATCCTCAGGATTATCATTTTTTGTTTAGGTTGGAAGCTTTCTAAGAATTTACAGCCTACATGCAAAGCAGGCCTGTCCAGAGAATCAGGCTGATGTTTTGTATATAGAGTTTCATCTTCATGGTGGCACCGGTTATGGTCGAGGATTTGGGGTCCTACCAGAAAGTAATCCAGATGTTAAAGAATTAAAATCGTAAGTTCTAGAAGTTATTTTTGAGACTCAACTGAAAGGGGGGGGTGCCTGTAAGCAAAATGTATACATTCTTAGATTATTGTTCACTAAGTATTTTATTGGATTGGGGTCTATGGAAAGAGAATAGGTAAGATATCAACAGCCCAGTGTACTTCATATGAAAGTCCATGCTTCTAGCATTCCACCTCTCCACTGGCACTATATTGGACACTTACTCAAGCTGCTACCTGAGTCAGTACCCCCATTCCCGAAGCATTTGGTTTATTTCAGTTGTAGGCCCATCAGAGTTTCTGTTGCCTGGATACATTGGATCTACATTCTGAACTGAAAAGGTACATAGAAAATGTATTTACTTGTATTTTTAAAACCTTTACTTTTTATAGATTTTTGGATTCTGTGGATCTCACAGAGCATCAAAATGTGGAAACTGTGTCTTCAATGGAATTGGATAGTACTTCTGACAGTGTTTCAAGTAAGAGGAATTGGAAATTTATTCATGTCCCCATGCAACATAGACATATCACTATCTTGAAGAAGACTTGTGATGTTCTTAATTACAGAGTATTAAATATCTATAAGGTTGATGACTTATTCGACCAGAAACCAATGTTAGCTGATGCTGCTTCTATGTCACAGAAGTTGTTATATTAATAAAAGATGACTGCCTTAAAAGGACTTTTAATGATCAGTTGAACATAGTGAGTCTTATTCCCATTTCATTCTGTTGAATGCTCACCGCCCAAACGTGTTACTTGGCAAAAAGACAGACCTATTTGTGCTAGTATCGAAACACCAACATCTTGAAAAAGAAAAACTAATGTACTAAATTTTTCAAATGATATCATTTCCTTAAAAATTTAAAGAAGCTGGTGTCTGGAAGGAAACGTTTTTACAGTCAAGGTTGGATTTTTTAATTTAATTTATAATTTCTTTGTACACATCTTTCCCAAATTAATTTCCTTCTATAGGCAGTAGGGTCCCTTAAAACTGCAAGTACTTAGGTGATCCTGACTGTTCTTACATTCCACTGTCATTAGTGTTGAGCAGAGAGAACCTTATAATTGTTACAAGATGAAGAAGAAAGGGCTTGGATTTGCTTTGAAGCTAATTTCCTGTTAGCCCTGTTTAAAAGGGGTATACATTTCTATGCATTCAGGAGCTTGTCAGTAATGAATTATTCCTGTAATTCTGTCTACCAGATCAAGTGTGACAAGTAGCAAGATAACTTCTGAGTGAATTGCTGTACTTACATGCACTGTGTACAGGACCACAAATATCAACAACAAAAAATCTAAGATGACTATTATTATGTATGAATTAAAGTATCTGAATCTCATAAGTCTTTTTCTGTATAAATGTTTTTCATGGTCAAATCTAAAAGCACTGTGAAACACTTAAAAACAGGCTTTACCCAAACTCAGGACAGAGTAGATGCTCTAATGGTAAAAGGGATTAAGTGTAGCAATTAATCTATTATAAAGCACTTTCCAGGATTTAAAATGCTTTAAATTAAGGCATTAATTTTGATGCTACATTTCTTTTGTTAGTCATGTGAGCTTAGTTGATAAGCAAAACTTCTAAGAAAGAACAAATGCAAAGCATAAGTCAGACCAAAAGCTGATGGATTTCTGAACTAAGAATAATTTCTGACTGTGGAAATTGCAACATTGCAACCAACAAAACCTGAAATTGATATCAAACAAAGCATAAATGTAGCACAAAATTCTGTTTGCTTTTGTAGGCCTAAATGGTAGTTTTCTCGCTGTGCACTGGGCTGCTTTTGGCCTTCACTCTTTGTTGTGGCACATAACTGAGATGCACAGACCAGATGCGTGTGGTAGGCTTTGCAGTGGCTGGGCACGTATGGGGAAGAGGAAGAAGATGGGGCTGTCCTAGTTCAGCTTGCTTAAGCAGCAGCAGATGCAAGTTCTAGGGTGCAAAGGGATCTGAACTTGCATCTTTAGCTTCCCAGCACAGCTACCTTTCCAATGCTCATTTAGAAACTGAGCATTTAGTCATAGTTGATAAACTAGATGGAGAGCAGTACAGTGCAAAACTTTTTATCCCATTGAAAAAAAGAGCCCAGACTAGAACCTAGAGTCTTCTCCCTTCCAGAGTTTATTCCGTCCCCCAGAAGCAAACATCCTCAAGCTTTCCTCCTGGCTTCATGCATCTCCCTCTCTTGGCTGTGAAGAGGGTCAGCTTCAAAAGGAGGTCTGGAGATGTCTATATAAATCCTGTCTGGATGAGGAGGTAGGCCTAAAACCCAGTTCTCCTGCTTTCTTGGCAAATACCCTACCAACCTAGTTGTAAGAAAATCTATTGTCCTTCTCTGGCATTAACATCCATTAGTCATAGGTTTCTGACCAGCAATGTTAACCCGTCCACAGTGGATACCTGCCCATTCAGTGCATAACCAATTGTGCATGCTCATTCTATGCACCTGCACACTTACACATCTACAGTGCAGGGATAATAAAATTACTACCTGTGCATAAGTGCCAAAAATGTCACTTGCAGAGTTAGAAAATTACCATTTAGATGCAGAAAGGGAAATAAAATTCTATGCACAGTGTTACAGGGAATAGCATGTCACGTGATGACATTAACTGCTTTTTTATTACTATAAACACAGCACTGTGACTTTATTCAAAATGGATACCAATCTTACCAGTTTAAAAAGTGGTAAGTATCAGTGCCACACACCATTTTTCTCAAATATGTCACCTGTTAATATCTGATTTTAAGTTTCGTACTGACTTCTTTTTCTGTATTCGTATGCTCTTCTGCATGCGTATTTAGTAACAAAATCTCAAAGAATTTTTATGTGTTTTTTCTGGATTCTAGACTCAGAAGTATATTTAGAGAGATGCCAGCAATTGTCTGTCACAGGTAAGAAACAGCAGAAAGATTTCTTATTACTTATAAGTAACAAAGTTAAACGGTTGAAGTAGCTGCATGTATCTGATTTCCATTATGGATGCAACTGTAAGCCATATATGTATTCTGACATAAATTAAACTATACAAGTGTTCTTTTTTTGCCTTTGGGATGCACATATGTTCTAGAGCTGTGCAAAATTTTTATGAGTGTTTCATTTCGACGCTGTTTCAGCTCATTTTGAGCTCAAAGCAGCAAAATAAAAATGAAGTGAAAGGCTTTGAAACAGCCTCAGTGAAACAAGGGCACTCAAAATGTTTCAAAAGTTTTGAAAAGTTTCAAGTTTTGAAGCTGGGCTTGCAGCTAAAGAGAAACTCAGGAGGGTGGGGGGAAGGACTGCTCTGATATTGACATGTGTAGCTGGCCAGTGACTATAATCCTCCTCTGAAGTCCCTTCCAATCCCAGTGCTCTGGGGGAGGGACAGAAAAAACTGAGCTTTTTCTGTGCCTTGGGATCAGCTTACTGAGCCGTCTTTCAGCAGCATCAGAGAAAGGCTATTACTTCCCACTTGCTAGCTTATTCCTTTTGCTTTCCTAATACGGTTTATTATTATATTAATTCCTTCAATTTATTCCTCCTGCAAAAGCCTCTTTTTGTTTTTGTTAGTCTATTTTAATTCTTTTCCCTCCAGAAAATAAATCTGTGCTTTCTCTCACAGCATGCATTCCATTCACTGTACAGAGAAGCACAGTGTATATTGCATTTTATAATATACAGTTTATTCAGAAACATATACAAACACTTATTTTATTTATTACATAAATGCATACATACATACATTACATAAATATACACATACAATTATCTACATATATTACATAAATTCATATTACATTACAGAAGAACACACAGACTTTCCAGCACACCAAATACACTATGAAACGCACTGCAAAGCGTACTGGAAAGGCAACTGGCAAGCCTTCAGGGAGGGCCAGAAGATGGGGTAGAGGGAGATCTATAAGTTCCCCCCCACCTCCCAAACTCAGACACTAACAGGCATGAGGCTTCTGGTTCTACTGGCAGCAAGGAGAGGGGAGTAATGAGATTTGGTGGAACACCACGTACCTGATGTTCAAGGGGCTGGTAGAGCAACAGAAGGTCAGCCATGAGATGGCCTTACTTGGGGAGATTGGGATCAGTGGCCCCCTTAACAGAGCTGAGTGGGATACCATCTCCCAGATCTTGGTGGCCCTCAAGCCCTCCCTTGAGGCTACCAAGACCGTCCGTGCTGGTGATGCCTTCCTTAGCCAGGTGATCCCTGTAATGAAGGAACTTCAGAACTAAATGGAGAAGTTCCAAGGGTTCAGTGTTCCTGGCTGGGGCAAGCCGCTGTCACCAGACATGCAGGCACTGGTAAGATGACTGAAGGAGGGCATGAGGAAATGGCTTGATCTCTTGAGGTCCAGTGTGGTCCACATGCTGGCTGCTATGTGTGATCTGAGGGTGAAGGGGAGCATCAGCGTACGTGGCAGCAAAACCCTGGATCAGTGGACAGAGGTGCTGGTGAAGAGAGTCAGGGAGGGGAAAGGACAGAGGCAAGGGGTCATGGAAGAGGGAGATCCACTGTCCCATGCCATCCACCAGTCAGTCTCCTCCAGTACAGATGCTGCCAACGTGGGCCAAGGAGATGGCTTCTATAGTGGGGTCCAGAGGCACCAGACGCCACCATCAGGCAAGTAGCACTCAGGCCTTGGTGGCTGCCTATCTCGCCAAGGATATGGAGCCCCTGCTGTGCAACCACTTGGCCTACTGGGCAACTCACAGCCAGATGTGGCTGGATCTGGGCACGGTTGTCCAGGAACACCTGTCCAGTCTACCAACCAGTGTTCCAAGCAAGAGGATTTTCAGCTGGTTATGTAGTGACACCCCACCACATCTCCTTGGATCCTGGTTTAGTGGAGCAGCTGGTGCTCCTGAAGGTGAACCTTCTGGTCCTGAGGTTCCCTAAGCTCCACGTGCAGATAGAATGAGTGCCACCACCCTTGCTCCATCCTCACTCCCTTCTTTTTTTTCCCCTTTGGTTTCACAACCATTTAGTGCCCCACTCTCAGAGCTGGAGGGGGCACTTACTGTATCACCAGTCAGCAAGGGAAGAACATGTCCCTGCTAAGCTCCCATGCCAGGACAAACCTGGAGGTATGAGCAGGGGCTATGGAAAAGGAGGCCCCAGATCCTGGGCATGACCACTAAAACTGCACACTGCAAGGGTCATAGGGCCTGGTGGGACTGCCGGCAGTGCAACAGCCCCAGTAAATGCCAGGACTGAGGATGTCCCTTGTGAAAGATGAGTAGGAGGCTCCTTACAACCTCCAGCCAACACACACACACACACACAGTCCTGGCAAGGGAAAGTCTAGACCTGTCACATCTTTGACAGGTCTGAGGCTTTCTGGTTGCAGTGGAGTTGTGAGGCTCCAGGTGAGCTCAGCTTAGGTTCCTGGAATGCCAACTTTCAGGTTGAAAAACCCTTTGTTAGGCTGAGTAAGCACCTGCATTTGGTGTATGTGCTGTTCCTGGATGGAAGAAATAGTAAAGAAACCAGAAGCTGGCTTGCAATGCAGGCAATAAAGCCAGTCAGTGAAAATGGAAATGGAGGCGTCAGGGGATGAGGGACAGGCTTGGGGGGATGGAGGGGTGAGGAAGGGGGATATAGCAGTGCAGGTAAAAATGGAGAGTTACCTGAGGAGTCAGATGGCTGGCAGGTTGCAGTGTGTCAGAATTCCAACGTCTATATTGAATCCATGAGTTTCTGTATCCAGGTGATTAAGTGAAGTTCATAGTCTCATCTGTGAAAAGTGCTTTGTAAATTCCCTTTGAGGATTAGGCCTGAGAGATTAGAGACAGGTAGTTGGGTGTTCTTGTCTTTGATAGATTTTTGTTGCACACTCTGGTGCATAGTTGTTGCTTGGTATGCATTTCCCTATGCATTTTCCTTCAGGTCAGTTGGTGTCCTGATGGAGATGTATATTGTGAAGATATCTCCATACTGGAAATACTTTTGGCAAGTTGTGCATGTCTTGTCATGGCTTGGTCTGGATCCATTCAGTGTGTTTTGGGCTGTAGGAAGTTGGCTTCTGGTGATGAGGTTAGCGAGGTTCAGTGTTTGTTTAAATTTACAAACCGCTTTTCATAGATTGGCCTATAAAATTCACTTCATCAACCTCCTAGGTACAGAAACTCATGGACTCAATACAGACATTGGAATTCTGACACTGCAACCTGCCAGACATGTAACTCCCCAGGTACCTCTCCACTTTTACCTGCTGCATCTTCCTTCCTCCCTCACCCCCTGATGCCTCCATTTCCATTTTCACAGACTGGTTTTCTTGCCTGCATTGCATGCCAGCTAGGACTGTGTGAAATACTATCGTTTCGTTTCAAAATTTGTTTTGCCTTTTCGAAGGGACAATGTATTGTTTCATTTCAAAGCACTGTCCTGTTTCATTTAATCAAGACTGTTTCGCTGTTTCAATGCATTTCAACATTTTGCCCATAAGCTATAATGGGGAATTATGAAAATGCCTAAAATTTTGTCATTTCTTGCCTGATTTGGATGCAAAATTGCAAGGCTGGCATCTGAGGGCATGATGACTGCCAAGTTTCAAGGAGATAGGTGCAGAGCTTTCTGGGAAACCGCACCTCAAACGGTTCAAAGCACAACTCCTGACACTTGCTAGCAGCGGCTGCCTCCTCTCATTTGGCATGACTATCTGGGGGCTCGCACCCCTGGGAGGAGTCTGGCACTGGGTATGATTGCTGCTGCCGCCAGTCCCAGGCAACAGCGGCAGCATCCTCTTTTGGATGCACAGATCCAGGGGCTCACACCCTTGGGAGGAGTCCGGCACAGCCCGGCAGCCCACCCGGGGGTGTGAGCCCCCAGATTAGTGCCTGAAATGAGAGGAGGCTGCCTCTGCCACCTGGGACCAGCTCTTGGCACAGCCCGAGCCCAGTGCCAGGGAAGATTGCTGCTGCCACTGGTTGCAGGTGGCAGTGGCAGCACAGATCCAGGGGCTTGCACCCCTGGAAGGAGTCTGGCAAAACCCCTCAGCCTTCCCTGGGGTGCGCACCCCCGGATCTGCATGCCGGATGACAGGAGGCTACCGCTGCCACCTGAGACCAGCACTGAAGCCAAGTAAGCCTGGCTTCAAAATTTGAAACATTTTGAAAGTTTCGAAGCTGTTTTGAAGCATTTTGTTTTGTTTCAATTTCACTAAGCTCAAAACACGTCAAAACAGATTTGAAACAAAACACCCGGTGAAATTTTGCACAGCCCTAATTCTAGCCTCTGGCTTCTTTGCTATTCCTTCCATCCAGGAACAGCACACACCAACTGCAGGTGCTTCCTCAGCCTGGTGAAGGGTTTTTAAACCCTTAAGCTTGCTAAGATATAGTTCTCCAACTGTTCAGTTGGTCTACTAAAAGATATCAGATTGACCCAAAGAACCTTGTCTGCCAGTGCCATGTCCTTTAGACCTATCACCTGTCCCCAGTCAGCTGACCAGAAGGAGGCAGGGCCCTGGACACATCTAAGCCCCAGGGCTTGGGCTGGCAGCTGCTGGAGAAGACGCTCCTGCAGGAAAGGAAAGAAAGTCTCTGTGACAGTTCAGCTGCATGAGATGCTAGTGCTAGTGCTTACCATTTAAAGTGGTGGACCGGTCTGAGGCTGGAGGGGAGGAGGGGACCTCATTGGGGCACGCTACCATGTCATGTAGAGGCGCCAGTGCCAATGAGGGTGCACCTTAACACATACACGTACAGTCACACGTCTCAAGTTTTGCTTGTCAGCTGTTTCATGTGCAGTTTCCCAAAAACCCCGGCATCCTGTCTGCTTGAAACTTGACAGGCTTTATGCCCTCAGCAGGGGCTGCCATGCCTGCTGTTTTAACCCTCCTGGACCTTCACACTTACAGGTGATATGAGTTTTGCTTTGCACAGTTTGAGGTGCAGTTTCCAAGAAACCTCTGCACCTATCTCCTTGAAACTTGACAGGCATTGTGGGCTCAGCGGGGCTACACTCCCTGCTATTTTCATTTGAATCGGGCAAGAAATGACAAAGTTTTAGGCATTTTCATGATTCCCCATTATAGCCTATAGGCAAAATGTTAAAACGTGTCAAAACAGCAAACAGTTTTGACTAAACAAAACGGAACAGTGCTTCAAAACAGCAAAACAAAACACCATCCCTTCAAAATGACGAAACTGAAGTCGAAATGGAGCAGTGCTGTTTCTCACAGCCCTATGTTCAGTTTAAGATGTGTTCATCCTCTAATGATGGGAGTGTCTTGGAGAACTGCAACCACTGAAATCTTGTATGGCTTTCACTGGTACATTTTGAAATAGGAAGAAATGTAAACATTTTTGATATGCATAATCATTCTTCATCTTATATTGAACCTTAGAATGAACCATTTGAAATATAATATTTTTAAAGCTTAGCCTACCACCACACATTCTTTAAAAGATTTCTGTTATCTCACTTATTACCTATTCCTGCCACTATCTCCATAAACATAGACACAGGATGAGCCAAAATTGATTTAAGTCAGGGACATTAAACTCACCCCACCCCTTGGGCTAGATCTAGCCCCAGCCACTAGTCTCTTTGCAGGCTAGATCTGGATGCAGTGGCAGATATGGTGGGTGTTAAAGCAGCTATCACTCACTCCCTTTTGCTGGCATGGAGTGGGACTTCATGCTCTCCAACTCTTGATTTCAGTGGAGGCCCTCCATGCCCCTTTGAGTCCTGGCCCCTCTGAGTTCTGCAGGCCACATAAATGAATATAGGTCAAATCCAGTCCATGAACCATAGATTTCATAGACATTAGGGCTGGAAGGGACCTCGGGAGATCGAGTCCAGCCCCCTGCCCCAAGGGCAGGAAGTCAGCTGGGGTCATAGGATCCCAGCAAGATAAGCATCGAATTTGCTCTTGAAGGTGTTCAATGTAGGTGCTTGAACCACCTCCACTGGCAGACTGTTCCAGACCCTGGGGGCTCGGACAGTAAAGAAATTCTTCCTTATGGTCAGCCTGAAACGGTCTTGCAGGAGTTTGTGACCGTTCGACCTCGTCATCCCTTGGGGCGCTCTGGTGAACAGACGTTCCCCCAGATCCTGGTGGTCACCCTTGATAAACTTATAGGTGGCCATCAGATCACCCCTGAGCCTACGCTTTTCCAGGCTAAAGAGTCCCATGGCTCTCAGCCTGTCATCGTAAGATCTGTTTTCCTGACCTCTGATCATGCATGTGGCTCTCCTCTGGACTCTCTCAAGCTTCTCCACATCTTTTTGAGTTGTGGAGCCCAAAACTGGACGCAGTACTCCAGCTGCGGCCTCACCAAGGCCGAGTACAAGGGGAGAATGACGTCCTGGGATTTGCTCGAGAAGCATCTATGGATGCAAGCCAGCGTTTTGGTCGCTTTACTAGCCGCAGCATCGCATTGCAGGCTTATGTTCATCTTGTGGTCAATGATGACCCCCAAGTCTCTTTCTTCTGTAGTGCTATCCAACGTAGCACTGCCGAGCCTATAAGAAAGCTGCAGGTTTTTCCTCCCAAGGTGGAGAACCTTGCATTTTTCAGTGTTAAACACCATCAGGTTCTCGTCTGCCCATTTGCTGAGCTTGTCCAGGTCAGCCTGGATCACCCGCCTATCTTCTGGCGTGGATGCTTTGCCCCAAAGTTTGGTGTCATCGGCGAACTTGGCCAGTCCACTCCTGACTCCAATGTCCACATCATTAATGAAGATGTTGAACAGTATGACACCCCTGCTTCAAGTGGTAGTTCAGATCACTAGTTCACCTAAACCTAGGGTTTGTTAATCTAATATTCAGTTCCAGCTATGAGAGAGGCATCCATCAGCTGCCACTGATAACTAAAATTTAAAATCTGTTTTTGGAATTGTAAGTTTTCAAATATAATTTACAGACTTTAGGGTCTAATAGTGTTTGAAGAAAAGTTTCATTTATTAAAAAAAACCCGGGAAAATACTTTAAGCACACCCCTGTCATGTCCTTCTGCTTACGCTTTTGTACTTCTGTGTTGTTTCATTATTTTTGATAGTTTACATTTTTATTCTTTTCCAGTGCTGACAGATCACCAGGATTTAAATGAAACAGCATTGAATACCATTTTGAACAACCCTGCTCCTCAACAGTATCGCATTAGAGCAAAACTGAGAACTTTTAAACCCCAGAAGCTTTATCAGTCCATTAAACTTTATTGTTCAAAATGCAACTCACTGTAAGTGTCTTACATACTAAATAATTATGTTTTAGGATTTCTAGGCTTTCTGATATTTCCATCTTTCTTTTAATGGTTAAAATGAGTTGGATTTTAATCCATTTCATTTCAAGCAAAGGATGGAAAGATGGAAACTAGATGGGAGAAAATGTGCGATCATATAAGATGTTCTTATTTTGCCCCATTTAGTATACCCAAATTAGACTTACTTTCAGTTCCTGTATTTGGCAGTCAGTTTTGACCTGGATTTAGTATATGGAATTACTGCATGTAAATATCTATTCTTGACCTTTAGACCCCTTTTTGTACACAAGTGCAAAAAGTATTGGTGTTTGAGTTACCTAGTTTTGGCTTTTGTAGTAGTATAAAGAAGGTAACTCTCCACAGAATTAGAAGTAGTGTTTGGCTTCATTTATTAAAGTTATTTTTATTCAGGGCAGGAAAATACCATTAAAAGAATATTGTCAGGAGCAATTTTGGCGTGGCCAAACTCAGCCTTGTAAACCAAGCATAAATTTATTTAATCTTTATTTCAGGAAAGTGAATTGAATATGTTAAATAAAACAGGCAACCTAATCCCTTCTAGCACAGCTTCAGATCTAATGGGTTGTGAGAGAGTCTGGGAGTCTCTTACTTCTAGTTTCAAATCCTAATTCTCTCATGTGCCTGCCAGGGGTCTTACAAAACATTTTACTTTCCTGTTTTCCATCTTTAAAATGTATAATGTCTAAAGTATGTAATGTCTTCCTTACAGAGGAGGGTTGTGAGGATTGATTTGTTAACATGCATTCAGGGCTGATCTTGCAAAGTAATGAGCATTCCAGTCCCAGTCTAGCAAGGTACTTGAACACAAGTTTAATTTTAACTTAATTGGTGTTGAAACATTAAGTAGTCATAAACCCTTAGACCAGAAAGGTCCTTAGTCAGAGTTCTTGTAGATTTCCAGGCCTTTAATTTTACTCCTTTATTGAGCACAAGGCACTTGCAGGTTGAAAAAAAGATATATTGTGTTTGATAAAAAGCACATTTTCCCAAAAGGTATCCACTCTTGATTTGAATATACTAATTCAAGAGGTGGAGAATCTACCACTTCCCCTTCATTTTGTTCCAGTGGTTAGTCACCTTCCCCATTAAAACTATGAACTCTATGAATTTAGCTGGCTTCAACTTTCAGCTATTGTTTTTATGTCTTCAAAAAAAAATAAATGAACCTTTTCTTACCCAGTGTTTTCTCAGGGTATTTGCATAGTGTAATAAAGTTCACTTCTGAATCTTCTTTGTAATAAGCTAAACAGATTCAGCATTTAAGTCAGTTACTCTAATGCATTTTTTCTTGACGATAGTTAATTTTCTGGCTCCTTCTTGTACCTTCTCCAATTTCTCAATGTCCTTTCTAAAATGTGGACAAAAGGGTTATATACACTATCCCAGTAATTGTCTTACCAATGACTTGAGCAGAAATAAAATAACCTGGGTAGTCCGCAATCCTTGTTACTAATGCTGTTATTCTAATAGCCCTTTCTTCCCACAGCACCACACCAAGAACTCATATTTGAGTAACTGTCCACTCTGACCCCCTAGGTCTGTTTTAGTCATTACATTCCCAGGTACGTTTTCCTATTCTGTAGTTATGGCCTGCATTACTTGTTCCTCTGAGGTAGAACTTTATTCGGCTGAATTAAACTACGTGCATTTGACTAGAATCTGATTTACCAGACAAATCCAGAACATTGTGTATGACAGCTATGTCCTCACCATTACTTATAATTCCATTAATCTTTCTGTCATTCACAAATGTTACTGGTAGTGACAGTAGTATAATTAAGAAGAGGAGCCCCAAGCACCACCCCTAGTGCTAACTTGGGGAGTGGCACAAGAACAGCAACCATCTCACTGAAGGCCTAGCAGCAGCAGCTGTCCATTGTACTGTTGCCATCCAGAGCATAGAACTGCCCAGTTATGCCTTTGGGTAGTGATTTTCTGTTTGCTTCCAGATCATTGATGAAAATGTTGACTAGCATTGGGCCTAGTACCAAAATGCATAGAATTCCACTAGCCATTTCCATTCTTAGATCATTTCCTACTCATGTTTACTTTTTATATCTGTCAGGTAGCTGCTCTTAATACGTTTAACTTGTACTTAAACTCATACTAAGTGAATACCTTAAAAAGTCAAATTATATCTACACAGTTATTTTCATTAATTAAATCTGTAGTCTCTGAAGAGAATGATTGTTTGAGAAGATTTATTTTCCATAAACCGTATGGACTGGCATTCATTATGTACCTAATTTACAAATTTTATCTTGGAACAGCTCTTCCATCTTTTGTCTTGGACTGATGTCAGCCTAACAGATGTATACTTATCTACATCTCATATCCCTCTTTGAATATTGGCTCTTTTGCACTCTTTTAGTTTTCTGAAATTTCTCCAATATTCATAGATCTATTAAATATGAGCATCACTGGACCAAATTTCAGCCACATTCTGTTTCTTTAAGTACTCTTGGGTGTAAGTTATTTAGATCTGCTGTTTTTTATATATTTGTCTGTACCAGATGGTGTTTAATGTTCTTGGTTACAAATGGATTGGAAAGCACTTTATTACCTCATATGATAAAACACATTATCCTGTTTACTTCCAAAAACAAAATAGAAATGTTTATTGAATATTTTACTGTCTTTTTTTGTATCATTAACAATATTACCTCCTCTAGGGTTTTTTTTGTTTATAAAACATTTTGAAAAGTGCTTTCTTATTCAGGACCATACCATTTTTTTATCATTCTCTTGAACATATCTAAGGCCCCTGGCACACGTACATTTCATGGTGTAATCAGATCTGATCCTCAGTCCCAACAAACATGCATCCTACCGTGCTTTGTATGTGTGGCAGAACCTGTAGTTTTGCAGGTTGTGCCATTACTACTTGTACAGGGAAAGCCTGGGATCATGCTCCTGGGCAACTCCTGTACTGGCAAGTTGAAACCTGGGTGTCCAAAACCCGGCATGGACCAAGGTGGCCTTGAAGCTGAGACCAACCATCAACTGATGCTTCATCTCAGCCCCAAGATTACGCTGGACCCAATGCAAGACTCCAGAGGGGTCCCAAAGCTGGGACCAACAATCACTGATTGTCGGTCTCAACCCCAGGACTGCATCTGAGCCAGTTTAAGACTGTGGAGGGCTCAGTTCCACATGTGGTTTTTTTAAAGGTCCTGGTGCACAGAGACTCCAAGACTGGGGAGCTTCTCCCTAATTCCAGTGACCCCATGGCCAGGATATATCAAATGACGTGTTCTGCAGCTTCCTGGCACCCGTGGGGCAAGGCAGTCACCCTGCTGGGTCTCAGGGAGCTCTGTAGCTTGCTCCTTGACTCTGAGAGAAACTGCAGGGCAAAGCAAGAACCATGCTGGGGAGCATCACTGCTCCCCATAACCACCAGCCCAGATAATGAGTTCCCCTCAACTTGACACCCCACATACAGCACAGAAGGGCTGCATGGATGTCAGCCTGCTGACACGCAGGGAGCTGTCAACCAGAGCTGCCCTACTACACATTCAATCAAAATGCGATGGAAACTGGCCATAAAATGTTTCACATGTTGTAGAAATGCCATCAATTGCCTGGATGTGTGGCCAGATTACATTTTATGGCGTGGATAAACAGGTTAATCACATCTTAGGTCTAACATCTGCCAAAAGCATTAGAGTCATACCCAAAGACTACCAACTTCCGTTACATACGTGGAATTTCCGAGGAGGTGGATTTGCTCATTCTTGACTAACTCTATTCAAAAGAATATGCAAGAAGTTGTGTCCACAACTTTGCTAATGACTGAAAATGTATTTTAAATACGTATAGCAAATGAGCAAATCAGTAAATAGGTTATAAATGTCTATTCTGCTCTTCCATTGGCAATTAATACTGAATGCTATAGTGTCCATCAAAATCTGCTCTGGACGTAGAGATTTTTCAGTTGATTTACTTGAGCGTCAGACCAGCCTTCAGTCAGTCTGACTTTATGAGATATTCTAACCTAAGTTATTTTGCAATGTTTCCAGTCACAGTTTCTATACTACTAAAGTGAACAAAGCTTTCCACACAACAGAAGCTGTTAAAATTCTATAAGCAAACCACTAATTCCTTTACATGTAAGTAGTTACATTATGGATTAGTTGTGATATCCTGCAAGGCCTTCTGAAGTACTGAGTTAGGAATGCCAAGCTGGTTTCATTCTGGCACAAATGGAAACGGAATGTATGTGAGACAAAGTGCAAGTTTTAGGTATAATCTTTCAAGGGAAGCAAGCATCAAGCTTCTGCTCTCGCTGTTTTATTTTGATAGAGTGCAAGGTAAAATAGTCTGGTGCATAAACATAATCTGCAATTTCAAGCATTTAAGTGCAGTCTTTTTTTACAGTAAAATACTAATGTATTTGCATGGCCTTTGCTGGCACTGGATTTATGACCCAGTTACCTTGTTCCACGGACCCAAACCCTCAGACTGACCACAACCTCTCCGTTCAATAATAGGTGAATTTTATTGATACACAGTGATAGCACATGAGACAAATGCAAACTATTTTATATCTACCGCCCTAGAGCTGTAACAGAGGGAAGATTCATCTGGCCAGTATGCAAGCTTCACCCTGAGGTGTTCTCTTGAGTGTCAGATGTCAGCAGCCTGGAGGTCAAAGGCCAAGGCCTCCTCCCCCCCCCCCCCGTGGGGTGGGTGAGATGGGCTAGTGGTGATCTGTCCATGGTAGCCTCAGGTTCCCTTCTCAGGGATCCTTTGCTGCCCTGAAATTCCTTCCTCTTCCTCCTCTGATGTCTCTATCATAGTTTGGTTTCCCTGTGATCATCATACTATTCTGTCAGCATATTTCTTTGTTTCACAAATCCATCACATGCACACACATCTGAATTTAGGCATTTACTATTCTCTATCCACCAAAGCCGGAAGTCCCAAGGGCTCTGCAGTTTGGCACTGTGAGCTGGTGCTAATGCTGCAGAGTCCCTTATCTCTGTTTGGGTACACTATTCATGTTACGGAACAGTGTGGTACATGTCTTCAGTTTCCCAGCCTGTGTGTCTACTGGCTTCAGACACAGTAGGCCTTGAAGGAAACACAGTAGGCCTTTGTCACTGTGGCAGGGCACTGTTGGTGCCTGCCACTTTAAGGGCTGAGCCAGACATCCAGCAGGTGCTTGATTGCAGCAGCTATTTTGAGACACTGATTGCTTGTATAAACAGAGCAGTTTTCTGCTGGCAGCCAGGCAGAAATGTTGCCTGGCTGAAATGGTGTATGATGCATCTTGGAGGTAAGGGCAGGAGCTTATAGGGATGATTTTGGAGGCTCCTGGTCCTGGGCATGACCTAAAAGGCACCTTTCCAGGGAAGGATGACGTGGTGTGGCTCCTGGTGGTACGGGAGTCCCCAGGAAATGCCAGGCCAGTTACCTCCCGGGTGAAAAGCAAGGAGGGGCACCTTAACCCCAGCCCCCATCTTTGGGTAGGCTTTGGAGGCAGTAGTGGGACCAGGTACAGCTGTGGCCACCTGAGCCCATGAGGAGGGTGTAAGACCCTGGGGAGCGAGAGCAGTGGGGCCAGGCACAACAAGCAGAGTGCCACCTGAGACCAGCAAGGATGGGAGGCTCCACATGGAGACCCTAGAGGGGGTAGTATGGAAAGCCTTGGGAGGCTTCACACAGAGTAGGGCTGAAATTCAAGTAGGCCTAGAGGGCTGTGCATATGAGGGGGCTGTGTAGGGCTGAAGTTGGAATAGGCATGAAAGACAGCCCAAGGGGCACACTGAGTAGGGCCAAATGAGTAAGCTTGAAGGATAGCGCAAAGGCCAGCCCTGTGCCCGGTGAGGGGTTTGGGGCAGAATTAGCCGAGAGTTTGGCATAAGGCCGGACCACGTAGAATAGGGGAACTCGCGGGAACTGAAGGTCCTGCATAGCGAGGCCAGTATGGAAGTAGTGAAGCCTGATTGCCCAAGGGGGAACAGGGGAGTGGAGTGTAGCCTATTAACAGGCAGTAAGTCAGAGGCTTAGGTGAGAGAGGGGCCGAGTGGAAGAGGCCTTCTGTGAGAGGGTGGGGGGGGGCGTGTGTGGGTGTGTGTGTGTGTGTGGAGCCCAACTTTGGACTCGGTTTGCTCCAGTCTCAGACTGAGAGTAATAGTAATCTGGATGCCATCTTCAAGGCATGGGTGGCAGTGTAGGGAAGGTTCGGAGCCACAGATAGCACCCACTGACATCAGGGCATGTAATAGATAGTCTCCCACATTTACCATCTGCTTGTAGGAACAGCAAAGTTGTGGCAGGTGAGACTGGCTGGATCACACCATAACAACAGGTGGGCAGGCTGAGATGAGACCCAGCCTCAGGAAAGTGCCCCGTCACAGTCACAAACAGGCTTTTTGAAACCATTTAACCCTTGCCATTCCCCTGGACCATTGTTCTAATGCATTTCTATTTTACGTACAAGCCAATTGCCAAAACCAGACCTCTAAATACCATTTTATAGCTGTCAGTCTTCTTAAAGCTTGATAGAAAACCTAGAGATGTCAGGAGTCCTTCGTGTTACTTACATGAGCCTGGATGAAAGCGTTAGTCCTTAGCCTGCTAAAAATGCAAGATCAGGCACTTTAACACAGGACTGAATTGTATATAAAGTGCCTAATACTCCACACATGCCTGTGTAGCATCAAACCCTGAAATTGCTGTAGCATGTCATCAGATTAGGTTTAATCAAATAACAGCATGCACGAAAGTGCATTTTCAGGTATCACATGTACTTTTATTATAATTCATAATTTTTGAAGAACTGCATACCATACTTTATTAGACAAAGGAGCTGCTATTATTTAATTATTCCTTCTTCAAATGGTTTTAGGCAAGAAGTTCCAGATGGAGATGACTTTGACTTTATTTTACAAGACTCTGCAGCTACACTTCCAAATCCAGAATTGCACAATAAGCTGTGGTATGATTCTGCTGTGTGGAATACAGAACATCCAAAACAAAGAACAATAGCCGTTCATTTTGTGAAGCACAATGAAATGGTTCAAGAGCCAGGAAATTGTTTGATAATGGTAGAAGGTAAGATCATTTAATTACAGTTGTATCCTCTTTGGATACCATACCCCACCCCATGTTATTTGTGTAGTGCTCTGTCTCAATTAGTCCCTGCTCCTACCTGCACAGAGCCCTATCACCCCTGTGATTGTGTACGAAGGATGAAGTTGTTGCCTTCAGTGACAGGTTGATCCGGGGTATGCCAGCCCTGCCACTGCCATTTGCACTGGCAAGAGTGAAGGGACTTCCTGCAGGCAGTGGCAGGAGAGAGTAGGGAACACAGCTTCTCTTGCCACTTTCAAGGAGTCCCTTTGCCCTTGCCACTTAATTGAGGCTGTTCTTGAGTAGCCACAGGCACCTCTCCAAGTGTCAGGACCTTCTGGTGCATGAGCAACCCAACAGTAGGCAGCCTCTTGCCATTGCCAGGCTGCTCAGGAGCCCTCAGCTTTAAAGGGTGTGCACTGTGCAGGCAGTTTGGAAGCTTTTTAAAGTTTTTGGCATTCAAACTGTCTGGAATTGGAGAAAGCAGCTTTTGCTGACCAGGTAGTCCCCACCTTAGCAGCTCTCACCACTGGGTGGCGACAGGGATAGCACAGCCCCCAAACATCTCTGGCAGCTTGCAATTCTTCAGGCTGTCAGGTCACCAATGACTTCCTTTCCCACTGGAAGATGAGGAGATAGAGCAGAGCATTGTGTTATTATGGAGAGTAGACGACCTGGCTAGACATTAAGTTTGTCCCAGCATGACAAAATTGGCAGCTTTTATTATGGATCCACTGGTATTCTGGTGGCTTGGTCATTTTTTTTGCCTTGGGAAAATTTTCATATGTTCCCCAAACTTCTGGAGGGAGCCACAGTGTCCCTTCCAGCTAAGTGTTTAGGACTTAAGTATCTCTCCAAATTAAAAACAAACATTCTAGAATGAGAATTAAAAACTATAGACAGACTGATTAACTAAATGATACATTCCCTTGGAACTCTTAGTTATAGCTAGCTGCCTGGCTCACCGATGTGATTACACAAAATGCTAAGAGTGGGTTACAATTTCTGTAATCCAGAGAGGATCTAGATACTTTTGTATATTCTCCTGTCAAACCAAAAAGCTTATAACAAATGTGCTGTTTCCTAGACAAGCTCATAGATAGGTTTAGTTCTGATATTTATCTTTCAAAAGATCTTCAGTACATACTAAATAAGTAGAAGGTTTGGCGTGCTTCTGAGAATGCAAGCCTACTTTTAGCATTGTCAGCCTCTGGATGTCAGTGTTGTTTCACATAAATATAGTTCAGGAAATATTCATTTTTAACAGAATGCTCTTTAGAGAGAAAAATAGCCCTCTAACTTTAAACAAAGCAATTTAAAGAAGAATATAAATATGTTGCATATCCTCATTTTCTGAATTTCAAGCAGGATCACATTGTCCTAGTGCCTTTGTGTGAAAAAGCAAGGGTTAGTTAAGCAATCATGAGGGTTAATAGCAAAGCTCCTTCCATTTTCCTCTCTCTTATTATTTGACTCATTTTAATTGCAGCCTTTGTAGCATGTTCTGAATGCATTTTTATTACCTATTAATATAACTTTCTTCCCTGTAACAGGACCCCCTTCCCATTTTTGCAACTGCTTTTTTTTCCTAAAACCAAACCTCATCATTTTTGCTACAGATGCTTTGCATAGATACCAAAGCTTCTGCATCTGGGTATGACACCACATTGAGTACATTAGTTGGAATGAAGGACAGAATTGTAAATTATTCCCGTATTACTAAACAGACATTCCAGTGGGCTTCTTCTAGCCTATTTATTTCTCTTTCACAGTCCTGGGATTTTTCTACAATTTATTGGGTTTTGTTTGTTTGTTTGTGTATTACTTCCATATTGTTTGTTGGTACAAGTTCCAAAAGGCATTTTTCCCAGCCTCCTGAGCATCCTCCCTGACCTTTTCCACGTGTGTGCTGCCTGAAGAGGTAAAACACAACATGGCAACTCCATCTAACTGAGGAGATCTATATATTACTTTATTTTTTTTAAGCATAAGTAGGTTGCTTTAGTATAGTACAAGACCCTCTCCTCTCCATAAACCAGATACTGAACCATGCTGCTGGCATAGAAGTTGTTTGGCCTTGACTGGACAGCTGAGATGAAAGGTGGACATAAGAAAGAGGTTTTTCTGGTAGCATTTTTTTTTTTAAATCTCCTTGAACATAAGTTAATTCTAATTTGGGATAAAGGTTAAAACTAAGATGTCATCACATTAGTGACAAGCGTATTAATATGTACCATTCATCATTGGCTTCAGTATTCATACAGTATACTCGCTATAATTAATTTCAGTGACATTTATTGTTCAATCTTATAGACTTCAATGTTGATTTATAAGTAAACTGAAAACATTGTCTAAATGAAACTTTATCTTATGAATTATCTTAAATTATCCCAGTGGTTCCATTGGTAAAACTGCATGTATTTTATACTTATTTAAATCCTTTGAAAGGTTGCAACATTTCAAGTATGGCTTAAGAGGTGCCGGATTGAGGCTTGGTAGACGTGTGCTCTATTCTTGGTTCTCTAACTAACCTGTGTGTTTTTCGGCTAAGCTATTGGACATCTCTGTACTACTTTCTCCTCTCAACCTTTTGTCTGCTTAGACTGAAAATGTAAATGAAAAGAAATGGTCTCTTGTTCAATTTGCACATCACCTAGCACATGGAAACATTGGGTGTGCTGACTTTTCTAATCATTACCACAAATAGTAAACTACAAATCTAGAATGTTCATGAATCAGAGAGCACCTTATAATGCTTTTTATGATCGATCATTTTATTAAAATTTAACATTAAACAGCACAACTCATTTTTGTAGAAAACAACTACATTGCAAAAAGTAATTGCTATGTTTCTTCCCTGTTATCTATTCATGAGTTAAGGAGATAGGCAGATAAGGTTATTTGGGCAAAAGTGATATCTTCTTTTACACCAGCTGAATAGTTGGAAAAATTGTTCTTTGCAAGCTTTCAAACACAGGCGCCCTTCTTCAGACATAGGGAGAATCTGCTGGCGTTTGTCTACTCTCTATGGTCAAATAGAAGCTTAAGCTAATATGCAAAATGCAGGTTTATGAAAATGCAGATGTGTGGCAGGGAAGATCAGAGAAGGTAGGAGTTAAAGAGTGAGAGACAGGCAGGTAGAGTGGGAAAAACAAAAGTGAATGTGGACCAGTGATAAAATGTAGAGAAGTTACCTGGAGTTATCAGATGGCAGGTCGTTTATAATGTGTCATAAATTCAATGTCTGTATGTAGGCCATGATTTTTTGTATCCAGTAGATTTATGAAGTGAAGTTCGTAGTCTCATCTGCAAAAGGTGTTTTGTAAATTCCCTTTGGAGATTAGAACTGAGAGATCGGAGAGAGTGGTTGTCTTGTGAGAAATGTGCACCCACAGTAATTAGGTATTTTTGTCTTTGATAGATTTTCAGTGTGCGTTCGTTTTGGTACTCAGTTGTTTGGTTTCTCCTACATAGTTTCCATCACAACATTCACTGCACTGGGTGAGATCTATTACATTTCTGGAGATCCAGACATAACATCCAGGAATGGTATGGTGGTGACGGTTCTGTTGTGGGAGTAGTACAAATGTGTTGACAGGTTTTACTTTTCTTGTGTTGGCATGGTCTGGATGTATTTGGTGTGCTTGGGGCCATAGGAAGTTTGCTTCTGGTGATAAGGCTTAATGCCTGTTTAAAAGCTAGGGTGGGTGGTTCTGGAAAAATCTCTTTTAAGAATTGGGTCGCCTTCTAGTATGGGTTGCAGTTGTTTCAAGATTTAAGAAGCAGGTATTTAGTGACTTGTTATTTTGGCCAAAGGTGTTGGTTATTAGGTGTGTATTTAAAGCAGCAATTACAGAGTGATTATAGTAAATATAGAGAGAAATTTATCAAACTGGTCCTGCATAATTGCAGAAAAATTGCAGAAAAATCCCAGCTTTTCCAATAACATAAGACATTAATTTCCAGTAAAGTCTTATAAAATCCCATGAAAGCAGTATTTAAAATTGCATCCTGTTTATTACACTGTTTCATTTTTCTCCTTGCTTCAGTTCTGATGCTTTTAGCGAGAACTTTCCTTCAAATTGCTACCTAAAAATCTTTTTTTTGCCATTGAGGAACTACAATGGCAAGTTGCTTCCATGTGAAAAAAAACATTTCATTTTAGTGGTCACAGCAGTTTCACTGTAGCTACATTCCATAGTAGTTATGTGGCTGCATGCTGCTCTTGAAGCTTTCCAGAAAATAAGCCCTGCCTAGCTGCTCTTGCTTGCATGCTCCAAACAGAGAACTGAGGCAAGTGATGAGGACACTTCCAGGGCACTAACTGCCACTGCTCTCCAGCACACTACAGACAGATCTCCAGTGTAGCAGCATTGGATTACCCCAAAGCATTAGTGTCAAACATATGGTCTGCAGGCCAGATCCAGCCCACATATCTAGATTATCCAGTTTATGGCCTCGATGGGGGACCTTCCCCTGGGGGTAGCCAAGCACCTGGGTGAGACATATGGTGCTGAAGTACCCCAGCACTACCATTAGAAGAAGCCTAGGCTCACAAGTGCTTGGCTGCCACCAGGGGAAGGTCCCTGATCAAGGCTGCAGGTCTGTCCTGGGTGCTTAGTTGCAACCATGGGAACAAGCCATGGTGCTTAGCTACTTCCCACAGTGCTGGAGTTCCAGTGCTGTAGCTCTCACTCAGACATTTTGTTCCTGCTGCAGGAAGAAGCCATGGTGCTACTGAGGCTCCAACACTGTGGCTTTTCCTGGCTTGGGTGCCAGGTGAAAGCAGTAATTCTGGAGCCCCAGCAGCACCATGGCCCCAGCACCATGGGTCTCACTTGTTCTGATGGTAGCAGCCAAGCCCGTGGGAAGCTGGGCCTTTTAGTGTGGGTTATAGATGGCTTTAGCAGATGTCACATGCACTGAATCCAACACGGGAGGATCCACATGCATAGTCTAGCATGTGGGGCCAGCCACACACCATTCATAGAAATCATAGAATCATAGAAAATGAGGGTTGGAAGGGACCTCAGGAAGTCATGTAGTCCAACTCCCTCCCCAAAGTAGGACCATCCCAACTAGATCATCCCAGCCAAAGCTTTGTCTAGCCAGGTCATCTAGCCCATGGACTGGTCATGCACCATTCATCTGATTTCCCCCCCCAGAAGCAGATGAGATTGACACCTGAAGCACCTCACTGCTTGTATTGTGATTTTGGGGAAGCAAGTGGTTAGAGCTTAGGTTTTGGCAATGGTCTTGAGAGCAGCACGGGGCAACTGCAGGCATTTCCCAAGAGTTACATTATTCTAAGCTTTGCTAATTTGTTAATTGTCATATACTACCATAAAATATTTTTTAAATGTGTCATGGCAAATTGCACATTTCATTTTGCCTCTATTGAATATGTGGTTGTTTAAACATCTGATTTCCACATGCAGTAACACGTCGCATTTGCAGCTTTATATAGCTATTCACATTTTTGTACAATCAATATGTACAGTCAGTTATTCCTAGACCATAATGACTACATCATAATTTCAACACTACAGTCAATTTAGGAGTCCTTTTTAACATTGGATCATGGTCAGTTATTTGTTACAGGTCCTAAAATTGATATCCATCAGTCCAAGGGAGTTGAATTATTTAATTAGCATTATGTGTATACAGTTAATAGTGATTCTCAAAGGGTGTGCTGTGGTACACTAGCGTGCACCAAAAGCAACAGAAATACTGTGAGACCCCCCCTGTGTGAGGAGGTAAATGCTCTTCTCTTACCTCTGGCACCCTGTGTCTGACCCAACTACTCCATCATTGCCTATGACTGTTCCTCTGGGGACTGCCACCACTGCTGCTGCCTTCCCTTGCCCTTCCCTTCCCTCAGGCAGCCACTATGCTGCCACCTTCCAACCACCCACACTCCCAGCAGTGTGCTCTTATGCAAGTGGGTGGACAGGCTCACAGATGGAGCTGTGATTTGCAGCCTGGCTTATAACCTCCAATCTTCTCGCCCTCCCGAGGCTAGCAAGAGGGGCCGCAGAGGGGACCATGCATGTGAGTCCCTGAAGGAGCCTTGTTCTTTGAGGTACAGTCTGAGAGTCAAGAGGGGGCAGACAGTGGAAAGAGCAAGGCATAGCAGAGTGAGGTCTTGCCTCTGCTGCTGTTAAGTGGCAAGGACTAGATCAGTGATTCTCATTTCTTTTTAGCCTCAAAGCCCCTTCATATCTTATCTGAATTTAGATCTTTTAGATCTAATGTTAGCAATTTTTAACAAGGGTACTGCAAAATTCAGAAAAGTTATGGAGGAGTACCTTGAGACTAAAAGGTTGAAACTGCTAGTATAAATACTAATCATTTGCTTAAAGAAAGATGTTGTGGTGTCATTTTTTTAACAGTTCAGTTTCAGCATTAATACAATTCTCTGTCAGGAGAATGGAATACGTTAGTTGTTTTACAGAAAAGAATGCATGCATACATATTTTACACACACTCACTCTCACTCTCGCTCTCTATCTCTCTCAAGTGTAAGAATGAAGTACGTTGCTATTTTTAATACAGAAAATAATGTGCCCCAGGTATCAAGATTTTGGGGAACTCTGAGTTGATAAATTGTTATTTGTTTATTGTTAAAGGAGGGACACAAAAAGAAATTATGAAACTTACAAGAAGATTTAAAGGTGTTATTCCTGTGAGATCCATGCAAGAAGATCTTGAACTCCTAGACCTTTCTGCTCCATTCCTTTTGCAAGGGAAGATACGGCATTATGGGTAGGTTAAATATTGTGCCCATATTTTATAAGTTACATCAAATGGATTTATAGAAAGTTAATTCAACCTTTCATACCCATTTTGGACATATCTTTTAAAAGTTCTTTGGGGAAAAAACTGTTGTCTCTTAACAGTTATAAAAAGGAATACAATTTGGCAGAAGGAAGCAGTGATCTGTAGCCTGAACATGGTACTTGTTACCATAAGTATAGTTGAGGGCCAAGTAACTCCTATTATGTTTCTTTACTCTAAAGAGATGCTAAATTTTTAAAATCTGTCCATGTAGTATTTTTTTACAGTTCCCTGAAACTGTTTGATTTTATGTTTCTATTACCAGTGATTAAAATGCTTCATTTCCATATTCATAGGGCAATTTCAGGAGCTGCCTTTGTATTTAGTTGACAATAAGGACATTAACAAATTGATGATATGAATAAAGCAGCTATTTGAATTTACAGTATGTTTTCTTTGCTGTAAAAAAATGAAAGCATGATGACCTAAAAGGTGTCTACATATACATTTCTTAAAAACACAGAAATTAGCAGTACTTTCAAATTCCTGATAAGCCCATATCCTCAAACAGGCTAGGGGCAGAAGTTACACATAAACCAATTTAAGTGATTGGAAACTGGTTTAAACCTATAACAGAACAGGAGTTCAGTGCATATATACGGCTTTAAAAATGGCCAAAACTGGTTTAAGATACACCTGGTTGGATGTAGTATTAGACTTAAACTGGTTTAACCTAAATCAGTTATAGAACTTCTGTCCCTGATCCCTTCCTGGTTCAAGTTAACTCACAGTCCCCCAGCATCCCAGGATGCTTCGTAGCCATGGGCCATGCTCTCGGCTCCAGTGGAGTAGGGACTACCTTGCCCCTCTGCTCCTTAGTCTGCTTCCTGCCTGCATCTCTCATCCCATAGGGATGTGGGGGGGGGGGGGGTGCAAGGACAAGGGAACAGACCCCCAGATCCTTGTAGCCAAGTTCTACACGGCAAGTAGGGGAAGGAAAAAATCCTGTGGTGGGGACTTTTTCACCCTCAGCAGCCCTCCCCTCTCTCCCTTCCCAGCTATTGATTGCTTTGGCTGCTGCCACAAGAGGGAGGAAGAAGTCATCCTCCTGGCTGTGTGTCTACCCATGCAGCCCAGCGTAGGGGCACCAGGGAGCGCCTTCCTTGGAGGGATCCCCCCTACCCCAGCCCAGGGTCACCCAACCTGGGAAGTCCCAGGAAACTGAGGAGAATCCCTCCCCTCCCAAACCCCAGAGCTGCTTGCCTTAGCCCATGCAAGTCTCAGGCAACCTCAGGAAGCAGAGGGAAATTCTCCTGCTCCTCTGCAGTTGGTTTTGCCTCAGCTGCTGTGAGTCCAGGAAGACTTCTTCTCCCTCCCTCCTGTGGCAGCACCTGAAGCATTCACTAGCTGGAAAGGAGGAGAGGGGGGATTCTCCTCGGCTGCCCAGGGCTGCCTGGGCTGGGGAACACTGGCTGGGGGAAACCTGAAGGGGAGTCTTCCTCAAGGTGGGCCAGCGCCTGGACAGGGTGCTCCTTAACGCTCTGTTAGAGAACAACAGGGGGCTGGAGATACTTAGCTGGGCTGGCAATGGCCAGCAGGTTGGAAGACACGCATTTCCTGTCTACTGGCCTAGGTCAGTGCCAGCCTCCCCTGCCTTCTCCAGTTGAAAACTGAACAACAGTTCAGCTGGTTATCAGTTCAACCTGTGCAGCTTAGAGGAAGATGCCTAGATTGAATAGATTCTGCCTTGGGCTGATGACAGTAAGACCTAATCAGGTCTGAATGAGAAGGAACTGTACAATGTTGCATTTGGCCTGATGGCCCCTTGCCCCTTTGTTTGTCTATTACAAGGTTATAGAAACGTCCCTTTCAGAGGAGCTGAATATAGTGTACAGACCACCCCTTGTACATTATGGTTTCCCTTCCTTCTCTCCTAGGGTAGATACCAGTCCAAAAGCTTGCCAATCTCACAGCCAGCATCCTTTATAGGCACAGTTTTCCAACCTAGAAAGTAGAGCACATTTAGGAACCACAAGGTGTTTTGATGCCTCATTCCATATTCCACTACACATACCTATCAAGCCACAATAAGTGAAAGCCTTGTAGAATATCACATATATACTTTATACAAAAGCCCAAGTTCAAGCTGAGATGGGATTGATTCTAGAATTACCTGTGCATTTAAATTTGTCACCATCTTAGTCATGCTTTTAACAATATATTATCTTATCTGAATACATTTTTTTTTTAATATTCCTATATATCTCTGTTTTGTTTACTATCCTATTTCTAAATGCTGTCCAACTGGCAGCCCACAGGCCCTGGTGGCTACCTTTCCTGCTGCTGCATAGCAAGGGAGGGTACAGGGGCCTTTGTACCACCAGTACAGCCTGCATAATGAGAGTTCTGGGGATGGGGATGAAGTCTGGCCTGGCACTAGAGACAGAGGCTTGTTAGGCCTCTGCTGTGCCAGGGGTCTATGATTCACTTGCACCTGAAAGGATTAACCCCTCAGAGTATTGGCCTGCAGCCCAGCCCCACCCTGAGGCCCACTACTATTAATGAATACAACACCAAGTAAGGGTTAATAAGCAATCTGTATTACAAGCCAAAATTAACAGTAATCATAGCAACATGAACTAGTTAACAACCGCTCAACAGAACGCTATATACAGATATGTACAGAGAGCCATATTGGGCTGTCACCAGTAGTGGCAGTCAAGAGCACTGACACCCAGGCTGCAGGACCTACTGTCACATCCCTGTCAGGCAGAGGATTTCTACCCTTTCCTCCACAGAGTACTTGGAGACCTCAAAAAGGAAGGGTCATACTTTACCCATCCTAAGGGGGAAAGGAAGGTGAGTATCTCAGGTGGAATTCCAGTGTCCCCACACACGCAGTGCTCAGCACCCGCACTCCCCAGCTTCTCCAGCAGATTCAACACCACTCAAAACTCTCAGGCTCTCAGACTCGGCTCACACAGCTTCTCGGCACATGCACTCTTCACCACGTATGCGGACACGCACGCATGCTCCTGCACACTCGTGCACATGTGCACACACACACACACTGAGATGGTGCCTCACACTTGCTTTTTTTGTAATGGGCACCTCACGCTACCTGCCGATCATACCATGGTCCAATCACTGCTTGCACATCTCAATCAATCAATATCACTCAACAGTATCATTTTCTTGGACCACTCATATTAATTATCATGTCATAACTTATTAACATAAAGTTCCCTCTCTTTGGTTATATAACAAGTTTCAACTGCCCATGCCTCAGTTTCCTAAGTAGGTCATACCATCACTATTATGATGAAGCCAGGACTCTCACTGTTTACAGGGAGGGGTTGCATACTACATGCCTATGTAGTATATAACCTGGGGGCTACACTGGTGCTACCTGCAGCCTCCAGCCACACCAAAGTTGGATTGCCCTAATGTACTTTCTACGTGGCATTTATTTAGGGCAAGTGTGTAAGGGGTGTAAGTATGGACATACTTGCATGTAGTAAACTGCATTCCATTCTAGGTTATTCCAGTGTAAAATTGGATTGACTTAATTGATCCAAGGTTCATAGCTATACAAATGAGGCAAAATTAGCACCCTTGATTTTTTTTTAACCTAAATTTTACTTTTAATCTTAAAGTAGATAAATGTTTGTTTTATGTTTTAACTGTAATACACTGATATGAAAGCGGACTTTGAAGAAAAATAAACAGTGCTTCTGTAATTTTGTTTCCTGGGGCAAAGAGAACAAAATGATATGGACTTCTCTATCCACTTACTGTATTTTACTTACTATCATACTTTCTGTAGTTTATGAGGATGCATAAATACTGTAGTAACAAAAAGAAGAGGTAGTTTTAATAGCTCATATTTAAAATATGTTTGGGCACAGGAAAAGCCAAATTCCTATACTAACCCTGCCATATTTTTAATGCATTGTACATTTTCATATTTATTACTGCTATTACAAAATGGCACTTTGTGTATTGTTAAACAACAAAAAGTTCTGGTTTATGAATATGTACTCAAGAACGCATAGTTACCAGCCTTACTTATTCAATTAGGCCATCTTTCTCCAACTAAAATAACTTATTTTCTTTTTGATGATGATTCATAAAGAGCATTAGCACTGGCTACTTTACATGTTGCCTCAGATTTCTGCACGCTGAAATACACTTGAGTTTTAAAGGTGTTTTGTATTCCATTAGAATACTTTTATTTGAATAACCTTCTTCCGTACAAAGGGAAAGATTTAATAGTTTGTAGTACTGAAGTGAGGAGGAATTTAAGCTAGTTCACTAGTAAATGGAGACAAAAGCCCAGAGATAAGTAAAAAGTCTAGGCTCCTGGTTAAAGCTTAACAAGTAGAGCAATAACAAAAGCCTTAGCAATGTTCTTAAACAGAGGCTAGAACAGTCTGTTAGATACCCAAAATATTTATCTATTTACGCAAGAAATGTGGGGAACAAGCAGGAAGAATTGGAGGTCCCAGTACAAGTACAGAATTATGGTATAATTGAGATAGTTGATGTGACTAGAGTAGTCATGGATGGGTATAGCTCATTCACAAAGGATAGGAGCGGGGAAAGGGAGGTAGTGTTGCCCTGCTTATAAAGGAGACATGTTCTGAGGCTCAGTACAAAGTGGAAGATCTGCTTATTGAAAACCTCTTGGTAAAGGTTAGAGATGAGAGCGGCAGGGGGAACACCATCATAGCCTCCTTCTATGGACCACCAGACCCGAGACAAGGAGGTGGGTGAGGCCTTCTTAAACAACTGGTGGAAGCTTCCAAATTGCAGGACATAGTTCTCATGAGAGACTTGAATTATGGGGACATCTGCTGGGAGAGAGGCAGCAGTGTGCAAGCAGTCTAAGCAAATTCCTGGAGTGTGTTGAGGATAAGTTGTTTTTTTTTTTTGATTCAGATGGCAGAGTCCAACTTGGGGGGAAGCTTTTCTCAAGTTGCTACTCACAAACAGGGAGGAACTCATTGAGATTGTGGAGGTGGAAGGTAACTTGGGTGACTGACTATTAAATGGGAAGAAAGGACTAAGAGCAGCAGCAGAAAGACACTGAAGTTCAGGAAGGCAGATTTTAACGTACTACGGGAACTGGAGGGAAAGGGAGTCCAGGACAGCTGGCTGTACTTTAAGGTAGCTGAAGCAAGTTTTTTCAGTGCCACAGAAGAATGGGAAGTGCAACAGGAGATCAGCGTTTCTAGACAGCAATCTCTGCAATGAGTTGAGACATGGAAAGAAATCCTCAACCTGTCGATAGTGATTGACCAGTCAATTGGGAGCCCCTGACACTTGATCTCAGTACTGATATTGGATGTCAGAGGCTCCGCGATTGGGAGCAGCAGGATGCATATGGGGTGTAGCCGAGACGCAGTCCGGGAGGTAAAAGCAGCAGGACTCACATGGCTGTGCTGAGCTGCGCTCCGTGCTGCCAGCCAAGCCAGGTGAGTAGGACAATCCCCCTCCATGCCCCCTGCCACTGGGTGAACAGAGCCCCGGCCAGGCCAGGCTGGGGGCGGGATCCAAATCCAGGCAGCACTTGCCCCCTTGAACTGTACACGGGGCAAGCCAGCTGCCCCTGCCTACTGGGCTTTTTGTCCAGAGCCCTGCTGTAGCTGGCTTGGGAGTGGCCCAACACCACATGTGTCCCACCACTGGGTGGGCAGGGCATGAGTCTCAGCCCAGCAGCAGGAGGCACGTGGCATCAAGCCTGCTTGGGCGGGGGCAGCACTGGGGCTGCACCACGCTGTGCTCCGGGTGGGTGTGGTGGCACTGGGAGCGGGTGCTATGCCACTTGCCCTGCCAGGGCTGGGCTGCTGTGCTACCTCTAGACAAGCAGCGTGCAGCAGTGGGAGCCATACCCGTCTGCTCCCCACGCCACCTAAATGAGCCACAGCTCCGTCCTGCACTTACCGCACCCCGGCTGCGCGAGCAGTGGGAAGTATGGGAGCGGGGGGGGTGTGACCCTGGATCGGCGTGGGAAGATGAACAGGGGCTATGGGGAGACTGCAGCCACCTGAAAATTTGCCGTAGCCTCCCCCATAGCTCCTGCCACCTGCCCGAAGCACAGTGCAGTGCAGCCCCATCCTCACCCGCCCCACACAGATCTGGGAGCAAATGCCTGCCCCCCCCATGCCCTTCCAGATGAGCAGCTCCTTCCTGAATGCAGGGGTATTGATCTTCTCCCTCCCCGCTCCGCTTCTACCACAACAAATTTACCAACTGGATGCAGCTGTATCACACGTCAAATCTCACCCATTTATAACATTGTTCCTATGGGAAAATTGGTTCCAAGTTACAATGTTTCAACTTAAAATGCAGTTTTCAGGAACCAATTGGTTAACAAGTGTGAGGACTGCCTGTATCATAAAGGCATATATGGAAAAATTAGGATGACCAAGGCACAACTTGAAATGCACCTGGCAAGGGACATAAAAGGCAATACAAATGGATTTTATAAGTGTGTCAAAAGTAAGAAGGCAACCAGAGAAACTATAGCTCCTACAGAGAATATGGACGGCAATCTAGTGATGGATGATAGCTGAAGTATTTAATGCCTTATTTACTTCAGTTTTCACAAAGAGGCAATTACCAAGTGTTGAATGCAATTGGCAGCAAAGGTTGGGAAGAAAACAAGCAGTGTAGAGCAGTAGAATAACAGATTAGGGATTACTTAGAGAAGCTAGATACTTTCAGGCTGGCAGGGCCAGATACAATGTACCCTAGGGTATTGAAGGAACGGGCTGAGGTAATTTTGAGAGCCATTGGCTATCTGCTTTGAGTACTCATAGGTTGGATGCCTGAAAAAGGGAAAAATAGAGTGCCAGTCTTTAAGAAAGAGAAGGCAGCGGCTCTGGGGAAGTATAGACCATTCAGCATGACCTTGATACCTGGAAAGATCATGGAGTAGGGCATCAAGGAATCTATTGTGAATCACCTAGAAGAAAACAAAAGGGATCAGGAACAGCCAGCATAGATTCACCAAGAGCAAGTCCATGCCTAATCAACCTGAGTTCCTTCTATAGTAAGTTGAACAGGCTCTGTGAATGATGGGGAAAGCAGTGAATGTGATATACCTTGACTTTAGCAAAGCTCTTGACATGGTCTGCCATGACATTCTCATTAACCAACTAAGGAAATACAGACCAAATGAAAGTACTGTAAGGTGGATACATAACTGATTGGATCCTAATTCTCAGTGAGTAGTCATCAATAGCTCAATGTCTAGTCTGGAGAAGGTATCAAGTGCGATTCCCCAGAGGTCTGTCCTGGGTCCAGTATTGTTCGATATCTTCATTAATGATTTGGATGATGAGATTGTGTACACATTTAGGAAATTGGAAGAAGACAACAAGTTGGGTGGAGTTGCAGACACTGGAGGGTAGGGCTAGGATCCAGAATAACCTAGATTGTTTGGGAAAATGGTCCACAATCAATTAGATGAAATTCAACAAGGAAAAGTGCAAAGTCCTGCACTTATGATGAAATAATCGCTTGCCAAAATACAGACTGAGAAATAATTGTCTAAGCTGCAGGACTGCAAAGAGGGACCTAGCGGTTACAGTAGAACAAATGTGCTCAGTGCTTGGTCCACAGGCCAGATCTGGTCCCTAGTGTCAGATCAACTGTTCTGCAGGGCTCCCCATATACCTGAATATTTTGCTGCCAACTTTCCAGACCCATGGGAAGTGTAAAGGGGCCCTATGGGCTAGATTGGGTGCATAGGGTGGTAGAGGACCTGATACTGGTATCCCAGGCTAGATGTGGCATCACAAGGGCACTATCTGAGCAGGCAGTGGTGGCACAGGACCGTGGGGCCCCATCCTAGCATGTGAAGGCAGTGCAGGACCTGATCCTGGTGCTCAAGGGTGAGTGCAGGGCCACAAGGGGCCCAAGACCTGATCTTGGCACCCAGGTCCCAATCCACATGTGTGCAGCTAGGCAGATGTAATGTGAGGCCCAGTCCATCCCACAGACTGGCCCTGGCAGTCATGGATTAATATTTATTGAGGTCGTGGGCTCCAGCAGGGGAGTGGCCCCTTCCCCTCCAGGTGATGCTGTTGCCAAAGGCAGAGTAGGCCTCCATGCCCCATGGGTAGCAGTGATGCTAGGAGAGGGCTTGGGGTGGCTATAGCTACCCCAAAATTCACCTACCACCACCCACCCACCCTGTGCAGCTGAGCCTGCAAAGGTGCAGCACTCACTTCAGGGGCAGAGACTGGGCCAGGGTTGGGCTCAGCTCTGTGGGACATGCAGCAGCAGCTGTGGAAAGGGTGGCTGGGTGGGGTGAGGAAAGTAGATTTTGGGGTGGGTATACCCTCCCTCCACAAGACCCTCAGCCCAGCTGAGCCCAGCTCAGTGCCCTCACCAAGAAGAAGCTGGGTGGACCTGGCCAGGCTGGGGAGAGGTGGCATATGCCCACCACTCCTCCCTGCTCCCTGCCTCCTCCCATTCCCCTGCCATGGCCAGAGCAGAGCTGAGCCGGGCAAGGGCAGAGGCATGCTGCTCATTGCAGACTTGGGGCTCTCTACCCTGCTGCCTTTGTCCCCAGGCAGGCAGGCAACTCAGCCCCTGGGCAAAGGCACCTGGGTGAAGAGCCCCAAGGCCACAGTGAGAAGCCCTCATCCATCCCATGCACAAGTATGGGGGCACATGCTCCCCCATGCCTTCCCTGGGAGAGTGCGTGCAGTGACGGAAAGCCACCCCCTGCACCACTTGGATGAGCTGCCTGTGGCTCTGTCCTGCTCCCTGCCCTGGTCCCAGATCCCACACACCATTGTGGCTGGGCAGCACCCCTAGTTTCCTGCTCCCTCTTTCACCATGGGGACCTTGATATGCCCCCCTCCCCCCCTGCAGGGAGCTGTTCTCCACACTCCCCAGCTGTGTTCTGGGCCACATGCATACAATGCCCATCACTCCTGGAAGCTCCTTGCAGGCTGGAATGGTTTCTGCCTGCAAAGGGAAAACTGCCATTTCTTGCAGGGGCCCCACCAGCCCACGCATTAATCCACAAATGGGCCGTGCCACTCGTGGCCCACTGAGCTAAAAGACTGAGTAGCACTGCTGCCACAAACTGAATGTGAACCAACACTACACTCTTGATGCAAAAAAAGGTAGCAACGTGCTGGGTTTTTTTAACAGCCGTGTCGCTTACAAATCAAGGGAAGTGATTCTTCCTCTCATGCATTTAGTTACGAATGATTCTACTTTGAGCAGAGAACTGGGCTAGACATCCTTGTGAGGTCCCTTCCAACCCTACTTTTCTATCATTCAGTAATCCGAAGTGTATGTACTATCATCTTTTTCTTATCTGTCAGGTGCAAGCAATGTTCAAAACCAAAGACTATCAAGAGTCTACATTTCCTTTCTGAAGAAGAACATCCCTCATGGGAACCTAGTGAAGTGGCACAAAGTAAGTTGACTGTAAGCATGGAATGAAATACTGTTATACTTTTATTCTGGGCCTTAGATACAGAATATTCAGTGAATGGATTGCAGTTTGTTAATGTCTTATATGCATTGTGTGTGTATGTAAGTTTGTAGGTATTTGGTGTATCTGCATTTCCCTGGCTGGAAATAAACACATACTTACCTTTTAAAATGATGTGTTCAGAAGAATTGAAAATGTTTTTATCTATAAGAAACCTTAGCCCACTGTTGTTTCTTCTGCAGTAAGTAATATTGTTAACGCCTAAAGCAGTGTAGGTGTAATGAATCTTTATATACACAGAGAACAAAAGGTAGTTGTGAGTTGCATATCTAAGTAGCATTGGGGTAAAGTTTATGTAATGCACTTAAATATGAGTACTTAAAAAGAAAAATTGTTCTTATCTGTGAACAGTAGTAGATTTTTTAACTTTTAAGGGCCTTGTTAATTTTAAATGACTCATGGAGCTCTTAACCGCTGGATTGTCTACGTATTACCACCTAAGACTAGTTTTAAACACATTTTAGACCGCTTAGTTATGCCACCCCAGGGCAAATTTATCTCTGATTCATGCTTTCCAGCTCATGCTCAGTTAATTTGTGGTCATTCCCTAAAGATGAGCTGCCCAACTTGCTGTCATCCAGCATCCCAGGATGCAGTGTCCCTACCCCCCACCCTACTGTTCTGTGTGGACAGACTTTCCACCCCCTGAACTCTACTGTCCAGGGATGGTTCTGGCACCAATCCAACTCACCCTCCCACCCCAGGCATGCAACCTTCCCACCCCCAGACATGCAGCTCCACACAAACAGCTTGTATAGCACATGCCAGCCAGCCAGGTCACAGGTCTCAGACAAGTCCAGGAGTAGGGTCTAGTAAGGTTGGGGGGAACAAGTTAGTGGGCCGGATCAGGTTCTCATGAGCTGCAACTTCCTTCCTGGGGCACAGACAGTAGCTCCCCCAAAAGTGCCTTCCCTCATCACTTCCTTCTTCCAGCCACCTTGGGAACATTACTAGTAACTTTCATACCCCAGTCCCAAATTCCAATTTATTAAAACATTCAGCCTTTTAAAATTTACTTTCTCTTTATTTCTTTTTAAATTATTTTTTTCCCCTTCTCTACATTTTATCCTTCAGTGGCTGACTTCCTTCATTTCACCACTCGTCCCCCACCTCCCATTTAATTCCGTTGCACCTCCCATTTAATTACCTACTCACTCTCAAGCCGTCTCTCATACATAGAAGCTTGTTCTGGCTCACCAGCCCTCTATAGTGGCAAGTCACAGTTGGGCAGGTAAAGACAGTTAGAGAAGGTTTTCAGCTGTAAGGTGCATCAGCTCCCAACTCAAGCTAGCACTAACTGAGCAGCATTTGAGCATCTCAAAGTACACCATGTAAAAAGGCCCTAAGGAAAAAAACACTAGAGGGCATTAGTGTGCTAGTCTCACATATTACAATGGGAATTATGGAGGAGTTAAATCTGTAAGGAGCCAAAAGGAATTAGTCTATAAGTCACCTTTGACAATCTTTGCAATAGTACTCTAAGGTAGTCAGTCCTGACAACTGTTGGAGGAAATACAGAGCAGTGAACAGGCATAAAACATGAATATGGGTGACTGTTAACCTTTTAAGATCAAGGCACCCTTTGTAAAATGCCAGGTTTTAAACTTTTATTCTTTCTTTACTACCAAAAAATAATTCTTGTGCAGCAAAGAAGTCTGAGCACAACAGGCCAGAATATTTTTTGCTGTGAATTCCTATTTGATAATCTCTGGTTTTATCTTGTAAATCATATGTAGGTGTGTACACCCATAACAGTTCTCATATTATGTGGCACCCTTAAAAGGACCTAGCATCACCATAGTTGAGAATCACTGGGAACAGAGGAAAATAGACTCAACAGTTTCTGGATAGAATCATGTTCAATTCGGCTCACATTCCAGTTAGGATTTAAAATCACAGGATGCCTCTCGGCTTGCAATGATTTTTTTTTTTTAAATAAATGCAAACATGATGATATATAAAAGAAGAGATCATAAACATCCTCTTCAAGTTTATAGTATGATTGTAAGTGTAAGTTAATAGATTTCATAGACATTAGGGCTGGATGGGACCTCGGAAGATCATTGAGTCCAGCCCCCCACCCAAAGGGCAGGAAGTCAGCTGGGGTCATAGAATCCCAGCAACATAAGCATCCAGTTTGCTCTTGAAGGTGTTCAATGTAGGTACTTGAACCACCTCTGATGACAGGCTGTTCCAGACCTTGGGGGCTCAGACAGTAAAGAAATCCTTCCTAATGTCCAGCCTGAAACGGTCTTGCTATAGTTTATAACCGTTTGACTTTGTCATCCCTTGGGGCACTCTGGTGAAGAAACTGGTGGTCACCCCGATAAACTTATAGGTGGCCATCAGATCACCCCTGAGCCTGACCTTTTCCAAGCTAAAGAGCCCCATGGCTCTCAGCCTGTCATCGTAAGGTCTGTTTTCCTGACATCTGATCACGCGCGTGGCTCTTCTCTGCACTCTCTCAAGCTTCTCCACATCCTTTTTGAATTGCGAAGCCCAAAACTGGACATGGTACTCCAGCTGCAGCCTCACCAAGAACAAGAACGACGTCCCAGGATTTGCTTGAGAAGCATCTATGGATGCAAGCCAGCATTTTGGTCGCTTTACTAGCCACAGCATTGCATTGCCGGCTCATGTTCAACTTGTGGTCAATGATGGCCCCCAAGTCTCTTTCTTCCATAGTGCTAGTCAGCATAGCACTGCTGAGCCTATAAGGATGCTGCAGGTTTTTCTTCCCAAGGTGGAGAACCTTGCATTTTTCAATGTTAAACACCATCAAGTTCTCGTCTGTCCAGTTGCTGAGCCTGTCCAGGTCAGCCTGGGTTACCCACCTGTCTTCTGGTGTGGATGCTTTAACCCAAAGTTTGGTGTCATTGGTGAACTTGCCCAGTCCGCTTCTGACTCCAATGTCCACATCATTAATGAAGATGTTGAACAATATGGGTCCAAGGACAGAGCCTTGGGGGACCCCACTGGTCATAGGACACCATGATGATTGGCTTCCATCAATTACTACCCTCTGGGTCTGACCACAGAGCAAGTTTTCCAGCCAGCGGATCATGGTGGACCCAAGGCCACAATTGGCCAGTTTTGCCAAGAAGTGATCGTGAGATATCAGATTGAAGGCTTTTTTGAACTCAAGGTATGACATCAATCTCTTCTCCCTTGTCCAGCTGATAGGTCACCTGGTCATAGAAGGAATTGAGATTGGTCAAGCAAGACCTACCCAGCAACAAACCCATGCTGGCTATCCCTTAGGATGTTGACGTTGGCCAGTCCGTTAAGGATGGCCTCTTTAATAAACTTTTTCTAAGATCTTCCCTGAGATAGAAGTCAGGCTGATGGGCCTATAGTTTGCCAGATCCACTTTCCTCCCATTCTTAAAGATCGGCACCACATTGGCCTTCTTACAGTCTCTGGGCACTACACCAGAGCGCCAGTTTTCAAAGATCTGTGCCAGAGACTGGGCTATGGTGTTTGCCAGCTCCTTGAGTAACCTGGGGTGTAGATTGTCAGGGCCGGCTGACTTGAAGGTATCCAGCTTCTCAAGATGTTCCTTCACGAGGTCAGCATTAATGGAGGACAAAGGATCTCCCTCACCCAGACCTCCCTGTCCCGTGGTGGGCATGGTCGTGCCATAGGACTGATGAAAGCCCAATGCAAAGTACCTATTTAATAGATTAGCTTTTTTCTGGGCGTCAGTTCTCAGTTGCCCCATCTGGTTTAGCAGGGGTCCAACATTGCCCTTGCTTTTCCTCCGGCTCCCCACATATCTGAAAAAGGACTTTTTGTTGTCCTTGATGCCTGAAGCTAGTTGGAGTTCAGTTGCACAGGGCAGATTGTAGCTGTGGACTGGGGCTGGGGCAGCCATGAGACAGAGGAGCATTTCATCAGAGGGGCACAGGAAGCAGGGAGTGGCTCCTACCACTGCTTGCGGTTCATCCAGTGCTCATCTGGTGTCTCCTGCCACTCATCTGGGAGGGTGTGCCCCCAGATCTGACCGGCTGGGAAGAGCCCTGCCCCACGCAGATCCGGGGGCACATGCGCCCCCTGTGCCCTCCTGGACAAGCAGTGGGATCAGCAGCAGGAGCTGCCAAACGAGCACCAAACAAGCTGCATGCAGTGGTGGGAGCTGCCCCCTTCCCTTTCTGCATCCCATGCCCACCCCGGCCCTGGCTGGGCAGCCTCTACCTCAGCCCCAAGCCCACACCCTCCCTCACCATGGAGCCCTTGATCTGCCCTTCTACCCCACCAGACTTACCAGCTGCACACAGCTTTCCACGCTGCCAGCTCTGCTCCTCACTCCGTACACGTTGCACTGCAGCTGCGCGCATGCACGGTTATTTATGGGACAAAGTATCAGCTGCATTGGCCTGATTGCCAATATCGGACCAACATATTGGCTCACCTCTAAGAAATATAAATGCTTTGAAGTATTTTCTGTAATTTTCTATACTTTTTCAAGCAAAATTGAAATTCCACAGTAGTTCATATGTAAGTGTTCCTAAGTTTCTGATTATGCTTGCTTGCCAGATAAAATTGTCATAAAATGTGTATACTGCATCTTACAACCACCGTCTATCCAACTACCTGATTATATTTTTAAACTATAAAGTAAGTCATGTAATAAAAAACATCAAGTTTACTTCAGTCAGCTTATGTTGTCACAATTCTTCCTCGAGTATTCAGTATCTGAAGCCCAACATTTTTTCCACTTCTAGTTTTAGGTATTAAGCCACTCCAGTATGCGTTTGTTATGGAATTTACACTTGTTGATGGAACAGGAGAACTAAATGCATACCTTTTTGACTATGTAAGTAAATTTAGATAAATAGAATCAAAAGGTGATGGGTTTTAATATGAACAGCATCATTTTCATTTTCTCTCATTCAGGGTTTAAATGGAAGTATGTATATTAAGCTTACTAATTATTAGTGTTGTCAGTTGCTTGAAGTGCAAAAAAGCCATTTTGACCCATTTAAGACATATGGTAAAAGGGGGGGGGAAGGAAAGGTGGAAATAGCATGCTCAGACTTAAAAATGAACTAAAGTAAGTACTATTGTTGGTTTATAGATCAACTTATTTCCAATTCCCTGGCTGAGCTGTCTTTTTTTTTTTTTTTAAGTGGGTAGGAAATCATGCAGTCTTGCTGCTTTGGGCAGGATTATTCAGGACATGTTCATACTACTACTTACTCCCATTCTCATCTAGCCCAAGTCTGTCAGTCATCTATATTAAAAAATCTTTGCTCATCTCTTCATAGTTTGGTTCTGGATATTCTCCCATTCATCAGAGCTGGAAGTCAAGCTTCCCCAAATCTGCCCTTCCATGTGGTGTGTTCAGGACTTGGTACAGTACTAAATTTACAAATATAGGAAGTCCACCAGCAGTCATCTCACAGCTTCCAGCCCTTTTGTGATTCACATCTGTTTTTACTAGCCATAACTTGAAACAAGTAATGAGCAGACTGATTCTTGAAACTCATTCCACTACACTTGTCTTTCCTTCTGTGCTTCTGGTACAGCCACCCCAAGGTAATATAGATAAAGAGGGGTGGCTCAGGTAGGTTAAACTAGCTAAATATGAAACTTAAGTTTACCTTTGAATAGCGATATGAATTTCACCTTTGAGTTCACCTTTGAGATGATTCTTTTGGGTTAGGTCAAGAATACCATGACTTACCAGACAACTTTGGTACTGTTTTAAGTCGTCTCCAGCCAGCGTCAAATAAATACCCATTCTGTAAATCTAGTATTTGAATTTGGATTAAAGTCTTAAATATTGTAGCCTGTGAGGTTGAACTGAGGCATGAGCATTGCTAAGTGGAAGTTTTTCTTTGCCAACATCAATTATGGGCAAAGGACTTGTCTTTATCAGGTCACCCCTAGATTTCAGTACCTGCCCTGGAAAGCTTAGTGCTTGCCTTACCTAATCCTGAGGTCTTCTCCACATTTACCAAAACAGTACTTACCAAAACTCTTTGACATAACAAATATAGATTTTTTTCTAAAATGTGGACACTGTCCTTGTTCCTAAATAGCAATTGAGATGTGGAATATTCATTAATTGTATGTAAAGTATACATAAATTGAGAAGGCCAAAGCTTTAGATGGAATAACATTACTTGCATATGTATATCTTATAGCTAGGGGTCTACCCAACTCAGGGAGGCAGCTGGCCAATTTCACAGTGAGATCATGGAGCCAGCCACCATTTTCACAGGCTTATTACAGTGGGGTAAAGGTGCAACCCCACCCCCACTGCACACACACACACCACTTCCCACTTATTGGTGGAAAGGGCTGATCATTATGTGGCCCCACCCCTCACTGCTGATTGTAGAATGGTGGGGCCACACAACATGCAGCCCTTAGCCAATCAGAAGTGAGAGGTAGCACCCATCTTGCCTGGTCCCTTTCATGCCAGCAGCCCCCTTGTGCCAGGTTGCATAGCCAGGAGGACTGCTAGTGGGGAGCTAGTACTTTATTTTTAGTAATTTGGGGAGGGGGATAAGGGAGAAAAGGGTTGGGTCTGTTTTTGTTTTTTGTTTTCTTTCCCTTGAGCATTTCACAAAGGTCTCCCATTTTTGCAAAATCAGTGCAGTTGCAATTCGAGTAGGCCCCTCCTTATAGCTGTATAACTTTGTGGTGTAATCAATTTATAAAAGACCCCAAATCTTATACTCATGATAGCAGACTTAAATTTGTTAGGAGAACTCAGTATTTCTTCAATTTATATTTCATTTTTATTTCTTCAGTTTTTTCAATTTTAAAATACCATAGGCAGTAGCTGCAAGAGTAGGCAAAGTATGTATTCCCTACTTGAGCTGGCCTTCTTTGTAGTTCCCCTCTTTCCTCCTTTGGAATCTGTCTCTTGAAATCTGTTGAGAAACAAAGTCAGGGACAATGGGGGTCATGAGCTATCTCCCAATTCAGGTTCCTATAGGAAAGCTGCACTTCAAAGTAGCCCAGATTCATATTAGGTGTTGCTAAATGCTACAGCTGGGCTGCAGGAAGAAAAAAACATTTCTTTTGGAGTGCCATCTGCTAGCACTGCTTCTGGTGGCACTTCAAAGGAACCACCACTTCCCAGTGCCCAGACTGAGGTACTCCGGCAGTGTCTGAGAAGGAGCAGGGCTACTTTGAAGTGTAACTTTAAACCAGCTTCTAGTCACATTTCTATAGTAACACTCCCAGTTCATTTTCTTAATCCGACAGTCAAATAGAAATGTTCTGGAAAAAAAAGGGATAGTGAAAATAAAGGAGTTGAAGTTGGGGTGGAACGTTAGAGGTAGGAAGACAATGTAATCTTACAACATATTCCTCTCTGATCCTTCCCAACTTTCTGGCCATTCTTAATTAGACTTCTAGTATAAAAATCAGATGGGAGTTAAGAGATCCCATGAGATCCCTTGAGATCTTCTAGCAGAATGGGGTAGCAGAAAGTCTCTGCATCAACACAAAACAGTTCATCACCATTTCATATGTTCATGAAGTAGCATCTGGAGCCCAACTACAGTGGCCCAATTGCAGGAAGTGAAAATCAGCCAAACTCAAGAAGGAAGTCCAAATAAGCCCAGAAATCTTGGGGGCGTGAGAAGGGAGGTATATTAAATGAGAATGCATATATGACCTTTTAAGTTTTATTTCTTTCTTCTCTGTAGAGGTATTTTTTTCTCAGTAGATGTTACATTGTGAATAACCAACCAAAAACTTCTAACACTTAAATGAGAGCGTTAAATTAAAAATAGAAAAGTACTACTTAAATAAAACCAGATTATATGGTACCCATTCTCCTGTAGAGTGGTATGTTGTTCTCCAAGCATTCAACTGATGCAGTATTCTGTTGCTTTTAGTTCCTGAGCACAAATCTGAGACACAAGTAATATAATGTTCATATGTACTCTCCTTTGGTGGGTTTTTAAATATCTGGATGCTGTTGAAAACTCTGTATTGGCAGTATTACCTCCTGTTTGCTAGTTTGGAACTTCATGAAATGCAAGAGACCTATAAAAGGTCAGGAGAAAAAATGTTCAAGATCCTAATTATTTTTGTCTTCCTTTTGCCTCAAACCCTTCATTTCCCTTCCAGGAAAAGTTTTTCCAGATTCCTGCCTGTGAAGTTCTTAGCAGTGATCTTCTTCAGAAGAAGATGGAGGCGACCATGAATTCACTCTCTTCTCCCAAAAGAAAAATAGGTCAGCTATCTCTCTTTAATCTGCTACTATATATGTAAAGTTATATGACTGTCTTAGCATTTGGCTTGTTATACATATGATCAGACCAAATGCAGTACTGCAAATGTACAGAATTATAAGGAAAGTGTCAGTTCCTTTTGTTTACTGTGTGGTGCTTGGTTAATTCCTTTATCAGGACAAGAGCCTTGTGGAAAGGATATGTATTGACTTGGTCCTTCCAAGATTACCTCGGGTGTAGATTCAGTTTTGTGTGTAAACATTTATAGTCAAGTAGGGATAGAGCTAATTCATGTTTATATCAAAATTAACCTAAATACTTTTAACCTAAATGTCACAGTAACACCACACTCATGCCCATCTTTCTTTTCCCTCCAGATTCATAGATTTATAGATTCATAGACTGTAAGGCTGGAAGGGACCTTGGAAGATCTCCAGGTCCAGCCCCCTGCACCAAGCAGGAAAGATAACTGGGGCTCAGGTGACCCCAGCAAGGTGTCTGTCTAGTCTCCTCTTGACAATTTCCAGAGTAGATGATTGCACAACCTCTGGAGGAATTTTATTCCACAGTCTGGATACCCTGACTGTGAAGATGTTTTTCCTAATGTTGAGCTTGAATCAGTCTTCCAGGAGTTTGTGGCCATTGCACCTGGTTTTCCCCTCAGGTGCCCTGGTGAGCAGGGCCCTTGATGTACTCCCCTAGCATAGCAGTAAGCTGCTACCAGATCCCCTCTCAGCTTGTCTTTTCCTCAGGCTGAAGAGTCACAGATCTCTCAGCCTTTCCTCATCTGGCTTGCCTTTAAAGACTCTGATCTTATGGGTGGCTCTTCTTTGGACTGACTCCTTTCTTATGGCATCCCAGTGCCATTTTTAGATATTTTTCACAGTGGTACATTTCATTGCAATGTTTAAATTGTGGGGAATGCAAGATGATGTTGAGAACAACTTATTCGCTAAGGTAGATACTTTCTTTGGTGATCCAGCCACTTTGGCAGATGGCTTCAAGGTAACAAATGTAGAGTTTGTTATAAAGGATTGACAACACAGTTTTCTTAAGAAACATCTGATGGCCTCATCCAACACATACTGTATATGTACCACACATGACCCTGTCATGAACAGTTTATTTTTTCCTTACAAAATGTTAGTATTTATTTATTATATATTAACTGTTAGTACTCCTTTTTTCTGAGCAGTAAATTTTCCTCAAATAGCCATGCTAATGACTGAAGAGCATTACAGATCCTAAAATATAAACTAGAATGCTTGTTATGAAATAAAAAATAATTTTTAGTTTTCCTTCTCAGCTGGATTGTGTTTTGTGTATCTTGTTAAAGGCTCTTCTAGAGTTTTACCTGGTGTTACAAGAGCTAAAAATTCATGTGAAAATGCATGGTTTGTTTCTGATTTGTAGATGACTTGCCATGGCTGGAATGCGTAATCAGGTCCTACACAGTTAGAGATGGAACAGAACAGCGAGTCTGCTATCAGATTTTTGATACTACAGTTGCTGAAGATGTTGTCTAGTGCTGCGTTCCTATTTCAAAAGCAGTTTATCACCATTATTAATTACAAATATTTTCTCCAGAATAAAGAAGTCTGCATAATGATTTGTGCATTTTGTTTGATCCTACGTTTCTGAATTAAGCTTAGTTACACATCTGCTAAAATGTATTTGTTACTTAGCTGGGTTCTGTCCTGTGAAATGAGTGGGAAAATAAGTGTTAGGCCTGTCACAGGATTCCCACTGTTTAATTCAGATTGTTAAGAAAAGATTAGTATCCAAACATTCCAAGCTGTTATATTTGAAGATCTCTAATGTTACTGTCTTGGAGGACATACAAAGTCAAACAATAAGATATTGTAGACTCTAAATGTTGTGTTACTTAAGAAGCACAGTTACCGTTCACTTTTATATGACAAAATAAATTATTTTAGCACACCTGTGGAAACCAGCCATATCATTTAATTTTCATTCCCTGACATTATTGCGTGCAAACACATTTTTTTAAGTCCTATATAAGCCATATGCTTTCCTTTTTCTTCACTTTTATTACTGATGTGTAGTTTCTACAGAGTTCTTCCTGCACGTCTTACTGCCAGGTAACCCTTGTGCATGCCAGAAGAGTTGTTGACTCAGGAACTATTTATGTGAGTAAATAATACTCATCTGGTTAAGGATTGTAAAGTTAGGTCATAAAAGCAAGGATGCTTGAAATACTAAGATTAATAGTAAACTTTATTAGACTATATATTTTTATAAAAATGTAAGGTAAAGCATATATAAAGTTGTATTTATTAACACTCAGTAATTGGCTGTACCTTGACAGCTTCTCAAACAGTCTGGCTAATTTAGTGTCAGATCGTAGGTCTAGATCTGATTTCTTATTTGGTGTAATCAGATTGTGTGGCTAAATTTAGAGCCAGCATTTTCAGGCCAATATGTCACTAGTCTAGTTGGCTATCTTAAGTAAAACATTTACTCTGCTGTAAGTATTTTCTCAAAGTCAGTATTACTTTCTGGGAAAAAAAATGTAAAAATTCATCAAATGAATATGCCTATCACTCAAGAATTATTACTTAACATTTGCAACAGTTTTTTTGAGTAAATTCAAATATCATATTTAATGTAACAGCTCAGTACTTTGATACTAGATACAAACATTTTATTGTATAGTAAGAGACATACCGGACTATTTTTATGTGTGTATTTTGATTCAGATAGCCTAAAACTTACTTTCTGCTGCTTAAATGTATACTCTGTGTAGAAACATTTAGCCAGGAACCTAGAAATGTATGTGCTTTATCCAAAGTTTCTAACATTGGTAGCTGATGTTCATTTTGAAGGTGGGGAGAAACAGTCTGGCTGATTTAAATAAGACCAACAGCTTGCCAAGTAAGAAAGTGCTGGCAAGAGTTTTGAAAGCAGCTGCTTTATTGCCCTTGGCTTGATGAGAAATGCTGATAAGTGAATTGTTAAGATTTGAGTTCTTAACTGGATGTCCAAAGAATTTCAGTGGAATTTAATTTCAGATGATCCCTCTTAAAAGCGTTTCAGTGGAATTTAATTCCACATCATTCCTCTTAGGAGCTTGTGTGCCATGTAATGTATAGCTTGTCATAAAAACTAGAAACCAGACCTCAGTTGGGTTAAGGTTGATAAAGAAGCCTTTATTTTTTGTGTTGCATATCATTACATTGTTACTGCCAAATACATTTGTGTTAAATTGTAAATATATTTTTGAAAATTAAAAGTATACATAAAATTGTATCAGAGGATACTGTTATAAGCTACTGTGATGCAACTGTTGCATCTGCATGACTCCATAGCAGTGTAGATGAGGTGAGACTGATGTAAAATTAACCCTGCTTCATTCAAGGATAGAGGCCAGGTTGTTTAGCTCACTTATATTGCTGCAGGGTCATGAAGGCATAATCATTACAGCATAACAGTTGATGCATGCTCCTGTGGAACTGCCCCCTCCCCTTTTAAAGCAACTAAAATTTATTTTATTTATACCCAAAGTCATTGTTTTCTATATCAGCATACAAAGAATATGGTTTTTTTTAAATATTCTGAAATGTAATAGATTTGCATTTCAGTGTAAGTGTATTGATTTCACTATCTTTAGTGTTTGAGGTTCCTGACAGAACACTTTTAAGGCCCCTTACATTTGTATGTACAACACTGGAGTGGCCAGCTACTGCATACTGTAAGTTTTGAGTTGATTATATAAATGCTTTTGGAAGTAATGCCATTTTTTTTTTGTTCCATTGAACTTTTCTACCCCTGTGTTTAAGAATAGAATTTTTTTTTGCTGCCAGTGGCCTTGCTCCAGCAAAGCTCTTACGCTTCACTTTAAGCTCCTGCTTATTCTAATCATAGTTATAGAATCTTGGAGCTGGAAGGGACCTCAGGAGGTTATCTGACTTATTCCAAGCAAAACTACATGAGCACCTAACAGGTACAATGCCTGAAGACATCAAGAACAAACTAACTTGACACAAGTAAAGCAGAGAGGACAAAAGCAGCATCACTGCTTTTCCATTACAAAGACAGGAAGTAGTTTGTTAAAATACACTTGAAAGGTCACGCTCCCTGCTAAAGGAAGGAGACCCCACTCCCAGCTACAGAAAGGCAAAAAAACCAACAGTCCATACTGATCTGACCATAAGGTAGAATTCCTTTTTGATTCCATGCATGTGGAACAGCAAGACTATCTAGGCACAACCCTCCAGCTTTAAGTCCCAGCAGGAACATTGGTTATACCCATCAAAATCCCTACCCTTCACTGCAGCCAATGTTCAGTGCTTCTGAGAAAGTTGAAAAACCTGCAAGAAGAGGGGGAAGAAATTTCTTTCCACCCCAATCTGGCAACCAGCAAAGTCCAAAAACATTGGAAAATAAAAACCCACCACTCTACAGTGAAACCTGGGAATTGTACACAATTTGCAAATCAGAAGCTTTAAGTGAATCTCCCTTTCTGTCATCCTAGCCTGTCTATAAACCTTGTCCCAGGCCTTTAATCCTGCTTTTCCTCATATTCAGTCTAAATCTACTATGGTGTAATTTCAGGCCATTGCCACACATCCTGCTCTGCAGTGATGGAGAAAAGATATTCTCCCTCTTCTTTATAGCAGACCTTCAAATATTTGAAAACTGCTAAGTTTCCTCCTGAACATACCTATTTCTCTCAACCTCATATGACTTGCCTTTCAAGCCTTTTATCACTTTGTCACTGACCTTTGAACCCTCTCTGACTTTTCTACAACCTTTTTAAGATGTGGAACCAGAAGTGCACACCATACACTAGATGAGGCTTAACCTGTCCTGAATAGAGTGGCACTATCACCTCTTGTATTTTATATCTAATGTTCATATTGTTGCAACCCAAAATTGCATTTCTCTTTTTGCATCTGCTTTACATGGCAGATTTATCTGGAGTTTGGTATCCACCAAGCCTCCAAGATGCTTCTCCACTATGCAGCCATCTAGGCAGTTGTCAGCTACTTTGTATGCACTTTTTTGTTATTCTTCCCTTGATATAGCACCTTGTATTTGTCACCATTAAATTCCATTCTTTTGGCTTTAGCCCAGCTTTCCAATTTATCAAGATTCTTCTGATTTGTACTCTTATCCTCCAATGCATTTGCAATCCCTGTTTTGTCATCTGGAGGTTTGCCCAGGAAGAATCCAGTTCATTACTAAACAGATTTGAAGAGCAGTGGAGCCAAGAAAGACCCATGTAGAACTCTTCTCAACACGTCTTGTTATTTGGACATGTATCCATTTATGCTTATGGCTGTTATGTCAGTCGCCTATACATCTTGTCTATAGCCCACATTTCTCCGATTCATTCATAAAAAGTTTGTGGGGCTTTGTCAAAAGCTTTATTGAAGTCCAAGTACACTATATCCACTGCATTTCCCTCATCCAACCAACTAGTTATCTTGTAAAAAAAAAAAAAATCAAATTTGGTATAACTTTTTCTTAGTAAATCTATGGTGGCTGCTGAAGATCTGCTTTTCCTCCTCGAGATGCTTAAAGTGGACTTACTTATTAATTGTTCCAGTAATGTCCTGAGTAGTAAAGTCAAGTCCACACTTCTTCAGGTCCTCCTTTTTGTCTTTTTTGAGGGGAGAGGGCCACTATGTTGGTCTTTTTCCAGTCCTCTGGTACCTTGCCTATCTCCCATGACTTGGTAAATATAACATATTTCAAGGACTCCAAGATCCCTCCCATCAGTTCCTTCAGTATCCTGGAATGAAGTTAATCAAGCCCTGTTGACTTGAATTCATTCAAACTGGCCAAAAGTTCTCTGAAGTCTTGTTATCATGACTCTCCCACCCCACCTGTCAGTTCCTCTATCTCTATAATCTCTTTTAAGCTTTCCAGTTGCAGCTTGCTTTTTTTTTCTTGTGTGAACACCAAAGCAAAATGGCTGAGAGCTGCTCTGCCTTCTTTTCGCTATCTGTTAAGAGCTCATCGCCTCTTCTTCTTAACTTCCCTAGCTAAGGATAGCTTTTTTAAAAAAAAAATCTTTGCCTCCCTGATTTTGTGCCTGCGTGTTTTTGCTATTTCTTGGTATCTTTTCTTAGTGACCTGCCTATTCTTCCATTGCTTGTATGTTTTGATTTTGAGGCTTCCTAAAATTCCCTGTGCAGTCGCACAGGTCTCTTGTTCTTGTGATTCCATTACATTGGAATAGCTTCTTGCTGAGCTTCCAGTATTGTGCCCTTTAGAAACTGCCAGCACTCCTGGTCCCTTTAAACCTTCAGTCTGTCATCCTTCCATAGTACCTTGCCAATATTTCTCTGAGTTGGTTGAAAACCACCCTCTTTGAAATCCAGTATCTTAGTTCTGCTAACCTCGTGCTTTCCCCATCTCAGAATCATTAATTATATCATATCATGATCACTTGCTCCCAAGCTCCCTCTCACCTTCACATCCTGAACCAATTTTTTTCTATTGTTCAGGATTAGATCCAAGATAGATGTTGCCATTGTCATATCCTCATATGTCTGTCGGCAACAGAAAATTGCCCTCCACACAAGTTAGGAACTTGCTTGACATTTTATGTTTGGCTATAATATTTTCTTTGGCTAATATAATATTCTTCCAGAAAATATCCAAGAAGTTTAATACTCCATCAGTACCACCTTATTATCTTTGACAGCTTTGTAATTCTTGATGAGTGCTTCATCCACCACTTTCTCCTATCTTTGAGAATCTATAGCAAACCACCACCATAATATCACCACTGCACTTTTCTCCTTCTATCTTTACCCAAATGCACTCAGATCTGCTACCTTTTTCCTCCTGGACCAGATAACCAGTACATATATTTTAGATGCATCATGTAATAACACAAACTTTTTTTCTTTCTGAAACAGAGTATACCACTCAATGTTGATGTTCCCATTACAAGAGTTGCCCCACCAACTCTCTGTAATACCAGTCAAGGCTAGGACTTCCATTTCATCTTGATTTGTTCTCCTTACTCCTTGCATTTTTGTATGTAAAGTAATTTGCATTTTGATTTAATAGATTTCCTAGACATTAGGGCTGGAAGGGACCTCAGAAGATCATTAAGTCCAGCCCCCTGCCCAAAGGGCAGGAAGTCAGCTGGGGTCATAGGAGCCTAGCAACATAAGCATCCAATTTACTCTTGAATGTGTTCAATGTAGGTGCTTGAACCACCTCTGATGGCAGGCAGTTCCAGACCTTGGGGGCTCAGACAGTAAAGAAGTTCTTCCTTATGTCCAGCCTGAAACGGTCTTGCAGTAGCTTATAACTGTTCGACCTCGTCATCCCTTGGGGTGCTCTGGTGAGCAAACATTCCCCCAGATACTGGTGGTCACCGCAATAAACTTATAGGTGGCCATCAGGTCAGCCCTGAGCCTGCACTTTTCCAGGCTAAAGAGCCCATGGCTCTCAGCCTGTCATCGTTAAGGTCTGTTTTCCTGACCTCTGATCATGCGCGTGGCTCTTCTCTGGACTCTCTCAAGCTTCTCCACAACTTTTTGAATTGTGGAGCCCAAAACTGGACGCGGTACTCTAGCTGCGGCCTCACCAAGGCCGAGTACAAGGGGAGAATGATGTCCCGGGATTTGCCTGAGAAGCACCTATGGATGCAAGCCAGTGTTTTGGTCACTTTACTAGCTGCAGCATCGCATTGCAGGCTCATGTTTATCTTGTGGTCAATGATGACCCCCAAGTCTCTTTCTTCCGTAGTACTAGCCAGCATAGCACTGCCGAGCCTATAAGGATGCTGCAGGTTTTCCTCCGAAGGTGGAGAACCTTGCATTTTTTGATGTTAAACACCATCAGGTTTTTGTCTGCCCATTTGCTGAGCCTGTCCAGGTCAGCCTGGATCACTCTCCTGTCTTCTGGTGTGAATGCTTTGCACCAAAGTTTGGTGTCAACTTGGCCAGTCCACTTCTGACTCCGGTGTCCACATCATTAATGAAGACGTTGAACAATACGGGTCCAAGGACAGAGCCTTGGGGGACCCCACTGGTCACAGGGCACCATAACGATTGATTTCTATCAATTACCACCCTCTGGGTCTGACCACAGAGCAAGTTTCCCAGCCAGTGGATCGTGGTGGACCCAAGGCCACAATTGGCCAGTTTTGCCAAGAGGTGATCATGGGATACCAGATTGAAGGCTTTTTTGAAGTCAGGATATATGACATCAATCTCTTCTCCCTTGTCCAGCTGATAGGTCAACTGGTCATAGAAGGAAATGAGATTGATCAAGCAAGTGCTACCCAGCAACAAACCCATGCTGGCTATCCCTCAGGATATTGGCGTTGGCCAGTCCATTAAGGATGGCCTCTTTAATAAACTTTTCTAAGATCTTCCCTAGGATAGAAGTCAGGCTGATGGGCCTATAGTTTGCCAGATCCATTTTCTTCCCTTTCCTGAAAATAGGCACTACGTTGGCCTTCTTCCAGTCTTCAGGCACTACACCAGAGCACCAGGAGTTTTCAAAGATCTGTGCCAGGGGTTGGGCTATGATGCTGGCCAGCTCCTTGAGTATCCTGGGGTGCAGATTGTTAGGGTTGGCTGATTTGAAGGTATCCAGCCTCTCAAGGTGTTCCTTCACGAGGTCGGCATTTACAGACGGCAGGAGATGACCCTCATCCGGACCTCCCTGTCCCATAACGGGCATGGGCATCCCATGGGACTGATGAAAGCCCAACGCAAAGTACCCATTTAATAGGTTGGCTTTTTCCTGCGCATCAGTTGTCCCATCTGGTTCAGCAGGGGTCCAGTGTTGCCCTTGCATTTCCTCCTGCTCCCAGCATATCTGAAAAGGGACTTTTTATTGTCCTTTTTCCTCCTGGACCAGATAACCAGTACACATATTTTAGATGCATCGTGAATTATGTAGCTGTTACTTCATTGAAGACTTGTCTTCCTCTTGCACCTCTAAACCTTCCCCTGAATTAAACTGAATGCTCTAGTGGCAATTCACACCCACCCTACCCTCTCTTTTCTCCCTTTCCCCTCTCCCATTCTGAAAACTTTGCAGCCCCACAGAGAGAAGAAGGCATTGCTACAGGAAACAGGCTGCAGCCAGCAACTAGATTCCCCTCCCGCCTAGAACCAACCATGAACTTCTGTTTGTTACAGGGGATTGTTGTAATTTAGAACGCTTCCTGCAAAGTGTTCTCAGTTGTAATGAGGAGTTGCACTTCTGTCTGCACCCTCTTAGAAGCACAAGCTTGTTTAAAAATAGAGGGAGGGGCTTTAGAAAGAGATGATAGGGTGTTAAAAAAAAGAAAATTCGAGGCAAAACAGTAAAAGGTAACATTCCTCCAAAGTACCTAAATGACTTGGGAATTTGAGTCCTGTTTTCCAAAGTGATATACCCACTTTAAAAAGTCAACAGGATTTAGGCTTTAAACTGCCTCATTTTCTCATCAAAATAGAATTCAAGCTCCCAAGTCATGTAAGTTCTCTTGAAAATGTTTTCCATTCTCACATACAGTCTCAAAGGAAAAGGGCTCCATAAATAGATACTCCAAGCACAAGAGCGGCAGACCTGCTGGAGTGCTCATCTTCTGTGGCAATTGCTGCTTTTATAATAGCAGGGACCAGACACACAAAGACAACTTAGAACTTATTTTTTTTAAGCTTCACTTCTCTCCCTGGGGAGGAATGGGAGATGGAAGTAAGTTGGAGAGAGCGCTGGGTCACAAGGTTCCAACTAATGTTTGCCACAATTGCAGTAAATAAAAACTAGAAGTCTTGGCTCAGCCAGCATGAATGGTTAGGACAAGTGTGATTCTATATCCCCATGTTTCATCAAATGCTGATTTTATCACTGTTCTACTGCTTTAGCAGTCCAGCTTGCTTTAACGATAGTGGGGCTGGCACAAGGAGGAGTTATGCAATGGTGAGTAAAGGCCAACATCCAAATGACATAATAAAAGAACAGTGAAAAATACACACTCTTTTTCAGACAGTAAGGGCACAATAGGTACATTGTCAAGCCTTTTCTAAAGGAGACGTGGGGAATAGCTGTAGACTGAACTAAGGCTATTCTAAGCATCCTGAATAGCAAGGTTACAAAATCAAGAACAAGCAAATGCAACTAAAGATAAGTAGGAAAAGCAATGGAAGGCGAGGCAGAAATTGAGGAGCAAGGTTAATGACAATAAAAAATGTTAATTATGTGGTACAGGCAGTTTATCACAGTAAAGCCATGATCCTATAATTGATTCGAGGTACACAGATCCAGTTCATGCAACAGCTGCTTGGTGAAGTGGTCATGCAGACCAGGTCATATGTTCAGGAGCTAAGGTGTAAACGGAAAGCTGAACTCTGGACAGCAGAAAAGTAGGAGAGATTAAAGGGCCTTTGAAACAGTTGTGGGAAAGCAAAATAAGCTCTATGGCACTGTTCTAGATAGATCACAGAGGGGCAAGAACTACTTCAATGTGTTGGTTCTCATTAGTTATTGAGATTGTTATAGTCAATCTTTTTCCTACACATCTGTAGAGTAAGAGTCTCCACCAAACTGCTGTAATGTTAAATGATGTTTAAAGCTCCTGGTTTGATTTCCATTCACAAACGTGTTGTTTGTTTGTTTTATATTTTATATTTATTCTAAAATTTAGTCAAGTTCAAAGGCTTTATTTCTGAGGATTTTGTTTTCACCTTTGGGGGAGGTATATTTTTGCCAGCAAGTTATTGGTTGAAGAGAAAATAGGCATAACAACAGCTATTTACATATCCATCTGAGAGAGGCTAGCACATTGACCTAAAAGATGCACTAACCTACTTACATGTCTAAGTATGCATTTTGTTCCATGCTTTCGCTGCATATCCAGGGAGCAAAATGTCATCACTTTATTGATCTCCCCCTTCAGTTTTCTCCATACTTAACCATAATCCCAGTGACAAGCAATTGTGAATTACGTAGCTGTTACTTCATTGTGGAGATTCTGGGCAAACAACTTTCCTAGAAGGTCGCTCAAATGTTTTATTTAAAGCTAGAAGGATCGCACAATGGAACAGTCTAATCCACTAATTGAAAACATGCTGTAAATATAATTCATCGCATTTTTCTTTACTTTTCTTTCTCTAAATGAGCCCTGGAATATCCTCACAAGGTATTCTTGGAAAAGCTCTTCATATGACTTGAATATAGTAATTCACAAGCTTAATATGAATTATTCCTCGACAGTAGTACATGTAATGCAGCTATCTGTGCATGGCTACGTACTAAGTGGCTGTTCCATCTTAAAAATGATGCTGCTATCCCCATTTCTGTTTAGTACGCTAACAATGCAAACTCCTGTCAGAGCTGAAGCAGCTGTAGTGATTGAATCTGACATAAGCCCACAAAAACAAGGAATGTAAGAGCTAATGCTGGCACATTGCCCCTAAATTTCCCGTTGTGCAGAGACATATGGCAGAGTGCTTAAAGTCCTATTATTCTTAGACCACTGTAATACTATAGCTGTCTTAAAGGCATACTATTAACCGAATCACTCTCCTGTGTCTTTTTTAACCTATTACAAATTTCCCCTAATATCCTAATATGTGAAAGGGGTTATATAGGGGAATAATACTTTTATAGCTTCAATTTTTAAGGGATCTGGTGGCACTTTTACTCTAGTAGCTGGGTGTCCCACTCAGCAAGTGAGGAAAGAAAAATGGTTTTTAAACCTGGAAAATATGATGATAAAACCAGGACATTTCACAGGTGCATCTACAGCTGGTGTGTAACAGAAGTCACCTTTAACCTGTAGTTTTAAAGTGACTGGAATTAGCTTCTTTGTAGCTCTGAGTTCATTTTCTGAAGGGAATGGGCTCACAAACCAGGAGATAAAAAAAAAAAAAAGGGTGGGGGGAAGAGATTTGTCAGCTGCACCATAGAATCAGCCTGCATGTATGCATTTACATCACAGAAGGTGAAAGCTAGCCAGCAGTGGTTTGTTCTTTTACAATTTTACATCCGTGCCTTACTTTTATTTTAAATAGTGATTGTGGTCTATTTTTAATATAGTATTGAGACTAACAGTGAGGTCCAGTTGCTTTGGGGTTCTAACTATGCCTGAAATTACATTTCCTATTTTCTATTTTATCTTAAATCTTTAAGCAAAGTTGTTTCTCGTGTTCTGTATAATTTGCCCATAAGGTTTATTATATCTTTGAATAACTTTGCTATCCATTAATACACTGTGCCCTGGTCTAGTCTTACAAGGAGCAGTGAAGTATATTTGGAAGCCAGTATAATTTTGTTGTCTGCCATCCCTGGAATTAGTAACATGATCCCCTCAACAGTGGACAGTTCTGCTTCTCTTTAGGTGAAGTTGACTGTTGACAAAATTCTGAAGAAAATTGCAATGCAAATTCCCTTCATTGAAAATAAAAAATCTTAACACCTTGCTGAGTTTTGCAGCCTGTTACTGGTAGGTCATTTCTTTGACAAGGACTTTATTATACAATGATGACTTATAAAGTGCTTGCTTGTAACAAGCCTCTCAAGACATTTGAAAATTATTTCAGTTTTTACAAGCTCCTTTAGGCCTCCTGTAAGGCTTGTGAAAGCATGAATGTCTTTGGCCTAGTTTTGTGAGTAAAAAAGGGTTGCTGATCAGATATGAATGGGCAGCAAATTTTCATGCTTTAAGCACATTTCAAAGACATAGCACCAGGTACCTTCACTTAAGTTTAAATATTGAGGTCGCTAAGTACTGTGTCAGGAGCACAGGGGTGAGCTGAGTAACATCAAGGCCACATGCAGTACAACAAAGAACTTTGAAACTGATTCAGACCTGCTGGGAAGCTAATATAATGGAAACCTGGGGCCAACACAAACATCAGCGTGATGTTTTCTGCCTTGTAACTTTCTGAGAAATTAGGATCAACAGGCAATTTATTTGAAAGGCTCAGCTACTTTCAGCTGTACTTCAGTGCCATGAAAATGTACTTGATTATACAATATTTAGAGTTCACAAAGGTACTAGTCTGACAACCCTGAACATAGATCTTGCCAAAATACAGACCTGATCAAGTTTCCCATTCCCATGTGCTCTGACTCTTCTGCAGTAGACTGTCACTAAGGATATCCATTATTTGCCATTCCTTGTGTGATGTAAATGTGCCTTGTTGGAACTGAATTGAAAATATCTGTACACTTCTCATTATGAAAATGTATCAGTCAGTGAGTCAGAAGGTGATAAAAACATTCTGCATTTCACTGAGAGTCTTCTCGTCTATGATTTCCTTCTACTTCTTCCAAAAGCGCAGGTGCTCCCCTGCGATTTCTTATGCTCAGGAAGACTAAATGTTAGAAAATACAATAACATATCTTTGTTGAAATAACAGTGTCATAAAATTGGCTGTATTATGAGAGAGTGTGGCGGGGTTTATCAGGTGTGGAAGGAAATTTCCATTTGAGCTAAAAAAATGACTAATTCAAAAATAACATCCGAAATGTATGTTAACAATAACAAAAGATAGAGACATTAAATACCATTAGATTGATTTTAGAATATATGCAGCTAGGTGCAATACACTCTGCTGGGGTAAGTTGATCTGGGCTGTTTTTACCAGCTTTCCGTTCCAGTGCTGAGCTCCAAGGGAATGTGGGACTGTCTCCACAGCCTCTTGAAGTACCACTTGGTTTCCTCCAATGAGTACAAGTAAGGAAAGGGTGGGATGAAGAGCTGTCCAGGATAGATATAGTAATGCTTTAAAACAACAGAGCATCTCTTATCCAGAATCACAGAGCACTTGGAAAAGTTTTATCCAACTTAGAGAATAGGTATGTTAAACATCATTCTCATGTTACAGATAAGAGGGACTCAGGCACAGAAAGACCGTGACATAACCAAGATCTCACAACAAATTACTGTCAAAACCAGGAATAGATCAGTGCTTCCTGTCTCCCACTGCCATGTTCTAGCCATCAGAATATGCTGCCTCCCATGCTGTCAAGATATGATATAGTAAATTTGATTTACAAAAAAACACCTGACACATTCTATCTTGTTATATCTAGAGACCTGAACTCAGATGTGACATAAATCATGGAGAAATACTATCTTATTTTCACCCATCATGGCTCTAGCAGAACTTGTAAAGCCACCTGAAAATTTAGTATAGTATAGTATAGTATAGTATGATTAATATCATAGCTTAGCTGGGACTAGGAAGGCCAAGTGAGTGAGTTTCCCCATTTTTAGAGGAAGTCCTCCATGATATTTTGTAACCATTAAGGCAATGGAGGTTCCTTCACAGTGAAGCCTGTGAATAAAAAGACCCTTTCATTAAAAAATATGTACTTATAAGTCTTGGTGGGCAGCTGGTGGTTCCCCAAAGCCACATTAGCACTTGCACCTAACAAATTCCAGGTTTGCTTGCTTGGTGGGAATGTAGAAGAGAGCTGGTTGTAGCTTCCCATTCTTACAGTTTCATTTTCCCAGTATGTGACAGCATAAAACCACTCTGGCTGCCACTAATATTCAGCAGCTGGAATTGCCTGGATTTGCGGGGGCTCAAATTACATCCCTTTTGGAGTCTGGAGGGAGGCTGGCCTAAAATCAGCATTAACTAGCTAAGCTAATCCTGATACAGTCACTAGCAAAAGGATGGGTTTCTTGAACGTCTGACAGGTATATCCAATTCTACTGCTGTCTAAAGTGAATACTTGCCTTCTGTTTTGGGTGGTATTTGCCTTTTAATGTGCATGCTGCTCTGTGCTCATAAGGGAGAAGGCTGATTCTACACTTGGGGCAGAAAGTGGTGAGATTTGTGACAGGTCCTCATTGCAGTGAGAGTACTTTCCACAGGCGTAGATGAATGCATGAAGAAGCTCTGCCTCCTGCATAGACAAGTGGTACTCAGGTAAAAAGGTCCATTGCACCTTAAGAAGCAGAGTTCTTAACCACAATTTTCAGTCCAAAGTGCTCTGTGTCTCGTGCCCACCATGTCACCTTGAAGTTAAGTTCTGGGATCTTGAGTATTCAAAAAACTCAGATATCTATTTAGTGTTCAAAGTTTTACATGAAGCAAAGTGAAGAAAAAATAAGAAGGGCTTGTGGTAGCTGGTCTTGGAATTGTGCTTTAGTAGGTTTCCCAATCGGTGGTGGCTTCACGCCCTGGTATACTGCAGTCACAGCACAGACAGAAGGTGGCAAAGATCGGCTGTGACTGTAGCCAGGCCACCATCCACCAGAAGAAGATGGAGTCCTCGAAGCATTCAGAGGTGGAAAAGTTACTTGTGGAGACTACGTGAGGGAACTTAAGTTATGCATTCTCCTGGCTCCTTTGAGGCACGCGCTTCTTTTGTTTTAGGAATGCTTTTGCATGTTCTGGAAACGTCACAAATCTGAACATTAACTTGGGAATTTTATGCACCATTTCAAGGCTCTGGCACTGTGAAAAAGGCCTTTGTATAGATGAGGGCCAGGTACCTCTATTATGAATTACTAAAACACTTCCATGAGTATCAGAGATTATTTCTAACATTTGTTAGAGAATGACACACCATTTTAAAGGGAAAACCAGAAGAAATAATTTTTTCCAGAAATTTCAGTCTGCAATTAAGTAGAAATGAAATTTTGGAAAAAGCATTTTTTTTGGTTATAATCATGTTTTAATTGCCCATATTTTGATACGAAATAATGTGCAGCAACATTTTAAGTGTTTTACACCTTCTGTTTCCAGAAGCCTTAAAAACGATTAGTTAATACTCAACAGCATAAATCACATTTGCTATGTACATACATCTCAAACTATTGCTGGGAGTGTTAATAGGACTTTCATCAAGAGGAAGAACTTAATCTTGGGGACCTATAACTGCAAATAAACCTCCTGTCTTACACAGTGCAGAAATCAGAGATTTTTAAAGGTAAATCAAACCCTTGGAAGTTAGTCTATTTCTACTTCTACCTGGCAGTGCCTTGTAAGGTGCCAATATTACACATTAGCTCATCTAGTGCAATGTGAAATGCATGTTAGAATCAAAAGTTTCTAGTACACAGCAAATGAAGAGACCATTACATCTGTAATTTTTCTGAAGATGTAAAACAGCCCAAAGGTGTGTGCATGTATTCACAGAGGCCTTGTTTATACACAAAACAGAGAAATGGGGAAATCTTCTTTAGTTATTTTATTATGGGTTTTATTTATAGCATCATCTCACAATATATAGAACACATTTCCCATTAAGTGAAATTTTACCTGGAAACTTTTGGGAACAGTCTTCTGCTTTTTCCCATTTCTAATCTTGGCCTACCTCCCTTCACAGGTTTAAGCTTCCCTCAGGCACTTACATTGTTCTTGCTGTAGTAGGAAACTTTTTCAAAGCAGAGGGTGGCAACATAACCTTCAAAGTATATTGACTCTGACAGTTTTTCGTAGCAAGTTCCTCCATCGTACCACTTCAGCTATGACAGGAGAAATCTGCTGTACCAAGAGAAAAGCAGAGCTTCAGAAATAAGCACAGGGTGCTCTTTTTTGAGTTCTGCGTTTTTGTCCAACTGGCCTTCTGTGTGTGTTGGCTACACCTGCAATAAGACACTTTTGTTAGGTTAGTAATGATAGGTGATACTTGGATCAAAACCCCTTCTATGTTTCATGACTCAGTGCTGCCATCTGAACAACGTAGATCCTACTTTAATTACCATTTAACTTCTGCAGATATTTCAGCTACAAAGTGTTGTGCGTGGAATGATATACTACCTTGAACTGAACTAGATTGAATGCTGAAGCAAGATGCATACAGGCCAGCTGAGAGAAGATGCTGGTCAGGTGGAATGCCTTGGAAACCTGGAAGGATGTTTTATTCCACAAATAACGAGGAACAACTAATGGTTGAATATTTTACAACAGCAACCTGGAACAATATTATAAGATCAAATGAATCAAATAAAGTACCCAGGACTGTTATTTTAGCATTTTGTAGACCAACTGCTGTTGTTAGCTTCTAATTAGGGTGTATGATATTGGCTGTGAAATTATTAAAGAAACTACTTACAGAACCAAAAAGTGCATAGTAAGGACTTCTGTCTTACATCTTGAAGAGCATGAGGGAACTATTTATTTGATGAAATATATGAAAAGCTGTTAAAGCAAGGGGGTCAAGAGTGCCCGAAAGCCCCCCTGGCTCACCAAGGGCATCTGGGAATGCCTGCTTACCAAAAAAGGCAGTGTACACCTGGTGAAAGGGGGGTGCTATCTCCAAAGAGGAGTATACCTCCTCTGCTCGGGCCTGTAGGGGGTCTGTCAGGAAAGCTAAGGCAGACATAGAGCTAGGACTAGCATCCAAGATCAAGGATAATAAAAAGTCCTTTTTCAAATATATAGGGAGGATGAAGAAGGCACCGGGAAATGTGGGGCCCCTGCAAAGTAAGTTGGGCAATCTGGTGGTTGCGCCAGAGGAGAAAGTGGAACTCTTTAACCAATTCTTCACCTCCATTTTCTTGTGCAGGGACTGGGACTTCCCCGCTGTGATGCCAGACAGACTTGAGGGGAACGCCTACAGACCTGAGATTGGGGAAGACCGGGTTAGAGAGCTTCTGGAAGGGCTGGACGTGTTCAAGTCAGCGGGTCCAGATGCTCTCCACCCCAGGGTGTTGAGGAAGCTAGCAGGGGTTATTGCAGGGCCCTTGGCATGGCTTTAAGAGCACTCGTGGTGCTTGGGCCAGGTGCCAGATGACTGGGAGATAGCTAACGTGGTCCCCATCTTCAAAAAAGGGAAGAGAGAGGCCCTGGGCAACTATAGGCCTGTCAGTCTTACCTCAATCCTAGGGAAACTCTTTGAGAAGATCCTCAAGGAGCACATCTGTGACGGGCCGGCTTCAGGGATGATGCTCAAGGGCAACCAGCACGGTTTCATTAGGGGCAGGTCATGTCAGACCAACATGATTGCCTTTTATGATCAGGTCACAAAGGCAATGGATGCAGGTGTCGCTGTGGACATAGTCTTTCTAGACTTCAGCAAGGCCTTTGACACCGTCTCCCACCCCATCCTCATTAAAAAACTAGGTGACTGTGGCATTGATGCCTACACAGTCAGATGGATTGCAGATTGGCTGAAGGGTCGTACTCAGAGGGTGGTGGTGGATGGGTCATGTTGGACCTGGGGGGAAGTGGGCAGCAGAGTCCCCCAGGGCTTGGTCCTGGGGCCTGCGCTGTTCAATTTCTTCATCAGTGATTTGGATGACGGGGTGAAAAGCAACCTGTTTAAATTCGCAGATGATACCAAAATTTGGGGTGAGGTGAGCACGCCAGTAGGGAGGGAAAGACTGCAACATGACCTGGATAGGTTACAGGAGTGGGCTGACATCAACAGGATGCGTTTCAATACTGACAAGTGCAGGGTGCTGCCCTTAGGCAGTAGAAACCAGCAGCACACTTATAGAATGGGAAACTTCCTTCTTGAGAGCACGGAGGCAGAAAGGGATCTTGGAGTCATTATTGAATCCAAGATTAACATGGGCCGACAGTGCAAGGTCAAGCTTGGCAGCGCTAACCGGACCTTGTTGTGCATCCACAGGTGCATCTCAAGTAGAGCCAAGGAGGTGATCCTCCCCCTCTATGCGACACTGGTCAGGCCACAGCTGAAGTACTGTGTCCAGTTCTGTGCGCCCCATTTCAGGAGGGATGTGGACAACACTGAAAGGGTCCAGAGGAGGGCCACCCACATGATCTGGGGACAACAGGACAGACGCTACAATGAAAGACGGCGGGACCTAAACCTGTCCAGCCTTCACAAGAGAAGGCTCAGGGGGAGACCTGGTGACTGTCTATAAACTCACTAGGGGGGACCAGAAGGGTTTAGGGGAGACGCTGTTTCCCCTAGCGCCCCCTGGCATGACAAGGAACAATGGACACAAATTATTGGAGAGTAGGTTTAGATTAGACATCCGCAAGAACTACTTCACAGGGCGGCTAGGATCTGGAACCAACTTCCTAGGGAAGTGGTGCTGGCTCCTACCCTGGGGGTCTTTAAGAAGAGGCTTGATGACTACCTGGCTGGACTCATTTGAGTCCAGTTTTTCTCCCACCCAGGTGGGGGATCAGACTTGAAGATCTACAAGGTCCCTTCCGACCCTACTTCTATGATTCTATGAAATTTGGTGAAACAAAAAATATTTCCCTTTTAAAGCCATTAGGTCTTGACAAGATCTCTCATAAGCCATAATAAACCCCATATTTTCTTCCTGGTTTACTTTGTATCTCAAGCTTAAGCTTCAGCTTCTGTGTGTTAGGACCAACGAAATTGAGGTAGCCGATGGTAGTTGTAGGTGAACAGTAGCTGGGGTTTGAGGGAATTATTTTCATATTCTTGGGTAGGTTTGTCTGAACAGGCATCTAATCAAACAGAAAGAAGGCTCTGGAAGGCAAAGATGACACTGGAATCTGAAACTTGGCAGATTGGCATATGTATCTAATAAATTAATATCTAACGTATTTGAGGCTTCTGCATGTCTTTGTATTCAGATAGACAGGTACATTATGGTGTTTTATTCCTCCTCTCTTGCAAATTGACATCCTATATTTTTCACTTACGCTATGAATACGTTGTGGGTGATGGCCAACAATTTCTTGTACACATTAATTTTGATTATGAGTTGTCAGGTGGCTAAATAATCCTAGTTTTGTAAAAAATTTTCCCAAACAAAGGACAGCAATTGTTAGATTGACCTATAAAGCAAGGGTTGGCAATCCCCATTATAGGGCATTGCACCTGAGGCTATTTTGCTTGGCATGCCACAGGCAGCCCAGGCTCCAGGCAGCTGCCACCAGCCACAGAGCCCAGGCTGCTCGCAGCAGGTGGCTGGGGGGCTGCAAACTCTGCTACAAGTATCCCAGTCTCTGTGTCTGGCAGCAGCTGGCTAAAGTCCAGGCCAGCTGCAAACAGCTGCATTGGGCTATGGAGCCCATGACTGGGTTCCGTAGTGGTGGCAGCTCTATTTGCTCCTGCAGGAGAATGGCAGGGGAGAGGCCAGGTTTGTGCTGCTCCAGGCTCCTCCCCTGTTGTCTACCCGGAGACAGGTGTGATGCCCTCGCTGCCACAGAGCCCGGTACAGTGGTTTGCAGCCTTCCAGCTGCCTGCCTGATCAAATCCCAATCATGCGGGTACAGGGAAAAACTGGGATCATGATGGCTGGCAGACCCAGCTTGGAGCACCACTCAGGTGACTGGCATTCCCAGCCTTGGTAGCACATCAGAGTTCTAGGCTGCATCCAGGCAAGCAGGAGTGTGCTGTGGAACACTAAAATGATTCTAACAGGATTTCCTGGTAGCAAAAAAAAAAAGGCATCAGGAAAAAAAGTGGCACTGAGAATATGACAACTGTGTGCGCCAAAACAAATGGAGGCTTGGCCCTCCAGTAAGATGCTCTGGCTGCTGGCCCAAGTGTCTCTACTACTCCAGTTGTACCCCTGCTGCTCCAGCACGCTGGGAGGCTAGAGAAGCTGGGTAACAGCAGTTTGCCCAAAGTGGGACACTGTCCTGCAACAAAGCACATGTGCAGGGGTGTGCACGGTGGCACAAAGTAGCAGCACAAATCTGTGCTGCTACAATTTGTGCTGCTGCAAGTGCATGCCTCTGCTCATCTGGACATGACCCTGGACTGAAACATGTCCCTGAGGCTGGGAGCCGTGATCAGCTATTCAGCACAATAGAAACCAGCCACCAAGTTTGTACATGTTTTGTGTTATAACTTTTGTGGCTTATTCCCTGCTGTATTACTCCATTAATTGTATGAACATGTGGCCACTACTTAAAACATTATTAACTGGTTAATCATGCCTTAAGTGTAACATCTGCCAGGGACCCTAGGCAATCACAGCATCTACAGTATTTCATTTTAATATAATTAAGGGAATGAAGCCCCAGTCAGAAAATTGGAGCAATCATTTGTTTATGTGAAAGGCAAGCGGGTTTGCAGCATCATCTCAAGTGATAAATGGACAAGTGATAAGAATAGCCTTCAGACAAATGCACGGGACACAGTTTGCAAATTCTCATTTATGCCCATTACAACTACCTTGCAGTCGGTGACATTAAGAACAGAACTAGTAGCAAAATTATTGACACATCAGAAAAATGAGAACAGTTTTCTAGCTGTCTCTTAATTTTATTGGGGTTGATGATTTTTGTAGGGCTACCAAAAATAGGGCCCCAGTCAAGATTTGCAAGGCCATTGTACTATGCAACCTTCATACAAGCAATATAGAGCCTGTCCTTACCTTAGAAATCTTATAATCTCTGTTTATGACAAGATGTATCAGAAGGATAAAATACATAGAGATGAGGAAAAGAAAAGTCAAGTAAAGCTAGCAAGATTTGCATAGCAAGCAGTATTGCTACTTTCCCATCTACCAAGTCACTGAAGGTTGGAAGTTGTTTATCACAGGGGTGCTTAACTCCCAGTCTACGATGCCACGTCATCCAGCCTGGAGGGCCCCACACTGGTCCAGAAATTTGACAGCAAGAGAGTGGTGGCACTGCTCCTCCACTGGCAAATTTCCAGACCCATGGGAAGCTTGGCCTCTGTGTGCTGGATCGAGCACCTGATCACCAGTGTGCAGGGCTGAGCTGGGGCAGCACCTGCCCCCAGAGCCCAATCCCAGTGTGGGAGGCTCGGAGGGGGCAGTGCCAGACCCCAGAAGACAATTCCGGTGTGAGGAGGCAGAGAGGGGTGATTCTCATCCCCAGAGCCCAGTCCTGGTTTGAAGGCGGAGGGGGTTCAATCCAGCCCATGAACCAGCCCCACCCTACTCATCTGCTCATGTGGCCAAGAAGTTGAGCACCATTGATTTATCACATTGGAAAGCACAGTTCTTGTTTCTTTGTTCTGAATACCTTCTCTGCTGAATTTAATGAAGGAAATCTGTTTTTCATTCCTTGTTGTGCCACAAAAATATTCAGAAGATCTCGCCTCTCATTTAGGCACCTAAAAGAAGAGACCAGATTTCCAAAAACTGCTTGAAAAGCAGTCAAACTCATGCTTTGAAAATATGGTTCTGGCTCTATGGACTTGGATGAGATATTTTGCTGTTCTGTGCCTGTTTCCCTTGTGGTGAAAAATTAATCAATAATATTGTAAATGCTTTCAGATCCTGATTAGAAGATCATCAGGTTTTCATATCACTTTAGAATGGTTCTGTAGTTCCTGTATATAAAACATAATTTAAAAAGGCAAATAATTTGATATAAAAGCACATTGCACTTTTTTGTAAAATCTACAATAAGCTGCAATCATCGGTACCCACTGAAGAAGGTAGGTCAGTACACATCAAGCTGTAAGGCAGTAAGTAATCCTGTCAGAATCACTAAGTATTTTGCTGAGTGAGAACCAGAGCACACATCAGGACCAAGCCTCTAGTGCAGCAGTTCCCAAACTGTGGGTCACAACCCAAATGGGGTCACAGAAACAGCAGATGGGGTCGAGAGAAATAAAATTGCTTTAATCCAGGGGCAAGCAAAATACGGCCCACCAAGCAATTTCATCTAGCCTGCGAGCACCTACCAACTAATTGTACCCTGCCTAGCCCATGTGCCTTGCTCCCACAGTGGCCTTCTACGCAGAAGGGCCAGGGCTAGCCAGCATGCAGCTTCCAGCAGCACTGCTGCTGCCACTGCCACTGCTCCAGCTGCCAGGGGACTGCTTGGCTTCCCCAGTGTCCTGCTCACTCTGGGCACTGGGTAGGGAAGCAGCGGGAGTGGGGGAGCTGCAGCTGGGCAGGAGCATGAAGCCCGTGCCCACTGGGGTGGAGGAAGCATGGGGCTCAGTGGGCAGGGTGTGGGTGGAGGGGTGTGGCGACCTCCCACACACTCCCCCCTATGATGCACAAGCCCTGCTGCTGATGGCAGCAGCAGGTGCTTGCAGCACTAGTGGCCTGAATAGGCACTGCTGCCTGGCGGCGTGCAGCTCCAGCCGGTGCTGCACGTGGGGGCAAGGAGCGCAGCCAGGGTGGCCTGCCTCTTATCATGCGGGGCTCCCCATGGCACATGTGCAGCTCCTGGCACTCGCGTGCCACCGGGGGAAGCCCCGTGCAATGGAGCCAACTGCCTTCCCCACCCCCTGCTGTGCAGGTTCCAGGACTCCACCAGGAAGCAGAAGACAGGACTCCCCTCCACTTGTAGCAGAGTCCAGGGATGTCACATCAGAGTGTAAACGTGCAATATCAGCTACCCCCCCAGTTTTTGTTCGTTTGTTTTTTATTTTATTTAGAAATGCATTGCCTCCCCTTCCCCAACCATTTCTGACTTGTCCTCTCCCTCCCTATTCCCTACAGATAAGTATAAGTGAGCTAAGACATAGGATAGGCTTCAGCATTTTATTTTGGTAGCAAGTTGTATTTGTTTTGTTTTTTCTCCTTTATATTGTATAATTATTATGTTTATATTGATTTTTACTGTTCTATATTACTGTTTTACTGGTACTATATGATTTACATATGTAAATTAGCATAAGTCATGTCAAGTTTCCATTTTGTTTGTCAAGTCTCCATCTTGTCACCATGCCCTATTGTGTAACCTATGACTCATACTACCCCTCCTATGTAACTCAGTTACTGAATGAATGGGGATGAATGCAGGTGCTTGAGAGACAATGGCAGTAGGTCTAAAAATATCTCTCTCTGAATGACTGAACCATCAACACCAATACCTGGACCAATGATCCAGCCCTTGGAACCACCCTCAGCATTCAAGAAACAAAAGATGAGGCAAGCCACCATTGTGCCAAGGCTGCACATGCTCAGTAAGAACACCTGGAGACCTCTGGAACAGGACTGACCTAGCCAAGCACCTGCCCATTGGAAATCAGAGATGGTCTGCCCCATAGAAGGGATAGTGAAGACTGACTCCTTGGGATGCCATCTCCATCTGAACTAGCAACATGCCACACCACCTATCCACCCACAGGCCAGGCTGGCGACCCACCTCTTGACAACACCTACTGGACAAAGACCCCTTTCCAGACTGGACCCCCATCCTCTCTTCAACCAAGCACTTGGACTCTGCTTCTCTTCCCTATCTGAACTCCAGCCCTTCCTCTGAGTCTCTTTCTTATGCTGCTATTGTGTGTGTGAGCCAATAACTTCATGGGGCTGTGTAGTATGTTGTCTGTTTAATTAACCTGTTATTTTGAAACCCTGAGTTGAGTTTTTGTCTGTTTTCTGACTGTTTTCTCCTTGACACCACTTATCTGCCCTCCAAACTCCCAGATTTCTGCTTCAGTTTCCAGCCCCAAGCTCTCAGTTTTCAGCCTCAGTTTCCAGCCCCAAGCTTCCAGGTTTCTGCCTCAGTTTCTTTCCTGGCTATCTCCTCCTTGCCACCGGGCTTTTTCCCTTGCACCAGTAATGTTAAGTAACCCTGGGGCCACTTGACCTTAAGTAACCCCAAGCCTCAGTTCCTCAGCCAGCTTCTCTCTAGTCCACCAGTTCTAATCCTGGTTCCAGCAACTTTTACTCCTTACACTTTCTCTCTCACCTTAACCTTCCCTCAGGTATCCCAAGTACCCCAAACACACACACATACATACCATACCATCCAAGTTAGGAACTCACCTGTGTGTATGTGTAGGTGGGTGGTATGTGTGTGCACTGGTGCACACATACACATATATATATATCATTGGGTGTGTGATATATGAATTAGTGATCTGTGTATATGTATGGAGTGTGTGGGTATTGACAACTGATTGTTGTCTAATATTTGGTGTGTAGTGTGTATGTTCTTGAATTGGGGATAAGTAAGCATGTGCCTAGGCTGGTTTGAATGTGTACATGCCTGGGTTGGTAGCGTGTGTGTGTATGCACCCAATTGATTTGTGTGTTTGTATATGTGCAACTGTGTCACACCCTCCTGTCACACCCTCCTGTCTAACAGATCCTGAGAGCTGGCCTGACCCCACAAGGCAATAACACTGGCAGATTTTGAGAAGCTGTGTTGCAACATGCAAGCCCATGTGTCTCATTAGGCCTGGTGAGTACATAAAATTGTAATATTTGACAAAAGTACTTTAAAAACATAGATTTTCTTATGTATTTTATGTTGTTCTATACTATGCAAACTTTAACAATTATATACTGAATGTTGTTATGCTGTTTTATTGTTGTTTTGCTTTCACTGGCATTGGGGATCTAGTGAATTTTCAGGTGTTAAAATGGACTTACATTGGAAAATAGTTTGGGAAGCACTGCTCTAGTGTCTGTCTTGAGGGTCAATTCTTTTTAAATTCTTCAGGCAAATTATTTTAGACTTCTTCAGTCAGTCACATTGACATCAATACACCATAGTCATCCCTAGTGTATCTCCAGTGATTTTGAAGTAGTTACATCACAGGTAAGTTTGAATTATTTGTGAGCCTAGTAAGCAGTATTTGACTCTTGTTGTGACTTCAACCTAATTTAGTGGACATTTCATGCTAATTTAAACTGGATAACAAAGCCTGATGTTGCCTCAAAGTGTTCCATATAATTAGATTTTTAGCTTAATAACAAAACTATTTTATGTACACAAATAAAAGTGTTTCAATTTAATTATCTTTCTAGGATTGAACAGTTACCAAAACAATTACAGGAAAGCAAGATGTAAAGACATTACACCTGAAAAAGCAGAAGAACTAGTGAATTGATTTCACTGGCAGAAAGTTGAAGTGAACTCCTGCCAACAAAAAAGGTAATTATTGTATATCAAGCCCTCTGTTTTATTATGTATTGGTTTGATGCACAGAAAATAATTCCTCTAATAGATCTTTCCCTTTAATAGATAAGCTTTCTATTGCATTTTACCTCTTCAAGCAAAGGGACTTTGTATGTATATTTAATGGGTTCGGTCCTCTAGCAGAAATTCATTTAAAATTGCTTTATCTGTAACAAAGTAGATGAAATTGATGCAGCTGAATGTGGAAGGAACTGATGGTACTGGCTGAATCCCAAATCCTGTGGAAACAGCACTCTCACACAGTTTTATAATGGCGCCTTAAAGAGCTGCCCTGCTCTGAAAAATGATTCAGTGAAAATGGTGCTGTGAGGTTTTATGTCTCCTGGTGTCAAGTGTGCTTAGTGTTTTCTTTTGGTTTTCTGACTGCTAGTCCTACAGGCTCCTTCTGAGATGTGAGAACCAAGGTGGGTTCCCCCTCCTAGATATCACCGAGATTTTCTGTAGATCAGTCAGTGCTCTCATGAACACCTGTGTGCAGCGTTTCTGTCTTGTGTAGTCATAACTGGCTGGAGCACACTACACAACTCTAACCATGTCCAAAAAGGAACAGAATCCAGCTTAGTCTTAGCCTACAGTGCTTACTTCTTTGCAGGAGGGCTATGCATTAGGAGTAGGGGATTAGCTAGACAAGGGCAGCCTCAAGCTTGTCCCTATCTGCTTTTCTCTTTGCACCTCACTTACCTCCTCACACTTTGCAGGACCCTTCAGAGGATCTCACAAGGACCCTGGTGTTGGCTGGGAATCACTGCAATAGACAGTAGTTCTTCCTGGAACCTGATTAAGCTTGCCTTCTCTGCAATTGAAATGAGATTTAGAAATTATATGGATCTGTAGAATGTGGCTTTTTCTCTTTGTGTGATTAGAAGTTGTTAGTGGTATGGACACAAATTGCTCTCATTAAATTGTCATCACTGAGATCAATGAGAACAGCCCATATGTCCCAGAGCTGTTGTTTCAGATTGACTCCCTGAAGAGTGAGGCAAATATCCCTGAACTGCCACATTTTCTTTACAACTGTAAAATACATATATTTAATTTTTCAATAAGGGTGTAAATTTGAGAGCAAGGAAAATTTTAGAGAAGGAAAATGTGCTGTTTCTTTGTATTTTCAGTTGCATAGCAACTCTCTAACCCCAGACCTTCATGGGCTTCACAAGACTGGGAAAAGCATTGTTTTGATCATTACAGTCATAGATCTGACTCTGAATATGCACAAGGACTCAAGACTCCAGTTTTACACTAATTCTTTTGAAAAACATAGGTACATTTTAACCCCAGCGTTCAATTGTCCTGCTGTCCCAATCCTGAAATGCCAAATCATGACATCAGAGGAAAGTGGACATTGGTTTCTTTTGATGAGGACAGACTATCTATTAGGACTGTTATGAAAACATTGCACTCACGTCTGCATACTTCAGTCTAGCTTCCAGAAAGCCTTTGCCAATACAGAGAAATGATTGGTTTGTTTGGTGCAAGGATATAATCTTTTTTAAAAGGTCAACAGCAAAATTTTTCTAGACATTTAGATTCCCAAATTACAGAGTAGAGAGTTAGAGCTAAGTGTTGGCCTGGATATAGTGGGACAAACATAACAATTTAGGACTGAGGGTTAGATTTACAAAGGGATGCAGCCAAGGTTCCCTCTAATCTGCGCGTGTGCGCGGCCAGGCACAATTAAAAATCTTGCCGCACACCAACTTTTTAATGTCACGCACCCACCCGGAGAGGAGCTGGGTGCAGAGTGCGACAGAGACACTAGGGCTGGTGTGGGACACTTCCCGAAGGTAAGCTCCTCACTCCTCATGCAGGGCAGGCAGCAGCTCCTCCCTGAGGCAAGGTGGGGACAGGGACTGGGGCTGGTACGGGCTCCGCTGGCTCTGGGGAACTGCTCCGCACTCCCACATTGCCTCAGGGAGCAAGAAGGTACATGACATCAAGGCTGGAGAGTGGAGCAGTTCCCTGGAGCTGGCAGAGCCCACCCCAGCCCCATCCCTGCCTTGCCTCACCTTGGGGAGGAGCTGCTGCCTGCCCCACATGAGAAGCAAGGAGCTTACCTTCGGTAAGTGTCCCACACTGGCCCCGGTGCCTCCCTTTCAGTTCAATTAATTGGAGATGATATCTTTTATTAAACCAACAAGATTTTTGCAAAAAATATCATTAATGAGAGTGAGCACACTTTGTCTCTGCTGGGTGATTTTCTGGTTTCTTCAGTTCTTACCAATGATTTTATCCCAAAAAGGCGTTAAACAGCAAGTGACTGTTGGAGCTCTGCTTCCAGGTCGCTGCCTGGGGAACACACACGTCTTGCAAGCTGTGCGTCTCATGACTCTCAGCTGCCTTAGGGTCCATCTACCTTGTGCTGAGAAGGGTTCCCAACTTTGGCAAGCTCAGAGCTAGGACAAGGGTTGTATTGCCATCTATCAATTGATTGTGTCCAGCCCATGGCTGCCCCACAGCACTCCACTACACTGCTCTGGGCAGCAGTTAGCACGGAGAAGGGTGGTGGCCGAACCCTGCCCACTTCCACCTGGACATTTACTGTGGGACACTTACCAGCGGACCACACCAAAAGGGGGAGGCGGGACTGAAGCGGCATGCTCACGGACTGCTACTCCTTAGAGGGAACATTGGATGCAGCTCTGCTCACACTCAGAATCACCACATCCAACTTTTAGGTGCACAACTCAGGAAGTGGAGTTCACAAAACCGAGTTAGGCACCTGAGCTTCCTATAGAGTTAGAACACAGCCAGGGCACCTGGGAATGTACTTTCTAGCCTCTGCTCCCAGGAGATTTCATACATTTTTATTTGGACGGTCATTAGATAAAATGCAGAAACAATCTGAGGAATAGAGACCATAACCCTGCCCTCCCCTATCCCTATGACCTAACTAATGGTTGATAAAATCAGGCTCCCTTGTGTACTCTCTCTTTTTGGCCCCATGAATCTTGCATCCTTCTTCAGCAGGAGGGGTTGGCAGAGCTTATTCAGCCAAGCCAGTAGCCTGCTGGTTAGGACAATGTCCTGAGAGGTGGGAGATATGGATTTGAACCCCCTCAGGCTGAAAGCATTGAGCTTTGCTTTCTCAGTTCCAGGTGAGTGCTCTAACTACAACATCAAAGGTAAACGTGTTCTCTTTCAGGTTGGCTGATCTCCTCTGGCGGGCATTAAACTAGGTTTGTCAGGGGAAGGGGAGGATGAGTACAGAGGGAGCCACAGAACACCAGACCAAGAGACACCCACAAGACCCAGGTATGTAGCAAAGATCCTATCAGACAGCAGTTTAAGGGGGGACCAGGGATAGCCACCAGGGGAATTAGGTGTATATACACAAATGCCAGAAGCATGAGAAACAAGCAGGAGGATCTAGAGCTCTTGCTACCAAGCAACAACTTTGACTTAGTGGGACTAACTGAAACCTGGTGGGACTCTTCTCATGACTAGGTGGTGGGAATAGGGGGCTATAGGTTGTATAGGAGAGAGACAGTAGGAAAAGAAGGTGGGGGAGTTGCTCTCTATGTCAAAGAACAGTATACATCTTCACTAATCAAATTAGGGTCAGAGGGTGGTCAAGCAGAGACTCTGTGGGTTAGGATCCAAGGGGCTCAGAGTGAAAGGGATCTGGTGGTGGGGGTCTGCTACAGGCCACCGCACCAGGACGACGAGCTAGATGAGGAATTTTCCAAGCAGCTTGAGGAGGCTAGAAGGTCTAGAGATATGGTAGTCATGGGGGACCTTAACTACCCAGACATATGTTGGGAGGAGCAGTCAGCTAGATCTAACCACTCTCATAGGTTCTTAACCTGCATTCAGGACCTCCACCTAACACAGGAGGTAAGATGTCCCACCAGTGGCAACACCTTGCTTGACTTGGTGTTGGCCACAGGGGATGACCTAGTGGGGGACCTGTGGATTCAAGGCAACTTAGGAGACAGCAATCACCAAATGATTAAATTCACTATCCAGCGAAGGGCGGGCATTATACTCAGCAGGGTACGGGTGCTGAACTTTAAAAAAGATGACTTTAATAGACTCAGGAGATTGGTCAGCAGGGTGCTAGGAGCTAAGAACTTGGATGCTTTGAGGGTCAAGGAAACCATTCTTTGGGCTCAGAGTGAGTCAATTCCATGGCAGAGGAAAGGGGTAAGGGAGCCAGGAAGCCTCTTTGGCTAACCAGGGGCATCCAAGGGCAAAAAAAGAGGCATACAGGAAATGGAAGCAGGGGGTAGCTAGCAATGAAGAATATACTTCTTTGGCCTACACCTGCAGGAAGTCGGTCAGGAAAGCCAAAGCAACTCTAAAACTTAGGCTAGCGTTAGGGATTAAGGACAATAAAAAGTCCTTCTTTAGGTACGTTGGGAGCAAAAAGAGGGTGCGGGGTAGCATAGGACCCATACAGGATGGGCAGGGGGGCTTAGTGACAGATAGCAGGGACAAGGCAGAACACTTCAATGAGTTTTTTGCCTCTGTCATCTTAAAAGGGAATCGAGACGAACCCTCAACATACATCATGGACACCAACAAAGGGAACATCAGCCGACCAACAGTCAGTGCTGACATGGTAATGTTAGAAATGGAATATTGTTAGAAATGGAGTATTGTTAGAAATGCACAGCTTGCATCTTGCACCCGATAAGAAAGAAACACTGCCAAGGACTTTTTTCCTTGCCCAGCCTTGCCACAGCTTTTTTTATACTAAATCACAGACTCTCCCCCAGCTTCTCCCTAGCCTTTCTCATGCAGATTACAGAAGCTGGAATTCAACTGACTGTGTCTTTGAAAGGGTGGGGGTTTAAACTCTTGGTGACCTATAGTAGTCTCTGAGCATGCTTAATTAGCTGATGCATATTTACCTCTCCGCCCTGCACACTTAAGTATTTCATTATAATATACATGCGATGTATGTAGTGATGTAACCACATGTATGCTTGTATGAAATGGAAGTGAGCTGTAAGAGTTCCTGTTTCTGCACACGTGCCCAGGAGGAAAAAGATAAATACAGCCTGCAAAATTCCTTGGTGGGTTCAGAGTAATCTGAGTTTTTGACTCTGCTCTGACCCTATTTGCAAATACACCTTTTGTGCCATCTAATGAGTGTGTGTCTGTGATTTTGGTGGCCTCCAGAGAAATGAACTGCTTTAAGCATCAGTAAAAAGACACTTGGAGGGACTGGACATATTCAAATCACCAGGGCCGGAGGGACTCCACCCACGGGTAATGAAGCAATTAGTGGGGGTCATAGCTGAACCACTGGCAAGGATATATGAGCGCTCACGGTGCTTGGGTCAAGTTCCGGAGGATTGGAAGAGGGCTAATGTCATCCCAATCTTTAAGAAGGTGAAGAAGGAGGGCCTGGGGAACTATAGACCAGTCAGCCTTACCTCTATCCCTGGGAAAATCCTAGAAAAAAATATCAAGGAGCACATCTGTGGGAACCCGCTGGCTAATGTGATGCGGAGGGGTAACCAACATGGGTTTTTAGTAGGCAGGTTCTGCCTGACTAACTTAGCTTCCTTTTATGACAAGGCCACCAACTGTTTAGATGCAGGAGTCAAGGTGGATGTTATTTATCTGGACTTCAAGAAGGCCTTTGACAAGGTATCCCATGCCATCCTTATAAATAAACTGAAGGGGATTTGCCTTGGATGATTACACGGTAGAATAGGCAGCAAACTGGCACAAGGGTCACACTCAGGGTGCCTGCCTATAGTCCTTAATTAGAGGCCAAGGGCACATTCAGAGTAAGCACCCGTTGTCAAATTGTGGTGCCACACTGCAAATTAGCAGTGCAATGACCAAGTGCACATGCACTGCCTGCAGTTTGCAGCACCTCAGACAGCTTGGAGGTGCCACACACCACGTGTGCACACTCCTCTGGATGTGCCCCAAAGCTCCAGAAAGAGGCCAAAGTTCAGATACACCTCTCAACTATTTTCTATAGGCCAGCCCCGGGTGTCTTAAGAAATCAGAGTTTATCTTCCCGAAGAGCTGAGATATCTAAATCCTTTCTTGGATTTTGCTCTTGATTTCCATTCCCAAAGACGCAAATGATGCATCCCTTCTATCTGTATTTTCCTCATTCTTGTTCTCTCTCTCCTTTGCTACATAGTAACGGGAAAAACAGGAGCCAGAAAGTTTCTCTCATTTTCTTTCCCTACAGAGTGGAATAAAACACAACTTTTTTTCCTTGAGCTCTCTGATTTATTTACACAGGTTTGTCCTGGAAATGAGCAGTGAGCAAGAGATGCGTTAAACTTTAATAAGTTTTAGATCCATTTATCTGCAAAGCTGCCTGGAATACTTATCATTTTCATAAACAGTGAAAACCAATCTGGCAGCCCTTTGTTACTATTACATTTTTAAAAAAAGAATTTGCACATTTAAGCCTACTGGGTAAGTTCAAGAAAGGATGGTTGTATTTATAAAATGTGCCTCATTAATAGTAATGGAAAATGAAGCTCTCTATCCATGACACAGCTACAGTATAGCTGTAGAGAAAGTCTACAGACCTGTGATGAGACATCACAGGAATTTACATTTTTTTCTCCTTAACTCCTCTTTAGTTGTTCATATCATCTGAACAGGAACATGCTGGAGGTCTGACCATTGTCACTTTTAGAAATGCATCTGCCAGTTTTAAAGTAGTTTCCAAAGGAATTGCACACAAGTTATGCCCTTAAAGGTATTTATATATGTAACAACCCCACACAGGCTGGGTTGTGTATTATGTTGTGTGTGTGTTTGTTTTGATGTGGGCAAGATGGCCCCTGTTGTTCTGGCCATGTGCTCATCACATGGCAAGCTGGAGCCTGTATCTGGGGAAAATATGTAAAACCCTGTGGTTTCATTGGCCAGGGGAAACAGGATGCTTCAGGTAGATTGGTTGGGACAAAGACTGAAATGGGTCCCTCCTGGATTGTACAAGGCTTGGGTGATGTCACACCAGGTATATAAAAACAACTCACTCAGGTTCTGGGCTTTTATTCGTCTGCCTGCTGAGAGCTGCACAGTTACACTGAGACCCAGGAAACCTACTCCCGGTGGGGAAGGGGGATCTCTCCCCTCCCCCTGCCCCACTTCTCTGTAGAGGCAAGCAAAACTTTTTAAAAGGAAAACCTCAGCTAGAAGGAGCGAAAGTCTGTTTTGGAGTCCGAGACTCTAATTTCCTTCCTCTTTCTTTTCTTTTCTTTTCTTTTTTTCTTATGTGGGCTAACACCATGGGGGTGTGAATCACTGGAGCCAACTGCCCAGGAATGGGTCCTGGCAATTACTGGCAACAGGAACCTGGCCCCCTCTGTCTTGTAATTGTATCATTTTAGCATGGGGTGTAGCTGAGGCCAGATGTCCAGGCTGCAGCCATAGGCCGGGGGCCATTTTGTTGCTCTTCCTGCAGCTATGGTGTTTCAGCCTAGCTGTGTGGTTGAACCCCAGGCCTCAGTGCAGTATAGGCCTGGCCGACTTTTGCTGCACAGTTCAGGCCCAGTGAGGTAGGCCTGAACTCCCCTTTGAAGTTTTCTTTTGCAGTTCCTGCCCAGCAGAGCTGGTATTGGAACTAGGACTATAGGGTGATCCCCAAGTCCCAGACTGCCTAGGTATGGGTGAAGCCTCCCCAAAAGGTTGCAATCTATGAACTATGCCCTGTAGTTAGCAATGTTTTAAATTTATTTAGTGATTTTCTTTGCCTTTGTTTTTTGTAATAAATTTATCCTCTGTGTTTACATTGCTTGCAGGGAGGTGGTTTGTTTATGCAGGGCACCCTAGTAATTTATTTAGTGTTTCCCAGATGGTCTGGGTGGGGGCTCAAGCCAAGGTAAAATATCTTTAGTCCCCAAAATTGAACCCAGCCCTTATTGCTGCTGACTGGTACACAGCAGAAGGATTACATATATATGCACTTTATATACAAAGCCCATACATATGTCCTCAGCTCTGTTAAATGGATCTACAGTGCTTTACATCAGGTAAGGATATGACCTTCAACACCAAAGCTGAACAAATTAGTTGGAATGAACTCCTAGTCATGTTGATTGTGACTAGGGAATTGTCTACACACTTCAGTGGAGTCAGGATTTAACTCAGATATTCTTTTTAATAGTGGAGGGGAAAGAAAAGTGATTTGCCTAAAACTTTCTGGACTCAACAGATTAAATTTTTGGATGAACATCAGAAAAGCTAATTGAAGTATGAATTCTACAAAATAAAGGAAAAAAATTAAGACAAAAGAAATTCATTACTAAAAAGAAATCTGTATATTTCTTAAAGAGGTGACTGCCTTGGAGACTAGGAAATGAAGAAAAATGCTGTATGAAGTTGAAGTTGGTCTACTGGTGACTCTTGCAATGTCTATATTTTCTAGCTTTCCAGGAAAGCTTGAAGAAGTTGTCTTCTATATCTATCTATCTATCTAGAAGTTGTCATATATATATATATACACACAGCAAAGTAACTATATATAGATATAGATATAGATATATAGTCTGTGTAGATCTTCCACAAAATTAGCAATTTATTTTACCTAAATGATTGAATGACAAGAAGAATGTTATATTATTCAGTCTCTAAAAATAAGTTATTGGATAGTAGCTTTGTCACATCTCCTCTTGAAAAGAAGGTGCTGTATACTAGGGCTGTACAAATCTTTGTGTGCTGATTCAATTCAGGCGAGATTCGGCCTAATCCGATGGCTGAATCTCCAAATCCAAAATGAATTGGGAGACCAATAAAAAGGTCTGAATCAATTTGAAGCTCTCTGAATCGATTTGGAAAAGATTCAGAGAGCTTCGGAGATTCGGGCAGTCCCCACTCGCTGCTGCAGGGAGCTGGACCCAGACTCCATGCCAGTAACTAGGGGGAAGGTGGAGGAGCTGGAGAAGGGGGCAGGGGACCATGGGGGGACCCCTGCCAGACCCCATCCCCTGCCTGCTCTCCCAACTTCCTGAGCACCCCCTGACCCCCGTCTGCTTTCCCAGCCTTGTCAATGGCTGCCTCACCTGACCCCAACATCCTGGTGCTTAAAAAAAAATTTTTTTAAAGGCCCACACTCACCCGCTGCTGTAACGGCTGTCAGGACTTCTGAGGGCTCATGGAAGAGCCCCCCATGCAGCACAGGGAAGTGGGAGGGGCAGCGGGGATCCCCCTCTCCCTCCTGCCTGGCAGGAGCCAGTAAGTGCGGGGCTTCTTTTTTTTTTTTTTTTTTTTTTTAAGAGCCTGGATGCTAGGGCTGGGTGGGACAGCCATTGACAGGGCTGGAAGAGCAGGCAGGGGATGGGTTGGATTTTTTTGGGAGATTCAGCCAATTCAGCAGCGGCCAAATTTCCGAATCAGATTAGCTGAATTGATTCAGGACAGTGATTTGAATCACCGAATCAAATCACTGTCCCCTAAATCTCCTGAATCTGAATCCAAAGCAAATATTAACTGCTTTGCACAGGCCTACTGTATACTTCTAACACAGGGGTGGGCAAAATGCAGCCTGGGGGCCGGATGCAGCCCACACGGCCCCCCAAAAATTTAGAAAATGAATATTTATCTGCCCTGGGCTGCCTGTCATGCAGCCCTCGATGGCTTGCCAAAACTCAGTAAGTGGCCCTCTGCCCAAAATAATTGCCCGCCCCTGTTCTAACAGGTCTCTGTTACTTAGTTTTCTTATGAACACTAAGTCTGTTTGGTTATTCCAGACTTCCATCATGTTTCTGTATAAACAGCTTCGTACTCCCCTCCAGAGTACTGGTATAAAATATTTTCTTATGTCACAGCTTTATCCCTCTCCGCTGGAAAGTTCTTGCAAATCAAGGACTGCTTATAAGGAAACACTATTTAATTAACTTTTTTAGTGGAGACTGGTAAATGGGAGAACATATATATTATACTAAGAATCAGGTTAGAGCAATAACTAAAAAAAATACTTATATGTAATGTTAAGACAGGGCTGGCAAATGATGGTGGGGGGGAAGGCTCTATCACTTTCTACTTGGAAAGCTGGAAGCTAAATAATATTTTCAGAGTTCTTAGTCTCCTGCTGTGGGGTGGGCCAGTTCAGATACAAGAGTAATTTAAAGAATGATGGAGGCATTGCTACTGGGAGTTGGAGGGGACTTTTCTAATCAAACGATTTAATCAGAAATGCCAATTGTTTCAACCTAAATATTGTAGGACCATCCATTTCTGTACACTTCTGTTGTACTACAGGATGCAGAGGAGCATGGATTTTCAGGGTTAAGTGTTTATGGGCTGCTTTGATATATGGATAACTCCTTACAGCCCTGGGTTTCACTTTTTTGCATCAGGCAGCCAAAAAGCTCAGGACTCTTGAGATGGAGCTCTCATGACTTTCACTGTCCCCACTTCAAGGAGGATGTGCCTTGAGATCATCCATGGGCATGCAACTGTTTCCAAAACATTTTTTTTTTCCAGAATGACCATTTCCTAGGAAATTCTGACATTTTGAAATTTCCCACAAAAGTGAAATTGCTAGTTCAGTTGCTAGCTAATTGCTAGTTCAAATTACTACACTACTGCTCATGGCAGGTTCAGGATTAATAAGTGGATGCTGCAAAACCAGTCATACAGAAAGCTACTGGAGATCATTGTGCATATTGTTGTGGAACAGATTCCCTATAGGATTAGGTCTATAAATGTGTACAGAAAATATGATCTATCTCTGCTTATTATAACTGCTATCCTGCAATTTCACAAAATAATAGGATCAGCCAGTCACAATGTTCAGCTACAGCTGGAGTGTAGATGTCTACCATTCTACAACCCATACATGATCATTAAATCTACATGCCTATGTTAAGTTGATACTGTGCTGAATTTATTTTAAAGTTTGTTCAAATGGTGAATTTTACTTAGTATCAGAGCTATTACATTTGGCTAATTAAATATCTTAATAAAAATGAATTGCATAAAATAAAGAACAGAGTCATTTTTAATGGCAAACTGAAGTTCATTCATATATTTGAAAACTTGGCACACTGTTAGAAAATGATGAGAAACGTGGGGGGGGGAATATAAGCTTCCAATATTTAGCTAATAGCTAAATTTAGCTGTTTAGCATCTAATATTTAGCTAATGTCTACACATGCACATTAATGTACATTAACCTATTTTAATGTGCATTAAAGCATCACTAAAAATGTGCTATTTAGTTAATGCACATTAAGCATCACCTAAACAGCGTGCTCTTTAGTTATTGTACATTAAGACAGGCTACATTAAGACAGGCTAATGCACATTTTCTTAGTACCTCATGGAGGGCATTTTTACGTGTATTTCAGATGTGGCTCTGGGTGCTTTTTAATTAGTGAGCTGCACTAATTAAAACTGTCTGTGCATCACATGTAGTAGTGGCACACCGTGCCCCCTTGCTGAGAAAATGGTGGTGGTGCACTTTAAAGCACATCAAACATGTTTTAGTTCAAAGTGTGCTGCTGCCATCTTCTCAACATAGAGGCATGCTACACCACTGATACAGGTGAGGCTGCCAGAGCGTGTCAATTTATGTCATAAAGACATAGATGAAAATTAATATCTTTTGTGGGGTAAGTGAAAATATTCAAACTGCAAAACTCTATCAACTATTCTTATTTATCTAATTTTAAAACTGTAGGTATATTAGTAATAGACAAGCTAGTTATTATCTAGCTAAATTGACTATGAGTGTGATCTGCTTTTGAACAATTAGACTGCAGTGAATATTTTCATAATGAAAGAATTAACTTAATTTTCCTCTTCTCTAACTGAAAGTTTATTAAATGGCTCTGGAATTGGAGTACTTATTTATTAGTGAGACACAGATGGCCAACTGCTGTAAGTGTAAAGAATATCTAAGTGATGTCAGGGCTTAATTAAGTGATTATTCAAGGAACATAATTCAAAGCCTAGAAATTGAAATTACACACAGTTCTCCAATAATAATTCCATAATGTTTGTTAAAAGAGAACTAACAATGGCTTTTCATGCACAAGATAATCGTAACAATAATAACTTAAGGAAAAACGATGTACCTGCTGTAACCACCATGGGCCAGGTTGCTTGCCTCTTAAGCACAGAACACCCGTGAATATTTAAGTGTAAGAAGCAGAGCTGGCCCAAGCAGGGTGCGAGGCCCTGGGCAAATCAGCCCATGCAGGGCCCTGCCCCCACTCCGATCCCACGCGCCCCAGACCTGAAGAAGTTGCCACCACCATCGATGGAAAGGTGTGTTGGGGGGGAGGTTGCAAGCAGCTGGACATGAAGTGCTCAGTATTGTATAGGATTGGGCATAGGTCTATACGTGCCTCATTTAGTCACAAAGAAAGGAAGCAAAAATCTGACCAAGGCAGGTAGCTGGGTAGATTCATAGCTGTGCCAAATTTATATTCAATGTATCCAAAAATGTAATGGGGAAATACAGTTCTAAGCCACCTTGTTATTTGTAAGAACTGCCATAATGAGTCATGTGAAAGCTCCGTCTAGATCAGTACCCAGTCTCCAACAGTGGCAAGCAGCAGTTGCTTTTCAGCAGTGGTTCTCAATGTTGTTAAACTCAAGGCACCCTTCAGAAAAGGCCAGCTCTTAGCTTTCATGTGTTCCTTGACTACAGAAAAATAATAGAGTAATTTCTTGCTTGCAAAGAACTCAAGAAGACCACAACAAGTTAGAATGTTTTTTACACTATAGACTCCTATATGAAATCTCTGGGTTTATCTTGCGAGTCATGTATAGGTGTTTGCACATCTATTTCTCTGTGGCACCCTGTGACACACTTAAAAGGACCTCATGGCCCCCCAGGGTTCCAGCCCCCCTTGGTTTAGAATCCTTGCTTTAGAGGAGGAGTATAAGAAACAGGGCATGCATATAGTGATCCATCTCCTGTCAGACCCTGCCTGTGATATCAACAGCTACAGATTTAGGGATGTCCTGAGCAGGAGGTTATGTCCTTGATTGGCTTATCTTGCATAAATTTGTTTAACCACTTCTTGACTCTGGCTGTATTTATGGCCTCTGCAATATGGTCTGGTAATTAGTTCTGTAAGTCAACTACTTATTGTGTGGGGAAAAAAGTACTTTTTATGTTTGTTGTAAACCTGTCACTTGATAATTTCAGTGGATCCTAGACACGAGAGTCTGTACGAGGATGACGAAGGAATTCCAGGACCAGCTGCTCCCCCCTTCTACGTACCTGGAGTCGACGCTGGTGGCAGTGAGTCGGAGAGAAGCAGAGCCGCAATGCAGGAAGAGCCACGGCTCCAGGCCAGGACACGGCGAAGGTGCTTGGGAGCAAAGGGGAGTCCTATCCTTCTTGAGGTGGGATGACCAAAACTTTGCACAGCGTTCAGGATATAGGTGCCCCATGGATTTATATCATGGTATAATGATGTTTTCAGTTTTGTTATCCGTTCCTTTCCTAATAATTCCCTAACAGTCTCCTTACCTTTGTGACACTGCTGTACATTGATCCAATGTTTTTAGAGAATTATCCTCAGTGGCTCCAACATCTCTTTCTTGAGTGAGAAGAATTAATTCAGATCCCATCATTGTGTCTGCATAGGTAGGGTTATTTTTTTCCTGAGGCATGTTAGTTTGCACCTACCAGTGCTGAATTTCATCTGCCACCTTGTAGCCTACTCACTCAGTTTTGTGAAATCTTCCTGTAATTTTTCACCATCAGCTTTAGTTTTGACTGTCTGTATAATTTTGGATGATCTGCACACTTTGCCACTTCATAATTTACTCTTTTCCAGATAATTCATGAACACATTAAACAACTCAGGTCGTAACATAGATACCTAGAAAGACCCCCACTGCTCAGTTTACTATTACAAAAGATGTTCCATTTAGTCCTACCCCTTATATGCTGATTTTTATACATTTTTATATCAGCAGACCTTCCTGTTGATCCCATCACAGCTTAATTTCTTTAAGAGCCTTTCAGAAGAATTTTCATCACATGCTTTTGGAAACTCCAAGTCTGTTATGATCAACTGACTCTGCCTTATCCACCTGCTTCTTAACACCCTCAAACAACTATCTTAGTAGATCAGTGACACAGTACCTGTTACAATAGACACGCTGATTCTTCTTGATTAGCCAGCATGATGCATTTAATCATATGCCTACTGATTCTAGTTTTAATTGTTGAATCAATCAATTCCCAGGATCACCTCTGGAGCCCATTTTAAAGCTTGGGTTTACTTTGGCAACCCTCTACCTCTCTGGCATGGAGGGTGATTTCTATGACAAATTATTCCATTGATTCTGAGTTGAGCAAGAGCCAAAATGGATGGGGGTCACTTAAAGTACTCCAGGCCATGTAGGATAGGGAAGGGAATTAGGTGGAATGCTGTGACCATCTCCTGCCCCATCCCAACATACCCCCTGTGCAGAGGGTGGAAAACCAATGTTGTGGAGTGGTCTGCATTGGCTTTTTGCTGTCTTGGGATTCTCAGGTACCTTTGAAGGAATCTTCTGCCTCCTTTTGCACAAAGCTCACAGTCTGGAGCCAAGAAACAGAATATTTTAATTTTGACACGTAAATGATTTTTAAAAGTAATGTATTACCGTATATTCATGATTCTTGTTCCACATGTTTACCAGCAACTAGATTTTAGAATGCTTCTATTTGATGTTTGATCGTCAAGGTCCCTGCCCCGCTGGAGTTATGTAACAGCAACAGGCATGAACCTCTTGCAGCCCCAGCAGAGCCTGCTGAGTTGCCAGCTCCCACAGGCAACATGGGCTCTACTGTAGCTACTGCCCCCGCTCTCCCCAAGACAAAACACAAAGTGTTTGTAATGGGAGACTCCATCCTGAAGGCGACTGAGGGGGCAATCTGCCACCCCGACCCCTTAGTTCAGGAAGTCTGCTGCTTCCCAGGAGCCCACATCTGAGACATTGTGGAGGAAATCCCTAAACTTGTCCAGCCCACTGACCACTATCCCATGCTCCTTATCTATGTGGGCACCAATGACATGACTTGGAGCACTCCCAGCTGGGTCATGAGGCGCTACAGGGATCTGGGAGCAGGGCTAAAAGGTCTGGGGGCACAAGTGGTGTTTTCTTCGATCCTCCCAGTCTCAGGCTATGGGCTGAGGAGGGAGAGGAGGATCCAGGTAGTTAACCAAAGACTGTGGTGCTAGTGTCACTGGGAAGGCTTTGGCTTCCGTGACCACAGTCCACTCTTTAGTAAGAGAGACAGTGAGCTGCTGGGAAAGGATGACTTCTCACCTCTCTCTCTCTCTCTCTCTCTGGCGGGGAGGCTCTTCTCAGCCAGACTGGCTGACCTGCTCCATCGGGCTTTAAACTAAGCCCACCAGCGGATGGGGGGACTACCGCCACTGCTGGCCCACTGAGCAACACTTGCAAAGCTAGCAGGCCATGGCACTTAAGGCCCTGCCCCAGCCCTGGAACAATCTGTGGCAAGGCAAGGGCCCCCAAGGGGACACTTGCCTGCCTGTACATGAATGCCAGAAGCTTGACTTCAGGAAAGCTGACTTTGACAAGCTCAGGAGGCTTGTTGGTGAGGCCCTAAAGGACCACGACCCCAAGGGGAGGGGAGTTCAGGAAGAGTGGTTGCTCCTCAAGGGAGCGATCCTTGATGCACAAGCTAATGCTATTCCATCTCGGAAGGAAAGGCAGCAAAAGGGCACAGCAGCCCCCTTGGCTCTGCAGAGAACTAGTGGACCTCCTGTGGCTAAAAAGAAAGGCCTACAAAGGATGGAGGATGGGATTCACCTCCATGGAGGAATATTCTGCACTGGTCCAGACCTGCAGAGAGTGAATTGGGAAAGCCAAGGCTACAACAGAACTCCAACTAGCTACAAGTATCAAGGACAATAAAAAGTCCTTTTTCAGATATGTGGGGAGCTGGAGGAAAAGCAAGGGCAACATTGGACCCCTACTAAACCAGACAGGACAACTGACAACCGACGCCCAGGAAAAAGCCAACCTATTAAATGGGTACTTTGTATCGGTCTTTCAGCAGTCCGTTGGGATGCCCCTGCCCATTACGGGACAGGCAGGCCTAGGTGAGGGAGATTCCCTGCCCTCTATCAATGCTGACTTCATGAAGGAACATGTTGAGAGGCTGGACACCTTCTAGTCAGCTAGCCCTGTTAATCTACACCCCAGGGTACTCAAGGAGCTGGCGAGTATCATAACCCAGCCCCTGGCACGGATCTTTGAAAACTCCTGGCGCTCTGGTGTAGTGCCTGAAGATTGGAAGAAGGCCAATGTGGTGCCTATTTTCAAGAAAGGGAGGAAAGTAGATCTGGCAAACTACAGGACCAACAGCCTGACTTCTTTCCTAGGGAAGATCTTAGAAAAGATTATTAAAGAGGCCATTCTTAATGGACTGGCTGACAGCAACATCCTGAGGAATAGCCATCATGGGTTTGTTGTGGGTAGGTCTTGCTTGACCAATCTTATTTCCTTTTATGACCAGGTGACCTATCACCTGGACAAGGGAGAGGAGATTTATTCCATATATCTTCACTTCAGAAAAGCCTTTGGTCTGGTATTCCATGATCACCTCTTGGCAAAACTGGCCAACTGCAGCCTCGGGTCCACTACAATCCACTGGCTGGGAATTGGCACCGTGGTCGGACCCAGAGAGTGGTGGTTAAAGGAAGTCAATCATCATGATGCCCTATGACCAGTGGGGTCACTCAAGGCTCTGTCCTTGGACCTATATTATAAACTTCTGAATGACCATTTCAGGCTGGACATAAGGAAGAATTTCTTCACCGTCCGAGCCCCCAGGGTCTGGAACAGCCTGCCATCAGAGGTGGTTCAAGCACCTACATTGAACACCTTCAAGAGTAAATTGGATGCTTATCTTGCTGGGATCCTATGACCCCAGCTGACTTCCTGGCCCTCGGGCAGGGGGCTGGATTCGATGATCTTCCGAGGTCCCTTCCAACCCTAATGTCTATGAAATGTATGAAATTTGTTCTTAATCTCTGTATTCTGAAAAAATTTACCTGCATAATACAGGTAAATTCAGGTTGACATTTAAAGTTTCTTGATATAGTTCATGTGCTTTCTAATAGATGGAGGTTTACGATAATAAAAATATTTCTAAAACCATAGGTTTAATGCTTTTACAACCCTAGCATTCAATACTTTTATTTGAATCATATATATTAATTAGGCCTGCTGTCCAGGCTGCTGCCAGGTCCCTAAAATTTCACTTAAATATAATGTTGCACATAACTTTTTTCATTTAAAAAGTGTGCATCTCTATAAACCATTAGACTTTGTCCTTAGATATTTAAAGAATGTTTTGCAGACAGTCCCATCCACACAAAAAATACCAGCTGAAGAAACACCAGCTGTTCTAACAATTAGAAGAATTACAGGTCTTACAATGCTACAGTTGCAAGTCAGTCACATTAATTCCTAATGAGATCATTCCAGATCTTCATGGTTTAAAGTCACATTAGAATTGCTTAGGCTTTAGGATATTCCAGATGAATGTGACCATTTATCCAGAATACAGTGCAGAGAGTATTCCTGATGCCACTGAAGTTCGTAGGAGTTTTGTCATTCATTACAACGTGGCCAGGATTTCACCTGGAGTCTTTATTACAAGGTCAGAAGTTCAGATAAGTTCTTGTGCCATCTATGTATGATGAGTTGGTAGTCTGCCTAGTACTAAGTGCTCCTCTGTTGGCAGGCTCAGTACAGAGGGACAAGGACAAAATAAAACCTATTCCCTTTTTATGAAAATGCTCTAAGCCAGAGTAATAGTGTGCTGATATAGGCAATGGCACCATCCAACGTCCTACTTACCTATGGAGTATGGAAACACAGAATACTCCAGCTGTTAGAAGAGAGGCTCTGAATAAAGAAAACTAGGACTTTGGTCCCAGTTGTATTAGTAACATTGGGCCCGTCATGCAGGCTTTGATTCAGTAAGTGTATGTTTTTACTGTGCATAAATGAAAATTTCTGCCTCCATGTTACCTCCTTACCCACGGGGCATATAAAATGCATTTTGCAAAAGCTGATTTAGATAAATACCAACAAGTATTGAACTAGGGGTCTCAAATTCTTTCCCTAAGTTGCAATGACCATACAAGCCACTCTGGAATGGTTTTACTGGTTTACATATTTATATATCCTCAATATCTAGCATTGCAGTTGTAGAGCCGTGATTCACAGTTGTTTATTATTCATCCACCAGAAGTTATTGTATTGGTATGTTCAGTATGCTTTAATAAGATGTTACTGCTGTTTCTCTCACAGGCCTGTAATGGTTTTGTTCACCAGCCAATAAAATAAACCCATCCATCCATCCATCTGCCCAATCTTCTTAGCAAAGCCTGTTTTTGTAATATAAAACATTTGACAGAAACTCATTATTTTCCTTCTGCTAATTTAAATACATTAGAAAGAGAAGAAAGTGTTGTATAGGAAACAATATATATGCTTAGTATCCTCTGCTATACAGTCAGATGTTTATTTAGTACAAGTTGGCCAAGCTTAGTCAATTTGAATAAAGCTATGCCACTGTGATATTTTAAATTGGTCAAGACCTTAGGCCTATGTTTACTAAACCCTCCAAAATAAAATACATATGCTTCCAAAACATAAACAACCTTGAGTTTCAAAATTTATATCTGTTTCTAGCAATGACCCTGTGCTTAATTCTGTCTTTTTTTTTAATGGATTCCCTTATGGAAAACTTGGTAGTGACTGGCCTTAAATCTTAGCCACACTGTTGTTCTGAACTGTGAGGGATCTTTGGAAATCAAGAAAAAATGAAAGACTGTTATGTGTCAAAGATGATAGATGGGGACCTAATGTGTTCTACATTTTAATGCCTTAAGCACTGTCTAGTGTCTTGTACTCAGGGAAATGACAGTAGAGAAGAACTTAGTTCTACTGTCACACCTTTTTATTGCTATTAAAAGAAACATCAATTTCCTTGAAGTGAACTTCACCATAAATACAACTGTTTCACCAATTGCTAGACAGCAGATTTCCTATTTACTACTCTCTTATACCATATATCATGATCAAGAACAAGAAGCTTTGGGGCATACTTTTCTTCCACAAATATGCCTTGGTATTTGTGCATTAAACATTGCAAAATGATTGACATCAGTTTTTGACGGGCAAGTCTAATGACTTCTTATTAAGGTATAGAATAGAAAGACACTTTTAATAAAGAAAGTTGCTCCTTGTCTGTAGGTTGCATACATTAAGAGCAATGAATATAAATGTCTTAGTGATTCTGGTCAGAAAACTAAATATAGCTGAAGAAATAAAATTGGCATTTAATAACCTTTTTCAATATAGCAGCAATTAAATCCAGCTAGCTGGCTCTGAAAAGAAGGCTTTTGGAGCCAGCACTTTGATTTATATAGAACAAAGCAAGATTTGTGAGCAGTAACTGGTGAATTCACTTTAAGTATTTAAAAAAAGCTGGTGTCATGAAAAATATACACATTTCAGCATCTAGTATGTAGTAAATTGTGCTACACACAGTATGAGGCACAGAAAACATAGGGCTATGTTTACCCTATTTTCTCTCATACAACATGTCCCCAAATAAATGCCATGCCTTGTTTTCTGAGAGGCACAATGAAGAAAAAAGATCTTTCCTCAAAAATACTGTTAAATGCAGTATTTTCCCAGGAAAAACATGGGTAGCTGCAGTTGAGATGTGGGGGAGAGCAAAATATTGTGGCTGTTCTAACCCTGTAGCTACAGGACACTACAGATGCTGCTGGCTGAATCAAATTGCCTGACCCCTTGTCTCTTCTCAAATGGAGCTGGGTGGGCCATCCAGCTGATTCAACGGCAGCACTGCCCCTGTACCTGGGACTCAGCTCCACTTTAGAAATACAGCATAGCCAAGCCCTTGCCGGAGGAAAGAGAAAGCATCCACCCATATTTCCTTACTTAAAATGTACACCCCAATTCCCAGCAACTGACTTTTGGGAAAAGGTGTGTTTTGCATGTGACAAAATACAATTATTATTGTAGTCATTTCCAAATTAAGCTCTTTTTCTCCTTTTCACTTAAGCCTCACACCCTATCAGCAGCTTATCATAGTAATAGAGTCGTTCCAGTGCTGTGGTAGTGGGAATGTGAAGAATGGACTGCAGAGGATTGGATGCATACATTTCCACAAGGGCTCCATTCTCAGTATCAAAGAGGAGAGACTTAGGTCATGAACCTGCTTTCATTGAAGTCAATGGTAAATTCCCTGGACATCACTGGTACATAATTAAGCTTTTACTGTCCCTGTTTAATTTCCAAATTTTAAAAGGCCTGCTGTGATGTGGTATCAGATTGCATTAGTTACTCACTTGGGGTTGATCAGTGATTGTGTGACCAGACAGAGCTACTGGTCGTTTTCTCATATGAATGAGAAATCCATAGGAGACAAAAATGCCAGGGAACAGTTCAATGCATTGCAGTCAGGGAAGAAAAGATAATTTAATCAAGTTACTACAGGTCACCTTATACCGCCTGGGCACAAAATGGCATGAATACATCACAGATAACTAGTCAGGACTAGTTCATGATCACCTTTGATGCTTCCACTTAGGCATTACAACATCTAAATATATGTAATCCAAAGGAACAGGATTAGGTTCCTAGGTTCCCTAGACCAGCAGTCAGCAACCTTTTCAAGATGCAGGCTGAAATGACCCAACAGAGAAGACTGAGGGGGGATTCAACTACCTGAAGTGGGGTTCAAAAGAGGATGGAGCTAGATTGTTCTCAGTGAAAGATGACAGAAGAAGGAGCAGCAGTCTCAAGTTGCAGCAAGGGAAGTTTAGGTTAGATATTGTGAAGAATTCTGTCACTAGGAGGGTAGTAAAGCACCGGAACAGGTTACCCAGAGGGGCAATGGAAGTGTCTGGTCTGGCTTGTTTCTGAGCATATGCAGCAGGCCAAGGCTAGAGAAAATGTTGAGTAAAAATGGAGCCAAGTAATGAATCCAGAAAGTTTTGTGGCTGCTGAGCAAAACATATTGGATCAGTTATTTTAAATAGGTACCTAAATTCTGGCTAGGTCCTGTTTAAGTTCTTCCAAGATCTATGTGAATCCAGCTACTGGAGTCTAACTTATTGTATTTACTTGATTCTAAGACAAAGTCTCCCATAGGCAATGCTTCAGGGGGCATGTGGGGCACATCCCCACCCAGATTTATCAGGGGGGCATGGAGCATGTCTAGGGGGTCCATGAAAGGTGGCTGCTGCTGCTCTAGCTCCGTCCACAGCCAGAAACGGAACAAGCAGCAGCAGCGGCAGCAGGCACAGCGCGTTGCAGCTCCCCCACAGCCAGAGGCTGCCCAAGCACTAACATCAGTGTGGTCAGGTAGCAGCATCTCTTCCTGTCCCTGCCACTGCCTCAGGCAGGATCCAGCACCATCGCGAAAGAGAAAGAAAGAGATACAAAGGGAGTCTGTGCCTCCATTCCCCATTTTTCAGGGATCTGTGACTGCAAAAATGTTGACAGCTACTAGCTTATTTAAAAACTTTTGAACCTTAATAACATAACCAATGGGTGTCTTTGACCCTTCGCCTTAATAATTGTTCTCATGTGTCTTCCACTTTCTCAGTCAATGTGGCATCTGCAAATGTGTTTGTTAGGCCTTGGAATTTCATTATGCTTTTTACTTATTTTTCTGAAAAACAGGTTGAGGACAGCCTCCATTTAAACTGAGTTAATTTAATAATGTACCGAAAATTAACTTTGTACAACGGTGAAAAGACAATTAAGTTTGGACTTTTGTTACATGAAGAAAGCTAAATTGCTAGTGTCAAGACATCAGGAACTGAACCTGACTCTTCCAGAGTTAAGCATGTTAACAGCAGCCACGAGAGATACTCTGGATTTCAATTCAAATGCTCATATGGAGATTAGTGCGGCTTTCAATAAAAGAGACCCTTGCTTTGGACCATATGCAGCTTTAGAAAATATCAAAGAAGGTCCATATCAGCCAGTAATTGATTTTCCAGCCAGCGCCCATGGGACCAAAACCAGAAAATTCAGGCAAGTGTGGTATAATGAGTATAAATGTCCTGAACACAGTGTCCCTGATGACAATGAATTCTGTTTTTATTGTCGAGCATTTGGCAATGGGCCAAACAGGGAAGCAGCATTTCAAATGACTTGTTTTAAAACGTGGAAGGAAGCGAAATAAAGATTTCGGAAATATTCAAAGTCAAAATAAAAAAAACAGTGGAGGGATAACCAAGCATATTTAGAAACCGTAATAGAGAGTATTCAATGATTTATGGTTAACCCAGAGGAGTACTTTACCTACAGCTACCTACACAGAACGAAATAATCAAAATTATGGCTTCACAAGCGCTAGATTCAATCATAACTGAAGTCAAAGAAGCTGGAGTGCTTTCCTTCACCGCAGACAAAAAATGGATCTATCAAAACATGACAGGTTGGTCTCATAGCGCGTTACGTAAACCAGTAATTTGAAATACAAGAGCAGTTTATTGGCTTCTACAAGATGCTGCAAACAGATGGTGCTTTACTTACCACACTGATCAAGAGTACATTATCAGCCTTGGGACTTGATATTTCAGGTCTAACTGGTCAATGCTATGGTGGAGCTGCCAGCATGAGAGGACCCTATAAAGGCCATATGGATACTTAGTGAAAATCCTTTAGCTTACTCTGTTCACTGCTATGCTCCTAAATTAACTCTGTGTGTAGTAGACACAGTTTCCTGCATTCCAGTTGTCCAAAATGTTTTTGGAGGTGTCCAGACTTTATGAATTTCATTGAAATAAACTCAAAGAGACGTGCTGTCTTTGAAAAATTACATCAGAAAACTTTTTTTCTGGGGGGCCAACTATTAAATCACTGCGACATTCATTGGAACTGCTGAGTTAAGGCTATCAGAGATGTTTTGGACAATGTTAATGAAATGGTTCAAGCTCTGAATGAAATCACACATGGAGGTTCAAAAGCTGGAGCTGAAGCTTATGTACTTCTTAGAAAAGTGCAAGACTTCAATATTATGTACTGCATGTTTCTTATGTGGAGAGTGCTAATGCAAACAGGCCACCTGTCCAAACTTCTTCAATCAAAAGACTTCATGTATCATATAGCAATAGCGATGGCTAAATCCTGAGTGTCACAAAACTGGGAGGAGGGGAAGAGTCCTCTTTTGAGAAACCTGAGGACTATTATAGGAGTGAAATATTGTACCCTTATTAATGAGGTAGAAAACCGCTTTTCTGAGAGAACCTGTTCAAGTCCCTTGAAAGACGTTCTTTCTTCCAAGAGCTCATCAGATGAAAGTGTAGATGCTATTTCCACCTCTTACAGTATTGATTAAGATGATCTGAACTCTGAAATCAATTTTTTCCAGATGTTCAAAGATGGCAATGCTGACAAGAGTAATGAGGAAGAGGAGCCCACCCAGCCTGAAAAAAGACTCAGATTCTTTCTTGAAGTGGCACTGCGTGACTGTCTTTCAAATCTGCCAAACCTCTACGTACTTTACTTAACTATCCCAGTGACTACGCTATAAGCTGAGAGAAGCTTTTCTTTCTTGCAGCGACTGAAAACTCACCTGAAGATTACAATGAAAGATGCTCGTGTTTCTAACATGGCAATACTACAGATCAAAAGTGAACAAACTGTTAACATATTAGACATTATTATGAATTTTGGAAGCAGAAAGTATTTTTTTGAAAAAGTAAGACAATTACTTTTCAAAGCATTTACATTTGTTATTGCTTAATGGTTAGCTGTCACAAAAGCATGGTCATGCATGGAGAGAAAATCAAGAGAGCAGTCCTGCTATGAACTTAATTATATATTGAGACAACTTTCTTGTTAAAAATGTTAATGCACATATGAATCATATGACCATGGTTTTCTTTGTTCAGTTGTCTTTTATAACAGTATTCATCTTGAATTACATAGTATTGTAAAAATGATGTCAAAAGTATCTCTAAAAATCAAAACTCCTTTGTCTTGAGTATCTGCCATGAACCCCACTGCTTACTACCAGAACCTTTAAAGTGTGCCCCTCTTCCCCCACTATTAACAGTTACAAGTCACCTATGGAGGTTCCCCCCACCCCCTTTTAACATGGTGGGAACGCCCCTTGTCTTAGAATTGTGTACAGGTTGGGGGCGGGGCAGCAGGCAGCTCCTGTGGCTCAGGTTTCAGCCCCTACCTTGGGTCGTGGCCATAGCGGCAACTACTGCCTGCTCCTCTTCTCCCCACCCCTTGCATCTGCACCCCCCATTCCCCCTCACCCCACAATGCAGCCTCAGCTCCTCTGTCTGCTGCTGTCGCTGGCCCCTTGCCTTTGCTCCATGCTGGCAGGCTCTGTGCATGCTACTTCCTGGGGTGCACCAAGCATGACCCCAGCCTGGCCCAGTAGCAGCATTGTGCACTAACGATGACCCTCTAATAATTTTGATTCAATATATGTAAAATGATAGAAAAGTGATGCATTTTCATATTCTAATCATGGGGGGTCATCTTAAATTTAGGATCATCTTATATTCAAGTAAATATGGTACTTCAGTGTGAGGGGCTTTGGGCTTATATGTAATAATAATTCTAACAGTAACCATCCCAAACGCAACAGTACTTATTAAAAAGTTATGATGGGCTTCTGCATCGGTCAAAATGGATGTCAGGGAATGGCTCAGCACAACAAATAGTTTCCTTGTAGGAGAAGGAGCCCATAGCTAAGACAGCAAGCCAGAACTAATACTATGAGGATACCAAATTAGTTGCCATGAGGCAAAAAGGAGCAGGGATTTGTTAATCATCACTGCTTCATGATAAGTGACTGTGTGCATAATCTTACCCCACAGCAGAAGAAAGGCTAACCCATTTTGACTTCAGGACTCAGTGAAAGAAGAAGCCTAAATAAAAAGGTCTCCATGAAAAAGGGCTAAGTTACCGCATGTTGGCTTCTACCTCCTGTAAGGTACAAGCGTACTCATATAAATTATCATGGAGCAGATGACGCACAGTAGAACCTTGAACCACCTTACCTTATAGTAATTATCTGGAGTATACTTGTCCTGAGGTTCACTGTCTGGGTTGTGGAGAATATTGGCAGACTACCTGCCTACAACATGCCTGACATGACTCCTTGTTGAATCTTTTAGGTGCGCTCAAATGTACGGTATTGGTCCCATTTGAAGAATAACATATATATTTTAATCTTAATATCTTAATGATTGAAATCATTATGGTATATCTCATAATTTTATGCTGTTAATTGTAGCACTGGGGGAAAAACCATAATTTTATCAGCCTGATCATATCTTGCATCATTGTTATTTATTATTTGGATTGCAGATGTACCCAAAGGTCCCAATTAGCAAGGATATTTATACATACTAAATAAGGAGATACTATCAGAAAATATTACTTAAATACTTTTTCTCTTTTGCTAAACTAATTGATGTAATTTATTTCTAGAAATGGATACAGGCCATATGTCATGTATACTGTTCACAGCCATCAGAATAATTGCAAATGTCTTCTTTCAAAAATAATAGATATTGAGGCTTACCAGGAAACAGAAACATCCAGGTAAAGCTTCTGATCTTCACTGGGGTGGGAGGAGGCCTGCACCATCTAAACATAGCACCACAGATGTCAGTCGAGCTCCACGTAAATACAGTAATCTGTTCAGAGGCAATAAACTCAACCAACATCCGCAGTAATAGAAGTATTATTAACTTTCCCCTAGACAAGGGGTTGTCAACCAGGGTACGTGTACCCTCAGGGGTACTTAGAAAGGTCGTAACGGGTGTGCGCAGGTGGGTGGGGATGGAGCATGCCCCGGGGTGTGGAAGCAGAGTCTCCCTGGAGCATTCCCATACTTTGCTTCTGACCAGGGAGAGGGGGAGAGGCACACTGGGTGCTGCCATCCTCATACAGCACACCTCAGCGCCTCCCCACCCCCACCTTAGCTCACTCAGTGCCCACTTCCAGGAGTAGGGGTGGGAGTGAGCAAGGGTGGTGGTGCCCCTCTGTAGGCCACACACGTGTTGCCCAGCTGGCTGGACTGGGTGGGGAGGGGTCTCGCACACAGCAGCCACCGTGCCCCGTGCCTCTTTCCCATGGCTAGTCACACAGGCAGCTCTGCAGGCATGAGGTGATTGGCCAGGCATGAGGCCTGTCAGCAGCCTGTGGAGCCGTACGTGCAACTGGCCATGGGAAAATAGCCTGGGGCGCGGCATCAGCAGCGAGGGGTGGTAGTGGTGGCTGCTGCATGTAAGTCCCCCATTCCCTGTCTGTCCATCCAGGCAGCACCTGTGTGAATTGCAGAGGGGCACCACTGCCCTCGCCCCACTGGCTTTGCTCCTGGGCCCCGCCGTGGTGGGTGGGTCAGCAGCCACGTGGCCCCTGCCAGACATGACAGGGCACAATTCAGCTTCATCTGATGTGTGCAGCTGGCTGCACCTGGGGGCATCCAGGGGCACCACAGCTTTATTACCCAAGCCCAGTAAGCACTGACTGTGGCTGCAGCTGGTTCCCCTTGTGCCATGAAGACCCATGTGGCTGCCCTGCACTGAGGGGGCTCTGCCATGTGCTCCTGCCATGGAGGCATGGGTGGCACCTGGCACCTAGCTAGCTTGAGACCCACTCCCTGCACTGGCAGCCTGGTGCTGTTGGGCTCCGGCCCTTGATCCCACCAGCTAATCTCTTGTCCAGCACATGTAGCTTGACAAATGGCCACAACAGCCACCCAGTGACAGGATGCACATGGTGCCATGCCGCAGCGAGGCACAGAGGCAAAGCAGAGCCCAGCTGGCACCAGCAGCCCACCCTTGCTCCACACACATCAGGGGGCACATGCTCCACCCTTGGCTCCCTCACAGTGCACGCAGTGGTGGAAGCCTCCCCCCCACCCTCATTGCCCTGGACATGCTGCCAGGCTCCCATTGTCCTGTGGCCTGGCCCAGGCCCCATTCACCCCTGCCCCACTCCCTTCTGCATTGGGGAGGTCTTCATAAGGCCCCCTCCAACCCCTTCCCTCTCTCCTGCCCTGCCCCTTCCTCACACACACACTTACCTGCTGGGTGTGTGTCTGGGTGTGGGTGTGTCTGTCCCCTGCCTGCCTGGCGGCAGCAGGCACATGGCATTGCACGGCTCTTGGGGCAGCATCCCGCATTCTGCCCCAGCTGTGAAGCACCTGCCCGTGCCCCTGCCCTAGCCCCATTCCTTCCCTCACTGCGAAGGCCTCAATCTGCCACCCCCCCATTCCTTAAAAACTAGAAAAAAATATAAAGGCGTACATAAGCTGAAACTTTGAGGCACAAGGGGTATACTTGTTAAAAAAGGCTGAAAACCCCTGGCCTAGACCTAAATTTGCTCACAACTGTGTGAACAGTAAGCTTTATTTTTTTCTGTAATTTCTTTTGATTTAATTTGGAATGTGAAGCATTGAATAACGGTTAACATGCCTCTATCTGTCAAAAATCTGATAGATCTTTTATACATATATGCCAGTTACCTGCTGATTAGGAGCTAATGGCTGGTCTGAAATATTCTCATATTTACTGAGAGAAAATATAAGTCATTGAACAGATTTATAATCAAAGATGAAAAATCTTATGGGATGTAAGGTTTTCTTTATTTCTAAAGAAGAATTTCACGTAATTAGCGTTCTCCAGAATGTGTCCATAGAAACACTTAACATTCTTGTAAAATGTTACTGCTTATACTGTAAGTAAGAAATCACATCCACTAAATATAGAAAATGCTGTACAGATTGGACTGTATGTACAGTTGTCTAATGCAGCCAAATTAAACAGGCTGATGTTTTCCCCCAGCAATTAATGAATAGATTGCTAGGTGATTTTTAAGTGAGTTGCAGCAATGCCCTCTGCTCTGCAGGGGAGGGAGCTCTTTCCTATGCATTCCAGGATGTGAACATGGAAAACTGCAGAGTGCACTGAATAGAAAAGCACAGCAAATGTACACTGGGCTGTGCTGGGGACGCAAATGAAACACAAACTACAGTACTGCATTTTGGGGGCTAAAAAAATGTGGTAGAATTGACCTGCAAACAGGAACAGAGGAACCACAGCTATCCTGTAGATCTCCAGCCAACACAAGTATACACCCTTCTCCATGACTCCACCATAATCTCTTTGGCCCTACATGGTGAAGGGTTGTTGAGCCAGACCTGCAGCTTTGCATTCTTGTTTGAAGGTAAGTGTGTTTCTTTCCCATGCATTTGCAAATGAAAGGGATGTCAGTGATACCCCAGTCTTTTTCTGCTGACTTCGATTACCCAGATTTTCAGGCCAAATTCTGGTTTCTTAATGTAGAGAAACCAATGGGCAAAACATTTCCATCCCAGCTCTGCATCCAGTCCTCCTGTAAGTCCTATTGGAGCAGCTGCATGACATGAGCTGGGAAGAGCAAGTCAGCAACATATTTTTGCACACTCATGTATTCCCCTAACAGTAACAGGTTACATCCCATTACACAGATTATTTACACTCCTGTAGGAATGCTGCAGGAGGGTGCAGCATGCACATCCACTGCAATTCAGAGTGCAAGCACTCAAGATCACTGCCACTGTAGCATGTAAGCATGTGTGTGTGTTCAGTTTGTCCCTGAGGAAACAAAATTTAGTTAGGAATTGTTTTCATGTTCTTTTCAAATCTAGTCTACACATGCTATTTAAAATGGGGAAAATATGCATAAAACACTATTTGGAAATATTGATAGTGACAGCTAAAATTACCCCTGCCTCTTTTCATTTATTTTCCAATTCACATTTCATGAGGGTTCTATTTATGCTGCTGAAGTTATCGCTGTGTGTTGATGTGATTCCAGTACAGCATAAAACAGGTGACATAGAAACACATTCACTATATTAAACAGCAGTGTTGGTGAATCACCTGTATTGTAAATTGAAAATCACAATAGGCCCGGTCATGTCAGCTGAACATCTACTGTGAGGCAATGAGAGCCCTCAGGGGAGTTAAGGGAAAGCACAACAGCTTCCAGGAGGCTCTCAGCTCCCACAACTGCATTAATCTGGCGGGTTCACAGGGCATGGAATATTCTCACATACTTACCACTGAGTACACGGTGCCCTAAAACCCTGCCCACTGCCCGGATAGAGAGAGGCTAAGGAACACCACTGCGTCAGAAAGGCACTCTTGCTGAGGTGTCAGGCAGTCAACAGCAGTTCTTATCTGTTGCTTTCTGGCCGAAGGTTCAGCCATCGAGGCACTGAATGGCTGGACGCAGTCTGACCTTTGAATTCTGTCTCAGTGGTCTAAGGTGGGGATGGTAGGTCTTGGGCAGCTACCGCTCCTCCATACTCTTACCTAGGCATACGCATCAAAGGTCTTGGTATGTGGTGGTTGCAGAAGTCTGTTCAAGCAGATTCACTGGGCACCTGGGAAGACCTCTTCTGTGTACACAGCGATCCAGAGGATCAACAGTTGCCTACTGTGTACTGATGCATAAAGCAGAGTGAAATTCAAGTGTGGCTTGTATTTGTAAAACTGGTCATGCGAAATGAAAACTCAGATTAAAGGGTCATTGTCAAAGCTACTAAATCTAAAATATGACTTGCCCTTTTCTTCTATTTCTTTATATTGATCACATAATTATTTGTTGTCCTTTATAAAAAACCCTCCGCGATCTTTTATTTCTAACTGAGAAAACATCAGTAGCAGCAGTTCAGGATTCTCTGAAGCAACAAGCCAATATGACCACAAAACAGAGGAAACCTGTAATAAGGAACTATGGTTCCATTTCATGCTGCCTGGTGGTTGTTATGGACAACTGAGAGAAAACAATTTTTAAAATGATGACAATCACATTGAAAAGTGTTTCTCTCTTTTCCACTCTTTTTTTTTCTATTGACCAACTGTGGTATTGGTGTTAACACACATTTTACTTCTGTGCAATTTCTCCTCCTGCTAAAATGTTCTTGTTCGTGTAGAAATTGTCTGCAACATCCTCTTTAAAGCTCATTTTTTTCTATATTGAACACACTGGCATTGAGGAAAAACATCAGAATTGTGATCATTATTATGTGTACAGGGTTTTTAGGCTAGAGAAATAGCTGTCCCTATTTCTGCCATGGTACCTGATGTCATTCACAGTCTAATGCTATTTAATATCTATATACAAGTAACTTTAATATCGCTCTACTTTTTAAGAGCTTTATAATCTGAAAAAGTGTTATAGTCTTATGTGACAGATTCATAATCAATATTTTGCATTGTAAAAGTGATATTTATGTACCATTCTTGGCAGATAATTTTTTCTGCAAATACTGGAGTAATTCATTGAATTTGATGATAAATGTACTTTTAAGCATTTTACTATAGCATTGCAATTTTTAACAGACAGAGAGGAAAGCTGTTTTAGAGCTATCTAATGTCTGTTTTGGTCCTGTTTGTTTTAGTCATAGGGTGCAGAGGAGAAGGGATTGATCTTTGTTCCCTGGCCTTCAGTCAAACCAGTAATGCCAGTATGATATGCTAATGATACAGCCATGTGCAGAATAAGGGGACGGACAGGTAATGGGCTGAGGAGGGAGAGGAGGATCCATGCGGTGAATCAAAGACTGCGGTGCTGGTGTCATCGGGAAGGCTTTGGCTTCCATGACCACAGCCCGCTCTTTGGAGAGAGAGGCAGCGAGCTGCTGGGAAGAGATGGCCTCCACCTCTCTCCCCTGGGGAGGAGGCTCTTCTCAGCCAGGCTGGCTGACCTGCTCCACCGGGATTTAAACTAAGCCCGCTGGGGGATGGGGGGACTACTGCCCCTGCTGGCCCGCTGAACGGCCCTTGCAAAGCCAGCGGACCAAGGCACTTAAAGGGGCACTTAAGGGAGCCCACCCCTGCCCCAGCCCTGGCACAATCTGTGGGCAAGGCAAGAGCCCCCAAGGGCACACTTGCCTGCCTGTACACTAATGCCAGGAGCCTGGGCAACAAGCAGGACGAGCTCGTCCTCCTGCTCAGTGCAAAGGAATATGATGTCATTGGGATAACGGAGACCTGGTGGGACTCTACCCATGACTGGACCACGGGTATAGAGGGCTATACCCTGTACAGGAGAGATCATGTTGACAAAAGGGGCGGGGGTGTAGCTCTCTATGTGAAGGAAAGTTACATGTCCCTGCAAGCTGATGTTGGCGACCGGCATGGACAGCTAGAGACCATCTGGGTAAAAATTCGTGGGGAATTCGGCACAGGGGACACAACGGTGGGAGTCTACTACAAACCTCCCACTCAAAGTCCCGAGCTTGACCAGGAGTTCGCCCAGGAACTGACTGAGGCCGCTTGCTTCAGGACCTTGGTTGTCATGGGTGACTTCAATTACCCAGACATCTCGTGGGAAGATCACTCAGCTAAATCTGAGCGGGCGCAAAGCTTTCTCTCGTGCGTGGATGACCTCTACCTGACTCAAGAAGTCTATGGGCCAACGAGAGGCAAAGCGCTGCTTGACCTGGTGCTGGCTACAGGGGACGACCTAATCGGAGACCTAGTGATTGATGGGAAGTTGGGTGACAGCGACCACGAGCTGATCACCTTCACCATCCGCCGTAAAGCTGGCAAGTCAGTCAGCAACACAGAAGTCCTTGACTTCAGAAAAGCCGACTTTGACAAGCTCAAGAGGCTAGTCGGTCAGGCCCTCAGGGACCATGATCCCAGGGAGTTGGGAGTTCAAGAAGAGTGGTTGCTTCTCAAGGAAGCGATCCTCAGTGCACAAGCTAAATCTATTCCAACACGGAGGAAAGGCAGCAAGAAGGCACAGCAGCCCCCCTGGCTCTCCAGAGACCTAGTGGACCTACTGTGGCTAAAAAGGAAAGCCTACAAAGGATGGAGGACGGGATTCACCTCCAAGGAGGATTGCTCCGCGCTGGTCCGGTCCTGCAGGGAGCAAACCAGGAAAGCCAAGGCTGCAACTGAACTCCAACTAGCTTCAGGCATCAAGGACAACAAAAAGTCCTTTTTCAGATATGTGGGGAGCCGGAGGAAAAGCAAGGGCAATGTTGGACCCCTGCTAAACCAGATGGGGCAACTGACAACTGACGCCCAGGAAAAAGCCAACCTATTAAATAGGTACTTTGCATCAGTCTTTCATCAGTCACACGGGATGCCCATGCCTGCTATGGGACAGGGAAATCTGGGTGAGGGGGATCCCCTACCCTCCATCAATGCTGACCTCGTGAAGGAACACCTTGAGAAGCTGGATACCTTCAAGTCAGCCGGCCCTGACAACCTGCACCCCAGGGTACTCAAGGAGCTGGTGAGCGTCATAGCCCAGCCCCTGGCACGGATCTTTGAAAACTCCTGGCACTCTGGTGTAGTGCCCGAAGACTGGAAGAAGGCCAATGTGGTGCCGATCTTCAAGAAAGGGAGGAGAGTGGATCCGGCTAACTACAGGCCCATTAGCCTGACTTCTATCCTGGGGAAGATCTTAGAAAAGTTTATTAAGGAGGCCATCCTTGATGGACTGGCCCAGGCTAACATTCTAAGGGACAGCCAGCATGGGTTTGTTGCGGGTAGGTCTTGTTTGACCAATCTCATTTCCTTCTATGACCAGGTGACCTATCACCTGGACAAGGGAGAAGAGATTGATGTCATATATCTTGACTTCAAAAAAGCTTTTGATCTGGTATCCCATGATCACCTCTTGGCCAAACTGCCCAGTTGTGGCTTTGGCTCCACCACGATCCGCTGGCTGGGAAATTGGCTTCGTGGTCGGACCCAGAGGGTTGTGATTGATGGCAGTCACTCATCGTGGTGCCCTGTGACCAGTGGGGTCCCTCAAAGCTCTGTCCTGGGACCCATCCTGTTCAACATATTCATTAACGATGTGGACATTGGAGTCAGGAGTGGACTGGCCAAGTTCGCCGATGACACCAAACTTTGGGGCAAAGCATCCACACCAGAAGATAGGCGGGTGATCCAGGCTGACCTGGACAAGCTCAGCAAATGGGCAGACGAGAACCTCATGGTGTTTAACACCGAAAAATGCAAGGTTCTCCACCTTGGGAGGAAAAACCTGCAGCTTCCTTATAGGCTCGGCAGTGCTACGTTGGTTAGCACTACAGAAGAAAGAGACTTGGGGGTCATCATTGACCACAAGATGAACATGAGCCTCCAATGCGATGCTGCGGCTAGTAAAGCAACCAAAATGCTGGCTTGCATCCATAGATGCTTCTCGAGCAAATCCCGGGACGTCATTCTCCCCTTGTACTCGGCCTTAGTGAGGCCGCAGCTGGAGTACTGCGTCCAGTTTTGGGCTCCACAATTCAAAAAGGATGTGGAGAAGCTTGAGAGAGTCCAGAGGAGAGCCACGTGCATGATCAGAGGTCAGGAAAACAGATCTTACAATGACAGGCTGAGAGCCATGGGACTCTTTAGCCTGGAAAAGCGCAGGCTCACGGGTGATCTGATGGCCACCTACAAGTTTATCAGGGGTGACCACCAGGATCTGGGGGAACGTCTGTTCACCAGAGCGCCCCATGGGATGACGAGGTCGAACGGTCACAAACTCCTGCAAGACCGTTTCAGGCTGGACATAAGGAAGACATTACTGTCCGAGCCCACAAGGTCTGGAACAGTCTGCCAGCGGAGGTGGTTCAAGCGCCTACATTGAACACCTTCAAGAGTAAATTGGATGCTTATCTTGCTGGGATCCTATGACCTCAGCTGACTTCCTGCCCTTTGGGCAGGGGGCTGGACTCGATGATCTCCCGAGGTCCCTTCCAGCCCTAATGTCTATGAAATCTATGAAATGAAATATGCACGTCAGTGCCACAACACTTCTTTTGATCAAATTCTGGGGATCTCATTTTGATTTCACTTATCCTGGTAAAAACAAATGAGCAAAAATTCCAACCTCAAGTCAGCAAAGACACACCAGTGTAAAACAGGTGCCTGGCCATTCAAAGGCTGTTATTCATTCTTTGCTCAGGCAAATATCCATTTGCTAAGAATGGGTACTTGACTGAGTAGAGAGGGCTATATTGTGTTGTGGTGGGACAGCTATCATTGGAGTCCCATCCCAGGGACACTGGGAGATGTTTAACTCCAAAGGGCATAATGGTTCTGGAGTTCCTGAGTATGCAGCACTGCCTGCTCCTGCATCCCTTCCTGGGCTGCAGCCTAGTATCCCTGGAAGCAACATATGAATTGCCCCTCTCTTTCTGAATCACTGTGGGTATAAGTGATGCCTGCTACAGAACTGTAAACACTTTTGGGGGGCAAGATCAAAATGAGAAGAATCTTGAAAAATTAGAGAACTGGGCTATAGATGAAAAAAAGGGAAATTCCATAATGAGCACTGGAAAGTGCTACACATGGAAGTAAAATGCCTGTAGACTGGGGAAGAATAGATGAGGCAGTAGCACTGCCAGAAAGGATCATAACATCACTTTGCTCATTCTTGTTGATTTTATTGTAAAAAACAAACAAATCCCCCCCCAGCATTTGGGCTGCATTAACAGAAGAATTGTATGCAAGATTTAGGATATGACTGTACTCCTTGGCATTGATTTAAGCCTAGGATGAAGTACTGTGTTTAGTTTTAGGTGCCTTGTTAGAAGGGTATGTATAATGAAACGAGATATTTCAAAGGCAAGCAACAAAAATGATAAAGGGGTTGTAAAGCAAACTCTGAGGAAAGTCCAAAGGAACTAGGTATGGTTAGTCTCAGGAAAAGGAGATTAAGGAGGGATGTGATAGCAGTTTTCAAATGTTGTAGTTTTTTGCATGCAACTTGCCACAGTAAGATAAATGCCTTGTTTTTTGAAAGGCAGAATAAAGAAAAAACATCTTTACAGTAACTGAGTAACAACAGCTAGGGAGATGCGTCTACTCAATGTTCTGGTCCATGTGGATTGTGTGCAGTTACTTTTGTTTTTGCCCAGCAGAAGCTTATATGGCAGAAACAGGTGTTACCATATTTCCTTGCTATAATGCACACACTAATTTCCAGCAGCTGTTTTTGTGGGGAAAGGTGCACATTGTACATGAGAAAACACAGCATTTTAAAGGCTGCCACAAAGAAGAGAGATATCCTGGCATCTTGCCATAGACATGATACTAGGAGGAAAAGGGTTTAACAGCAACAAAACAGATTTTGATGAAGTCTCAGGAAAAAGATACCTAGCTGTAAGAACTGGCAATGAAATAAGCTGCCCAAGAGAAGGGATGGAGGCTTTCAAGAAGTGGTAGCTTAGGCACGTATCTGGGATGATTTGGGAACAGTACATTCTGTATCTTTACATGAGGTTGGCCTAGATGACTCCCTAGGTCTTTTCCAAGCCTGTGATTCGTTGATTCTATAGAACATTGCCATCTATTGTATTTTGCTCTGCATTCTACTTTAGTTACAACTATAAATCTACTCTGTAACATTTAACCCATACACTTGATATCTTATTGTTAAACACTTGCAGCTCATCAATTTAATTTTTATTTTGCTGCGTCAAGTTTGCTGAGTTTTCAATGTTAGTAACAGCAGCATCCTCAAAAGGTATTTAGAAATTGTTATTGCTGGTGGTTCTAAAACTTCATCAATCTGACAATGAGGGGAATATAATGTTTTAAAATTTCCAACATATCCCATGAAACATCCTTTTTTTTCTGAAGTATGTCTCAACAAAAAAGGCTAAATATCTCAGTTATCCTGACTGAGCTTCTAAAAGCCCTTGTGAATCAATATTAGTGGTCTGAGCCAAACAGAAGTGCATTGTGTTCGTCTATTCATTTTTTAATAATGACGTCACATATTTTTTTTTCTTGTTTGTATTACCTTGTTTAAATGATGTCAGGCAAAAAATATGCAGCAGCATGACCCATACATTACAGAGTGGGCACATTTTCAAATAGGTCTCAAATATCTCTGCATTCTTTCTAAGAGAGTGCCTAACTCTTAATGAAATTATTGTAAAATCATCAGCCCAAGAAAAATCACATAAGAAAATGGAAGCTGTGTAATTCCTCATACATCCTCTACAGTTTTATTCTCTCCTGTGCTACAGAACAATTTGGACATGTCAACACATGCAATTAATGCACCTGAATTTTCTACACAGAAACATTTTCTGCACAGGAGCATTAAACTGCAGCCCCACATACTTTTGAACGTTGGAAGCAAATTTGCACCTGATGGGTACAGTTCAGTCCAGGGCTGCTCCTGCCCCCCTGCAGCATCCAGAGGAATCTCCAGGTTTCCCTGGGAGCCAGCCCTGGGCTGGCAGTGGGAATGGGCACTGGTCCCAATTTCTGCAGGGCAGGGGAGAGCTATCCCAGTTGCTGGCTGCTGCTTCCCACCCACTGGCCAACCTTCCCATGGCTGGGAGGCAGCTGCCTGGCAGCCAAGAAAGCTAACCCATCCACATGGAGATCAGGATGTGTCTCAGTCTCCATATGGCTGGGAGACAGCTGCCCAGGAACTAGGACAGCTCTACCTGCCCCCTGTGGTCCCCTGCTACCTAGGCTGACCAGAAGAAATTTGCTCCTAATCAGGGTCTACATCTGTGCTTCAGTGCATTAGTTTAATACACCAATTTATAGTATCTACAGGTACTAGAAAAGGGCATATTAGACTAATCTACTACACAGTAATTGCTGTGCATGTGTAGATGGTGATGCTTTACTGCATATTAGATTAATCTAATGCATATTAAAGCATCTCATGTAGACACACCCTTTGGTGTGTGCAAGGGCAGGTTTCCTGAGAGAAGCAAAGTGACCTGAAAGCAGCCTCATGAGCCACACTGAACCCCACTGTTACATACTAATGGTGCTAAAGGATCACTAGAACATAATCAACCCAGAATCAACATGGAATACACCTCACACCATTCAATTTAACTAAAATCTGACTTTATTATTACATTAAATGCATTAAGAGTTTATACATAGAGGGAGAGAAAAACCCTTAGTTCAATGGTCTCACCCAATCCCAGATATTACTCTACTTTACAGAAAAGGTGGCCAATCAGTTCCTGAAAGTAGAGGTGGTCATCTGTGGAAAATGGCTTTTTCAGTCCAGATGTTGTTGGATAACAATACACACACAACTTTCTTTCTGCCCCTCCTTTATGCTTTTTCTTTGTCACTCCTCTGATGACTCTTTCTTTCTGTGTACTGTTGATTGGTTTCATACTGTTCATGTTCCTGTGAGCATATTCCTTTGTTTCAACAAACTTATCACATGCACACATCTTAATTTAGTCTTTTATTAGTGTCTCAATATTGGGATGCCTCAGACTCCTAATTTGGTCTATCAAGTCTGGACATTCCGAGGGTTCTGCCTCTGGGCACTGTCCAGTTGGTCCCCTCTTATTACCTTTCATTAACATATCCAATCATGTCATCCCTCTGATTCAATCGGTAAGTGCCAAGTTCAGTTAATTTGAGCTAGTAATAAGGCTCACACTATATATGCCTATGTTGATAATGTTAAATCGTAAGCTGCCTTTCAAAAAAGTTCAAACAATACTGTAATTCACCACTCAAGCAGGTGCAACTAAAGCTAAATGTGACAAGCTACTCTAACTAACACCATGGCTCCACTTCCAACCTGCCAGTTAGTCATTTGCAAATCACCAACCCTGGCAAAGGGAAGGAGAATACTACTGCTGAGTTTTCCATCTCTCTCTTTCTCTCTCTCTCTCTATTTCTCAGAGAGCTGCTGGACCTCTAACAACAAGAACCAATGAGATTTGCAGAAACCACAAGTGAATAATATCGACTAGCTTATCTGCTCCAGTCTTATTAATTATGCATTGTAATTATTACTAAATAATGTTATTGCATGCAGTTCTATTATCAGTCATTACTGATAATAAAACAAGGATGTGTGCAGGTGTCTACACGTGATTCAGAATTTCATGGTTGGCAAAAGCCTGACAGATAGTTTCAGGAGTATCATGCATCCACAATCACACTTGTGTGTGTCTGTGATCAACAACATTCTTTTGGAAAAAATCTCCATGGTGCCTGTTAATAAAGTAACAGTAACATTTCTAAAAGACTTGGCTCACTGGGCTCTGATGTCTAACTTAACAATGACTATCTGGTTTAACAAATGACTGTAGCCCCTGCACAACTGTTACCAGGCTCCATCACCAAACACATTTTTAGAAAATTGCTACAAAGTGCAGAAACAGGAAGCACAACACAGTAAAAATGTTTGCGCTAAAACTTAATCAGTAACAATAAAATACAGAGTTTTGAAAAAGAAGTGCAGTGCACTTAGTTCTGTTCTTTGCTGTGATCAGGATTCATATATTTAGTCAACAAATGTCTAAGGTGGAAGCATTTTTGCCTGTTACCTCACCAATCTATCCAAGCCATTACACCTACATCAGCCTGATATCTAACATAAGGCACTCTATGACTTGAGAAAAAGAATACATTGAAAAATAATACTTTTCCTAAAAGACATATTAGATTGAAACTATGACTATTCCAGCCCATTAAATACTAGTATTTTATTCATTATACTGTCCAGGAGAAGTGCCTTAGGAGGTGTTAGTGTTCAGATTTTTAAACAGCTCTTACTGCTGCCAAGTGCCTGCTGTTTCTATTTTGTACTGACAGTTAGGACCACTCCCCTCTCTTTCTCTCAGTGCATACAAATCATAAAGAAACAAAAAAGATCTTCAGCAGCATGTGAGACATTGATGAAGGGGCATTTTACCCAAAAAGGATGAGATCTTGTAGTTCAGGTGGCCAACGAGCCATTTCAATGTGTATGCTCTGTATCCATCATTAATATATGCTAGGGATTGGGGATGTCAGTCCTCCAGCTGAAACACTTAATCATGCCCTCAGTGTTAGGTGTGGTATAGTACTTAAAATAGCACATATTTTTTCCAGTGCTACAAAATCTGGCCAGTATTGTCACTACCTAATTTCACTTTTCCTTTTCTTCATGTGCACTTGTGGCCTGTAGCCCTGGCCTTTTCTGGCTTTGATAAGTGACTAATTTTCTATTGTTCACATTAGAAATGTAAAGTCCATTTCATGATGGTGGGGAAAGTGGCAAGCTGTTCCCCAGGCTTCCCTACAATGATTCTTTACTTGCTCCAGGTCTCTGGTTCCCACATTCAGCCTTTTCACTCAAGTACATGGATTTCAAATGCCAGATGCTAATCTTCACAACGATGTTGAAAAAATCGGCACTGGTTAGAAGAGAGGTGTTCTGAGATTGCTATTTGTCTTGTTAAGTATTATTTCAATATTTCCCTGTGCTCTCCTTCCAAATGTATCCACTTGCTGCACCTTGTCCTTATATAGTAATTGCAAGTTGTTTGGGTTAGGAACTGTCTTTGGTTGTGTACTTGTATAATAACTAATATAATTGGGATGTATAATCTCCCTAATGGAGCTCCGAGACTCTACCATAACTGATATAAAGAATACCAATAAAGACTATATTTGGTTCCAAATGCCCTCAGTGTTTGTAGATTATTACAGCTGAAGCTTAGAGTTAGAACCATCTCTAAATGGGATAGGTTTTGTGCAACCTATTTCAACAGAGAATTGGCTTCAGTAAACACGGAACCTACTACTGCAATTTGAACTGAGCCCCAAAGGTGGGTTAACACAAAGCTGCACTGCCTTCAGGGAGACATGGGGACAGACTGCATTTCCTATGGCTTGGTCTCTTCTAGAGTTCACTGAATGTTTTGCTTTTTATAAACACACCTTGGGCTGCAGTTTTCTTCACTTTCCTTATCCTTCTCCACTTCAGGTGTTCCAGCCCCTTTATGCAGAGTAATTGAAAATGTGCAGATCGGACGGAACAAACCTCGTTGTCCTCTTGCATTACATTCTTTTCAGTGACAGAAAAACTGAATAACTTCCCTACAAAGCAAATCACACTCTACCCTAGATATGCCACATACCAGAAAGCATTTCTTTGCATCCATTCTGTTTTGAATGTGTGTTAGAACATACTGTATATAGCGCATGAATTATTCTTAACTTTGACATGTGTTTTCCATTCAGACTTCTTTTCACTTGCTCAAAAATTCTCTCACAAACAACCTCCCTTTTGAACACACTCAGTTGAACAGGTTTAAGCAAGCACAGAAATATACATTCCCCACAATTCCCGATCAGAAATGTTGCACTTGCATGACTCAAAAATAGCTGAAGCTAAGAATTCTAAACTTGGTTTCTGTTATTACTTAAAAAAGCATCTAAAGCCAACCTAACTTAAATGACTAGTATTTCAACAGTTTTAAAATGTATGAATTTCTAACACTCACATTATACACAACTATGTTTGTAATGTGGAGTCATAGAATAGTAGAGAAGCAGTCCTGGAAGGGTCTTCCAGAGGTCACCTAGTCCAACCCCCTACCTGAGCCAAGATCATCCTTATCCAAAGCATCCAGTACAAACCATAATCTAAACTCTACATAAGACTATCATTAACTCTGGCCCAGTGCAGAGCTAACACCCTAACCTGCCATAGATAGGTTAGATAGAGCAGGGGAACCATGGCAGTCCACACCTCCCTTCTAAAAAATGTTGCCAATATATGCTCAAGACATCCTGGGTAGAGGGCCCTGCCCCCTGGCACAGAGGAAAGCTAAAACCTCACAGACCTGATCATGGGGTAAATTTTCTACCTGACCTCAAATATTGCAATTGGTCTGACCCTGAGCAGAGGGGCAAGGCACTCTCAGGGTCAGACCAATCACTCTATTTGGGGTCAGGAAGGAATGTAGATATCATGTAAATGTATTAGACAACTTCTGTATGAAAATATACTTTAAAAAACATGAAGAGACCTTATTATTAAGCTCTATATGCCCAATACTACAGAAAATAAAATAATCAGACTTCCTAATAAAAATGCCAGGAGATTTAGGCGTTTATCCACGTGCTCCAGGAGGTGGGGGGGGAGGGGCACTTCAATTAGAGTGATTCTGAGAGCCTCTTTAAAGCACCCAGAGGGTCGCATGTATCAGCATTCCCATGCTGAAAAATGGTGGTGGGGTTGCTTTAACTAAAGTTTGTTGAATGAGCTTTAGTTAAAGTGCCCCAACACCATTTTTCAGTTCAGGGATGCTGATACATATGACACTAGAGACTACTGGAGCACAGTAATTACCACGCTCCAGCAGACTCAATCGAGTCTGCTCTGATGTGCTGTAATTACAACACAACAGAGCAGCCTTGATGTACATGTATAGCTTTCCTGTGTAGTGGAGTTAGCCGCCTAAGTTTAGACATCCAAATCTAAATGCATATGGGTATCTAAGTAGAAGAGCAACAGCACTGCAGATCAAGAATTTTATTTTGCTCTCCTAGCAACAGAAGTAACATTTTACTTCCCCTACCCTTTTTAATTAAAGATTTTTTATTAAAGATATATAATGATACACAGGCACAAGTGGCCAGAATCAAGGTTGTGTAGTCAACTTTAAATCTGATATTTTCTTACTTCTGAATTCTTGACTTTATATCCAATATAAGCTTCCTTCAGAGACCATTGAAGTTGCAATTTCCTAACCCTTCTAAAACTTTAAAACTCAGGGAAAAAAAACCCACAAAAAGCACATCATACAGACACACAATAGCAGGCGGGAGGGGTCTATATAGCAAACCTGTAATCTTAAGATCCACATAGCTACTTGAGTTAAAGGAGTAACAGGTGGCAGGAGCGAGAGGAGGGAGAGAGCATGCCCAGTGCTCATGGAATTTCAGCAGAAATGCAAAGGATCCTAACTTTGAATTTGAGTGAATAGTTATGGCAAGAGTAAAAAGGCAACCCCAGATATCGTTCAACTCTGTTCTGAATTAAATATATTAGAACTTCTCAGTAAAACAGTTGTAAAAAAAATAATAACATGGTCAAAACAATATATTTCTCCCTGATCTCATTGTCAGGAACACATGAACTCTTTCAGCTGAAACTCCTGAAAAACAAATTAAAAAAATATTAGCCAGCATAGAATTTTCAGCCCATTTTGTCTAATCAAGGTTTACTGTGCAGTAGGCATGTGCAAGTGTAGATGCACATGCTTACTATGCACTAAACTAGGCTACTGCACAGTTAAGCCTCTCATGTAGATGTACCCACTGCAATTTAAAATATCTAACCTGCACTCTTTACATTGGCTACTGTTTATAACTTCTAAATTTCTTACCAGGTTTTATTCTGAATAAATTTAAGACATACTCCATTTAAAACTAAATTTGAACAGCTGTGGGTGCATCTACACGAGACATGTTAATGCACCTTAGCCTAGCTTACTGAGCAGTAAGGGTGCGCATCTACACAGTGCACCCTTACTGTGCGGTAAACTAGGCTAATTGTGACTAAATATGATACCTGAGGAGTTTTAGTTCGCTGTGCCCCAAGTTATTTAACATGCATTATGCCACTGAATTTCCTACAGCAGCTGGAATTAATGCACAATACACCCCTGAGGTGTACAAACACTGACACCATTAAAGTGGTGCAAAAGCATGTAGCCCGTTTTAAAGTGTCGTGCACACATGCCCCTCATTTCATGTACACACAGCCTGTTTGACAGGACTATCCTATGCCAGAATAAATTAATCTACTGAGTACTAATTGCAGTGCACCTGTAGACGGTGATTTACTGCACATTGAATTAGCCTAATGCACAGTAAAGTGCATGTGTACATATGCTCTGTATGTCCGTGTTCATACACTACCCATTGTTTTAAGATTTTTACCATTGTGTCTGAATTGGCAATATAACATATTATATATCATTCTGTTACAACAGTCTTAGAGCATAGAATTCCTTCCACCTGAAATTTATTTCCTTTAGACTTCCTTATTATGATTTTTATACATAAAATGTTTTGCTACATTGTTCTGGGGTTTGTGGGGAGGGGGTTGGTTTTTAACGTATTATGCTGTAGTGCTTTGACTAGGGAAAGAAGCATAGTGCCAATACACAGTATTAGTATTGTATGTCTTAGTGGGTGTGTTATATATAAAATATAACTATTAATATTGTAAAGGAATGTATTTCAGAATACTGGGATGATACATTTTTTGCTAAGGCAGTTAAGCATTTTATTGTATAAGCATTCTATTATTCATTGCACATGCATTATGTGTGTATGCAACTGGAATCCCAATAAAACGTAATACATAAAGTGATACAATTTAATAATATTTCCATGTACTATACAGATACCAGAGACTACATAAATATTTTATTAAAATAAAAACTATGTATTCATGCACATGCCATGACTTGTGTCCCTTAGGGATGAATACCTGATGAAGATGCTTATATTTCACTCAGTTGTATTTATTTTGATAGCATAGCAGAATGGCTAGTGTACAGGGGATAGTGGTGATGGATTTGCTATGACAGGTCTGGTGCTGTATAAAATGTTTTACTCCAAAGAAATCAGCTGTCCTGGAACAATGGCTCGTGGGAAGCAGAGTTTGCTTCCTTTAGCAACCATGCATTGACAACATTCCTGTTTTCAGGTGTCCAGAACTGATTTTAGCTTCAAGATCTTCCCAAAGGAATGTGAAGGAAGCATAACTCTTCTTGGAGACATTGGGCCAACATGCTATCACTTACCTGATACACATTTTCCCTCCGTTTTCTCACTATCCTTCTCACCAACAATTCAGGCGCTACCTTATATTTTTCAAGGAACAAGTCACCAAGAGCACTCCAGGCCCTCCACTTCTGAATCTCTCTCTCCACATATTGCATGGCTGTTTCATATCTGTCTGTCTGAAGTCATTAATCCAAACATCTTCAATGAAGTCAGAGGCTTTTTTCTAGTGTATGGTACTAGATTTTATACTTGATATTATACTTCTCTTTCCACATATCTCTCCTCCTCTAAGATGTGCTTATGACTTTTTCCAGAATTAAGGCATCATCAAAAGATATTAAAGTCATTGTGAGCTTTTCCATTAACTAAATTGGGCTTTGGATTAGGCTTTTTGTTACCAGTCTTTGTTACCTTATATTTAATTGCTTTAGTTTGTGGTCCCCTTTTTCTTTTCCTATGCCTTTTCTTCCCTCCTACTTCTACCTCTCTTTCTCTTACCCTCTGCTTTGTAGTCCCATATAAAGTACTTCTATAGTTAAACAGGTTTGTGTACTCATTGTCAACCTTCATAAAGCTATTAACAGTTTCTCAGCTGCTGAAGTGGTATTCTTAGTGCAGTTTTCCACGATCATATGCCCTTTTGAGGGCCTGACCATCTGTATACATCTGTTATCTCCTACAGATTTAAGCTGATGCAAATATATTTTTCAGACAAATTCTCAAGTTCTGGTAGTGTGGTTCCCACTGGCCAGTCTCTCTTGCAGAGCACTTAACAATATCATTTAAAATGTTATGATATCACCAACAAAAAGAGGCACTCTTTGCAAATGTCTCCCTCACTGGTCTTCTATGAAGCAGGTTAGTTTAGTATCATGTGGGGCATCTGAAGCAACAGACGGACCCTGCCTGTAGTCATAGTTTGAGGCTGTGGCTCCTCCACAATAAACCCAGGTGCTGCAGGAACTAGTGCGGTTTTCCCTCTGAGTCATTAATGCTTCGTGTCATTTAACAGGCACCATGTTGTCACAGCATGTCTTCCAGCTGAAATATAATAGCAAAGCCCTTTCTATCCAGATTGTTAAAAGATCACTCCCATGGTGCTTTTTGTAAGATCTGGGATGTTTTCTTTTGAAAGATCCTATCATCAGTTCAGTGTTGGTGCAAAGTGCTTACGTGTGTTGATCAAGTGATTCAGGCGCACAGTGGGCTGCATCCTTGGACGAATTTAGCTAAGGCTTAACAGAATGAAGGGGCAAAGATGACTCTGAACTACTCTGGTTCTGGAGCTGATCATGGACTATTTCAGTTCTCAGGATTGATACAACCCACCTGGTAACTTTTTACTAGCCAAGAATTGCAGAAGTACCCACACTCCAGTCATGCATTCAGAAGTCTCCATACTCTTGAGGATCAAGAAAAGCTGTTGTAGAGCCAACTTAGTCAGCTCCATGATAGTTAGGATTCCCCTGCATCAGGGCCAATTCAGATACTCTGCTAGAGCTGTTTTTTGGTGGAACAAAAGGACATAAGGCCAGCAATCTGGCTTTATGGCTGGAAAGAGCTACATACGTATACATCATTATCCTCTCAGAAAAGGCATTTCTGGGAGGCGGGAAGAATCGAGAATAAAGATATGCTGTAGAAGCAGCATGGAACATAAGCTGAAAGAAGTTTGAAAATAGAACACAGCCTGCAATGATTATATACAAACAGGAACTCCGGATTAAGGTTGAGAGGAAAGCTCATGCCTTTCCCCTGCCTCTTTTAGTCTTATACGAGATTTAGAATAATTTAAAACCTCATTTGTAAAATGCATTTTATCCCTTCTGATGTGTTTGTTCTTTTGCTCTTGGCAGCTGCTGTCAAAATGTATTTATATTAGGTTCTGAGGGAAAGAAAGGGAGAACTGGTTTATGGAGAACACAATTTACACCCCCTGCCACACACACTTAGATACATATGCGCACATGGATACCAGTCCTGTAGCCACTTGAAGTGCACCTCGGGATCAATAAAGGTTTCTACACTCCATTTGATTTTTCTTATCCAATATAGATGGCACTGTACTAATGTAAAGAAGATAAACATATGTATATTCATTAGCATATTAGTAAGATGAAGACTATACTCTGTGGCTGTACAGCCCCTGGCAGCAGGAAGTTGGCTGTGCTTGTCTCTTCCATCATTATGTCTTTGTGGACAAAGGAGGTCTCTTCGTACAGCACTAACAGTGTGGGTTGAGTCACCCAGTAGAGTATCCCTTAGAAATTAAAGTGTGGGGCTGCTAGTTCCTATAAGTGATTAGAAAGATTTAGCTGGAGTAGGGAAACAGAACAAAACATAAATGGCAAGCTTGTTATTGGCTGTCTTCAATATTTATTAATGAAGGAAAGAACCAAAAGGAGATCCAGAATAGGCTAGGGTTTTCTGGAAAAAAAGATGCTGGCAACTGCAAGAGAGGATTTGTACTTGCAACATGCTGAACAAAGCACTTAAGCAAATGATAAAACACATAAGTGGTTCCATGGAAATGCACAGGCTTACTGTGTGATAAAAGGTAACTATATTTAACTTTGCAATATCAGAGCCAGAATGCTTAGAACAAGGCAGAATGAGTGAACATTAGTCCAAGGTGAGTACGAGTACTAATGTGACAGTAGGCCCATTAGTAAATGAGGAGGGTGCTGGAATTCACAGTTCTGGGATAGATGCATATTTCCACATCTGTCCTTATTAAGAAAACTGAAGAAAGAAGGTGCAAAAGAAAAGAAGAAAGATGTGAAAAAATAGCTACTGATGATATGCAGGTAAGGAAATCTCAACATATACAATCAATGAAGTCTGGGATGTGACCTGAAAATGCTGAATCCCTGATAATTATTTCTGAGATATCATGAAAAACTTAGAAGTAAACAGAGTAGAGCAAAGCAAGTATGGTTCTTAGCTTCAAAGAAGAAAGAACAGTAATCCTTCATTTACCAATCAAAGAGTTTAATTTGAGACCCTAGCAAAATAATGGAGTAAGAGCTGAAAGAGAGAGAAAGAAAATAAGCTGCCAGCATTCAAAGGAAAATGGAACCATAAGCAATAAGCAGCATGGGTTTATAAGGAACAAATTGTGCCAGAAAAACGTGATTGCTTTTTTGATAGAATTGCAGAAATGCTGGATGAAAGATGCACAGCATGATTTTAATAAAGGATTTAATACAGTATCTCACTAAATCTCACAGAATTAATTCAAATTGCCTTGGACATGAGCACTGTCATGTAGATTGGAAACAGGTTGAAGGATCATAAACAATGTGTGACAATAAATGGAAGCGTACTATATTGAGTTGTGGGGAGATGGGTAGTGGGGCTGCTGCACAGTTCAGAGATAGTTCTTGTTTTAATATCTTCGTGGGCAAGAAAGAAAAGGAGGTAAACGGTGTGTAAATAAGCATTGCAGAGGATACTATAGCCAGAGCCACTGGAAAAACAGCAATAACTGGTAAGTAATATTAAAGACTTACTGTCTTTTAAATGGAATATGGGCAGGAAATAACAAACTAAAATCTAACTTAGGGGACAAAAAAGGAAGCAGCAAATTAATGCACTTGGGGAAAAATAATCCACAAAAGGAAGGAAAAACCTTGGAAAAAAATAAATCATGAGAGACTTCCCCTGAGGGGTGATGGTAGCATATTTAATAAGAGTTTGGTATGTGCTGTGTTAGACCCAACAATAATGCAGGTATGGATTGCATATACAGTCCTAACACTATAGAACAAGAAGGGGGGTGGGAAGCCTGTGTCCTTGGGGCAAGGTGTCCAGTTGGTGAATGAACTCAGGAGGCTGAGCAACAGGGACCAGCGTGCAATTCATGAGGGAGAATAAGAACTTGACACTGTGAGAGACTGGAAAGGAACCTGGAGCTGAGTGGAGATGGCTGGAGTCATCCTAGTCAGGCACTGATAACAATACAGTCCTTTTTTCAGTGGTTCCTTATGCCAGTTTCTCTTCTTTTCCCTCTTGTCTCTTCTCCCCTTTTTCTGTGCTGCTCTTCCCCCTTTGGGCATCTTCCCCATACTGTTTTAGGAGAACTATTTTTTCTCAGCTTCCTTATCTTTCCTCCTTGTTGCCATCCCTAGTTTACTCCTCTTTCTGTTTTCCATATGTTCTCTACCCATCCACCTGTCTTTCCTCCCATTTCTTGATGTTTTTTATTTTCTACGGCCTACTAGGGGTGTGCAAAATGAGCTGTATTTAATTCAGATTTGGCCCAAATTGGGGACAGTGATTCGATCTGATGATTCAGATCACTGTCCTGATTCAATTCAGCCGAATCTGAATCTGAAGATTCGACGCTGATTCAGAGAATCAGCGATTTGGCCATAGACACAGCTTTAAATGTTTTTTCTACATACCTCGAGGTACCAGGCATGGCGCATGAATGCTGCAATGCTTGGGTGGATGGAGCATGCCACAGGAGAATGGGCCCCCCCATGTTCTCAGTGGTGAACCTGGAAGTGGACCAGAAGTACTTCGGGTCCACTTCCAGTTCCGTCGCCAAGTGCCTGGGGGCCCCTGGACCCCTGGCTCAGCAATCGGCCACAGGGGGACCCCGGGTGCCCCCCCAGACCCAGGAGGTACCAGTTGCTGAGCTGGGAGGTGGGGGCCCCAGCACATTCCCCAGTGAACCTGGAAGTGGACTGGAAGTGCTTCTGGTCCACTTCCAGGTCTGCTGCCAAGTGCGCTGGGACCCCCCACCCCGTGGGATGCTCCATCTGCCCCAGCAGCTCAGCATTCATGAGCCTCCTGGTACCTAGAGGTATGTAGAAAAAACATTTAAAGCTGCGTCTATGTTCAAATCGTCAAATCTTTCAGAATCTTGTCGAATCAATTTGGAGAGACTACAGGGTCTCCTGATTCAATTCAGATTCGGAAATTTGGCCACCAAATCAGGCCAAATCTCCCCCCAGTCGAATCAGGGACTGAAGCTTTGCACAGCCCTGCTGCCTATCTATGTCCATCACAACTCTAACTGCCACAGTTGTCTTTATATGGATTTACTGTCCCCTCAACTAACTTCCAAGCCCCCACCACCCACCAACCCATCACAATACTTAATTACCCACCAGTCTTCTCTCCCATTATCACCAACTTTTTGCTGAGCAAACATCACCATTGGCACCAAGAACTGAGGAGTTCTCTATCTGACAATAGCTCACAGTCAGACCAAATGCAAACCCACCTCCAAACCAGGCTAAAGCTTGTGATAACAATAGACAATAGCAGGACCCATGTGAAACTGGAACGGTTTAAATCTATCTACAGGTGTTACACAAAAGAGAGAAACTCTGTTGCACAAGCCTTTTAGTTTGGGCTGGAATGCAATTGTCCTAGAAGGGAGAGCTGATCTCTCAGGTAGCTTGGGCCATTCTAGTAAATGGCTGTGTATCAAATGAAGAGCTAATACAAAATGGAGATCTGAATGATATGCTCATGGTGACCTGTGCAGCTAGCCAGAGTGACTGCAGTTTTCCTTTCCCCCCCTCCATTCCTAAGGAGTTGTCACAATTAAACTGATGCGTATAAAACAATGTGAGTACAAAATGGGATGGGGGTGTCTCAGAATCTCTAAATACCAGAGGGGAAAGAACCTGAATAAGTGGCAGGTACTGCTCCCCACTTACCGCCGCCACGCTCCCGCCACTGAGCTCCCACCACTGCCATGCCTACCCCCAGCCACCGGGGTCATGCGCCATTCATGAATGGATCATTACTATGCATTATGCATTTATAAATGAGTTAGTCTCTAAGGTGCCACCCTGTCCTGCTTTCTACCTGACTTTACACTAACACTACCTCTCTGAAAAAAATTTGTAAAAGTTAAATCTGCATCCACAAGTGCTCTGTTGCTCTTCCTTATGTTTTATTGAATTTTGTCCCTGGGAGAAAAACCAGCCTTGCTTTAGAAAGAAAGAAGACTTTATTAATTTTTACCATCTGAATTTCATGGCACAGCAAAACAGCAAAATACCACTTGTAGTATAACTAAATGTAGGATGGGTGAAGTCTTCCCACTTCCTCTGTTTCTTGCAATGCTCTAGGTTTTGTAGAACAACAAGACTTTTCTTCCCGGTCATGTGTCCCCTGCACAGAAACTTCTAAAGCTGGTTACTTATACAAGAGATAAAAAGCATCTCAAATGGAGTTGTGTGGAGCAGACTGAGGTGACTGTGCTTTCACTCTATACTCAATGTACAATCTGCTAAATTTATGATTTGTTTGCTTCCCCCACCCTTCTCTTTTCTGTCCAGTATAAAATATAATGTGTTCCCCTATTGTGGCTCTAAATAATGGACTGACTTTCTTTTCTCTCTCCTTCATTCCCATGTTAAGTGTTTTTCATAACCTGTATTATTAGGTGCTACACCTTCTGCTGTGTGAACAATGAATAAAACAGAAATGTAGTAATACAAGTAGGACTAGGATTCAGAGGGACCTGGACAAATTGGAGGATTGGACCAAAACAAACCTCATGAAGTTCATTAAGGACAAGTGCAAAGTCCTGCACTTAGGATGAAACAATCCCATGCATGGGTATAGGTTGGGACTGACTGGCTAGTCGCAGCTCTGAAGAAAAGGACCTGGGGATTACAGCAGACAATAAACTGAATACAAGCCAGCAGTGTGCCCTTGTTGTGAAGAAAGCTAATGGCATACTGGGCTGCATTAGTAGAAGTGTGGTCAGCAAACTGGAGGAAGTGCTTATTTCCCTCTATTTGGCACTGATGAGGCCACATCTGGAGAACTGTGTCCAGTTTTGCCCCTCCCTCTGCCCACCCCCAGCAGGGATGTAGACAAATTGGAGAGTCCAGCGGAGGGCAATGAAAATAGTTAGGGGTCTGGGGCACATGGCTTCTGAGGAGAGACTGAGGGAACTGGGCCTATTTAGTCTGGAGAAGAAAAGACTGAGGTGGGATTTAATAGCAACCTTTAATATTAAAGGTTAACCCCCCCTAACAGGGGGGTTCCAAAGAGGATGGAGCTGGACTGTTCTCAGCGGTGACAGAACAAGGAACAATGGGCACTCCTGAGAGCTGTTCTAATTAAAGCACCCACAGCCTCTCATGTATTCAGCATCCTGTGCTTCAAACTGGACATAGGGGCACCTTAACTAAACCTTATTCAACCAACTTAAGTTAAAGTGCCCCGCCATCATTTTGAGGGTGGGGAAGCTGAATACTCATGACGCTGAAGCTGCTGCAGCATGCTTATTAGCATGCTCCAGCAGACTTGATTAATCAATTCTGCTGTAATGCATGCTAACAAGCACACTTCAGAGCAGTCATCAGGCACGTGTTTAGGTGCCCAATGGTCTCAAGTTGCAGCAAGGGACATTTAGGGTATCTGTTAGGAAGAACTTTCTTACTAGGAGGGTAGTAAAGCACTGGAACAGATTACCCAGAGAAGTTGTGGAGTCTCCATTCTTGGAGGTTTTTAAGACCTGGAAGGACAAAGCCTTGGCTGGGATGATCTAGTTGGGAGTGATTCTCCTTTGAGCAGAGGGTTGAACTAGGTGACCTGCTGAGGTCCCTTCCAACCCAAACTGTCTGTGATTCTAAGTATTAAACATATTGTGTATTCCTGTGAAATATATACTGTTTGTCTTTAAGATGGCATAAGCCAGAGATCTTATCAGTAATTAATAACATTATGTTTCAAAACAAGAAAGAATTAAAGACAATGACCTTGTGAGTGTCTATGATGTGAACACCTGTGATGCTGGCTCTTCACAAGAAATCTCAGATCTTCTAAAAAGAGAAAGAGGATAAAAGGGGAAGTATGAAAAATATAAAGGTAGACTAAGCAGGATAAACCATGATGCACGAAACCAATCAAGGACAAAAATTACTTCGAGTAAATTCTCTCTCCTCCCCGCCCTTCCTACCCCCTTCAGTGAGCAATTGTTGGATGTGAATGCTGAGCAGAGATCCATGCATAGCTGTAAGCCTTTTCACTATAGTATAATAATATAGTGACTAAGATTATAACTTACCAAGGGAATGAATATCTGAAATGTCAAAAAGCCCAACAACAAAAAAAGCTGTACCACTGAAATCTATTGATTTCTTTAAAGTATCTGAAATTTAATAGGACACAAAAAGAAAAAAATATACTTAGAAACCTTTCCAGTTCTATACCTATAGATTTTCCATATAGGAAAGTGTTCTTTTTTTGCTGTCTTTCATGTAGATATTGACTGTAAAAAAATCTAAACATAATTTCAGTTCTTGCATGTAATAGAGAAAAAACTTACCTTGCTGTTTTAAATATGGTCCTCTATGGGCTTACCAGTCTATTGATGCATGGTTCGGTAGAGACTAGTAATGTCACAGCATAAAAAGGATCCAGAAGAACAGCGCACTAAAGAGTAGTGAAAAATTCAGCTAAACAGAATGTGATTGTCATCAGTGTCAGAAAGTTCACTGTAACAGAAGATCTTATCATAAGAGGTAAGCAGCTGATATAAAAAGTATTTAGGGTAGGCAAAAGTCCCAGAAATATTGTAAAACACAGCTAAATGAACTGTTAGAGTAGCTGAAACAAAATGAAAACATCAATCACTAAACTTTTTGGAACTCTTCTAAAAGTTGTTGCAACAACAAATGGTGTGATGAAAATAATCATAATGAAAAATTAATTATCTTTAAAAATATCTAAAGAATCCCATGTAGATTGCTGAAACCAAATAACTACGATTAGGTACAAAAGTGCAACAGCTACCCAAAGCTTACACAAAACTATGTCCCTGTCAGGAAAGGAGCATCTGTGTAATATCACTCCTCCGACAATTTTTATGGCAATGCACAGGCACTGTCTTATGCCCTGTCTTATGGAAACTAGATCTGTGCAAAGCGGCTACTATTCGGATTTGGCTGAGTCGGTGACTCGAATCACTGTCCTGAATCGATTCAGTTGAATCTGACGTGGAGATTTGGCTGCTGCTGAATGTCTAAATCTCTGAATCAGCCAGGCCCATCCCACCCAGCCCTGCAATAGCTGCCCCACCTGCCCCAGCTCCTGACTCTTGTTTTTAAAAAAGCCCTGACTCAGCGGGTACTGCCAGGTAGGGGGGTGATCCTTGCTTGCCCCCCACTGCCCCATGCTAAATGGGGGGTTCTGCACAAGCCCCCTGACCCCTCCCCTGCTGCCCCAGCCCCCCCATGGCTGCCCCACCTGCCGTGGCTCCAACCCTTTAAGAAGAGAAAAAACCCAAAAAACCCCTGGACTCACTGTTCCTGCTGGTGGGGGGGCAATTCCCGCTATCCCGCACTGGCCTGTACCATGTGGGGAACTCTGCACAAGCCCCACAAAGGCCAGAGGCCGCTGCAGGAGCAGTGAGTCCAGGTGCTCTTCTTGGGGTTTTTTCCTTAAAGGGCTGGGCAGCCATGGGGGGGCTGGGTGTCAGAGGGCTTGTGGCAGAGCCCCCATGCAGCATGGGGCAGTGGACATCGCCACCCCTGCCTGGCAGCAACTGGGCTTTTCCTAAAGGGCCGGGAGCTGGGGTGGGCAGGGCAGCCATGGGGGGATTGGGGGAGCAGGCAGGGGTTGGGGTTGCTGGGAGAGCAAGCAGGGGATGGCGGCTGGCAGGGGTGGGTCTCTCGCCCCTCCCCCAGCCCTAGTATTTATCAGCTTGGACTTGGATGCAGCTCCCTGCTGCAGCCACTGGGGACTGTCCAAATCATCAAAGCTCTCCAAATCTTGTCTGAAGATTCAGAGAGCTTTGAATTGATCCGGACCTTTTAACTGGTCCCCCTGATTCAATTCAGATTCAGAGATTCCGCCACTAAATCAGGCAGAATCTCCTCCTAATTGAATCACCACCCAAAGCTTCACACAGCCCTAATGGAAACTGTCTAAAATCTAACGTGAACCTAAAAATTTTCATTCTTCCTCCTATCTGGCCTTTCCACAAAGCCAAACACTTAACCAAGTATGACAAATGTGTCAGAATTGTCAGCTGAAAGCAGTAATTTAGGGGCCTTTTGTGTGTTCAAAAATCAATTTTCTGTATTATAAACCATGACACAGAGAAAGCTGTGCACCACCACGCATCTCAGTGGTAAAGTATTAGTGCTGTAAACTAACTTACTTGTAATACTACTTAACCCTATTTTTCTTTATCCATATTTCTTCCTAGGCTTATGTCAAAAAGCATTATGCCTGTTGATTCCTCTTTCTCCCCTACAAACACTGAAAGAAACATTGCTCACTAACATAGCTATCTTTTAAGAACAAGCAATGAATTTATCATATCTGTTTGCAAGGCCCTTTGGGAGACTTCAAGAAGAAAGGTGCCATACATACAAGCTCATTATCATAATTAACTTCACTGATATACCAGCTGAGCACAGAAGAATCATGCAGAAAAAATATGACAAAAAATAAAGTATTTTTATGTGTCTTTTTTTCCTTGCTGGTCATTTTATTTTCCCAGTTATAAACATTTTAAGAGATAAAGTTTGCCTTTTATTGAAGAGCCTCGGACTCAATTTCAAAACTTAACTCTCCCAGATAATACCTATACTGTGGATGCATCTACATGCCCCCTACAGCGATGTAGTGACGCGCTACCATATAGCCATAGTGGTGTGCTCCCCCAGTATAGCATGCCACTACGGCAACGTAGTGGCAAAATATAACTGTATGCTGCATGCACATTGCAGTAACCACCTGTACTGCACCGTGCTGTTGTATTTCCTTTTGGAAGTTGTAAAGCATGGTGCCATAGCAGTGTCACCCTATGGTGACGTGTAGAAGCACCCTGTATTGCTAAGCATGACTAAAATGGCTTAATTTTTATTATGGTACATTTAACAAGAGTAGTGTCTATTTCACAGCACTTGTTCTCTTACAGTGATAAATATCATATAATTCCCATTGTCACATCTCTCAAATAATAGGATTAAAAATGGATTCAAGGCAAATGAGAATTTTCAGAGCTCTTTGTGTAATTGTGCAGTGTACGAGAAAGAGTCGTACTCCTATATAGAAACTGAATCAGCCCCTAGATGCAAAAACAGTTTGTATGATCTACTCACAGCAGATTCAGAGTGCAAAATATTCTCTTGGCTCGGGGATTTGTGAGATGTGGTCTACAGGCTGGATTGGGCCCACAGACAGGCCCCACGTGCCGGATCCAGCCTCCAGGGCTGGTCTGGGCATGCCTTGGCATAGCTGCCTGTGTTGTGCTGCTTGCAATTGCATGTTGGCTGCAGTGCTGTATGCATCAGCCCAAGCCCTGCACACAGGCCCAGTTTGGGGTGCACGCTGCATGTGGCACCACACCAGACCAGCCTGTTGCACAGGTTCTGGCAGACAGCCTGCCTGCCTGCAGGCCCGCTCGGGGTTGGCCCGATTCAGCTCATGCCAGACTGACTTCACACACCACATGCTCTCACAAAATACATCTTGAATGACCTTCATAACCCTGAGTTTATATTGTGAACAGGCAAGATGTGTTAGCAAAAGCAGAGAAAAGTGAGTTTGGATTTGGCATCACACCAGAAATGTTTTCAAAATGCTTTGGGACTAAACAGGGACCAAACACACTTAGAAGTGTTTAATATGAATGAAAAATAGAAAGAACAGTGTTGGAGGAACTTAAGTTTAAAGCTATTGCCACTAACAATTGTACTGTGTTTGAGTTTGGCCGGCTTTGGTTAACTTGGAAGTCGAGAGGAAGGCGGTTAGTGGGAAGCTAGGATGCAGAGAGGGAGTCAGGAGTGATACTTCAGATTCTGAGCTGCAATGATCGTCTTTGGCTGGGATGATCTAGTTGGGCAGGGGTTGGACTAGATGACCTCCTGAGGTTCCCTTCGACCTGATTCCAGGCAGCGGTGAGGTGTGGGGGGCACGTGCACCCGTGAGAGCTGGCCACCCCCTCTCAGGCCGTGCTTCCCCCGTAGGCGCTGGGTGCCGGGGCGGGCAGGAGCGCCTCCCAGGCTGAAGCGCTGGATGACGCGGCTGCGGCGCCCCTGGAAGTGGCTGCCCCCCGCTCGGCGAGACTGGCTGGGGGGGACCCCCTCGCCGCCCCGCTTCAGATGGCACCAGTTGCCAATGATCCCATGTCACCGCCCAAGCAGGAGACAAGGAGAGTCGCTTCCCCTTGGGGAGCTTCTGATGCAGATTTGCTCAAGGGGAGGATACCGGCACTGAACCTGGCGCCAGGCTTCCTTGCACATTTTCATGCCTGGGCACCCTTCCCCTTCCTGCTTGCCTCATGCTAGGTGGCTTGCTTTCCCCTCCCCTCGCCCCTGTCCTGAGCTGCGCGAGATGAACTCACGACACCGGCGCTGCCCGGGGCTTCCCGCGCGGGTGGCAGAGAGCGCGTCGGCTGACTCCCGGGCCGGCAGCGCCCGCGGCCCGAGCTCTCCGAGTCCCGGGGTCCTTGGCGCCGCCCCGGGAGCGGCCCCGCCGGGGAAGGGACGGGGGCGGAGGGAAGGGGAGGCGCCGGCAGCCCCTCACAGCGCAGGTGGCGGGAGCGGGGGGGCAGCGGCCGCGCAGCCCCGCGCCGCTCCTGCCCGCCCTGAAGGAGGAGGCAGCTGCAGCCGTCGCCTGTCGGCGGAGCGCCCTCGGCGGGCGGGGCGCGGGCAGGCAGTCGCGGGGGGCGGTGGCTCCTGCGGGCCCGCCCCGAGCGCCCGGGGGCGGTGGCTGCGGGCGGAGTTGGGCAACCTGTTGGCGCGGCGCGGCGCGGCGCGGCCGGCGGGTGGTGATGGCAGCGGGCAGCCCCGGCCCCCCGGCGGCGCCGAGCTGAGCGGGGCCGGGGCCACAGTGCGCGCGCCGAGCCGGGCAGCCCCGGCCCGGCCATGCCGCCGCTCGCCCTCGCCCTGCTGCCGCCGCTGCTGCTGCTGCTGGTGCCGGGCGCTTGCCCCGCGCTGGCCCCGGCGGGACGGGGCCGCATCCCGCCCGCGCAGCCGGAGCCCGCGCTGCCGGAGCCCGCGCTGGTGCGGAGCCGCCGAGGAGCCGCGAACCGCTCGGCGGGCGGCGCGGAAGGGGGCGGCGAGGGCGCCCCGCTGGCGCTGCCCTTCAATGGCTCGGCCGTCCCGCGGCGCAACGGGAGCGGCGGGGCGCGGCGAGCCCGGCTCAGGAACCCCTTCTACCCGCTCAGCCCGGAGTCGTACGGCGCCTACGCCGTCATGTGCCTGTCCGTGGTCATCTTCGGCACCGGGATCCTGGGCAACATGGCCGTGATGTGCATCGTGTGCCACAACTACTACATGCGCAGCATCTCCAACTCCCTGCTGGCCAACCTGGCCTTCTGGGACTTCCTCGTGCTCTTCTTCTGCCTCCCGCTCGTCATCTTCCAGGAGCTCACCAAGAAGTGGCTGCTGGAGGACTTCTCCTGCAAGGTCGTGCCCTACATCGAGGTAACGGCCCCGCTCGCGCCTGCCGCCCCCCGGCCCAGTCTGGGCAGCGCCGCCCGCGGTGGCCCCGCGCCCCGCGCCCCGCGGGGCCTGTCGGCGCCTCCCTGCCGGCCCGCGGAGAGGGGATGCTTGTCCCGCTCGGACCAGCCACAAGTTTTGCAGCGGTCCCAGCAGAGGGACAGGTGACTTCTTTAGCCAGCCCGCTGGCTCTTCCTTTCCTACCTGTGTGCGAAATGAAGAGGCTGGGCGTGCTCGCGGCAGCCAGAGCCGTTTGATTTGCGAGCGGTGGTGATAAAGGTGTGCATCACCCCCTAGCAAACACTTTTTCGAAAGGGAATGAAGTTCCTTGCGCCGCTTACCCGAAGATGAGGCATGTGTTGATTGACAGAGCTAGTCAGACCTGGGTTTGCTCTCCCTCAAACTGAACAAAAGTCTTGTTCGTTCAGACTCCACTAAACTTGTATTGCTTCCTGCCTCCCCAAAGAGCGGGAGTTATCCCTGCAGAAAGCAATGTTTAAGCCTTTCCAGCAAAGCAAGCAGCTCCTTGCTCGAGGGAGGTGCCTATATATTCCAAGATGCATAAATGTGATATATACACTATTAACTTAGGCTTCAACTTCCAGAGCCCTTGCTTATTTATTTGGTTTTTCTTTAAAAAATGACCCGGGTTTCATTTAAATCTCTGCCTCTTGGCGACTGTTCAGGGGATCTGCCAAGCAAGCTTTCAGCCAGCTGGCGAGAGTCCTGCTACATTCAGGATCTCCACTTTATTTATTTACTGGAAGCAGAACACTGAAGCTTGTTGGTAGAGTGGTAGCCCGTTATTTTGGCAAACGGTACTGTGTGCCTGTGACACTGTATGATGTTATTTTTTACACCGAGGGTAGCAGTAGGTGAGCAAGAAATTACTGAACTGTTATTCCATTAACCCTGAAGAATGGCTTATTGGACATGAGGGAACATGCTGTTTCTTTTATCAGTATACAAAGTGGCATCAACCCCAGTGTAGAGGAGCAATAAATAAACTATATGTAAATCGCCTGTGATATTTCTTTGGGATTAGGATCAAATACTTGCATAACATCAGTTGCCGCTGAAGTAACAGCTATTATTACATCTCTACAGCAGCTACAGTGTATTACTGGTACTCGGTTGGAGCTGAGGCTGTGTTATGTTTTGATGCATTAATTTGAGCTCCATGGTAGACCATTGCTGTGACATGAAAAACTAAGTCTATGTTTTATGCAAAATAATTCATATATTAGAAATAGTCAAACAAAGAATTATGCAGTCATACAGAATTTATTTTGCTGACACTACATACCTAGTAATGAATACAGCAGTGGACTTAAAATGGCAAAATTAAATGTTATGGTCAGTTTTACAATAACTAATATATTAACTGAAATAAGGAATATGCATTTCAATTAAAGCAATACCTACTGTATCTGAAATAATTCTAGACTTTCTAATAGTGATATTTTTTACTTTTTAATTTCCTTATGCTTAGAGTTGCATAGGAAATAGGAAAATCTTTTGTAGAGCTGATTCTACTTACGTGTCAGTAATTGAAAATGGCTTTTATGTCCTGTATTATCTGACACTTGCACAGTATGGGCACATCTTTCTTGAAAATTAATTGCTTATTGAAATAGTTTGAGGTTGCAAGAACTGTGTTCTTTATAAATGGGGAAGGAGTACAAAACACTACATGTTTTAATTAACTTGTTAATTTAAACAGATCAGGTATAAATATCATTTTCCAGAAGTCTATAAGCTACTGGTTTTCTTTTAAGCAAAAGAATATAAGGTTTTATATAGGTGTTAGTTTTGGCAGCTGCTGGCTTTACAGCTAAAGGCCAGTATCTGGAAAAGCATCGCAGTGATTTAAGATTACCCATGGGACCCATACTTCTAAGTTGCATTAAAAGGTTTCAGGGTCTTAAAGTGGGGTTGAAGTACTGATGTCTGCGAGAGTGATCCTGAGAATGACATGCAGCTGCCACTGACCACTGGAGGGACCAGAACTCCAGATAGCTTACTGATTACTATAAGGCTTTGTAGATGCCCAGTCTTGACAGGACTTAGCAGCTGGATGACAAGCTCACACCTACCCTGACTGGTGGAGGAACAGCTAGTTTTTAGATCCCAAAGTCCCTCAAGATGCCGGTCATTCTTCAAGCTGTACTTTGGCCTACTGATTGACTTACATAACATGAGAGAAAGAAGTCCTTGATTCCAAAAACAATTTTTTTTGATCCAGTCCCTACTCCCAATATTTTTTGACCCAGTCCAAAATGTTTTTTGATCCAGTCCCTACTCTCAGCATAGTTTCCATATATTACACCAGACAGTCATTGGATGAAATACTGATTGAACCTCAAGGCTCCCTCCTTGCAACCCTAACCCTATGTTACACGGCTATGCTCCCTCTTATACTCTCCTTCTGGCCTCGTGATTCTTGAAATACTTTGTTTTTTCTGAACAGTTGTACAGTTTCAAGAGAAGGGACAAGAAGACTTCTGCTCAAAATAGCTTGTGGGTAGGACATTCTTAGCGATGGGAGATGTGCATTTAAATCCTCTCAGGCTAAGGAGGAAATCTGATGTGGGTCTCGCACTTCCAAGGCAAGTGGTTGGGCTGTTATATAAGAGGTGTTATATACCATGACCTCCTCTGGCTGTATTTTAAAGTTAAGAAGTCAGCTCTTCCCAGTTCTTCCAAAGAACAGCTGTAAGTGCCTACTTAAAGGAGGGTGTTCCAAGCTACAGATCCTGAGTAGAGGCACTTTTCTGAGATGGGCAAGATTTCTATACTCAGTTTCTAGCTAGCTAGCTCTTGGAAGGTTTGCTTTCTTTGGTGGCTTTCTGATTAGTGTGCTGGGCATTTTGGATGTCATTCTGAGATGCCTTACTCTCCTGTGCATTGCACAGGGAGCCTGGATTCCACTGTGCAAGAAACTTTAAGATACTTAAATCCTTTCCTGGATCTAGTTCCTGGCCACACTCCCACCTTTAGTTTCAAAGTTGCACAAACTTGTTGCTCAGTAGAGAATATCTAGTTACCAAGAGCAAGTTACATAATTGTGATATGACTCAGCTTCACTTTGTACTGTATATAAGTCTTAACTAATTTAAATGAACAGTATTGAATAGTTTTAGTTTAAGGTTTGTGACTAATTACTATCTATTAGTGCTGCTTATTGGGTGTTAATAGTGCAGAATTTTCTTACTGAGCACATATAATCAGTTTTATAATTGCTTATACACTTTTGTTAAATTAATCTATCCACTTTGTGTGTGAATTGTCACTGATGTGCCTAAAAGCTTGCTCCTTTTAATAGTGTTTAATTTAAAATGCACTTTTCCACATATGATTAAGAACTGCAGCTAAGCATATGTTTTTATATCACACATGATGCCACAGTTGGGTCATGTGCAGCTGCCTTTCAGACTACATAATGGATAAATCCCTGAGAAGAGTCTTGAACAGCTTTTGGAGAGATGTGCTTAAATGGATCAAAAGAGCCCTTTACATGTGCCCAACAGGGAGAGAACTACTGTGGATAAACTCTTGGGTGGATACAGGGGCCAGCAGTGTATCTTCCTCTTCCTGTTATTCTTTAATAATCCTATGATCGGCATCTCTTAAATCTATCCACTGTTTTATTTAGGGCCCTAGATTTGTATTTCGATATCCAATATAGACATACAGATTTTAAAATTTGGCTTACATAATTGTATTCCTTTCCCACCTGTTTTTCTGAATGTAATTCTCTTTAAAGAAGCTTTAGGAGCAGCCACAGGTCAGAATCTGCAGTCTGGAGGGCAAGCAGCAACGTGGAATGAAGTGGAGTTGGCAGCTTCCCTTCTGCCAAGCTCTCTAAATGTGAGAGCTAGAACCCCCAGCCTTTTCATGGTGGGAGGGACCCGATTCCTTCAACAGAAAAATTAAAGCAGTGGTTCTCAACTTTTTTACATCTGTGACATCTCTAGAGAGACTTGAGGTAACCCTCAAAAATGCCAGCTCTTACTTTCTCCCCTTCCCCCCCACCTTTTTTTTGACTACAGAAAAATAATAGACCTCTGTTCAGTTGCAAAGAATTCAGAAAGACTGCAACAAAGCAGGACAGGTTAACACTACAGATTCCTAGTTAAAATCTTTGGGTTTATCACATGAGTCATGTTTGTCCACACAGCAGTGCTAACACTGTGGCATCCTGCAGCCCCTTTGAAAGGATCTCAGGGCATCCTGGCTGAGAGTCGCTGGTTTAGGTTGTAGACAGGCATTCTGATTGTATTGCTATTATGCAACTATTACATCTGCATGGTTCTGTAGCAGTAAAAGTGTAGCTAAACCTCCCTGACTTTACCCCTGCTTCCACCCCGTGAAAGTTAGGGTGATATAGCTCACTCACTACAGGACATAGCAGTTACAGCATAACAGCTGCAGCACACTTCAAGCAGAAGTTTTTTTCTCTTATTTCAAGTGACTACAAATGCACATTTGTCCATATCCTTAGAAAGGAATTCAACAATACAGAAAGATTGAGCTTCCATTCCCTGAGCATGGGGTCCTATATTTCCCACCTTCCACTTCTGCCTCCCTCCCCCATTTCTCTTGCACTGTAAATGAAAAAGAGTGATAACCAAAATTAATAAACTTTTTCTTTTTCTGAGTGCTTAATAACCATTAGATAAATACATAAATCCCACAGTGATGAGAGGTTGAACTGATATAACTGGAAGATAGAAAATAGAGAGGTTCAAGAATTTGTTTAGGATCATAGTGGCTAGCTTAAGGTGAGAAAAGGTCAGGCTTAGAAAAGGTCCCTGCCTTCTAGCCCTTATTCAAACTTAACAGGAACCTCTCAGTGTGATTGTGTGTGAGAATATGTATTTTGCTATTAACGTATATAACAGAGGTCAGCTATTTTGGCTAAAACTGGAAATAAAGTTCTTTAAATGTCATGGGAAAAAAAAGGTTATATACTGAGAGACTAAATGGTTTAGGGATTCAGAAATGAGTCCAGAATGTAGTTCCCCTGGGGGTGCCAGTTTGAATTCAGTTCAAGTTGGTAGAGAATTAAAACAGTGCCATCTGAGGCCTAATCTTTAACATGTATTAAATGAGTACATGGCATTGTTCCAGTGTCTGGTGGGTAACTTCCAGCTCACAAAAGCCACCACAATTAGCATTCTTAGTGGAAAGTGATTGATTTGGCCTGGAAAATTAATTACTCTTTCCCTCTAGGGTTGGTCCCTTCAGGGCACATTTGAGGGATGTAAGTGGGCTATAATGGCAAAGCTGGCCATTCTGGACCCGTTCCAAACCTGTCAGTACAATCATTTTGTGTGCGTTGTATTAACAAAATAAATACATATTTTTTTAATGGATATTACTAATCTCACTCTTCTAGGGCTATCATTGTACCACATCTTCCCCATTTCTTTCTTTCACCTTCATACTTCATTTAAGTTCAGTGAGGGTTTTGAGCCTCACAGGTATCCAAAAGTACAGAGAATTTAACTTTGAGGCCTTAGATTACTTGTCTGAGCATCTTCAGCACTTATCTAATAATAAATAAAGATTTTAAAAAGAACCTTTAATAAATTGCTATCCTTTTATTTTATAGCTGCATGATGATATTATTTGGTGTTCCGTCAGCATTTCTTTCCTTTACAAACCTCTGTCTTTAGGGGTTTATAAATTGTCCATAAAATTCACTTTTGGCTTAAGCGTTGCATGCAGCGTTTCAGCATGGAACTGAATTTGTGTTAGACTGGGTTTAAAATTGGGTCAGCAATATCTAAGTTATTACATGTGTGGAAAGAAAGGCAGCATCTGATACCATGGCACTACTGAATGCTGTCTTGATGTAGATCCCACTGCTGATATTGAGTGTATGACAGGGTTGTCCATGTTAAGTCTGAAGGTACAGGTTTTAATAATGTTTAGGTGCTAGCAGATCCTTATGTAAAGTAGTGATGAATTTGGTCCTTGCTGAAAGAAATTATTGAATTCTTTACTAAAAATGTAGGTTGAGTTTATTGTTCATTGATGGATCTTGAAAAAGAGAGAGAACTGAAAATGTAATTTATTAAACCAAAAAAAATGACATTTCTTTGAAAACAAAAGGGGAAATATATCTAACAGACTATCACTTTCTCCAGTGTTCTCAATGAATAGAATATGAGTGCACTAATAATTAGCTCTCATATGCTGACAGTATGGTTTTACTTTCCCTTTAGAAAGAGTTCAAGAATAGCCTTCTGAAATCAGTATTCAATAGCAGCATGATAGGGCATAAGGAAGTGTAATAAATACAGACCATGTGTGTCCAGTAATAGCTTGATACTAAGGCTCTGTGACCAAATCACAAAAAAACAACCCCTTTTCCTATGCAAGTGAAACACTTCCACAATAACAACTTTCATGATTATCAAACTGCTTTTCTAATCACGAGCTTGACACACCTCTTCTCCCAGGGTAATAATCTTGATTGCTAGTATCAGAAGTTTATTGTGATGCTAATCAGCTCTGGCCACTGTATTATTTCAAGTAGTTGTGGCCTTTATCTGTCTTAAAACATAAAGCAGGATGGGGGACGTATATATTTTTTGCTTCATTGTGACCTTGAGATTGATATTCAAGGTTCAAAAAGTAGTATATTTAAAATGGTCATTTTAGGTCATTTACTGTGAATACTTAATTGTCTAATATTTTGCAGTATTCAGTGTATTTCTTTTAATAAATATAGAAAATACACAAACATTTTACAGATAAATACATTTGGCCAACTGTCTTGGGCAAAGCTGACAAGTACATGAGGGCCACCACTGTGGACTGCATTAACAGTATGTTAAGATTATGCAGTTAGTGTAGATACAGGACAGTTGTAATAAGATAATAGACTAGTCTCAGGAAAAAAAATCTTTATAATCTTTTTATGCGTATAAGGAACAGATAGAGATGGGCTAATAGATTGTCATTCTTGGCTCAAAATCTCTTCATCCAGTGGTCTTCATTTCTTAATGACTTTGTCACAGCAGGAGTTTAGATAACTGGAGGTTGTTTCAGCAGTTGGGGCTGGCAGTGTGTTATGCAGTTAAATGAATTATGTATGCACTTACCCAATATACACTGTATGCTGTGATCTTTTTTGTAAACTGATCAAGTTCCATCTCCAAGCTAGTTCAGTTTTTTGAGGTGCTATCCCCAAATCTTGTTCCTCTGAGCTGTAAAGGCTACCATCACATTTTTAGTCAGTTTTCTCATGGCCAGTTTATACCCTTTTATTTTTGTGCCAACATTGTTCTTTAGCTTAAATGAGTTCTTTTGTCTCCGCAGCTCTGCTTGAATCTATTCTGAGAGGTTTTTGGAACGCCAACATGCCTGCAGCACGCAATACAAATGTGTCCATGTGCTTGCGTATATTCGTTATGGATTAGGATGTGTAGCCTTTATATCATGAAGGCAAATGCACATTACTATTACATTTTAAAAACCCACTGGACTACTGTATAAATTGGGTATAAACATTTAATATTTATTTTAATGAATGCCCTATCATTTATCTCCCAGGTGTCTCTCAGCAGTCTCCTGGAGATTTATATCCAAGTCCTGGAGACTCCAGGGCAATCCTGGAGGGTTGGCAACCCAGTCCCCAGTGTTTATCCACTTACGTTTATAGACAGTAATAATATCACCTCTCAGCTTTCTCCTTGGTAGATTGAATAAACCAAGATCTTTTAGTTTCCTCTCATGAGATTAGGCTCTTTATTCCTTGTATACCCTAGCTGTTTTTCTCTGAACCTTGTCTATATATCTTTGGGGCTTCCACCTCAACCACCCTTCAGTTATACAAGACCCTGATGAGGTATTTAGCACTCTGCCTGAATTCTGTCCCTGAAAATCTTATTTCTGCTAGCTTTCCCCAATCCGTTTAATCTGCATTGCATCCATGATCACCTGGAGGCGTTGTCCCAAGGCAAGGACTGAGTGTTGTGGGAGAGTGGCCACGAGCAGAAGTAGGGCAGATCGCTCAAAGCTGTAGAAGATTTGGTTACTTGTTTAACCGAATGAAAGGGGACTACAAGGGCAAAGCAGAAAGGAAGAGAATGGGTGTAAATAAACTGGCTCGCTCCTCCAGCGAATATTTTGATTAATTTAGCGCCACAACCAAGGCCTCAGTTCTTCAGTTGGTTTGACATAGTCACTGAAGGGCCAGTAAGCAATCCTAGAATTGTGTAGTATATGAAGGACTGCCATAGTGCTCAATAAAATAATGCCTTAGTGTACATTAGGAATGTATACACCGTCCTTTCAATATTTTTAGAGAAGCAAAAGCAGTAAAAAAAAAAAATTCTTTGACAGATTCCCATGGCAGTCTTGTTCTAGGTGTAGTTTATCTTCCCCACTATCAGATCAGGCCTCTTATTTTCAGTCATTTGTTTATGTGGGATTCTCAGTTCTTGTAAAAGAAGCTAAGACATCACTTCTTGTTTCATGAGTATCCAAGAAGGCAAGAAACAAGAACTCTGGGCTGTAAGAGGCTTGCCTGGAAAAATAAAAAAAGTTTTTTGCTACTTAAAATATGTAATTCTATAAAGCTAAAGACATAACAGGCCTGATTCACTATTGTGCTGTATTTTACGCTGGTGGAACTCACTGGAAAAATGAGTAGCTGAATCAAGCCTCTGCTACAGTGACTTATCCCATTTAAAGATTGGCTGCTTTTCATTGACATGCCCTTTTGTGATTCAGCAATTAGGTTTGTTTATAATGTGTTTTCTGTATTCTTCAACTATCTAGGCACATCCCAGGAGGTTAAAGGTAGAACACTGATCATAACCAAGGAAATGTGGAGTTTTTTCAATTTAACTTAAATCCTTAGTATTACTGTAACATTTGTGAAGTTTAATATGCAGTTTATTAGTAGAAAGAAACACATTAGTGCTGAAATAGTTTATAGAAAAGTAGCTGGAATGTCCTCGAGTCTAGCTCTCACCCACACAGGCTATGAGTAACCTTCATTTACTTAAGTAAAATTACTCGTATCTTACAGTGTTTGGGGAGGAATCAGACCCCTGAATTGCTTTAAGGCCTGGAGAAGGTAGGTGAAGTGAATTTCAGGTCATATTTATCCTGTAGAAACTAGTCAGGGTTTAGACTCAAGTGTTCCACCGTATTTCTTTTTTTATCATTCTTTTCCATAGAATCACAAAGTTTACTAGTGTTTAAAAAACAGGAAACCATTGCATGTCCCAGACAAACAATAGCTTTATTTAGCTTGGTTTCATTAATAAATGAACAGTAGAATTTTCAAAGCTGATTTCTGCTATTCCTAGTTTCCTCTTGCCCTGTTTCACTGTCTTCAACCTCTAAGTCACTGGTCAATTAATGTGACAGGAACCCCGTAGGTTATGTTTGCTCACTGTAGATATGCCTTCTTTCATTAGTCCCCTTTAAAAGCTGCGGAGTCTCCAGTGTCCTAGCCACGGTGCAGTGTAGTAATGCAACACAGAGGCAATCACACGAGGGGTTTTTAAACCATGATGGGGGTGGGGAGGATATGTTTTACTTAATAAATGCACTCTCTTTTCCCTTGTAATGATGTTTAAGTTCCATTAATTTCATTTAAGTCTCAGAAATTTTTCTTTCTCCATCTACCTAAAGAGTTTGGCCAGAGCTGGCTATTGACGTTTTTGGTATTCATGTTTGAAGATCTGGCTAGAGTTGTTGGAGCCCCTTTAGGAAACCTGTAGAATATGCGCATGCATGCATTTATCACGTGTTTCTGGGACAAAAATTCCAAGTCTAAATTTGCTGATTGGACTCTTCTCAGCCCTGATATATAAAACTTTTTATTAGTTAGGTTTGTCATCATTTCCTTTGAATGCTTACTAAAGGTTTTCCTACAACTCTTGTTTTTCTTCAGTCGTTTTTATTTTTTGCTGGTGTTTCCCAAGCTTTATGCTGAGCCTTATCAGACAGTTTAACACTCTAAATTAATAGGTTTGCTTATTAAAAATGTTTAAAGTACTGCTTTGTCATCTTTCACTATTCCTCCCTTTGCAGGTTAATTAATAAGAGATTGCATCTTACTCATTCCATCTCTCAGGAAGCTGCTTCAAAGAATTACCCAACTAAGCCAATGCCTTACAATTTTAATCCTCACTGTCTAATACTTTGCACTGATATTGAATTTTAGCAATCAGAGATGGTCATTAAATACTGAAAGCCAACATGAATGATACATTTATATAACTGCTTTTAATTGCACAATCTATCTTTGCAGACCTGTTTATGAGTTGTAAATAAACAAGAATCTCTCAAAATTGTGATAGAAAGCAGAATACATTTTGAAATGCACCCTTATTTAATCTTAAATATAGCATTCCACATTGTATCAGGTAAGCAAAAATTACAGTCAGTTGCCCAATATTTCCATCAATGTCACCAATTAATCATGTGAACATGTGGCTAATTCATTCTAACAAGTATACGTTTTTATAAACGATTGGAAAAATAGTTTAACAATTCCTGTTGTTGTAATTTCATCGCTCTTTTGCATCAGTACAGATTAGATACAACAACAGGTTACAAAACCATAAAAACAAATAACTTAGAGTGCAGGAAAGCAAAAATCAAGGGTCTAGTCTTGATTTGACCTTGAAGTAAATACAAGTTCTGCTTTTGAGTACGACTTTATTAGAAACTGAATTCAGTAAAATGTACTTAAAGTCTGTTGTTTTGCAAATACGTTTGTAGGATATTGAAGGGTAAAATGAAACAAAATGATCTTTTGTGATCTTTTAGTATCAGATTCCTATTTGCAGTTTTTAAGCAAGGAAAGATATCCATTACTTAGCATTTGTCTCTTGCAGTGTGTTTTTGGAACTTTGTCCAATTCAGTTTTAAAGTATGTATATAATTGGCCAATGGTGAGAGAGGGTGCCTATGTTTTGGGCTGCGAGAATTGAGCATCTGGCCTCTTACATCAAGCTGGTTAGGATATTTTAAACCGGGTACTCAGCAATGGAGGAAACCTAAGGTACTAATCACTTCAGATTAGTGGTAGCTAATATTTTTCAAAATTTCAACTTGGTGCATCTTCATCTTTGCCAAACATATTGAGATGCAGATCTGGCCTTTTTCTGAACAGTCAACAAGGAAGGAATACCTTTAAAGGAAAACATACGTTCAGTATTTCTTTCACATTTTAATAGTTTTGGTATTTTTCAACAGCGGTAATTTGGAAACTAATTATATTGAATTTAACTTTACCTGATATATGATAAAGAAAGAAGTTTTAAATGGACAAAAATATAAACAGGTGTAATTAATAAATTAAGTGTACTTTGTTGGTGCTCTGTACCAGATAGTCATTTAAGCAGTTTATACCACATTGCATTATATTTTTATATTCTTTGGACAGTATCAGTATTAAAATGTGTTCCCTTTTCTGCCTCACAGGTAGCCTCTCTGGGAGTCACTACATTCACATTGTGTGCCCTATGTATAGACCGATTTCGGGCTGCCACTAATGTACAGATGTACTATGAGATGATTGAAAACTGCACATCAACTACTGCCAAACTAGCTGTTATATGGGTTGGCGCTTTGCTTTTGGCACTTCCAGAGGTAGTGCTACGTCAGTTGATAAAAGAAGACCCTGAATTTAGTGGCAGTCTGCCAGGGGAGCGATGTGTGGTAAAGATTTCTACTGAATTACCTGATACCATTTATGTATTAGCTCTCACGTATGATGGTGCAAGACTCTGGTGGTATTTTGGCTGTTACTTTTGCTTACCTACCCTCTTCACTATTACCTGCTCCCTAGTAACAGCAAGAAAAATCAGAAGAGCAGAGAAGGCATGTACAAGAGGCAACAAGCGACAGATTCAACTGGAAAGTCAGATGAACTGCACTGTGGTGGCTTTGACCATTTTATATGGGTTTTGCATCATTCCTGAAAATATCTGCAACATTGTGACTGCCTACTTGTCCACAGGGGTCTCTCAGCAGACTATGGATCTCCTCCATCTCATCAGTCAATTTCTTTTGTTCTTTAAGTCATGTGTTACCCCAGTCCTCCTCTTCTGTCTTTGCAAGCCTTTCAGCCGGGCCTTTATGGAGTGTTGTTGTTGTTGCTGTGAAGAATGCATCCAGAAGTCTTCAACGGTGACGAGTGATGACAATGACAACGAGTACACCACAGAACTTGAACTATCCCCTTTTAGTACCATCCGCAGAGAAATGTCAACCTTTGCTTCTGTTGGGACTCACTGCTAACTAACTTTATGGCTTTATTTTTAGTATTCTTCTTTATTTTATTTTTAACATCATATTTTCCTTGTTGGAATAAAATACACGAAAAAATCTTGATGGTAAGAACTGCCCTGCAGGCCAATTCCCATACTAACAGTTGTGCTTTGGAAAATAATTTCTGTTTTAGTTATCAAAATGAGAGAAAAAGAGCCGGCGTGGGTTTTTACAAGCATTAAATTGGTCTGGTGCTAGTCTTTTTCCTGTTTGGGGATGAAGAAATCATGTCACTCTATCTGATTTAATTTCTTGTTAGTTTATTTGATAATCACTGTAACTTGATTGCATAGATGCATTTGTGGGTTTTTGCAAAATGTTTAATGTAAAAGATGTGGTGGAAAGTATTTGAAGTTAGTTTAAATCCCATTTACTGTACACCATTGTGAAATGATTTGGAGTTTGGAAAATTTACAAAGTAGTAAAAATAAATGAGATTTTATTCTTTACCTTCAGTGTCAACCCACATTTTAACAAGGATGTCCATAAAAATAATAAATTTCTTTATTAAAGACAAAAAAAACCTTTGCTTTATATAGAATACTTTGAATTGATCATATTTAATTTATCATTCTTGTATTAACACTTGGCACATGTAAAGGAGATCATTATAATGGTATTTGCTTTATGCAAGTAGTTTTTAAATGTTTATAAGGAGGGTTCAATATGCTACATTTAATTTCCTTTTCCCATCTGTAACTCTACAATGTTTAAGTTACTTTGTTCTTTTTGAGAAGCAAGCTTTGTTTTCATATTGAATTATATGGTGTGACTTCAGTAGTTAACTTTCCTCTTTAATTTTTTTTTTTTTTAACACTGAAGTCATATCTTAAGTGTCTCAGTGTAATTCCTGTTGGTGTCAGTGAGAGTCCCACTGCACAGTAAGGGCACTGCTTTGCCACAGGTTTGGTGACAATAAATGAGAGAGAGTATAATATGTGGAAAGTGAATTCCTTTTTTACTTTGTTTTCCTGGTAGTTGCACTTTCAGACCCAGAGGGCTTGACTCAAAGTGCTTTGTTGTCTGTAGAAAGATTCCCACTGATTTAACTATGCTGTGTGGATCAGGCCCACATTCTGAGATATACCATGAATGTTAAAAATGAGAATTATGGAAACAAATCATAAGCATTCAGTATGCATCCTTCACAGAGACCATGATCCTCACATCTTTTTTTTCTGAACTGTGTTGTTTTGCTGACTGTCTCTTACTCTGCACAGATATAAATTGGGGATCATCTGCTCTAAATACTGAGTATAGTGTAGAGACACCTGAGCTAGCCTGGGTTCCAGAAGTAACCTAGTCAGGACAATGAGGAGTTTGTGCAAACTAACTTACCTTGCTGCTTGTCTGTGATGGCTAGACTGCTTATTTAGAATGGCTTGGATATCTCTGCTACATAGCAGACTTCAATGTCAACATAAGCTACGAGACTGGTTTAAATAAAAGATTCATTCACAGGTAACAGAATCGGCATATGCTCAGCATGTGCTCTGAAATTAAAAGTAGTTATAACTGATCCAGTCTACTTCTATCTACATACCTGTTCCTCTCATTATTCTCAGTATTTAGTTATATAGCAAAAACAAAAGAAAGGTTATTAGTCTGAAGAGCTATCTGCTTGACTCCTTGTTTCTCTCTGATTTTGAATCAGGTAGTCTTTATTGCATTAGGCCTTAATAACTTAAGCATGTGAATAGTTCTGCTATAACTACTGTTAGGCACAGGTTTAAATTCCTTGCTGAATCTGAACCTAAGTTCTCAAACAGTTGGGTAATGTGCTTATCAGCTCCTAAAGGCAGGAGCTGTTTTGTGGACTTTTTCTCTTTCCAGTCCCATTTCTGTACACCTCCTGTGGAAGCTAAAATGTTCAGTTACATGAAATGAATTTTAGGAAAGTTGAAAATAAACTCCCTCAACAGAACAGTTACAATTACTTACCTACCCTCAGCCCTGCTGCTTTTTAATGCTACTTCTTCCCCGTTGCTATAAAAATCTACTATAGGAAACAAATCTCCCCTCTTTGCCCTATGTTAGCTATGAATTTGCAGCCTGAACTTGGTTCTGTTTGCTACCCCTCCAGTTTTGGTACAGTGTGCAATATACACCAAATACCTGGAAAAGTGATCACAGGAGCCACATGACAAGATACAAGAAAGTGCTTGGTTTTGCTTTATTTGGCCAAAAAGTCACCTGGAAGCTTTAATAGCTGCATTTATGAAACGCAAGCATGATGCTCCACTAGGGCCACACAGAGCCACTTGTCACTGGGGGAGATAAGGGAGGATTAATCTTTTCTTCAACTTTACAGCCTGCAATAAGAGCATCCACATGGCATCAGGATCTACTGTTTGCTAGAGATGAAAGGCTTTGTATCCCATCCAGTTCTTTCCTCAGTGAGAGTCACAATACACATATGCTCATTCTTCCAGCAATTTCTTTGAAATAAATCATCAACAGATTCTTGATGAGAAAAGATAAAGGGGGAGGGATTTGCAAATCAATAGAAACTTCATGGCTAAAATCCCATTCATCTGTTTGAAACTGTATCCCTTGATAAGGACAGTAAAAATCTCTGGCTTCATGCAGTGGGACTTGATTGTCTAAGGTTTAATCTGTAACTAAAAAAAGCAGGCTATTTCCAGCTCTTCGGTTGGTTCTCTGTAGTAGCTGGACATGGGTGGCACCATTTTATTCTGATTTGTATTCTAAATTGATTGAACTACTCCTACATTAAAAGGTCTGCATTGTTCTAGGGGTATAATATAGCGATTGTGACAGAAGCGTGGCTTGTTAGTGCATGTAGGTGTCAAATGATAAATGGTCTCTTTTGTTTGCTTTGAAGATTGTGCACTACATTTTTTTCCATCCTAATTCTAGTTTGTTGCTAGAAATCCAAGCCCCATTTTTAGTTTGTTTCTTTTTCCCCTTCTGCTTTTCACTTTGTTTTCTATCACCAATTTTTCTTGGAGGTTCCCCGCCCCCCCCACCTTTGTCTCTTTTAAAAGGCATTTCTAGAGAAAATGCCTCCTTAGGAAATTGAATGATTCAGCTCAAGGTATTAGAATACAGACCTAGGAATGCAGATCTCACATCACAGATTTAATTTTCCTTCCCTTCACCCCACCTTTCACAACTATATGCAAAACACAGGAGGCAGTGGTGCTATGCACAGTAGCAGATGGAGTGAAGAGTCAAGCCCCGACAGAACAAACCTTTGCATCCTTGGTTGGTTGAAACTCGCACTGACTTGAAACAGAGGGCTCAGTCTTGATCCTAGTGATGTCACTGGGAAAGCGTTTATTATTAATTTAAGTGGGAGTAAGATTAACCCTTAGGTAAAGAATGAAGGATCAAACCATTTCTTCATCTCCACCCAATTCTGTGATTTCTCAAGTCAGTGCTATTTAATTGTGTTTTTAAGATCTGTCTCAAAAGAGCAGTGGTCACAGATGCAGCACCACTGAAGAGCACTCCTGTAATGATAGAAAACACTTCTTTAATGTGTTCTGTGAGGTGGGCTCCAGTCCTAAAATGTGCTCCAGGAAAGGGGAACCCTGTGCCCTGCAAAGCCCTGCTTACTCTAGTGTTGAATGTGCGGGGCTGAATGTTAATTCAGTACCTTTCAAGCACACCAACATTTGATGCCTAGCTCTGAGTTTGATGCCACCTTTAAGACCTGACCTAATTTGAAAATATTATTTTAGATCCTAAAATAAATATTTCATGGTATACCTCACCATATACCCAATTACACTATTTCAGGAGAAATAATGTAAGCCTCACATTGGTCTTGGAGAAAATCCTTGAAAAAATTATCAAGGATCACACCTGTGAGGGACCAGCAGGCAAGATCATGCCCAGGGGAAATCAGCATGGGTTCATCAAAGGCAGGTCCTGCTAGACCAACCTGATGGCCTTTTATGACCAGGTAACTAAATCCCTGGATGATGGTGCCGCCATGGACATAGTCTTTCTGGACTTTAAGAAGGCCTTTGACACTGTCTCTCACCCCATTCTCATTAATAAATTGAGCAACTATTGCATTGATGCCTACACAGTTGGATGGGTCAAAAATTGCCTGATGGGGTGCACCCAGAGAGTGGTGGTGGACGGCTCGTGCTCGACCCGGCAGGATGTGAATAGTGGGAACCTGCAGGGCTCGGTCCTGGAGCCTACACTGTTCAACATCATCAGCGACTTGGACGAAGGGGTGGAAAACACGTTGTCCAAGTTTGCCAGTGACACCAAGATGTGGGGAGAGGTAGGCATGCTTGAAGGGAGAGCGAGGCTGCAATTAGATTTAGACAGACTACAGAAGTGGGTGGATGGTAATATGATGGGGTTCAATGTAGATAAATGCAGGGTGCTGCACCTGGGGAAAAGGAATCCACAGCTTACATATAAGCTGGGGCGCTCCCCCCTTGTGAAAGGGATCATTATTGACTCCAAGATGAACATGAGCCGTCAATGCCAGACCACAGCCAGCAAAGCCAACCGTACCTTGTTGTGCATCCAAAGCTGCATCTCAAGCCAGTCCAGAGAGGTGATACTCCCCCTCTACGCGACATTGGTCAGGCCATAATTGGATTACTGCATCCAATACTGCGCACCACACTTTAAGAAGGATGTGGCCTGCCTTGAGAGGGTTCGGAGGAGGGCCACCTGCTTGGTTGGAGGGCAACAGGACAGGCCCTGTGAGGAGAGGCTGAGGGACCTGTTCAGCCTCAGCAAGCAGAGGCTGAGGCGGGATTTGGTGGCTGCCTACAAATTCATTAGGGGAGATCAGCAGCAAATAGGAAGGGCCCTATTCCCCCCAGCAGCACCTGGGGTGACAAGGAACAATGGCCAGAAGCTGCTGGAGAATAGGTTCAGGTGAGCGATTAGGAGGCACTATTTCACTGTTAGGGTAGCTAGGATCTAGAACCAATGAAGTGTTCCTCACTCCTACCTTGGGTAAATTCAAAAAGAGGTTGGACAAACACCAGTCTGGGGTCGTGTGATCCCACCGTGTGCTCCTGCCAGTGGTGGGGGGTTAGACTACATGATTTGTTCAGGTCCCTTCTGACCCCAAACTACTATGAAATGTCAGGTCTTTGGTGTGGCCTTCTGATTGTGCCTGTTCTAAAGACAAGCATAGGCATCAAAAATGTTAAATTTTAAGTAAAATAGCTTCTGCAAAGCCCCAACTTAGATTAGGGATCCTTTGTGCTAGGTGCTGTTTGAACACACAACTAAGGTTTGTATATCCTAAATATTTTATTGGAACAAAGGTTTTGAACTTCAGTAGCCTACAGCCCAGCATTGTGCTATGGAGTCAGTGTTGTCACTGTTGGCTCAATAATTATTTTTTATATAATTTTTGTAAACCTCCAACAGGAAAAGTTCAGAGACATCTATATAGTGTGGTGTCTGTGTGCTAACCTAAGATGTGGGTTCAAGTCCTTATTCCAAATCAGACAAAGCAGGAGTATGAACCTGGGTTTCCTGCACTTAGGATAACCAATTATTTGGTAAATGGGAGCCCCAGGGGCCTGGTCATCTACTAAAAAAGCTAATCTAGCATAGGTGCCTGACTATAGGGACACATCCAGATGAGTGCACACATGCGGTTTGCAGTGTCTCAAATGTCTTTGAAGTGCCAAAAAATGCATGTGGGGCACATACAACCATTCACCACACTGCTTATTTGCAGCGTGGCACCAACATTTGACACGGGGAGATCCCAGCAGTAGTGTGCGCCACCAGAAATAGAGCCTGGTTGTCCAGAGCCAAGCTTGGGCTGCCAGCCAGACTCTGTGGGCCCAGATCAGCACTGCTGCTGCCCCCAGGGGCCCCACAGCACTCCAGGTAAGGCTGTTGGGACCAGCACAAGTGCTGGACCCAGCCTCTCCTACCCCACCCAGGACAATTTGCCCCGTGCTGGAGCATGTGTGCAAGGGCATGCCCTGGGGCAAAAGGCAGCAGCACAAATATGTGCTACTGCTATTTGTGCCACAAAAAATGCACACTCCTGCACATGGCGTGCTCGTCTGGACGTGCCCTAGGAGGGCATTCACAGCTTGGTATCAGGCAGAGAGACAGGTGTCTCAGTTGGTTGTTGACAGTCCCTAAATCCCTCCATGCAGTGTAAGGAAAGCCTAGGCATCTAAACTAGGATAGGTGATTTACTAGGTATTGGAGTGCCTAAAAGTTAAGCACTATAATGCCCAAGTTGATTAAAGGAACAGTTAAGTGCCTTTGAGGATATAGCTCTGCACATCAGTGAAATTATAGTACAGAAATAGACAAGTTTGATTTATTTTATCCTTTTAGAAATGGAAAACCAAGAGTAACAAGTTGGCACCTGGTTGCCATTGAAATCAATGGGAGTTAAGCACCTAAATATGTTGAAATATTTGGATCTATGTAAGAAGTCTGTAGGAGAGCTGGAACAGAACCCCCATCTTCTGAGTCCTTTGTCTAATGCCTTCTTATCAGGATTACCCTCCTTCTATTTATGGGATGAAAGTCCACTAAGGAACTAGCAAAATGGAATTCTTGTTATTTGCACTTGGAAATGATCAAAACAAAAACTATAACGGGGGATTATCTATAATAATTTCTTCTTTCTCATCTTTCTCTTCCTCTCACTTTTTCATTGCTGCGCAGAGGTCAACCAAAGGTAATACACACAGTATGTGAGAGGCAAGGACTTCTTAGGGCGAAATCTTGCATTGGCCCACATAGCTGGGGTAAAGCTAGACAAACTTTCAAATGCAAGAATGTCTACTACATAGTTGGTTCAATACAAAATATCACCCTAAGAAATCCTTGGTCCTCATCGCACAATTTTTGGACCATCATGGTTACAATACAACTCTTACACTACTTAACACAGATTATATACAGAGTATAGGAATAATTGCAACCTAATGGTTTTCTATGTGCATTTTCTTACACTTTAGTTTAGTGGTCATATTTCCATTTCCCTGCAGCTCTTTACCCATGCCTAATGAGTGTAAGATGCTGCCATTCTTATGAAAAGCATGGGAAAATTGTCCTGGCAATATACAGGAGGGAAACTGTATGGCAAACATGCGTGGCTTGCTTAAGGTCACACAGGCTCACCTGCACCTTCGTAAGCACTGTTCCAGGTTGAGGGTGGTAGTGAGACTCAGTAGCCTTATCAGTGTTTCTACACCAATAATGTCTCAATTTGCTGCCTGATCTCAGGGGCAGTCAAAGAACTGCAAATGTTCCTGCCTCTGCTTGGTGGTGTGCAGGAGAACAGACTCACTGCACCCCCTCCCTGCCTTGTCCAATTAGGCAGGGGTTACCAGAGTCCAGCCTGAAGTGTCTCCATGGCAGTGCTAGGACCAGGGCCTGGGTTTTCTACATTCCATGCCCTGCTGTCTGGATCACCAAGAGCAGCAGAATCCAAAGCTGAAATTGTGCCAGTCATTTTCAAGGATGAAATCAGAGTCTCCTAGGCTGCAGCTTTGCTGTTGCTTAACAGCTTATTATTCATCAAAGTAACAGACACTATAATTCTCACCAAAACATTCAGGTTTTTATCAGTAAACTAACCAGTTGGAGTTATAGAATTTTCAATTTAGACGATTTAATAAAAGTACGGGTGGCAGAATCATAAATTAAGTGGTTGACTTGTTATAGCTTAAGGGGGAAGCTGTTATTTTGCTTCCTAGGCCTGTGTTATTCATCCTTAATTTCTGTGTGGTTAGAAAATTAACATTTACCTTTATACTAAAAGCAAGTCCCAGGAGCCTTGCAGCTAGCTGGGCCAGATTCATCGTTGATTTAAATAAAACTCTTGAACTAAATTCATTTACATGTACAATAAATGTTGCTCATTGTTTCTACTAATTAAGGAACAATGTTATACACAACAGAAATGTGAATGACAAGTCTGACTTTGTGGAGTCCAGATCTGGAGAAACTTGGAACCTGAGAAAATGTGAAAATGATTACAGCAGAGCCATCCTACTGTCTTCGACAGGATGAAAGAAAAGTGCATTATGATGGTATTGTATGGCTACATTTTATAATCTCAGTGAGAAACTCCAGAATATATACAATGTGGAATAATTAACCTATAGGAGCTAGGCATATAGGGATAACTCCCATGGAAGACAACTCAATTACTTTTTTGAATAAGTAGAATTTAATGTGTTTTATCAAAGGACTATATGGTGTTCTCTAAAGTGCCTATAGTTCTCCAGTTTGATTAATTATGCATACTTGAGGGAATATATTTGTCTCTAAAACATTATAAATAAAACACATAGCCCTAAGTAAAGAGGGAGTTTAGCTATATCTGTAGTCAACAGCCACGTCCAACATTTTTTTTCTCTAAACATTGGTCTGCATCCCATTTTGAAAATATTTATACTTGCCATTCCACTGTAAGTTTCGTTCTATTCACTACTTTCCTGTAGATGAAAGGATATTCTTTTTGGTTCTCTGGGTACCAGCTCTTCTTCAGACTGATGTGGGAAACCCTAATTTGTTTTGTATATTCCCTGAATCTCAACAGTTCCAATTCTCACTAATAAAAGGTACGTATACTTTAAGAGTTGGACTATTTTGTTTTCTAAGGGTGCATCCAGATGAGCACATACGTGCATTTCCCCAGGGACAAAGAGCAGCAGTACATATTTGTGGTGCTGCTACTTGTCCCCAGGGAATGCCCATGCACGCAGGCTCTGGCATGCGACAAGTTGTCCTGAGTGGGGTACAGGAGGCTGGGGCCACCACCTGGGCTGGCCACAGCAGCCTTACCTGAGGTCCTGGGAGCCTCCCAGGGCTCTAGCAATGGTGATATGAACCGCAGAGCCTGGCCAGCAGCCAGAGCATGGCTGTGGATGGCCAGGCTCTAGTTTTGGGCAGTGTACACTGCTGCCACATATGCCATTGTGTTTTTTTTCAGGCACAGGCTTTTTTGAAACTGGGATCTCCTGGTGTCAAAAAATCCTGTGGTGCTGCAAATTTGCAGTGTGGCAAATGCCTGCATGTGTGGCACATTCAGTTTGCAGTACTGCAGGCGGGTGTATGGTGCTGCATACTGCATGTGTGCGCTCATCTGTATGTGCTCTAAATGAGCAAGACTGGGAATGAATCTTGTCAGAACGTGTTTGCAGCTGTACATGAACTGCCACCCTCACTATGACATCCATCTTGGATCTTGGTATTGGCCTGCTGGTATCTCATGAAACTTGGCTTTCATAGATTCCACAAGGGGTTAGTCATTGACTGCTCCCTTGTAAACACATGGGAATTCCTTTAAGTAAAATAATTCTGGATCAGTCAATACTGTTTTATACCCTGACCCCCTCTGAATTAACTGGATCCATACATACATGCTGAAGGGAAGGAAGAAAGGAGAAAGAAAAAGAAAGCCCAGGCACAAGTTAGCTTGACTTCCATCTTTTAGTTTATAATTCTATGAATGAGTGTATGTCTCTGAGTGCCCAAGGTCAAAGAAAATCAGGCACTGAATATTATGTTCCTGTACTGCTGTTGAAGAATGGAGCTGGTAAAATAGCTCTGTTAAGGGATCAAAACTAGTGTGGATACATAGTGGATTATTCATCCAACTTACAGTTTTATTCATGTCAAAAAACCTTTCAAATTTAAATGTCATAAGGAATAAGCAGGTTAGCTGGCCATTTCTACTATTCTGTCTTCTACTGCCCTGGTTAACAGGCAGTCCCACAACCTCAAACCACATCTCTCAAACAATAAGCTACTTTACCAAAACAGCAGGACTTGCATCAGACCCAGATGCCTTTTGTGCTCCAATGCCAATACATACCACATCATCACTGGACTGATTAACATGGATTATAACCTCCAAGGTTCATTCACTTGCAATTCTGCTGATATGCCAGTGTATTTCTGTTATATACATTGGAGAGACATGAAAGAATGAAAGAACAACTGACATCAGCTGCAGAAAGACATGCAGGTCTATGGCAGAACAACCTCCCTGGACAATCCATCACTGACCTGAAGGTGGCTGTCCTTGGACAGCCAACCTTTAAAAAACAGTTTGAACAGGAAATTGTGGAAAAAGAAATCACCTACAGCCTGCATTGTGTTAAATATTATTTAAACAGAGATTCTTATCCCATTACTAGGATTAGCTTTTGTGACTTGGAGCTATGGGTTTACTACCCCCTTCTGCTTTTTATGGGCAAATTTCCCTTTCCTTATACACTGTTTTGTGAATGTGCTTTCACAGCATCTGATGAAGTGAGCTTTAGCCACAAAAGCTTGTGCTATACTTCTATATATCTAGATATACATCATTTAGTCTATAAAGCACAAATATACCCTGCCTGCTACATTTCTACTATACCAGTTGGTTAATAATGTTAGCGTTTAATCTGCGTTCACTGGACTTCATGTGATCATGGGCAGTTCATGTCTTCTGAGAGCAACTGTTTCAGTCTTATTCATGCAAAAGTTTATACTGGCTGCATCTACCTGAGTTGCTGCTTCACAGTGGTTACTGCACATTTCTTTAATACTTGTTTATATGTGTAGTAACCAGAATAAGCTACTGCATAATAATGTGCATGCATAGATTTGACCAGTGAATGTTAATTAATTGCTTTTTTATTTATTTATTTATTTTTTTGGTTTTGTTTTAGAGTCCCTATCATTTCTAGCATAGATCACTGTTACTTATAAACTGAAAGGTCTTTTATGATTTACTTCATCCTCCTGTAGCATCTGTTGTAATTATACTTTTCACCTTTGGTTTTCTTATCATTGTGTATAGTTGCATTGTTCCTGAGGTCTTCTAGATCAGATGTTTACACCTCACATGCTCTTTCCCTTGTCATAATTTGAAGCCAATGAGCCTGTGACAGGGTGTTAGGCTTTATGCCCTGTTGTAGAAGTAGAAAACTATACTGCTTACTGACTTTGGCAGTTAGATCAGGTAGATCTTATTAGCATTAGCTTAGGAGTATCAAAGGCTAAGGCTTTGTTAGGAAACAGAAAGAGCAAGAGGGTGGAAAGGAGCTGCTGCTAGAAAAAATTAATGAGAGCTAGCTCAGCAGGGAGTTTAAAAGCAAAGGTTTACATTTGCATATATAGTCCTGTCTTTGAGCTTTGTTACTTAAATTAAGAGCAGACAGACCCTTCCACACAAGATGTAAGCACAGATGGTAGCCATTCTATTGTGTTCTCTATGAGAAGTAGAGAAAAGAGTCTATTTTCTTTATTAGGGCCAAATTACCATCATTTTCAAATTAAGACCAATCATCTAGGGATGATTTGATTGCCTATTCTAATTCTTACATAGCATGGGCCATAGAATTTCATTAAGATACCCCGTAAATTCATTATGTAGTGAATCTGTAACTTGTGCCCATAATGTAAAGCAAGTCTTCTAGAATGATATTTAGTCTTAATCTGAAGCCTACAAGAAAATGGAGAATCTGTCACTTTCCTTTGTAGTGCAGTCCTAGAGTCAATCACCCTCAAACCTAAATTTCTTTAAAATTGCGCTCTCACTTCTACCAGTGTGTGCATGGACAGCTCCAGCTACTTCAGTATTTATTTCAGATAACACTGGCATAACTGAGATTTGGCCCTCAGAGTTTTCTAGGTTTTGGATCTGAACTTCTTCCCTTGCTGATTCTTACATACTTTGAATATGGGTTTTAAAGAAAATGCAAAGTAGCTGCTAACAGTCTCTCTGTTCACCAGAATGTTTTTATTGTTTGTCCTTTTTTCCATTTACTCAGTCTCCTTATGTGATTCATAGTCCATTAAAAATATCATGTACATTATTTAGTGCATGATTCTTATGTGCAATCAGGACTGCATATCATTTGTGCTTAGACAATGCGTTCCTTCTGACCCAAGAGCCATCAACTAGCTGTCCTTTACATTTTTTTTTCACTTGCTAAGTGTAATTATTTTCATAATTATTTTCACATTTTTTTTTAATATGAACTTCAACAACAACCTTTATTCATTTTGCTACAGGAAGACTGTTTGCTGAAAACAACATCTAGTAACTAGAAAACCCCTCAGCTGTCAATAAGCATGTTAATATAAATTCATCAGAGACATTTACCCCTTTCAGAGCACTGTATAATCTAGACTGCTAAAGAGCTTCTCTTGAAAGTCAATTTCTCTTCCTTATTTTCAAATATCATTCTAGACAATAATGCCACAGGTTTTCACTGCTGGAGACTTGGGATTAGATGCTGATCTCAGTTAATGGGTGTAAATCTGGAGGGACTGCATTCACTTCAGTGTCATTACTGAAGATTGCTCTCAAATTCCTGACCTCAGAACCTGGCCTCTTTTATTAAAGGCCCATTCTGCACTAAGTGAAAGAATGAAGAAACCCATTACTGTTTGCAGAATTTCTTTGTTAATGCAAAATATTGTACAAGCATCATCTAGTGCCTCAAGTCATAAAGCCCCTTCCACCCCCGAAGCTGGGTACTATGGTATATACGTTCTTCAGGAGTGCTATGACGTGTGGGCACACCAGTGATTTTTAGGTGTGCTGTGCACAGATGCACCAATAGTCCTGTCAAAAATATTATTGTGTGAATGTTCTGAACCACAGCAAGGGCAAGTGATACGACCAACCATTTTATTCACTCTATGGACCTTTAACAATTTCTTTATTTAAGTCCAAATCCAGATGTTCAACATGGGCGCATCTATATGTTCCTTAACGCATTGTAATTATGATGGATTAAGTTCAGTACCTGCACTGTAATTGGTACCACTGCATATTAACACAAATGAACACTTTTTAGGTGATGCTTAATGCACATTGGATTAATCTACTGTGCATTAGCATGGTTTTTGCCAGCTGCACTAATCTGCAGTAGAATTAGTTCAATGGGCATTAAGCATCTTGTATACATACACCCCCCCGAGACTCAGTCGATGCCTTGGACATTTCTTCAGGGAGCAAGGAGAAAAGAGCAGATAGAGGAAAGACTCCAAAACTACTAAACAGCAGATACTTCAGGGTTATGGCTGAAGTAGCCAGCTTGGTATGGAGGATCAAAAGGATTCATTGGCCCCATCTCTTAGGCTCCATTGCTCTATAAAGAAAACCTCTGCTATATTCCAGGCAGTGTGCATCTCCCTAAGGCCCCCTAGTCAAGACACTCTCCCTTTTGTCATAAAATTGCTTCAGTTCTATCAAGGGAACCATGTTGCTCAGAGGTGGAGGCTGGGGCAGAGGGGGAATGATGCAGGTGTTCACAAGTAAGAAGCAGTGTGGTGACTTCCAGTCAGCCATTATTTGCATGACAAAATGACTGTGTTATTTAGTACAATGCTGCAGTGGGGCTGGCAGTCTGTGCAGCACTGATATAATAGGTATATTGCAGGCTGGGAATAAAGAGCATTGGCAAAGATAGGTAGGACCTTGCAGACTTCTCTTAGATGTACTAAATGTTTGGTTCTAGCCAGTGCCATTAGTTTCTCACTTTCATGAATGTTAAAATGTTTTTTTGCCTTCCTCACCCACCTCCCAAAAAGACCAGATCGAATTTGAGTAATTATATTTGTGTTTCTACTGAAGCACTATTATTTTACTTTTTATTACTGCTATTGCAAATAATATTCTTGTTAGCCTAATTTAAATGCCCTTTCTGAGGCAATTACACTATATGTCATCTTTAAGCTGCTACATCCTGATGACCTTAGGGAAATTTTACAGATGCCTTGCCACAATCCATTTCTTTCCCATGTTGAGCTCCCAGGTTAGCTGCATGGATTCATTAGCCACAGTTGATTTCTTTGTTTGCCTCTTTGACCTTACAGCTACAAATGTATGGTGTCAGTAAAATATATGGGATGTTGCCTTTTAAGTTATTAATGGTGAAAATTAAGTCCCAAAATGAAGAGGGAGGTTGGTCTGGTTCACTTATAGCTGAATTGAGCTGCTTTAGTCTGTAGTTTGGCTTCATTTTTTAAAATGATTTCCTCATTTTTTGTTAACCTGTGGATATAGATATTTGAGCAACACTATTAATGTGCTTATTAGTCTGGAATAACTTAAGACAGACTAATATCTCCCTGACAGAAAACTGTCAGGTCAAGTCTGTCACAGCATCATTCACTGCAGGCTATTTCATTTCATGTATATATACAGCAAGACAGATCCCTTGTTTTATTTATTTATACAGTTCAAATGCTTGGGCTAGTTGCCTTTTAACTACAATCAGTTTAGCTATATATTTGCATGTATTATTAGCTAATACTTTGTTTTGCTAGCTCACAGGGGCAAAATTATGTGGATTAATTTTAATTATAATATTAATATTCATGGTAATAGATCTGAGGGCAAACATAGCAGTGATAAGTCAATTCAAAGACACTTACAATGTCTACACTGTACTGATGTAAACAGGACATTCCAAAGCATGCTCTGTGTATAGGTCCAGCCACCTGCTTCAAACCCATACATGTACTGATCAGGCCATTCCAGGGTTGTTCCTAGTGGCTGCTCTCCAAAAAGGTCTGGAACAAGGCCATAGAGGGAGGCTCTAGAGTGGCCTCACAGACATATTTCTCAATTTGGTGTGTGAGGGTAAGGTGTACATGGGAGAGCCCTGGCTAGTATCTGGTGCTGCCATGACATAGACATTAGGGCTGTGCAAAATAGCACCATTCTGTTTCACCTTAAGTTTCGACAGTTCAATGGAACAGGATTCTGTTTCAAATTTCATTTTGAGTTGAAACAGCTGTTCCATTTCATTCTGTTGAAACAGAAAGGCTGTTTCAAAACTTTTTCAATGTATTGCTGGGGATGGGAAGTCAGGCTGACTCCCTATCCCCAACACTAGATTGTGCCGGGGATGCCGAGGCAGCTCAGCTGGACTGCGTCCCCATTCCCGGTGTTAGATTGTACGGTGTGGGGGGGGGGGAAGGAGGGCAGGAGGCAGCCCAGGTGGGCTGCTTCCCCATCCCCCACACTAGATCATGCCAAGGGCAGCAACGCAGCCCAGCTGGACTGCTTCCTCATCCCCAGCGCTAGATCACTTGTGGACGGGAGGAAGCCCAGCTAGACTGCTTTCCCAACCCTGGTACTAGATCGCGTGGGGGGGTGGTAGAAGGCAGCCCAGCTGAGCTGCTTTCCCATCCCCCATGCTTGATCGTGCCAGGGGAAGCAAGGCAGCCCAGCTGGACTGCTTCCCCATCCCTGGTGCTAGATTGGGTGTGGGGCAGGAGGGAGCTCAGTTTGCCTGCTTCCCCATCTAAGGCACTAGATTGCACCAGAGATGGTGAGGTAGCCCTGCTGGCCTGCTTTCTCATCCCCAGTGCTAGACTGTGTGTGGGGGGGGTGGGAGGCAACCCAACTGGGCTGCTTTCCCATCCCCCATGCTAGACCACAAGCATGTGGCTGCGATTCCTGAATCAAAAAGGTAAATGTCTATACACTTCTGTTTCAATTTAATCTGTGCAGTTTAGAGTAACCTTCAAAGACTGACTTGATTCAGCCTCTGGGGTTTTTGACTGTCCAAAAGCCCGTACCCATCCCCAGCACTAGATCCTCTCCAGGTATTAAATTCCTAAAGCCAGAATCCAAGTCTATGAAAAAACAGACACTCTATCACCCTGAAACTGTCAGTATCTTAGCCATTGGAGCACTGACCTCATATATGGATTCAAAATGCTACTTTGACAGATTTGGAACATAGAACTGAACCCATATGTTCTATCCATCAGACTAAGGTGTATTGTTTGCACTAATTCCTGCTGGGAGAGTCCTGCTTTGTATAAATAATTAAATATTCCCTGGGCAGATAATAAGGAGGGAGACTGATTCTATAGGACAGGTGTTAGGGATTGTAGTTGGAGTATGGGCAGCCAAGGTTCAAATCCAAGGTTGTGTAAATATTTCACTATTTATACAAAGGGAAAGAGACCTTGAGATTCTTCTCTATTCCCTCCCCACAGAAGACAATTTGCAATAGCCTGTAATACATATGGTATAGGTTTAGTAATGTAGATTTGGAGCAAGGGGTCATATCCCTGTGAGTATCCTAACCACCAGGTTACACAGAGCAATGAAGTTTTGGTCTCAAGGGCTAGGTACAGTCAAAAAGCTCAGAGGGTGAATCAAGTCAGTCTTTGCAGGTTAGTCTAAATTGCATGGATTAAATTGAAACAGAAGTGAATAGACATTTACCTTTGATTCAGGAATTGCAGCCATATGCCTGCAATGGCTAAGGCCAGAAGCCCAGGGGCAGGGGGGAGGGAGGAGCACTAAAGCATGGTTCTCAGGCTATGCTCACTTCTACCTCCTGCTGCCCTCAAGATCTCTGAGATTTGCAGTCCAGAATTACAGCAGCAGGACCCTGTAAGTTTGCTTATCACTTCCTCTTCCTGCTTCCAAGTGCCTCTGGGATTTGTAGTCCACAGTTATAGCCAGCAGTAAGTGTGTGTGGGAGAAGGGGTGTTTAACTCCCTTCCCTGGTGCCAGGCCCCAGCTGGGGTTTGCTGGGGGACAGAGGATGACATCCTCTGTAAACTGTGCTGCATCCCCATTTGGGCTTGCACACCCTCTCTCTCCCTTTCTTGTCAGCCAGCCCTCACTGCTCCAGCTAGGGATCAAGGGGGTGGGGCCAGCCCTGCTCTCTGGAGCAGACATCCCAGGGCTGGAAAGTATGCAGAGTTGCTGAGAGACACTGATTTAACTTTAACCAGGAAGGGACAGAAGTTTCATATAGTGGTTTGATTCAAATCAGTTAAGTCTGATACTACATTCAACCAAGTTTATCTTAAACCAGTTTCGTTTATGTGCACTGAGCTTTTGTTCTGTTATAGGTTTAAATCAGTTTCTGATCATCACTTAAACGGGTTTGTGTGTAACTTCTGTCCCTAGCCAGGCTGTTCCTCACTCAGTTTGCTGTGAGTATACATCCTAGGTCAAATCTTACTTCTAGAGCATGTAGGAGCATGCAAAATTTGAGTATATTGCTTCTGAGCTTCTGGGTTAAGCAAGGATGAGTAGCTTATTAACTCTGGGCTGATATTAACACTTTGGTTGCTTTGTGCATGCCCATAGACAGAAATTTAGTGCATATAGAACTTAGGCACCTACAAGTTTAGTTGGCAGGAAAGTGGGGGTTTTGCAAATGTCATAGACACTGAAATTCACCATTTAGATGCCTATCAGTCCTTTATAAATTTGAACCTGTATAGTATCAACTATGTCATTAAACAGTTGTCCATACCAGTGACTAGAATAAGTAAGTTAAGGTGAAACTGAAAACAAAATAAATTCCTGGATTTTTTTGTTTATTCTTCGAACTATGCTGGGCCAAGATGTATGAGCCAACCTGTCCCTTTCCCATCTGAAAATAACATAAAGGAATGGGGAGACATCAGTACCAAGTTCCCAAACTTCTCTAATGAGGAGAGACAGTCTGCCATATATACACACATGGATGCACACGAAGCTAGGGATACCACCCCAAAGTCTGCACAGGGCTTGAAATCCACTGAAGGTACAGGGATCACAATCCATATGATTACTGTGTTTTCCTATAGGTTGTTAGGACCATGGAAGCTTTCGCTGGCAATATGGTTTCAATAATACTCTGTAACATGGTTAACAAGTTATCTTGTGCTTGATGGTAGTTTTGGGTTACTGGAGCAGCATAAATTAGACGCAATATATAGTGAAACTGGTCCTATGCTCATAAATGCATGGTAATATATTTTTTCATTGTAGGGACTTCTTTGTGGTGTGACGTTTCACCACAGCACTCTGTAGGTCAATCTTTGCTACAATGTGGGAAGAGATGACTGTGCTTTTATTTGTGCATTATTTGCTGTTGTTAATTAGTGAAAACTGCAGCAGTAAGATTCTGCTGATCATCAGAATTAAAAGGAAGGTAAGCTAGCACTTTTTTTTTTTTTTTAACAAATGACCATTTCAAGTAATTAAAATGGTTATTGTCTGTGCAGCTGGCTATACTGCAGCATCTTTTAGAACCTAAGAATAAAAAGTCTTGTTAATTTTTACAACAAAATCATCAATACATGGAGTTTTAGCATTTTTAATGATACCTGTAATCTCTTTTTTCTATTGAGATTAAATCCAATTTTAGTCTAAGAAAGAGCCTTTAAAATTAATTTACTTTATTTATAGGGATATATAAATCTGTGTGAAGTTATATAAACTGCCTATCCAATTCTCTGGGTTTTATCTAGAAAGGGTCTTTGTCCTTCAGCATTGGAAGTGGAAAAATTCTGTATAGTCCAGTGACCTACCTTGCAGCATTAATTTAAGTTTTGATTATGTAACTTCATTGAAAGTAATGGGTTTGGTTCCAAATTGGCCTTGAACTTTAACTGCTTATAAATGAAGCTTTGGTTGTGTTCCACACCTAAGAAATTATGCATGTACCGCTAATGTGGCTAAAGAAAATGGAATCCCAGGTTCCATGTTTAATTCTTTTTGTTTCATTTCTCAGGCAAGAATTCTACTTTTTTAGTTACTTTGACCACCCACACTTGTCTTTTTTCTTTTTTTTCTGTATAAAAATCAGTAGCATAAACATACAATTAACTCAGTTGTCTAAATAGCTTTATATTGATTGATATCCCAAGAAGGTATGAATGGGTTGTAGGTTGAGATACATAACTGACATTGCCAGGCTCCATAAATCTGTATGATATCATATAATCAATGTCCATCAGAAGCCAGCAATTGCCATGTTGATTTCAAAGATCATGGAGAGTTAGGGCCTTTTTACACATTGATTTTAAGCAGCTCCTGGAGCTTTTAACCCCTGGATTGTCCACACCTGAAACTTGTTTTAAGCAGTCTTTAGGTGGCTTAAAGTTATGCCATTGTAGCCTAGGTTTGTTTCTCATCTGTGTTACCCAGCTTGTATTGCAGTAATGTCTAGCCACTCTAAGCTGCATGTTAGTGTGAACACTCTACCAGCTTCCCTTCTTCTGCTGGCTTGTGTCAGGTCCACTGACACCTCCTGCCCATTGCAGCACCCCAGATCTCTGCTCACTGCCCCCCCCCACCTCATGCTCTCTGTCCTGGGGGAGCAGGCAGGGAATGGTTAACCTTTCTGCCCTGCTACCACCACTGCTGCTATTGCTGTCTGGGCTGGGCTCAGCCCAAAGAAGAACAGCAGCCCAGCACTGATGGCAGATGTCTCTGGACAGGTAGCTTAAACCTTCCCTACCTGCTCTGCTAGGACAGATAGCAGAGGCAGTCACATATAAGCTGAAAGGGCTGGTGGGGAGCCCCAGGGGAAGGCAGGGAGCCAGAGGAACCCTGGGGGACAGGGGATGCTGGGAAACCTGGAAGCAGGCAAGGGGAGGAAGGGGGATGGTGGAATTCTTAACTTTCAGTCCTCTAGGCCTTTGCTGGCCTGAAAGTATCACTGCTCCAAACTTGAGCTAGCACTAACACTGCTCAACATTTCAGCAGCTCACAGTATAATGTATAAAAAGGTCTTTATAGCTGCTGGGAGTTCTTATCAAAGGATGGATAGCTTCAGGTGAAGTTCATAAAAAATGTCCTCATTACTTTCTGTAATTATTAAGGAAATGAATATTCTAACCCTCTCAGGTGGTTAATGTGGTTATAAGTACACTCCTTCCTAGGACTAATGCTTTTTATTTATATATTTGTTCAGGTCTGCACTAGAAGACGTTTCCCAGTGTAGCTGAAAACCTCCAAAAAATCAAAAACAGCCCCCTAACTGACATTATTGCAGCAGCAAAAAATCACATATGTAGATCTGGTCTTAGAATCCAAGATGAACTTCTATTATGCAAAAGATTCTATTGCCTTTGAAGATTATAGTCAGCGTGCTACAGAAAAAGCTGAGGTTATACAAGGTCTCACCAAGATATAGATAATGTGAGTGCTTTGGCTTACTAAAGCTGTGAGGGCAGCTAAAGAATAAAAAGAGTGTCTGTATTTTCCAGGAAAAATACAAGAAACAGATCTCAGTATGCTGGTTCCTAGTACTTCAATTATCTGCTGAGTAATTGTAACCTTACAGAGGTGAGTCAAACACATGAAAAGTACAATGTATTGAAGCCTTAGGGCTTGGTTAACCCTCCAGGTAAAATTTATTTTTCTTATAGCAGTCACAAAAATGTATTTTGTGTATTTATACACTTCATGTGCACATTCCGTAACTAGGCATTCTAAACTAATAATGCATTAATCTCCAGCATCACACTGTATTTAATCTTTTTTTGAATAAACAGCTTACATTTTGTCACAGAATTTTTATGCAGTATGTCGTCTTATTTTTACTACATGCAGCAAACAATGTTTCAAAAATATTATTGTCAAAGTCCTTGTTAATGAGAAAAAAAGATTGAGACACTTTTTATGAACGTTAACATGTCTATTAATGGGAGGAAGGCAGAGTACAGTGGCACTTTAAAACTAACTTGTTCAAAAATGCATGAGTTTTCACAGGCTACAGTATACTTCTTCAAAAACTATTAATGGTTCATGCATGAGCTTTTGTAGCCTACAAAAGCTCATGCATCTTTGAATAAGATGCTAGATCGATAGCTCACATGGCACCTCCTCTGGCCAGCCTGGACCTCATGCTTTATATGATACCTGCCCTGGACTAGCCAGGGTGGCACCTCATGCAGCACAGGTCCCAAGCCAGTTTGAACAGGTGTCATGTTGGGTACTGTATTTAGAGTGTAGATCAACTCTGGATCCAGGGCAGCACTGTGAGCCAAATAACATTGTTCTGCAAGCTGAAGTCAACTGGGTGGCTGTATCCTTGACATCCCAAAGTTAGTCTGTAAGATGCCAGATTGCCATGCCTTCTGCCTCATTAACATAGCAAACTACCTCTCTCTGTGCAAGTAATCCAGAAGCAGTTTACTCGAGTAAAATATTCAAGAGTAAACTCTCCAGGGCACGTGTCTACACATGCAGGGAACAGCAGATTGCTCCTGTTCCCTGTGACCCTGCAATGGGCCCCTACAGCAGCCAGGGGAAACTCTAGGCTCCCCCTGGGGGCTAGCCCATGGGCCAAGAGACAGCTGTCTCCTGGCAGGGACTAGGACATTGCTCCCAGCTCCAAGGAGCTGCCTGCTGGGTGAGGACAATGCCCCCCTGCCCCCACAGCAGGGCACTCCCAGTTCCTGCTCAGCAATTAAGGGGCCCAGGCTGGAAGAGCTTTCTCTCCCAGCTCCATCTTCACAGTCACGGGGCCAGCACTAGAAGATCCTTCTCCCAGCCTGAGTCCTATGATTGTGGGGCTGGGCTGCGAGATTCCTACAAGGATCTTTCAGCTGCCTCCATGGCCATGGAGCTGGCACTGGGAGAGAAGGACCTCCCAGCCCAGCCCTGTGACCATGGGACTTGGGTTGGGACATAAGGATTTCCCAGTGCTGGCATGATCGCAGAGCTGTTACTGGCAGCAGGGGGACATTGGTCCTGCCTGGGTTCTGGTGGCAGAGCCCATCCTGGCAGCAGGCAGCTCCTGGGGGGAGGGAGCAATTTCCTGCCTCCTGCTGCCCAGCTGACTGGGAGCAAATGTGCTCCTGGTGAGGTGTCTACATGTGTGCTACTGTACAGTAAATAATCAAGAGTTAATTTGCTACTTGCATTTGCAGGTAGCAAATTTACTTACAGTTGCAATCAATTACTATGCAGTAAGCATCTGCAAAATGTAGACACATCCTTTGTCTATTAATGTTTACATGCTTTTCTGAATCGGGGCCTAAAGAGTTTATTTACCTGTTCTTTAGTGATATCGTATCTGCTGTACTTGTTTATTTCAAAGAAATATGTTGACTCATTCTATGAAATAAACAATGATGGTAAATGGCAGACGTTCCACAGGTGCTTTTGTTTGCAAGGTATGATAGACTGATGGACTAGCTCTCTGATACCCTGAAGTTAAATCAGCATGTACGCCCTGAAGGTCAGAATTTCTACTGTGTTGCAATAGAAACTTGACCTCCCAAAATGTCCTTCCCATCTCCAGCTATTATCCTGACCAGAGCTTTTGAAGGGGTTCCCTGCAATGCCTATTCTAATAGAATTCTCTAACAGCTGGAACAGGAGTGTCTCAAGTTCATTATACAATCCAGACCATTTTACATGCCATAAAGGTGTTCGATTGCTAATGAAGAACACATCCAAATAATGAGCATCTCATAATGTCTTTGGGCATGTTGTGCTATTATCTACTTCTCCTTGACATAATAGAGGACATCCTAGTATTTATTATTATAAAATATTTATATTGCAGTAGAAGATCAGGTCCCTTGTCTAGAAAACACTCCTATTCCAGAGTTCACTTAAAGATGTTATGAATCAGGACCTGTGCTTCTTAACATGAGGGGGTTTCCTTTTAATGCCTTGACTGTTTGCTGAAAACAAAATTGCCTTTGTTTTTCTGTAGGCACACCTGCTAATGTACATGTCAACCTGTCTTCTCTTGTGTAGTGTCTTTATTATGCTTGTGCCCTCATTAAAACTGAAACAGATAGTGGTAATTATGCTGATATACTGATTTTTAATACATTAAAAAGAGAAACACCCTGGAAGCTCAGCTAGTAAATGTGACTTCTCTGATATATGAATATTTTTAGAATCTTTAAGGACTTTACCTTTTTTTTCAATTATTAGTTTAGTTTAAACCCATAATAGGTTGTGAACACAACAAAAACGTTTCCTTCCTCAGTGGTCCAAGTAACCCGATTTAAAAACAATGGATTCTTCAAAACAGTTTGTATTCTTGTATTAAAGCCTTTTCTCTTCAGAGGAAAAGAAGTGTCATGTCTAAGTACATCAGGTGCTGAACCAAGCATGCAATAGCTGTGTAGCAGTGAAAGCGACTTTCAATTCTTTGCTTATATTTGTGGTGCATATTCTGCAATGCCACAGCAAAATTAACTCAAAGCTTTGTGATGCAATGCAAGGCATGCCATTACACAGGATGTCTAAGCACACTATCATTGATCCTTGAAGAATAAAACAGTGAAATGCATAAGTATTGGGATAGAACCCACAGTCCAAATTCTCCATTTACAAATCTCTCTCTAGTTTAATTTAAAATTCTCATTACAGGCTTTTATTTAACAAAATATTTAAGCACATACTTAAATCCCATGAAACTCAATAGGATTTAAACACATACTTAAGTTGAAGTATTTGTGTGGTCTGCTGAATAAGAACCAGACAGTTTTCATTTGAACAAATGAAGAATAAAACTCCCCACGGTACAATTATTATTATTTTTCTTCTGTTTGCTGAGTCTACCACTGAAATGAATGGAATAATGACAAAAGCTCAACAAGCATTCCATGCCTGTAGACTGATCACCCAGACTGATAAAATGTACAGTCAGGTCAGTTATATACACAATTAACTGTTTCAGGCACGTGGGCATATTTGGCATAGGCGCACAGGCTAAAGCACCCAAGAACCTGCAAGTTCTTTGATTAACTTTGATTCACTGACATTACTTGCCTTTCTATACAAAACTGAGAGCATTGGATAGGTAGATTATATACATTCACACATTTATATATATCCATAAACAAAGTAAATTAATTTTAAAGGACCTTCCTTAGACTAAAATTGGATTTAATCTCTATATTAAAAAAAGATTACAGGCATCATTAAAAATGCTAACACCCCATGTATTGATGATTTTGTTGTAAAAATTAACAATACTTTTTATTCTTAGGTTCTAAAAGATGCTGCCATATAGCCAACTGCACAGGCAATAACCATTTTAATTACTTCTATTGTGGAAAGAGACCTGAATTAAAACAGCAACCTATCACTGACTAGAACAGACCTATTTCTCTGCTAAAGGCACTTTGTAAATTGACTTTGATATTCCAACTGCCAGATTAGATCATGCCCCTTGGATCCTTGTGCACTCTGAGCATTTTCTTTTTTCTAAAGGCAGTTTGACATTTGTCAGCATTAGAAAGCTCATGCAACTGATGCAACAATTTTAGGGTAAAATTCTGACCTTGTTGAAGTTAATGGGAGATTTGCCATTGATTTTAGTGTAGCTATTATTTCAGCCTCCAAGGACTGTTATTATTTGTATTGTGCCCATCCAATCAGATCCCCAGCTTCATACCATACAGTTTGTAAACAATGATTCTTCCCCAGAGGGTGAACATGGAGATTCTTTGGACTGAGTAAAAACTTTATATTCTATGCCCTATTCTGCTAGTTTCAGTTTATTTTCAGTTTTTTACTTCAGAATTGTTAAGAGGAGAAAGAACCTCAAGAGCGGTGGTATCAAGTGGTATTATTTACTTTGACTTTGAGGGAAACAGTGCTTATCCTCATCATGGAGTTAAAGTATTCAACTTGAATTACAAATGGAGTTGCACATTGGCAAAGAGTTGGTCCTCAAGTCATTCTAGACCACCTGCTTTACTTCAGTCACTACTGAAAAAATTGCATATTCTTCCTTTATAAAATAGCCTATTGACCTAACTAAACATCTACAATTTCCTTTATTTTTTTCCTCTTTCCAAAATAGCTAATGTGTATTAGGCAGCTGTTGCCTTAGGAACAAAAATAAAATCCATATTTCAAATTATATGGATAGAAAGATTATACCAGATCTTCTGACAGCTGAGGAACAAAAAACTCCCAGCATTACTAACTGGAAGATTAGAATTTTTTTAAGTGAATATAGCTCCTAGGTTATTCCTGCCTCAGAGTATGCCATCTTTGAAAGCCGCAACAAAGCTCTTTAATAATTTAACTACTGCCTTCCTATGTTTTTATCTGATTGAGCAAAAGATCTTGAATATCAAATTAAGTAATAAAATGCTGATGGCATTATGGACATATGGGCCTGCACGACCTTAGTTTTTACTATCTAGCATTTTTTATATGAGCAATGTGTGATGTGCATTTCTTTTCCCTTGTCTAGTTGTGTTATAATTGTCTATTTCTCTGTTTTGGGTCATTAACTACTTTCTACTTTACTTTAGTCAAAGCTCCACGTAAAAGGAATCCTTTATACAATGAGTACCTCATGGGAGTATGAAGAAGAGGCACTGGGCAGTATCAATAGGCATTGTATGTTCATTTCATATAGTACTGTTCTTATGGGGGAGTGGGGAAAAGATTACATATATTCACATATTGGAGCTATGTGGCATTATAACAAAACTATAATAATATTGGCTGAGAGACCATTTGAAGGCTAATTTTCTGAGTCCGCCAATTGTAAGAGACATTAGAAAGGCTCAAACTAAAATCCTGGGACTAGACAGTCTCTATTAGGCATGGCCTTGAACCTGGGACCTCTATACACCTGGCCAAGTCACTCATTCTGGTCTGCCGCCTCCTCAGGAGAGGATTAAGGTGGACACAGGTGGCCAGAACCTTCCAGCTGGGCCTAGCCACATGTCTGTTCTCTGCCACTGGAGTGGTCAGCCAGGGACAGCCAACCCCTCACTCCTTCCAATATAAACCTGACCTGGAAAAGGAAAAATCTGGGCAACAAGGTGCAGTTTGTACCTAGACTGCTGCATGCTTTGCTTGTACTGCTACTGACTGATGGATTCCTTTCATACCTGACCTTGGTCTCTTCATGACCTTCTGGGTACCTGACCCAGCTCTGGCCTGACTTCCTGGACCCCTGACCCAACTAGCTTCCTGACCTTGTGCTCTCCCTGACCCTCTGGATCCCTGATGTGGTTCCCTGGGTAGATTTCCTGGATTCTGGCTTCCTGATTTCTCCTGACCCCGAGGTGACCCCCAGACTTGGCCACCCATGGCCCACGCATGATACTTCCTGGTCCTGCCACCTTCTACTGAGTATAACAAATTTAGGCATAACAAAGTCTGTGTAAAAGTATGATCCAGGAATTATGCAAGAGACAAGGATTTCTTAGGGTTATATATTTTAGTGGACCAACTGCACAGCTGGGTAGAGTTAGAAAAGCTTTTGAAAGCAAAACCTTTTCCATGAGGAGTAGAAGGACTTTGCTGTGTTGACTTTTACTGTTCAGACCTGATGAAGAAGCTCTTGCTTGCAAAAGCTTGTCTAACACTATCCCAGCTGTGCAGCTGGTCTAATAAAATTATGTACAAAATGCAAATTCTGATCGAAGTTAGGAAAAACAAATGTATCATCAGTTGCTTAGCATAGGTTGAATCCACTATTTGCTGACAAGAACTGTCAGATCTGTCTGACCAGAGCCAATCGCTGACAATTAAATCTTGCATGACAATGGGAGAAGGTAGTTCTGCAAGAAGTGGAGAGTGGAATTTGAATTCAAACGTTTAAAATTAAGATGTTAATGACAGCTTGTAAAATCCATAGAGCCTCATCCAAGTGGCTCAGGGACATTCTCAGATCTGCAGAGGAATGGTTGTGCAGGAAAGAGCAGGGGGCTGGTTTAATTATGCAACCAGCCTGATCCATCCAAGCCAAACTAGAGTAGGAGAGGAAAGTTCCACAATTCATAAGACAAATGACGTACCACAGGAGAAATATCTTGTACAATATAATATGTAAAATAAGCACAACTGGGCCCAGGGCCCTGGGCATGTGGCTAGTTTGTCTGTGTGTTAATCTGGTCCTGATCATGCGTCCCTCAAGTGTAAACCTGTGGACCCAGAGTTCCACAAGGCGGAAGTCCTGACAGAACGTGTGTGCATAAGACGCTGGAATTATGGAGGGGCTCAGCAGTGTTCCTGGGGACAAAGCAGAGAGGGCCCATTTCCAAAATCGGAAGCAGATAGAGATCCCAAGAAATATGGCAGAGATTCCAAGGGACAAAAGGTTTTTAGGTGAAGATGAAGCTAAGAGTATATGGGTCTAGTGACATGGAACCCAAATCAGCTGCCTAGGAGTATCCACTTAAGGGAGCTCTAACAGGGCTGTCCTAGTGGGGAAAAAAGCTACAGTATTGTAAAAGAAAATCAAAAGTTCCCTTGAGCCTAGCTGGCCTGTCATGATGGTGTGGGTAAGGCATCTGTAGCCAAGGGCATACAAGGGAATGATGTGGCTAGCACCATATCCAGCTGCCTTCGGAGTCTGAAGAGATTCTGAACAATGCTGCAACCCATAGGTCAGCCCCGTACACTGGGCTGTATCCCCAGCCAGACTTGCCTCCCCACTCGCTTGGCACCTAGCCCTCACTGCTCCAGTTAGGAAGCAGAGGGGTGGGGTGAGCCCTGCTCTCTGGAGCAGGTAGCATAGCCCAGCCCAGGGCTGCAAAGCATGCAGGGATGCCGGGGGACTATGATTTAACTTGAACCAGGAATGGTTCTGGGACAGAAGTTTCATAAACTGGTTTGACCCAAATCAGTTAAGTCTGATACTACATTCAACCAGGCTTATCTTAAATTGGTTTCAGCCATTTTGAAACTGGTTTATGTGCACTGAACTTCTGTTCTATTACAGGTCTAAACCAGTTTCTGATCACTTAAACTGGTTTATGTGTAACTTCTGTCCCTAGTGGGTCCAAGAATAGAATCTGGTCTTTATTCAGGCGAAGCTTACAATTGAGATGATACATCTGTTAAGCTTATGGATGGTAGGATTGATTGCATGTTAACTATATTGATAAGGGATATTATGGATTTGAGGTTCCCATAACACAGACCATTATTTTGCATAGATAGATGGATAGATAGATAGATAGAGCTATATATTTGTTAACACACCAAAGAGTATGGATGCATGAACAAATTAGTGTAAGGTGGAAGATAAGTACGACTGTTGTACTTACCTTTTTCTGTATGGCAACTGCCTTTGTTCATACCATATTAAATGAAACCTTAATGAATGAGGGCTAAGCTCCACCATGGAGTAAGAATGTGCATATGGCCATCACTGCAGAGTAGTTGATACAAGATGAAAATCAACCCTTCTTTGCTTACCCATAACTTTTTAGGGCATCCATGCTTTAAAAATCTATGGGGGAAGAGGAATAATGGGACAATTATTCATTAAAGCAATCTCAGACAGTCCCAATATTTCCTGATTAGATCTTGTACACACATTTCACCACTCATGGTAGCTTTTAAAAATGTACTGGATGTGTAAGAGACCTTTCTCCCACTTTCAGCCTGTACTCAATTGTCAGTTTTGCCTTTAATTCTGCAACGAGCCATCTCAATAATCATGACTTGAGTTGCCCTAATTCCCTCTCACAGAAAGGCATTCAGACTTGTGGAGAAATTTAAAATTGGACAGTTTTACACAGAAAGAGAAATAAGAAAATTAACCTCAAAAGTGTTGAAAAAGTATTTTCTGCTTTACTTTAAAACATTTATCCAGCTGAGGGTTTTCTAGTTCATTAAAATCTGTTCATCAAATTTGAAGAGGGTTACTGACAAAAACGGGCACTGTGAACTATTTCCACTAACTGTTAGGATCATCTGGCTTACTAAATGCATCTGCATAATAAGCACACAGCATTAAAATAAAGAGGTTTACTACCCAAGTCTAATCATTTAGATTTGTAGGGACTCCAAGCCAGGGAGTATTTTGAAGTCAAAAGAAAGATAAACTGCAAAAAGGTCTCAATCATGCCCAGAGATGCTAGAAACATAACAACATGCAGAATGGTCATGATCATGCCTTTCTATGAAATCAACAGAGTTTCTACCACATCACAGGTTGTCACTATTTTTAAAATATGGCAATGCTATTCCAAACTATAGGTATCCTAGTGTCTATTGACAAATGTCAGACTTGCTTGGAAAGCCAGAATATCCTGGTGAATGTCCCAGGACTTTGTGGTACTTAAGCCCCTCAGTGTAAAAAGTCCCTCTCAACAGCTGTATTGTTCTGCTGTCCTCATGCATATTTAACCTAATCTCCAAACTAGGGTAAGGATGTGGAATGGGAGCTGGATTACATGTATATTACCACTGGGATATAACCCTAAAAGGACCTTGGTGCTGAGCATGATTGAAAATTCAGATTCTCAGTTCCCTACTCAACAGCTGTCTAACCTGGAAGCATGTGAAACAGACACTTGACTAAGTGAATGGCTTTAGAGGGCCCTGGTCACCTAAAGGCCTGCTAATGAGCATACCCTAATGCCCTTAGCTGTACTTGAGCCCCATCAGTATTTGTAAACTAAGTGATCCCCCATCTACTCTTCTGCAGGACCTAAATAAAGTACCTGTTGTGGGAGTGGTTGTAATACAGTGTGAGGCCCCTGATTTCAATTCCATCATTTGACTGAGGAAATTTTAACCCACATCTTTCACGAGGATGCCTGGGGTAGGGAACCTGCTTGATCCCTCTGATTAATGGTGGTCAAACTTACAAGGAATAATTACATTTTCGTTGGGTCAAGGAAAAAGAATGAACAAGTATAGGCATAACTGTGTGGGTTAATAGTTTAGGGTACTCATCTGAGAGAGGAAACTAAGGATTGGGAACCTTTCAGTGAAGGTTTTTGGAGGCACCCACAGCAAGTCCATTGAACCTGAACTGCCAGACATAAGTGGAAGAGCAATCAGGACTACAGAGATAAGATAGGAGGAGAGACCCATATGACTCTTAAAGAAAAAAATCACTGCTTTTTCAGCAGGGTAACTGGGGACAGCCCTTGCCACTTCTACATACATCATAGAGAGAACTCTTGGAGTTCATCACCAAGCTTTCTTACTCACTTAGCTGTCCCACAAGTGTTGTTGAAGCAGGGTAATCCGGCCCTATGCACAGCTACGTCTCTGTTTTGTTCGTCAAGCATGATCTTTCAAGGGAGATATTTCAAAGATGCTTACATATTGAACAGCACAGACTTCAGTGACATTCAGAGGGACGTGGGCTCCTAATCTACCAGGTATTCCTTTTTTAATTCCAGTGCTTCACGTTTTTCCCCCAGTTTGTCTCCAGCTTTCTGTCATTTTTATTCCATCTCTCTTGTCTCTATCATTTTTCACTTTTCTTCTTTCAGCATATTCAAAATGCTGTTCATTATGAGTGTTCCTGCTGGTGCCTTTGTAGTTTGAGCAATCATGCTAGCGTGTTACTGTCACTGGAGATCTAAAGATGGTCTTTCAGCCTTACATTCATACCATCTAAGAGAAAAGAATCCAATTCCTGTTTTATGTGTACATTAGCTTACTTAAAATATGTAGTTCTTCCATTTTGGAATGTTGAAAAGGTTTGATTTAAGAAGAAAATTTCAATTCCACCAAATTAATTTCAGTTTGAAATTCACTTCCGTGTTTTCTTAGGACCTTAGTATGGAACAGAGGTGTATAAAGGTAGGAAACAAGGGTTTGACATTGCAATCTGAAGCAAAACTCTTTATCAACTCAAATGGGAGCAGGAATGGACCTTAATACATGACAATATATAGACCATTTTAGACACAAATTTAGACGAGACAGTATGGCAGAGTTTTTAATTCTGATGCATATTTTATCTATTACTATAGAGAATTCTTGTTACCAGACTTTTTTTTTTTATTAAGCATGTCAGTATTTATTATCTGTCAGCAAAGTTAGGGCCTTGTTACACAGTAATTATGGGTGGTACATGGAGCTCTTAACTCCTGGATTGTCCATTTAAAGCACTCACTGTGCAGCTCAAATGCCACTCTAGAGAAGGATTGATCTGCACAAACCAGCTCCTATTCCATTAAGATTTGGCCACTCTTCACAGTTGTTGAAGGTGTGACTGCTCTGAACAAGCTAGCACTAAGCGGATCAACATTTATAGGGCTCACAGTGTAAGGTATAACAATATACTCAGAGTTTAAAATGCTAATAATGCTAGAAGAGAAATGCTTCCCCCCCCGCAGGCCTTTAATAAAGATTTAGATACAAAGGACAGTAACATGGCCTTTAATAAAGATTTAGATACAAAGGACAGTAACATGGCCATGTAATTCTGAATAGTGCAATTACAGATATCCATTCACAAGGTTCCAAGACGCTAACAGTAGATTAGAACACACCCTCCCTCTTGCCTATTTTATAAATGGATATGCTCTGCCTCTATAAAATTACCCATTCCTGGCAAAATACTTTAAGCATTAAATACCTGAAAAAATTAAGTCAAATGCCTAATACCTTAAATTACAAGATACCTGGAAATGAAAAATTATTCTGCCAAAAATTATTCCTATTGTCAGCAATAGGAAATTAAGTTTCCTCAAAACTGACACAGTAGACAGTGCACTATTAAAGAAGTAGACAAATTTCCAAATGCAATTGGAGATGCTCCATCCTGCCAAAATTACATTCACTTTTGACAAAGTGCCATATCCAGGAATAGATTTTAAAGCTTTAACAGCCTAATAAATATATAGCAAAGTCAACTAGCATTTGATGACTGAATCATTTGAAAGAAGCGTATGTGCATCTCTATTTATCTGATGCTCTATGCTATTTTATACTGAAAACTGTCAGCATTAAGAGTTCAAAGATGCACATATTTACTAATCTTTGCAGATAAGGAAAAGGAATCAAATAAACAAACAGAAGCCTAAGTGTTTCATTAAAAGTGAAACAGTATCATCAATACAAGTTTTGACCCTTTAAAGAGAAAATAGTATATTAGAATGGATTGACAATGCTGAAATCAAAATTACAGATAACCATTCATTTTACTGAATTAAAGAGTAATGATGATAGCTTGGTTGATTTTAAACATTTAGGCTGAAAAATACTGATATTTATTTCCGTTATTTAGCATCATCTTTTAATAGTTTAGTTATTGGAAGGACTCCCAGCAATTCCAGTGGGATATGAATCAAGCCCTCTGAACGTCAACAGTAGTTGAACCATTTAGGAATTCTGTCTATATGAAGCTTCAAAATTCTGACTGATGTTATGAACTCCCTATATAACCCTAACTCAGTGTGTATTGAATCAACTATCAGGTAGCAAAGACTGGTCAAACATCTCACAAATCTTGTCTCAACATCACTTCAGCATAAACAGAAAGTCATAAATATTGACTGCCTCTTTCCTGGTAGAACAATAAGGCCAGGTACAGACATTACACTTTTTCTGGTTTAGGTGGTAGGAAGCTGATCTATACCTGCAGCAAAACAGAAGTTCGGGGCACATAGGCTGTTTTAAAAATAGTGGTTCCCAGTCTAAGATAGACTATCTATATAGAATCAGACTTACTCAACCTAGGTTAGACCAATCTATCGAATGTCATTGTCAGGTTCACAGATGAAGGTAGGCTGCTGTTTGCTGGTATCCCAGTTGCCTGTATGGGATCCTTGCTAACCCTCCTTTGCAGGGAGCCATGGCTCAGCTCCTCGAGCCAAGTGGCTTTGCCCAAGCTCTCTGGCTGTCAGCTACAGGCAGCACAGAGCTAGTGGGATGTGGGGAGCAGGATGCATGAGCTGCTGGAGGAAGGTGGCACCAGTAGTGGTACACCCTGCATTCCTCGCTGGATCAGTAGGGTACAGAGTGTCCCTTCCCTGTCCTGAGCCCTGGGACCTTGCTCAGGAGTGGATTCAGGAAGGGCTTGCAGGATTTCCTCCTCCCAGAGCTAGCACTTAATCCCTGGCCAAATTCTATACCCCCGCCCCCAGCAGCTATTGAGCCCCCAAACCCACCTGCCACTGTCCTGTCTAGGGTGGACCCCCACACGCCCCACCATGGACAAAGCCCAGGGACCTACACAGCAGGGGTAAGCACACGTCCGTCTGCTGGCTGCCTGACAGATGACAGGGAAATGGGGAGAGGTGTGTGTCTGACAGCCATGCTTGGAGGTGTGTGGGAGCACCCCCAGCTTTCTGGCATCAGCTAGCGCAGGCATTTTCCTGTCTCCCCCAAGTGAAGACCAAACATGAGTTCTGTTCACTTCCAATCCAATCTGCACAGTTTAGAGAAATGTGCACAGATTCGATCAATTCCACATTGTACTTTTTGAATGTCTGTTCTTAGCCTAAGTGGCAGAAAGGACGCAGGACTCTTGAAAGAACTGGACAAAACTTAGAGAGACAATGAAGGCTGGGATTTCTATACAGATGTTGTTATTTTTTTTAGATCTCTGTAGGTCTTATGATTAATTTATGAGTAAAAAAACAGCTATGTTAGGCTGTCCCAGGCACCACACCAAAGCCTTGCTGGTTCAAGGCTCCAATGCAGTAAGGAGGCTGGGAGCCCAACACAGCTGTTAGTCAAGCTCCCAGCGCTCCTGGCATTGCACTGGAGTCTCCTGATCATATTACCTACTTGGGGCAGTCCAACGTTAGCTCAACATATATTAGGTAATACATGCTGCAGATCATTTTCTCCAGAAAAGGCCAAACTTCACTATGCTACAATGTCACTTACCACATGCTTTATTGCTTGAATGTTTGGACACTAGCATGGTAAATGCAGTTAGCATGTGCTAAGTGTATTGTGTAGTAATACCCTTAAAGATAGTCTATACAAACTTTAGTCATACCTCTAGGTTGCCATGAAGACATTCTTCCAGTCATGCTCAATGGACCTCTCAGTGTAAGGGCTGTAGTAGGTTCCTCTTGTTATGCATTGAAACAGTGGCAATTTCAATGGATGAGCATACAGTGGTTATTATTAAAACAATGACATCTAAGGTAAGATTTTTTAAAAGCTCAGTACTTACCTAACTGGCAACGAAGTCAATGGCTCAACTTATTTTAAATGGAGACAAGCTAGGCCAATGCTGAGTAATTTTGAACATCTCACCCCTACTTTCTACAAGTGCTTTGTCTAGCGAATCCTTGTAATGTTATGGTACTATCCTCTACAGTTCCTGTCACTGTGATACTGCTATCATGTAACTTTCTTCGAACTATTTTCAGTTTACCATATTAATAACTATGACTAAGGTGGCCAAGGACTGGGTGTGGAAAGAGCTCTATGTTTTCTCCAGCTGGCAGAGGTTAACTATGTGATTTCCTCATGTTCCTGTGCAGATTGAGGGACATAGAGAGGAAGGAGCAACATATTGGCACAATATATATGATTAGGTGGATCCAACAGCCATAAAACTCCATGAAGGAGACTCACAGCAGGTCACAGCTGCCATTTTAGCCACTGGACTGGAATAAAGAATGTGGATGAGCTATCCAGGAACTCAGCCAGCTTGAATTCCCCCATAATTCACTGCATCATTCACTTGAGGTTTATTTGGACATGTCTGCACACAGATTTTATACTCAGTCCTATTTTATCATCATGCAATTTAAAATCCATTTAACACTGGGGAAAAGCCCACCAAAAGTACTGATCCTTGTTACCTCTGGAAGAATGTAAAAACAGGTCTTCCAAAAAGAAAGGGACTCATGAGAACCCTAGTCATGAGAATCAGTCACAACAATGATGCATACTGGTGAAAAAAATTAAGTTGTGATGTTTGAATGCAAATAAAACTATACAGATAAATGAGCTGTTACCTCTATGATTGAATACCAGCCTAGCAAGTAACATGAAATTTGGATTGGATCACTGTTCGTTTTATGAATTATATTGATTATCCTGCTGCTGATGCAAAAATTTCATTCTATATTCTGGTATAATAAAAGAATGTTTGGCTCAGGACACAAGGCATCTATTAGCATCCTGGTCTTCCTGCTTGTTTCTGTATTGCACTGGTTTTCATTACATCAGTTTTGTCAGTTATTTAGATTCACTGTTAAATGTAATTTATGCTCTCCTTGCCAAAATTATTTTAAATTATGACCACAGAAACCTTCATTTTTTAATATATTAAGAAACAGGCAATCCGGAATTCTAAGAAATAAAAAGCTTTATACAGACTAAGTCAATTTTGTTGTTTTTTTAATAAAGGTAGCTAGAGGCAAACTTTCTGGTTGTACAACCTATTTATTAAAAGCAAGAGTGACTGTTTAGCTTTCAGAACAAATGTCTAGTTGCAGCTCAAAATTCTTAAGGTTAGAACAAAATTTAGCCAAAGTACATTTGCTTACTTAACTCTGGCAGAATGAAGATTTTGCCTTCAGACACTCCTAGGGAAACACTGGATAAAGAGGAAAGGGGCAGTTTGACAAAAGAACACAATACATTCAGAATGAAAAATTCCTTCTTTCTCCCTATTCACTGAGAACAAAGTGGCATACAAAGGATGTGTTTACAAAGTCAGAAAAAGGTCCGAAAGTGAAATTTCCCATGCAGCGAAAAATGGCTAAAATAAGTGCATCTCTTCAAAGAAAGAGACAGATTGATCCCACTTTTTAAAGAGATTCAAATACGGAATCAAAAGACCTTGGCCTCTAGCAGTTTTATGGCCTAACAACATTCCCATTTTAAGATAGCTAAGTAGCATGACATTCTTTATGTATTTTTGCTGTGCAGCACAGAGAATGACATTAGCACTAAATGAATAACAATGGGAGTTTTGCTGCTGGGTTTAGTGGCAGCAGGTCTCGAGGCTTAATGTGTTAAGACACCACCTAAGCAATTTTCCTCTTGCCATTTTTGATTTGGAACAATAAATTAATGTTATAAAAAGAGCTGGGAGCAGTGGGGCCTAACTAAATCCTCCTTAAAAGTTAAGAAAGTTAAGAATTGGAGAGTCTAGATGTCCATCTTTCAACTTCTGGGAATGGACAGTGGTCTCCGTCAAAGAAGGACAACCAAGGAAGAAAACACTTTGTAAGAGTTACATTTTAAACAAACCACATTCTTAACAGCACAAAAAGCTCATGCGATAAGACAGAGGACTGGGAGGGAATATAATCTAGTGGTAAGAGCATGATACTGGGTGTAGTGATTTCCCAGTCTGCTTCTACTTCTGCTACTGACATGCTGTAACAGCTTGAGACAGCCAATAAAGGCTGTACCTGAGCTCTTGTATGGATCTGGACCTTAAGCTGAGATTCTTAAAAAAATATTTTAGTTACAAACTCCCATTAACTTTAATAAGAGTAAGGTATCTAAGTAATTTTAAAGATCTGGGCTCATGAATGCTGTGTGCCCTTGGAGGTTGGAGGGGCACGGCGACCGCCCACTGGTGGCGGCAGCAGTGGCTGTGCTGGGGGTGTGGTGGCAGTGAGCAGGGAGCTCCTGTTGGCAGCCACGGAGGTGTCAGAGGATGGGGCAGGGTGGTGAGCACCAAGTGGTGGCCAGTGACCACCCACAGATGCTGCCAGCAGCATTGGCAGCACTTTTTGTGTGGGGTGCATCGCCAAGCTCAGGGGGTGCACGGGCACCCCCCCGAGTGTCGCCAATATCTGGGCTTAACCATTTTTGCACTTCACTTCATCTATACACAAAATAGTATTACACACACACACACACACACACACACACACACACACACACACGGCTCATCCAAACGAGCACAGTCATGCAGTATGTGGCACTGCAAACATGTTTGCAAACATACTGTACAGTCCGGTGTTCTCCATGCTGCAATGACGTGCTGCCTGACCGTGCACTATGCCAGGTTTTTTTGACCTCTGGATATCCAGGCATCAAAACAAAATAACAAACAAAAACACAGAAAAAATTAAAAATCCTGGTGCAATGCTGCAACTTCTGGCTAGGCTCCTTGAACCAGAAATCGCTATGCCTGCAGCCCCAGGAGCCCCCTAAGGTCCCAGTTAAGACTGCTGGGGCCAGCCCGGTGCAACCTGGGGCAACCCCACCTGGGGCAACTTGCTGTGCACCAAAGCACACGTGGCACGCGTGTTCCCTAGGGACAAGTAGCAGCTGGGGAAGGTGCACTGCCGCTATTTGTCCTTGGGGAACAAAATGTCCATGTACATCTGGACATGCCCTTAGTGTTCAAAGCTGTGTAGAAAACTTAACTAAATTTATTAATATTATCTTTATGCATTATTTCATTGAGCTTTATCACCATTTTACCTGTGGAGAAGTTGAGACACTAACGTGAAATGATACATTTAAAGTCACATGATGAGTGGGAGGCAGACTGGGATTACAAACAAAGCATCCCTCATACTTACATTCATCCTTCTTAGACCCAGGCTTCTCCTAGGGAATATTAATAACTTTCATAGGGTTGTTGGAAGGAGAAATTAATTAATATTTGCATGGAACTTTGTAATCCTTAGCTGAAAGGTTCTAGGTAAGGGTAAAGTAATATAATGTGAACTCCACTTTCTCAAATATGTCTTCCACTGGGATACCTCAGGAATTCAGATAACTAAAATGTGAAAGATGCAGAACTTTTACAGGTTTGAATGGAGACTGCAGTGTTAGTCTACAAATGATATACCATGAAGATCACAACATTTTCATACTATATCAGATTCTTTTCTTCTCTGAAGTTATGTTTTAGCTCAAAACATCTGTCTCTTATCTGGCACTTAATTTTAAAGATAGCTTTGTGCCAATAGGCTTTGTCTTAAAGTGAAAACAACCTAGATAAATCAGTTATAACTGAGGAGCCTTTTACTTCATATTAGTTCTCAGTTGGCCAGCTTTGTATTTAAGAACTGCTTGGGACAGTGTATAATAAAGTATACCTCAAAATCAGGAGTTACACCCTTTCATACCAAAAACTGAATTGGGTCATAAATGTTTCAGAAGCCTGTAGAAACATGAGAGCTAATGATAACATAATAATACATTATGAAATGAATAGAGTTCATAGTTGGTAGAGTTGGAAGGGGCCTGAACAGATCATCAGGTCTGACCCCATGCCATGGGCAGGAAAGGATGCTGGGATCAAATGACCCCGGCAAGGTATCTATCTAGCCTCCTTTTGAAGACCCCCAGGGTAGGAGCCAGCACCACTTCCCTTGGAAGTTGGTTCCAGCTCCTAGCTGCCCTGGCAGTGGAGTAGCACCTCCTGATGTCTAGCCTGAATCTTCTCTCTGTCAACTTATGGCCGTTATTCCTTGTTACTCCCAGTAGGACTCGGGGGAACAGGGTCTCTCTGTGAATTGGAACTAACGGCTAGAGAAAGGAACTGCAGAGTTTGAATCTGACTGATTATTAAAAGGGTTTATATTGCTGTCAGCTCAAAAAATTAGGTTTTTTATTTTTTTTTTTAATGCCAGATAGGTCCTACCTTTGCTCTGTTGTGACCTTATTCTCTACCAACTTCCTTCCTTTTTCCATTTCATCTAATGGCACACTCATGCACTGCAATACCAGTCATTTGCTTGCAATGGCAAGTCCCCTGGTTCAAAGCCAATATTTGAAAACAGAAGTAGTTTACTTTTACATGCAAAGATGCACAGATAGAAGTCTAAATGAAGCCATATTCTTCCTGGGTGTCTAATACATCCAGTGAATTAGCATAGGATTTTACCTTATAAATAGGAAAAAGGAAACTACAAAAATCACTAAACACTTTGTTATCTCAGTGCAACACCTCATGCCTGGGCATAGATACCACTGAGAGAGTGGAAACAGCTGCTTCAGTAATGTTCTGCGCCTGTATTTAGCACACATTCTACGCTGTTGAAAAATTGAATGTTCTCTGGGGCAGGTCCTATTTCACCCATTAGGTGCCTATATGGATGATTTAGTTCCATCCTGTTCCAGTCCCAGTTTGCACAATGGGTGGATGGATTCACTTCCCACTTGCTGTTTTTTATAACCAAGAAAATGGCATGTTACAAAAGCAAGGTGCATTAATAATTTTTCAGAGCTGAGCAGGATAGGAGAGGATCACATGTAGGTGCCCAAGTCTACTTAGGACCCTGATTCTACGTTTCCACATATGGATTCCTGGAAAACAAATAGCACTGTACACTACTCAGCTCAACAACCATAATGAAATTTCCCAGTGTTGAAAAAAACACCAGCAAAAGCTGAAAAACCACCAGCAAAATGTTGGAAAAACATTCACTGGAAAAACAAAAATACAAAAAAACAAACAAAACAAAAAACACACAACACACTGTTCCCCTGACAACACTAAGAGTGTTTCATGTGGCACTCTTCTCCCCATCCCCTTCGACTCTCTCTTTCCTCTACCTAATTAACACTGGTTCTTGCACTTACAAAGCTGCCATGTTCTGTCAGCATGGTGGCACAAAATCAAACGTTTTCTTTTCTGCAGTCCTAATGGATGTATTCAGGCCAGTCACAAAGGGTGACCTACAAAGGGAACAGCAGAATATTCCCAAGCTTAAAAGGATACAATTGTCTGTACTGCAAACAGAACTAAGGAATTTTCCCAAATTTTTTCAGGAGAAAATACAGCTAGATTAACCAGCTGTCTGGGAAAGAAAAATAAAGGAAGAATCCCTAAACCAAAGGGCAAAAACTGAATGTTATGGCAATATAGAAGGTAGGAACAGGAGCTTTGTAGAGAGAGATAAGGTAGAAACAGAAGGAGGATGCAATACACAAAAATAAAAAGGCCTGAAGTTAAAGTGAAAAAGTAACACTGACCACAGCCACATGGTAAACTCACCAGCAACAGCCAGAGGAATGATGTGCTGCTCTGAAAAGGCTGCTCCAAAGCCACTGTTGCATCTGATCAGGATTGGGGTCAGCTAATTAGGACTGCAGAGTAATGGAGCTAATGAACCTCTCTCATGGTGCACCCCTGTTGAAATCTAGACGTGGCTCCACTGCTTTCAATTTAAGTGGTACCTGGAGTGAAGCAGCAAAATGTGCTTGAGGGCATTGCAGCTGAGCATGGTGACTTAGTAGGTAGGCATCATCAATTAAAAGAAAAAGAGGCTGCAAAAAGGACTGAATAAAATGCCTGGAAGATCTGAGGAAATAAAAAGTTCTTCCTGTGCTTCTCTTAAAGCAGTATTCTTAATGTATGAATGAGTTATCATGTGACTTTGTAATAGTAGGACACTTGTTGGCTTTTACATTTCGAAACTAGAGAGAGTCTGAAACTTTCCAAAGTTTGTGGCTGATGTGTGATCAAAACCAATACATAATGAGAATAAATTTCTAGTTATGCCTAGCTATGGATAATAATTTTCTTTTGGCTTTGATACTGGGAGCATCTACATGTGCATTAACATGCTTTTTCTTATTCGCATTAAATTTAGTACCTCTGGGTGCCTGTACATAAACATGGAGCCTGCTCCAGTGTGCTGTAATTATAGCACTTCAGAGCAGACTCAATTAAATCAAGTCTGCTAGAGAGTGGTAAATTACCATGCTCTACAGCAGCGTCCCACATCTCATGCATCAGCATTCCTGCTTTTCAAAATGGTGGTTGTGGTGCTTGAACTAAAGCTCAACAAATACATTTCAGTTCAAGTGCCCCCACCACCATTTTAAAGTGCAGGGATGCTGATACATGAAACACTGCCCCACCACCCCTAGAGCAAATGTAAAAGTCCCCTCCAATGTGAGGTACTAAAAAAAAGGCTTATTACAGTGCCTTAATGCACAATAACAAATGTGCACAGTATTTAAGTGATGCTTAATATGCATTAACCTATTTTACTGCACATTAGTATAATCACAGCTTTTTATGTGACACTTTAATGTGCAGTAAAATATGCTACTTTGCATTAAAGCACATGTGTAGATGCACCTACTGTGTGCTATAAACCTAGGGAATTCTTATTAGCCTGCTTCTAATACTGGGAGCCAATTTTAAAAAATAAGAACCGGCCAGGATAGGGATAACAAACAGCTAAGAACAGGTTGGCAGAGATGAGTACCTGTTAGAGAATCAGTCTCTTTAAAACAATTTGAATAGCGCAATGCTTTTAAAAAGGGAAAACTCACATGAGGAACCTATTTTAGTGAGCTAATATTTTTCTGAGTAAGAAGCAGAATCTCTAGGCCCAATACAGCTTGGATGTTCAGACTAGTTATGTACACAATTTTCAAATGGGAAACTAATATCCAGTCCTTCCATTTTCTTGCTAAAGGGACACTGTCAACTTTAATTAATATTTTTGAAGTAACCAACAGGAGACCCTTCCTAGTCCTATGTTCTTAACTTAATTTAAATGTTGACTATTAATATATACATACATATGTATGAATTTATTAAAACATATATATTTTAATGACCAACTTATACAGTGTTTCTACTCCTTTGTTGATATTCATAAAGGTTATTTAAACAATGGGACTATACATATATGCAAAGTTAAACTTGCATGTAAATATTTGAAAGATTGTAGCCTAAAAGACTTTATCTGGGGACCAGTGCCTTAGCACAGACAGCTGAGAAACAAACTAAAAATATGTGGGTTTTCTTTCCTAACTTTTTTCCACAGTAATCTTAAACTAAGGGTAATTACAGAAGGTGCAAAACTGTCATATGGAAACATGTTTTCCAATTTGATAGTGTCCCTTTAATATGTAAGATTGCCTGATGTCAAGTTATGTCTTCACAATTTTATTCAGGGAAACAGCACTGATTTACATTGCTTGTAAATCACATGGGCTCTTAAACTGGAATAAATTGCCGTTCAAGATGTGAGTACAAATTGGAAAAATTACATCCCCTGCCAATTACTTACATATAAATGTAAACTTAATTTTTCATACAATGACAAATGCATTTGAACATTCATAAGCAATTATGCCACATGCTATATATTTTATTATGCTAATTGTAAAGTGGTAAGGCAAATAACTTCCCCTGAGAGATCTGTGGTTGTATAATCAAAACACCACATTTGGGAAAAGGCCTGGGAAGACTTTATAAAAAGCCATAGATTCAAAGAAAGAGTCTCATACTTAGCAAGATGTATCTGTTGAAGGACATAGACTTAAAACATTGGAAATGTATAATGCACAATGAAAACTGAATTCTGTGTCCTTCATTCCTCTGAGGTGAATAGGAAGTTGTCATAAGAAAGGACATTAGGATTTAGTTATAGATGCTTGAGGCTGAGAAGGTAGTGTAAGAGTGATGTTATAGCCATGGTGATCTATAAGAAATGCAAGACGCAAGGATTTCTTAGGGTGATATCTTTTATTGGACAAACTATGTAAATCAAGATAAAGTCATCAGGAGAGGTGGTGGGTGTGTTCAACAAACTGTTTCAGCGCAATCAATACCTCGTTTTGTACGGAGATTGTCAGCACTAGCCGCACAATTTCACTGAGTTATAAAAGAGGTATATAAATAACTTGTATAGCGGGTATTGGCATAGTATCTGACTGCAGTATGTCGGGGCTAGCTTAGAGCTATGATCCTCTATATTTCTAAAAGGACCAAATCAACTCAAACTATATTTAATACATCTCTGCCTGTAAGTCAGCAAAGGCTGTGCCTATAAATCCACAGATAGTATTATAAAACTGCCATAAGCTTATTATTTACCCATAATAGTTTGATCATCCGAAGTCATGCATTCTTATATAAAGCCATTTGAAGAAACTAAAATAAGTACCCTTGCATATCCTTAAAGTAGCTAAACCAGATAAATACAATAAAATTGGTATCACAATCACAGTCCTGTAGTAGGGTGTTAAGTAGTTTGATTGATTGTGCCAGTTTCTAACCTGCTTAAATACTGTTCTCCAGCTCTTCTCTACCCGTAACTTATTTTAGTCATTAGCATATAGTCATTTAGCAGTCCCATAGGTGTATGCCTATTACTGAAAGCCAGGAAGCTAAACTGAGTAGGACATTGGTTTACTATCTGCTCAGTGGCTTCTGCCCTGTTTAAGATAGCCTCTCAGAGCAAATGTTAATGGCTAAAGGTAAGATTAATATGATTTAAAGCATTATTTGGGATTTACATAGTACACACATAACCTTGGAGGCTCTGCTCAGATCATTCTTCTACTAATTCATTTATTTTAACCTGGTGAACTTGCCATATTCTTTTCAACTCAAGCAAGGTATTTCTCTGAAAACCACTGATAGCCCTAAGATACACTGCTAAGGTTAGGGGCTGGTAAACATTTTCAGCAGAGACTTGCTTTAGTGATTAACTCTCAGCTATTTCAACCTGCTCTGAGCATACTGAAAGATACGCTGTATCTGAACTGGAGGTCGTAGGTGTGGTGCAGGCATTACTGAGACATGTGGTGAGACTTGTGCCATGGATTGTATAGGAGGTCAGACTAGATGATCGTAAAGGTACCTTTTAGCTTTAAAATCTATCAAAATGTAAACACAAAAGTTGTTAAGCTAACCATTTACAACAACTAGGTTCTCTCTCCCTCACTTCCCCATCTGCCTTGTACATAAGGAGTAACATTTGCAGAATTTGGGATGCTTGTTTTGCATTGAAAATGGCTTAAATTTAGAAAAAAAATCTTCCCACGTGGAAAGTGTTTAAAGAGAGTTTAAGTGCATAAGGAGGTTCATTGTTCCCAACTGTTAGCCAAAAAGATCAATTTCAAAATCACTGAGGTGCTAAGTACAGTGTTAGTAACCTAACTCACAACACAATGATGGCAACTGGAAACTCTGTTGCCTTCGGTGAACTTTGGAAGAGGTACATGGATAGATACATCTATCCTACAGTGGCAAAACATTCAGTCCCGCTACCATCAAGGAAATGAACCCTATCCTGCTCTATGTGTGTCAGCCTTGGAAATGAGGTTGGATCATGTCTCGGGAGCCTCCCAGATTGGACTTTTGATTATGCTGAAAATTAAGATCTTAAGCACTGTGCCAGAGGCAGCCCTCAGGGTGTCTTCATTATCTCTTTTCTGGAGTTGATGCTCATGGAGGGGAATCAGATGGATAGGTTTTACTTCCTTGGCAGCCTGATTAAACATTTGGCTACTGTGTTCTAGATATCCATTCCGAGTCTGATTATGCAAACTCTAATTCACTCACTCCCACATATGACTAAAGGTTGCACAAATAGACCATGTAGTTTAGAATTGTAGCATGGAAGAAACCTCTGCAAAAATACCTGTTTCCTCCTGTATGTCATTTGGTCTTGCATGGAAGCTGCTGACAAGGGTTCTTGCAATGAATAGCACTTAGGCAAGATATGTTGGGGAAAGAAGAAATAAACATTTAAATTTATTTTCTGAGGTTTTTAGAGCTGATGAGCCCATGAATTAGGGAAAATGTGTTTGAAAATAAATATATGAATTAGCTGAGATTTTAAAAATCAGTTCTTACAGGAGGGTTCAAAAGGATTCTATACCTGTACAAGAGCTTAACAGGACAAGAAAGTAAATGTCATCTTCAACAGGCACCATGCGGCAGGTGGCAGATCAAAACTTCCTGCCCTGCAGTGAACCTTAAGTATACCATCCAGTGCATCTGGAAAGGCAGATTAGAATCTGCTAAGAGAAAGTGGTTCAGTCTCTGTGGGCACATCTACACGTGCACCATTACTGTGCAGTAACTGAAAATTATTGCACAGTAGTAACTATGGTGACTTATGCCAGCTTGGCTGTATGATACAGGGAGCAAAATTTACACCTGAATAGTTACTATGCAGTAAGATATGTGTAGACACCTTGTTGCACCTAATTTTAGTCCCAAGTCAGTCTACACACAGCATTACTGTGCTGTAATGCCTGCATGTGTAGACACCACGTAAAAGCCACTTACTGTGCAGTAAATGAATGTGTAGACACACCCTATGTACACCTTGATGCCTCTGCAGAGACTTCCAGTTAGAATTAAACTGACACGGTACCATAGATATGGCAGAGAGCAGAGAAATTTCATAGCTCATAAGAAGGGAAAAGAAGAGCATCTCTTCTTCTTTCTGAGCCTTTTGCTAATTGGGTAGAGATTTTGCAACCAAAGAAAATAGGAACTGGTAAAATGCAGAAGTATGAAGAGAGCTGTATTTTTAGTTTAGTCAATTTAAAATATGCCTTTTCCTATTCTAGCACTGAATAGCAGGAAAGGGGATATTTTTTTATAAAATTGAGATAAATTCTTGCTAGAACTGATATGTTCTTTGGAAAATCCTGGAAAAGAGCCTGTTTCATAAGTTTAAACACTTGGTACAGTATGAAAATGACTGAGTAGCATCTAGTAAGGTTGGCTCTAATCTCCAAATAGGGTGAAGTGAGGACAGGACTTTGTCCTTAGTTCCCTGGCCAGTAAAAGGGGGCATGCTGGTTTGGGCCATACAGGCTGCCTTGGAACTCCAGGGGGAATGCCGTCTGAATTTTCCAGAATTCCTCCTAGGACCCCTGTTCAATAGTAAAAGCTGGGCCATAGAGCCTGAATAACCTGGGGGCTCAATGTGAATAAAATTGACACATTGCATGTTATCTGTTTTATTCATAAGGACAAGTTCTGCTTGGCAAAAAAAAAAAATGTATTTGGACTTTGGTTGGGTCATGAGGGTTACATGGCAGGGTATAATTTGTCCTGAAGCATCTAAGCCTGAATGTCTTACTGCATTTAGTGGAAGCCAGATCAAAATTACATCATTTCCATATCAACAAGATTTCAATTAAAGGTAGACTGTGAATAGTACTTCCTTCCTTCGTAGACATACTGAGGCAACTGGTACAAATTGTGTCCTAAAATAATATTCAGTTACTATTTGAGGTAAATAGAAGAACATGCCTGAGTAATCATGAGTTAATGAACCCTAACTGGGCCCAAAAGAAAGTACCTAATGGTACAGGATGTTAATGAACACTAGTTTTAAAATAAAGAGATGTTTCAGACACTGCTGCAGCATTTAATATGCTATTTTACTAGTGGCATCTAGATGCAAAAGCTTAATAGCACATTGGCAACAATATCTGAAATATATGAATTCAGTACTGGTTTTCACCATTTGATATAGTGAGAGAGAGAGAGAGAGGTTTCAGGCACACTGAACAAATAGAGTATCCAGTTTTAACTTCTTTCAATTTCAGTCAATACTGAACAAGAAAATAAAAGCCCTGTGATAAGTGAAAGATATGTATCTAATTAACAAAACAAAATTTATCTTCAAAGATGCAACTGAACAAGACATTCAGCTTTAAAGTACAATCATTTTAATTTCACAAATTATATTTGTTTCATGTGCCAAAGTACTTGGGTAATGACTGATCCTAAGAGTGAGAAAACACATATTTTAAAATTCATTTGTACATCATGGATCAAAGTTTGGGAATATAAAACTTTGTGTTTCCACAGATAAAACAACTTTTTACTCCTTGGCATATTTAAACATCATTGTTCAGCATAGGGTATTCCTATTCTCTCCAAAATATCATGTACTGCTCACTACTAAGAGGCAAGATACTGGTCAAGGCAAACAATTCTTCTGATCTGTTATGGCAATTCCTTTTTCTCCTAAAACGTTAAGCCTGCCTTTCAGTCCTGGTTGCCTGTGTTCTTATCTCAGTAATAGCTTCCTTCCCGTCTCAAAGGGTATGTCTACACTGCCAAGGAAGACCACTGAACATGGCATGTCCACTTGCTCATACTTATCATGTGCCAAAGCCTAAAATTAGTGTATCTAGTTTACTGCAGCCCTGAGCATGTGTCCATAACTGCTTTTAAATTCCCTGTCCAAGGCATACTCCTTGGAACACTACAGAAATGTGCTAAACTGGGTGCCTAATTTCCAGGTTTTAGTGCACACTGAGTGAGAGATGAGGCATGGCTTATAGCAGCTATCCTGCTTGCCTCAGATGAAGTACAGGCATCTCCTAAGGCCCCCTGATGACTTTGTTCATAGCAGACACACCAGGATAGATTACAGAAATAAACTGTGTTCTGAGAGTAAAGCATAGCCGCACCACTTCAAGAAAATGGAAAAGAATAAATTGGGCCATGGTTTACACCTTTTTCCTTCATTGTTTTCACAGAATAGTTTACTCAACTATGTATGTCCTGCCAGCTATCCTGGTGTGTAAGGGGACAAAGCCAATGTTCTTAGCATTCTCTGCAGAGAACAAGGTAGCACCATGTTCTCCACCTTTGTCTCTTCCCATCTCTGTCTTTGCTTGACTAAGTATAGCTAGTGCTTTGGGGGCCAACAAAGATGGTGATCAACAAGGAAAGCATCTTACACTTAGTAATTGAGCTCTGCGCATTAAATCAAATAGAACAATGTGATACATAGTCAACTATGAAGAACAAGTAGAGGTAGTGTTATAGGAGCTGCTTTCGCAATGAGTACTGCCTATTGAGTGTAGTTGTGGCCACTCTGAAGGGTAGAGCTAAGATCCAGGTTGACTTGGATAGACTGGAAAAAGGGTCCACAAATCAATCAGATAAAATGCAACAAGGACAAGTGAAAAGTCCTGCACTTTGAACAGAATAATTACATGCACAAGTACAGACTGAGGAATGACTGGCTGGGCTTCAGTACTTCAGAGAAGGGCCAGTTATATATAGGGACCTATTCGATTTGCGATTTCATGGATTTTGTGGAAACTGCGGAATTGGGCATTGGCCACAAAAATCTGCAGAATTAAAAAAAACTTACTAAAAATTAAATGCCTACTCCACAATGGGATCCATAAGTCCTCAGGACTGCTGTGGCCCAGGCTTGCAGCTCACTGGCGGACTGGTGGGGGCAGTGGGGCTGACACAAAGGGGAACAGCCAAAATGGCAGGGCCTCCCCCATCCCTTGCTGCTGATTGACTGAGAGGGCTGCCTGTCACACAGCTCTACCCTTCTCTACTACCCAGTGGTGAGGGGTGGAGCTGCACAACAGACAGCTCTTTTGGCCAATCAGCACCGAAGGGAGGGGCTAAATGATGGAGAACCCCACGACCAGCCCATGAAATTACCTATCTGACTCCTCAATTTTGGTAGGTCTCTAGTTATATATCCAGGTTATACTACTTTCATCTAATCTGCATGTACTTAGCTTGTTAATGAGAATGTCATAGGAGGCAGTGACAAAAGTCTTGCTAAAGTCAAGGTTTATCACGTCCACTGTTTTCCACCTATCCACAGACCCTGTCAACTTATAGAAGGATATCAAGTTGGTCAGTCATGTTTTGCTCTAGGTGAATCCAAGATGGCTGTTCCTTCTTCTCCTTTGGTGCCTCATGATCATTCATGACCTTTTCCATGATCTTTCCAGGTATCAAAGTCAGCCTGACAGGTCTGTAATTCCCTAGATCCTCCTTCTTCCCTTTCTTGAATAAACTTTTCTGGTATTATCCTAGGTTGTTTTAGTTCTTTCCTATCTTTGTTGCCAGCTGTACTTGCCATCTGGTAGTTTCCCATAATTGTGAAGACTGTCACGGGTAGGTCTTGCCTGACCAACCTCCTTCTATGACCAGGTGACATATCACCTGGACAAGGGAGAAGAGATTGATATCATATATATGGACTTTAAAAAAGCCTTTGATCTGGTGTCTTATGATCTCCTCATGGAAAAATTGGCCAACTGTGGCCTCGGCTACACCACAATCTGATGATTAGGAAATTGGCTCTGAGGTCAGACCCCGAAAGTAGTAGTCGTCGACGGAAGCAAATCATTATAGTGCTCCATGACCAGAGAGATCCCCCAAGGCTGTGTCCTTGGACCAGTTCTCTTTAACAACTTTATCAATGATGTGGCCATTGGTGTCAGAAGCGCACTGGCTAAGTTTGCCAATGACACTAAACTTTGGGGCACAGCATCCACACCTGAGGATAGGCTAGTGATCCAGGCTGACTTGGATAAGCTTAGTAAGTGGGCAAATATAAACCTGATGGCGTTCAATACTGAAAAATGCAATGTACTCCACCTCAGGGAAGAAAACCCACAGCACACTTATAGGCTCAGCAGTGCTACGCTTGCTAGCACCACTGCTGAAAGAGACTTGGGGGGTCATGACTGACCACAAGATGAACATGAGCCACCGATGTAATGTCACAGCTGGTAAAGCAAATAAAACTCTGGCTTGTATCCATAGATGCTTCTCAAGAAAATCTTAGGATGTCATCCCCCTGCTGTACTTGGCCTTGGTAAGGTTGCGGCTGGAGTACTGCATCCAGTCCTAGGCTCCACAATTCAAGAAGGATGTTGAGAAGCCTGAAAGAGTCCAGAGGAGAGCTACATGCATGATCAGAGGGAAGGAGAACAGGCATTATGAAGAGAGGCTGAGAGCCATGGGACTCTTCAGCCTAGAAAATTGTAGGATCAGGGGTGATCTGGTAGCTTCCTGTAAGTACATAAGGAGTGTGCATCAGGATCTGGGGAAACATCTGTCCACCAGAGCACCTCAAGGGATAACAAGGACCAATGGTCATAAACTCCTCCAAGACTGTTTTAGGCTGGACATAAGGAAAAACTTCTTTACTGTTCGAGCCCCCAAGGCCTAGAATAGACTCCCTTCAGAAGTGGTGCAGGCACCTACTCTGGATTAATTCAAGAAACATTTGGATGATTATGTTGCTGGGATCCTTTGACCCTAGCTGACTTCCTGCCCCTGGGGCAGGGTGCCGGACTTGATGATCTTCAAGGTGCCTTCCAGCCCTAATGTCTATGTTTGAGTAAAAGAAAAGGCATTAAATATCTCAGCCATCTCTGCATCATCCATAACTGGATTGCCTTCTGCATTCTGTAATGTAACATATCAAATAGTAGTACCAGAGAGAAGACTATGAAGTGGATGATAAATGAAAGTCAAGTCAACAATTTGATGCTGTGGCAGAAAAGGCAATCTGTATTGGTTCATATTAATAAGACTACTGCATATAAATCAACTTTGATAATTATTCCACTCTATTAGACACTGCTTTGGCCTTCCTCTTAGTACTTTACTCAGTGTTGGGCACCACACCATTTCAAAGAGAACAGAAATCTGGAGAGAGATAAGAAGAAAGCAGTATGTTTGCTGAAAGGTTAAGAAAATGTGTTGTGTGAGCACTAGATAAGAGAATCAGGCATGTTGAACTGGAAAAAAGATGTCTAAAGGAAGATGTGAAAAATGCCTAGAAAATAAAGATGGCAAATAAAGGAGGGGGAAGGGAGGCAGTCACAAGCAGCTTCCATTCTCATTTATTACTGGGAACAGAAGTAATAATGGACTAGTCTTTTGGCATGGAAAAATGTGATTAAATGTCAGGAAAACTGTGCAACAGTTAGTGGAACCAAATGCCAAAATAGGCTGGTGGAAGAAATTGCTTACATGTATTCAAAGTTAGATCAAGGACGATTTAAGAATATTTATATCAGTTTGACCATGATTCAGGAGGATGAATTCTGGAAGTCCCTTCCATGTTAAATAATTCAGAGAAGCTGTTTCAAGAACATTTATGTATTTAAAACAGTAATCCTGCAGGAAATAGAGACCCACTCTTCATACTTTTCAGACTGGGGGTGCTTAATCCCTGGCCTGTTATCTGACTCACAGGGCTCCCCCAAGACCATGGGGAGTCCTGTGGACTGTGTCCCGATATGCTAGTTTGTGTACACAAGGCAATGTATGGCTTGACCCTGGCACATGGGACCAGGCAGGGACAGTGCAGGTCCCAGAGACTGATCCTGGTGGTAACATGAGGCATTGGGGCCTGATCTTCGTGGATGGAGGCAATGCAGGGCCCCAGGACATGATCCTGGTGTGTGGTCCAGTCTGGCTCAGGGACTGGCCCCATGCCATTCAACTGGCTCGTGGAACCAAAAACTTGAGTGCCACTGGTTCACACTGTCATCGGGGTTCAGCTCCTCAAAATATTTAAGTACCTAACTCCTACTGATTTCAATGGGAGTTAGTCATTTAAATGCCTCTGAAGATCTCTGCTCAAGCCGATAACCTGCTAAGGACTTAAATAGCCCACGGTTATGACAAAGATCCTTTCCTAGCTATTGCATTCTTAGCTGGTCAAATTCTTTCTTGTATAATAGTGCAACAACTGTTTGCAACTAAAGTGCACACCAGACCATTTAGAAGCATACCGGGTTGTACTGTCTGGCATAGGTCACAGTTCCATTTGTTTGGTGAATGTTGAGGTCAATTAGGATTTACTACATTTTGTGTTAGTATTACTTATGTTATAGTATAGTAGTGCCTAGAGATTGCTGCTGCATTGTGCCAGGCACTATACAAACCCTCGTCTCCCTCCTCATATAGCTAAAGATAACAGATAAAGAATAGCAGGAGAAACAGAAGCATAGAAATATGAAGTGATCCCCCCAGTTTCACACAGAAATCAGTGCATTTTGTGCATCCAGAGCTCACTTTTACCCGATATGTTTTCCATCACAAACCAAGGATGATAAGGACCAAATACATCAGAGACTCATAATTTTAAAAATGGTCAGTATGCTTCACTGTCATATAGAGAATCACTTTCCAAGGAATTTCTGTACAAAATTAAGACGCAGAAATGGATCTAAAAATAGGATTTATGAAGAATTGTCTAAAATGTAAAGTTTTAGACCGAATAAAATACAAACCTTGGAGAAAAACAATAAACCAATGACTCTTTACTCTCAGCTAGCCATTAATTTACAGAATCAAATTCCCTTTTGCACTCACTCTTTGTGGCTCAGTGACCCCTGTATTGGAAGCCTATGCTCTGGAGTCTTCTCTGGAAGCACTGGAGAACTTATTTTTTAGGAGCACAAGTCCTTTCTTTGACCCTGTCCTTAGAGCTTGTCCTCTGTTAGACATATGTTGTTTATTAAACTTTAAGGTTAAGTTTAAAATGACTCTGTGTGATGAAAATATTTCTCTAAATTCCCTTGTAAGAGCATCAAAGTAATTCTCTTTCTCTTTTTCTCTCTCCAGTGAGACAGCCCACTATTAGAGCTTTTAAATTTTTAATTTTAGAAATATTTTATGCTGAATGTAGTAGTATACTGAAAAAGCACTAGATATAGCTAGTTAAACTGTCTCATGCAGTTTTCAAATAACTCAGGTACTTCTGTTATGTCTGACTCTAAACAGAACCAGTCTTAGTTTGTCCATATCTTTCATAGCATTATTAATAGACTAGATGATTACTAAATTATTAATAATGTCCAAGTATTAATAATTTAATTAACAACCTTAACTCAATGAGTAAGGGAATTTAATTGTGCATTCAGTGCAAATTTCCGTAACATTTTAAAGCTTAAACATATTATTGAAAATGCATATGAGAAAGAAACCTTTAAACCTTAACATTTTTTTCATGAAATTTCAATTTGTTCCTTCAGAAAGCAGAATCAAAAAGTTCCACTCAGCAGGTTGGGAGAGTGCAGGGTAGGAATTCTTTTCCTAGCATTTTAGTGTATCTCACAATCATTAGTAGACTTCATCCTCGTAAGCAATACTCTCCCATAGTAAAGACTGGAAACTAAGGCACAACAAAGATTAAGTGATTTGACCTACTGTTACATAGCAAGTCCAGGCTGAGCTGTGAATTAAAACCTGGTCATCTGAGGTCAAGCCTGGTGCCCTTTACACTACAGCATCCCTTCTTCAATCAGCATAAAATATAGCATGGAATCAAAGTTCATTACTCATTACTTTCCACACCAGTCATCATGCACCTTTTCCTTTTGCCTGCACACAGATTCGTGTAATTTGTGTTGGAAAAGTTCATTTGATCTTTGTTCATATGTATTTCTAGACAGCAAGTTTTCTTTTCTGACCTTTTCAGTTAACAGAATCACTCAGCTGCTTCTCAAAAGTTCAACCCCTCTGCTACCCTGCTAGATGTTTTTTGGGAACTTATGAACTTTGTCAGCCTGCGCCTGGATGGCTGCTTTCTTCAAAGAGGCATTGTATTGTAACCCTGCAATGACATTTGTATCACCGTGAGGGTTGTGGTATATCAGGCCCTTTTAGATTTTAATGGAGTGTTTTGTGCATCTTGGGTATGGAGGCTATGCATGTGGGTGTATTGGCTATTAGGTGTACAGAAATACTTGAGTTGGAACGACATGACTTACACAGTACATAAACTTAGAATCATCTATGTTGACCTTTTTTAACTGAGCCTCCCAGAAGAATTCGAGAGAGCTTGTGCCCATGGAGATTTTTACGCCTAAGGCCTGCAATTCTCTCTAGTCTATCCCTGTACTAGACGACAATTCAGGATGCTCCTGTAGTCATGAGAGGCTATACTGTTGTCTTGTGAAATGTGGTCTTGGCTCACCTTGAGGATAAGTAAATCAAAGGTGGCCTTCCATTATCTTTTTCCCCCTAGTAGAAAGGTCTCAATGAAACTCTTCTAAATTGCACTGGGAATTGGATCATCTTTCTGCTATGCCCAGGACTGACAAAAATGGGAAAGATTCAAGGGTGTTGTCAGAATACAGCACATTCTGGCCACATCTCTTGTTTTTACCTTGGCATACCCCCTCTTACATGGCCATTCATTTTGAGTGTGGAAGAGATAGGAAGGAGCCCATATAGCTAGTCCTCATGAGCCAAAGTGCACCCCATGCCAGGAGAATCCTTTTCTGTTCACTCAGCACAGTTTAAAGTCCCTTTGAGGCAAGAGAATGGTCCAAATGGGAAATAATACAGGTGAAAAACTGATGCAGACACTTCTAATAAAACCCTCAGAGTTTTGTTTATTATTTTATTCATCATATTACTCTGGTTTCCTATCCTTTCTACACTAGTTTTCATAAATGAAGCAACAGATAATGCAAGAACAAGTGCATTCTCTGGTGAACACAGGAATATGGATGTGAAATGCAGTTTATAAACAAAAGACCCCATTCCAATTGCCTCATAAAGTATGTGTAGACCTTTGTAATAATAGATAATATTATATTTTCTCTAGCTTTTCCACTGCCTATGCTTGCACATTTTTATCCTGATATAATGATGCTAAAGAAAGGAATCATAATTAGTGAACATGAACTGGTGTCCTGCCTCTGCATAACTGCACACTCCAAGCCATTCTAGATTATGCAAAACTACATGTTATGGTTGATGAAGAGGTGTGCAGGGGAGAAATATCTACTACAGTAATTTATTGAAGCAATAACCATCAAGGTACTGGACATCTCTTGGGGATTAATAACTGGCTGAGAGGACTTTTATAGCTCAAATAACAGTTTAAGGCCATTCTCCCATCTAGTCATTAATCCCCAGGAAAATCTAGGTGGCAATGTCATTACTGCTATTCAAATATTGTTAAATTATCTTTTGAGTTTATGAGTTTTCTTTGAGTATGATCTGAGTTAAAACTGAGGACAAATTAAAGAAGAATTTAGCCCTAAATAGGGGCTATGGAATGGAACACTACGAAGTTGTGTTTACTACACTTGCCTGCCTGTTTAAGTCTCTCCCCTGTAGCAATCTGCTGGCAGATCTTCAGTCAGCTGCTGGAACTTTAAGTACCTGCTTAACTTATGAAACTAAGACCCATGGGCTTAAGTCATCACTGGTGATAAGATACTTAGTTATAACATAGGTCCTAAGTCACCTATATACTTTTGAAATATCTTATTCCTAGAACGTGTTTTGGAGTCTCAGAACAGGAGAGACTTGCTATGCCTGAAGATGGGTGACTGCACCCAAAAGCTTGCCACAAACTTTTTTCCAGCTACTCAGTTGGTCTAATAAAAAAAATATCACATCTACTCAAAGAACCTTGCTTGCCTTATTCCTAAGCAAACCCCTATGCCACAGTCATTAAAATACCAACGGCCACCCATGCCTCATCCACACTAGAGCTTCAGCCAATGGATCTCAACTGGAGGACAGCAGTGGCTAGAAGTTTTAACAAAAGTTTCTCAGGGTGCAATTACATGTTAGAGTTAACCTTATCACAGACTAACTGTATATTAACTAGTATGAGTGATCAGTTACATATTGGAGATTAATACCTTTCTAATGTGCACTACTCAGACCTGTGGCTAGAGGGCTAACGAGGAGGAGTATGGCTAGGGCTGCAAGTCTGTTCCATGCCTGCCCTGCTCTCCAGCTCTCAAGACATAGTATAAGCTAGGAAGGAGGGGGGAAAAGAGCCTCTTCATGTTGCGTAGGTCTTCCCTTTCACCCTTCAAATCATCCTACTGTCCCCCATTAGCTCTCAGATCCCCCCTCAGCCCCCCAAAGTGTTCTCTCACCCCCTGATTGGCCCCTCCACCCCAAAATCTCTACCCTAATACTACAATCAGCCCAAGAACACCAACAATAGAGGGTGGTCCCCCTCCCCACCTGCACAGCTTGCAGGGAGCCTGGGAGCAACACTTGTGCACCAAGGATCCAGCCGCCACAGGCCCCACAGCTGGAGAGTGAAGTGAAGGAAAATCCTAAATAAAATGATGCAGCAACTCAACGTTCCTCTGAACATCCACTTGTTTTTCCTCCAGGATCAACATATTGTCATGGATGTCTGCTATAGACCACCACACCAGGAAGATGAGGCTTTCTTCAGACAACTAGTGGAAGTTGCAAGATCACAGGCCCTGGTTCTCATGGGGGACTTCAATCACCCTGACATCTGCTGGGAGGGCAATACAGCAGTGCACAGGCAATCCAGAAGTTTTTGGAGAGTGTTAGGGACAAATGGAACAAGTGTTGGAGAGACCAACTAGGGGCCATGCTCTTCTTGACCTGTTGCTCACAGATGGGGAAGAGTTGGTGGGGGATGTAGAACTGGATGGCAATTTGGGCAGCAGTGACTATGACATGATCAAGTTCAGGATCCTGAGGAAAGGAAGGAAGGAAGGAGAGTAGAGTATGAGCCCTGGACTTTAGAAAAGCAGACTTTGGCTCCGTCAGGGAACCAATGGGCAGTGTTGGGAAAACAGGCCTGAGCTCTGACCCCTCTATGCACATGCACAGTAGGACTAGGGGCAAGAGAGTTCTGGAGCCCATGAACTCCTCATCTTACTGATGCCATCTGACCCACTTACAACAGTGAGGCATATGCAGAGATAACCCTGGACCATTAGAGTGCCATGTGGAAAACCTCGGTGTCAGATGAAATACCTGGAGTGTTGTGTGCATACCAAAGTGAGTGGTTGAGGAAAATGACTGACAGGTGGAGTGATTGAAGGAAATCCTGTCAAAATCCCATCAGAGTGTGTGCGTGTGGATTTTACTGGAGGTGTGTGATGGCTCAAGTTTAAAGGTCTGTGAAGAGTATTAGTGACACTTAATGCGTGGGCGAGCTATGGGTGTGAGTTTGGTGTGGTACTGAGGGCGATACTGAGAAAGAGTTGTTTGGACCTCCTGACTGGGTACTGTATGTGGTGAACAATACTTCTCTGAGGACAACAGCATCATAGCAGACCATTTTTTGGTGGGTAAAGTATCACCTTCTTCCTCATCTCCAATCCAAATTCCTTTAAGGGAATGGATTTAGAGTCTCTCTAAGTCTGTGTCACCACTATGACTGGATTTACAGTGCATGCCCGGTCCTGCACCACGCTGCCCCTGGCAGAGTTGTTATAAGCATTACTATTTCTTTAATGTTGATGCAGATGTTGTCTGTTGATGTGCTGTATATGCTTAATAACAGTTTAACAACGATATGTTGTATATGTTTAATAACAGTCTTCTTTTAATATCTTCCAATACAAGTTTATGGTTAACTTTAAATCAATCTCCGTTTGATTTGTAGAGGTTGGCCGTGAGCAGGCAGTAACTCTATGTCAATCTGTGCCCCTAAATCCACCAACCAGAGATTCACAGACAAAAGGATTCCAGACTTTGTAGGAGGCCTAACAACCCTCTGCCCACTTTGTCATTATATAAAGGCTTGGTGTTAAGGTGAATAGGGCCCACGCCTTTCAGGCAGAATCCCCTAGGAGGCCAGTCTGAGGGGGGAAAAGGCATTCATGAAAGCTGGTTGTATTTTAAAAAAAAAAAACAACCTTACTGAGGGCACAGGAACAAACCATCCTGATGTGCAGGAAGAATAGCAAATATGACACATGACCAGCTTGGCTTAGCAAAGAACTCTTCAGTGATCTCAAATACAAAAAGGAAACTTACAAGAAATGGAAGCATGGACAGATGACTAGGGAGGAGTATAAGAACATTGCTCAGGCATGAAGGGATGAAATCAGGAAGGCTAAAGTGTAACTGAAGTTAGAGCTAGCAAGGGTTATGAAGAGTAACAAGAAGGGTTTCTACAAGCATGTTAGCAAGAAAAGGCAGGTCAGGGAAAGCATGGGTCTCCTGCTTACTGAATGGGGGAGGCAGCCTAGTGACAGATGATGGGGAAAAGACTGAAGTACTCAGTGCCTTTACCTTGGTCTTCACAGGCAAGATCAGCTCCCAGACTACTGCACAATTTGGGTAGAAGGTGAGCAGCCAACAGTGGTAAAAGAACAGGTTAGGGGTTACTTAAAAAAAAACTGGATGTGTACAAGTCCATGGGGTTAGATGCAGTGCATCCAAGGGTGCTGAGGGAGTTGGCCGATGTGATTGCAGAGTCTCTGGCCATTATGTTCGAAAACTTGTGGTGACTGGGGGAGGTCCTGGATAACTAGAAAAAGGGCAAATATAGTACCCATCTTTAAGAAAGGGAAGACGGAGGATCCAGGGAACTATAGACCAGTCAGCCTCACCTTAGAAAAATCATGGAGCAGGTCCTCAAGGAATTCATTTCTAAGCACTTAGAGGTGAAGAAAATGATCAGAAACAGTCAGCATGGATTCACCAAGGGCAAGTCATACCTGACCAACCTGATTGCCTTCTATGATGAGAAGACTGGCTTTGTGGATGTGCAGAAAGTAGTATACATGATATACCTTGACTTTAACAAGGCTTTCGATATGGTCTCCCACAGCATTCTTGTAGGCAAGCTAAGAAAGTGCAGGTTGCATGGATGCACTGTAAAGGTGGATAGAAAACTGGCTGGACTGTCATGATCAGTGGGTTGTGATCAATGGCTTGAAGTCTAGTTAGCAGCTGGTATCAAGTAGAGTGCCCCAGGGGCCGGTTCCTGATTTTGTTCAATATCTTCATTAATGATGTAGAAGATGCTGAGAGTGCACTCCACCCCAAGTATGCAGATGACACCAAGCTGGACAGAGTAGTATGGACAGGGCTAGAATTTAGAGAGACCTCAACAAATTGGAGGACTGGACCAAAAGAAAATCTCATGAGGTTCAATAAAGACAAGTTCAAGGTCCCGCACTTGGGACAGAACATTCCAATGCACTGTTACAGGCTCGGGACCAACTGGCTAAGCAGCAGCTCTACAGAAAAGGACCTGGGGGTTACAGTGCACAAATAAGCTGGATATGGGTCCACAATGTTCTCCTGTTTCCAAGAAAGTTAAAAGCATAGTGGGCTGCATTGTAGGAGTATTGCCGGAAGATTGAGGGAAATAATTATTACCCTCTATTCTGCACTTGTATGGCCACACCTGAAGTACTGTCTATATGACTTCTGAGGAGAGATTGAGATAACTGGGCTTATTTAGTCCAAAGAAGAGAAGATTGAGGGAGGATTTGATAGCAACCTCCAACTACCTTGAGGGTGTTCCAAAGAGGATGGAGCTAGACTGTTCTCAGTGGTGGAAGATGACAGGACAAGGAACATTGGTCTCAAGTTGCAGCAAGGGAAGTTCAGATTGAATATTAGGAAAAACAACAACAACAACACCACAACCAAAAAACACCACACTCACTCAGAGGGTAATGAGGTACCTAGAGAAGTGGTGGAATCTCCATTGTTGGCTCAAAGGCTCAACACAGCTGGAAAGGTCTAAATGACTGAAATGATCTAATTGGGTATGTTCCTGCTTTGAGCCCTAATTTTCTACAATCTCCATCTCCTAGTTAGCTAAGGAGAGAACCTTGCAGGGAGGTCACTGGATAATGCTTAAACCATGGCTTGCTGGTTAGAACAGTTTTGGGAAATAAGAGATGAAAGTCTGCATGACATAGGGAGTCTAGATCTTGGGTCTTCTGCTCCATGGATTTGTTTTAGTGCCCCAACTACTCGGCTGTTGGGTTGTCTCATACTCCTCTTATCCTCCCCCCCGCCACCTTTTCAAGCATGTAGGAGTATAGGGTTATTCTATTTCACCCTCTGATGAAAAAGAATTGCAAATTTTTTTTGTAAGTACTAAAGATGGAACTTTGGCTGGGTAACTGCCATTTAGGTATTTAAAGCAAAATAGAGCTTAGCTTTTCACATAAGAACATTGCCCATATGTGGATCTAGTTTGGAGTCTACACCTTAGCTTCTTGTGAGCCAACTTCCTTGTTTAGACAAGCCCTAAATCCAGATCTACAAAATGACGTAAGTAGAATTTAGGTCCCTACTTTGCAATCCACAAAAACAAATATTTTAGGCATTTGAAAGACTGTAAGCACTTTCTAAGTTTTTTCTTGGATCCACCTAGACAATTAAAAGAGCAGCTACTCTTCATTTCCAGAACTGCCCCCCATCTTGGCAGGGCTGAACACATTGGTGCCCATCTCATTTTTAAGCCTAATCACCAGCCACAAATTAAGTATCCATGTGCATACTTCCTCTAAGGGCCCCTATCCAGTATACACACTCGCACGCTGACTGATAGACAGAGATAACACTGAGTTTAGCAAAAAACCACACAGAAGCAACTTTTAATTGAAAGTGGTACTTGTGATGGTCACCCTTTATGTAGATGTTAGCAGTTAGAGCACTCAATCCAGAAAAATCAGAGCGCTAAATCCAGCAAACCTGCATCTTACATTCTTTCAGAGAATGCCCTAAGCACCAGTATATTTATTTATTTATGCAACATATATGCTGCCCTTCCCAAAGAAAAAGAAAGGCTGACAGCAGCTTACGGAAGGAGAAACAGAACTTAAAAGGACAACTAGAATAAATAAAACAAAACAACACAACAAGATGAAATAAAGCTGAGCTCCATCTTGGCCTAGATTTGGTTTCTAAATGGCTGCCCAAACTGGGATCTGGTGGGCCTCATGAGGGAGTTCCAGAGCTGAAGAACAATTATGGAGAATGACTTCCCATGCATTTTTGCCAAGCAGGAAGCCAATGGGCAGGATCCCCTGGGCTTGGTATTCTGGTGGCACACGTAGCAGATTACTCTTGGCCTACCTTTCGGAGTGCTATGCGGTGTAAGGGAGAAGGTGGTTCTTTAGGTATGTAGGGTCCAGGCCATTTAGGACCTTATAGGTCAAAACCAGTACCTTGTTGAGAAGCACTGCTTTAGAGGATCTGGTACCCTGCCCTTCCCAAGGGAATCACTGACAACTCTGGCAGCTTGGGTCCCAGACTCCCCTGACTGGCTTTTAAAGTCATACCTACTTACAGACATTCTTATCAGATAAACTTTTAAGTTGCTATGCTTCTTTAGAGAAGAAGTAGGGAAGGGCCAATAAACAATTTACAGATTTATAGGACCTGAAAATCTCCAACCTTCCTATCTTATAGATGGCAGCGAGTATTCAGAATGCTGCCATAACTTCTCAGTGTGTAGAACCGGGATGGCCAATCTATGGCACACACATCACAAATGGCTTAGGCTGCCTCTTTCTGTGGGATGCAGCAGATCAGGCAAAGAGCACAGAGCATGTAACAGAAAGCAGAGCAGCAGTTCATAAGGGGAACAGAGGGACATTCAGGAAAGATGCAGGACTTTGTGTTTAAAAAAAGTTGGCTCCCTGTGGACTTAGTATCACCCAGAAGTTAAACTTCTGAAAAAGCTCAGTAAACAGGTGCAAAAAAAAAAGTAAGAGGCCTCTTGCTATAAAGATGAGAACACGAAGGGGACAAAAGAGGAATTTTTCCCCTCCAGTTTTCCTTCTTGCATTCACATATCATTCTCCAGTAAAGTGAAAGGAAAAAAAATTCTACAGCTGACATTCATAACCAAGAAGTACTTTAGAGGAATAGTGAAGTTTTCTGAAATGCTCCTGAAACAACAGCAACTTCCTTGATACCAGGATTAACATCAGCAGAGGTGAATCCTCTTTGATTTCTGGTCCACCCAAAACTTAAAACCAACTGCCTGGCAGTGGCAGCAACTCTTCTATTCAGGCAGCAGTGACAATCATTTGATGGCTTCATGGCCCAGTGATTCCTTCTCAACTCTTCTTTTCAGAGGTGCTAAAAGCTCTCTCACCTCTTTAATGGTCTTGATGTTCCATAGTTAAGCTATCCTTTCTTCTCCAAATCTGCCCGTTTGCTTCTCTTCTTAACGTAGCTCCTACTTCACAGTCCTGAACACTGCTTTTAACTCTAGCAAAAAAATAAATAAAAAAATAAATTTTGGAGTAGAAACTAACTCAGGTATGAAAATAACTGTCAGTGAAGCACTGGATGCATTGTCAAGATGCTCAAGAAAGCTAGCATTTGTTTTATAAATCCTGAAAGACATGTACATTTAATTGTAATGAAATCAGAACAAAAAAACAACTTTTGATAATTTTGCCTTTGTTGTGTTTTTATACATAATATAGCAAATTAATTCATATCCTTATGCAGTTACATCTATTCTTGCTTTGATCTTGAACAAAATAATATAGAGCAAGGCCCCTAGCACATTAATAATGCTTTTAGTTTTTTTTAATCTGGAGCAAAACATGTGTTGTGTATGAGGAGGCACCATGCCCTCTGCACGCCCTTTTTCAAAGTCTTAGATCCACCCATGAACATTAGTAATGGCAACACAGACCCACTGTAACCAGAAGCTTCCTGTTACTTCAAGAGAGAACCAACAGCACAGAGTGCCCACACAGATGAACAGGGGCTGACTGGAAGAGAGAAGGCAGCAAGGAAACTGGTGCTTAGGCGGTGAGCTGCTGCCCATTTAGGCAAAAAGGGCATATCTGCTGCTGCCCAGTCAAGGGAAGCCACCTGACTGGAAGGGGCATGTCTTAGTAAGCATATAAACCTGGAACCTGAGCTGGAACAGACAGGCTGGCTCTGAAAGAGGCAAGGGAAAAAATTCCTGGCCAGGAAGTCTTCAGGAGACTTCCTGGCTGGTTTCTGAGCTGCCCTAGGAATGTAAGTAAAGCACTGAAGGCTTTCAGAGGCTTATGACTCAAGGCAGGGGGTGAAATTTGATATATAGCCAGTAGGCTAAGGGTCTTAGCTATAGCCAGTGTGTTTGTTTTCATTTTGGGTTTTATACTAGTGAACAGGGGGCATGTTGCCCAAGCAGGGTGGAGGCAGGGCCTGAGCAGAGTGGTGATACTAGGGTTCAGGGCCCCAAACCAAAGCAAGTAGGAAAGGGCTGGAGCCCAGAAACCAGGTTCAGTACAGTGAGTCTGGTCTAGAAGGCCCAGCAAGAGAAAAGGGGCTGGAGCCAGGAAGGCAAAGGCTCCAATGAGAGAGTAAGTTGATGGTAACTAGAGGTATGTGAAGCAGGCCGTATTCAATTTGAATCTGGATCTGGCCCGATTTGGGGGACAGCGATTCAATTTGTCGATTCAGATCACTATCCCGATTTGCTTCAGGCTGAATCCAAATCTGAAGATTTGATTCTGACTTGGAATATCAGTGATTTAGCCATAGAGACCCCTCTAAATGTTTTTTCTACAGACCTTAAGGTACCAGGCAGAGCTTGTGAATGATGAGATGGTGGGGCAGATGGAGCATTAATACAGGAGTTGGGGGGGGCAGGGAAAGAGGGGGTGCGTGCTTGGTGACAGACCCAGAAGTAGTTCTGGTCCACTTCCAGGTCCAAAAAAAGTGTGAGGGGGATTCCCCCCCCCCCCCACACACACACATCCTCTGGGCTCAGCCATTGGCTGTGGAGGACCCCAAGTACCCCCCCGACCCAGCAGGCACCACTTGCCAAGCCAGGGGAGGGTCACCCCCCCCCCCCCCCATGCTCTGCAGTGGACCCAGAAGTGGACCAGGAGTGCTTCTGGTCCACTTCCAGGTCCACCACCAAGCACGCTAGGAACCCTCCTGTGGGACTCTCCATTCACCACACTATCTTAGCATTCATGAACTGCCTGGTACCTTGAGGTATGTAGAAAAACACAAAGTCATCTCTATGTCCAAATTGTTGAATCTCTCCAAATTGATTCAGAAGGTTCCCATTTGATTCAAAAGAGATTAAAAGGTATCCCGATTTGATTTTCATTCATAGATTTGGCTGCCAAAAAATCGGGCCAGATCTCCACCAAATTGAGTCAGCAACTGAAGCTTCGTACAGCCCTAATGGTAAATTTCTGCAAGGTATGGTTATGGCTGCAGGGGAGGTCAGAGGCCACAAAATTAGCCCTCTATGGTCACTTAGTGTGTTAGAGTGCAGCTTGTTGGTGGATGGGGACTTGCTTTGGAACCCCTGGGCAACCTCCCTCTTCCAGGTTAAATAAATACATCAGGGCATGGCAGGAAGGAAGAAGGGGGGGGGGGTGTACCCGGAGAGCCAGGGAGAAGCAGGAGCTGCATTGTTATGAGGGGGCCCAGGGATTGCTACACCCAGTGGTATACAACACCCCCCCTCAACTCCTGGACCACAATCTTAAAACTTCATAAAACCAACAACAGCAACTCCCAAAACAGCAAGGAAGCTGTGATCTATAGTCAGACCTTCAGGAACCACTCCATTTGCTCTGAGGCAAATATTAGAGCACCCATCTGCAATCTAAGACCTGATCTTCCCCAACAAGGGTTCTCCAGCAGAAATAGACTGCATTGCTATAAAAAAAGTCAGATCTTCTAGACATTAGCGTAGGATCAGATACACAAAAAGAGAGAGATAAAATAGAGCTATAAGGGGTAACTACTTTATTAAAATAATGATGGGTAAATCTTACTAAAACATGGCAGGGCATGTACAGCTGTAATTATTCTTTTGATTAAAAGTGTCAAAATAGATTTAGAAAGTTGGTCAGTATCATGGTTAGGTAAAATCACAACAATTAAAGTGAATATTCTAGCTTGAATTAATTTTCTTTTACAAACCTATTATAGTTCCAATGAATCCTTTAGATGAATGGCAGATTATGATAAATAAATTTATTTTGGGAAATAAGAAGCCTAGATTCAAAACCTACATCCTTAAAATACTTTGGCAGAAGGGAGGGTCAGTGTTCCCAAATACTCAATATTATCATCAAGCCAGGCAACTTAGAAATTTGGTATATTGGATAATATCAATTTACAGTAAGCACTGGGTAAAGATAGAGCAAACATCATTCAACAATCAATATATTACCAAGGTTAATAATCTTCCAAATCAAATTCAATATATACTCCTTTATGAGAGCAACAGTGAAAGAATCTATAAGTTAAGTTTATAACCACTTCCTTCAGCACCTATACATAATAATATTGAATTTAATCCTAATAATTTATTGCAAAGATGTAGTATCTGCAAACATAACAATATCACAAATTGTGGATAAATCATTCAAAAGAAAACATATTTGGATCTTTGGAAGATGTATAATATACCACAGGAGAGATTAAAACCCCATTTTCCCCCAATACTTATAGCTGAGACCCTTTTGAACACATCCATAGAAAGGTAAACCTAAGTGGCAATTTGACAGAGTTTGAGAGAATGTTGGGCATACGTGACACATACTAGCCTATTGCTTGCGTTGTTTCTAAAAGCAATTTTAAATAGCCACACAGAAGAAAAACAAAAACAACAACACACCACTACTGTTTATGACAAAATGGGCTATTAGCATTAGATCAGAAATTAGTGCTGAAAAACAGAAGACCATCTGGAACAATAGTCCTAACATATATCCATCTGTGTGGTAATAAGAGAAAAATTATTTTCAAGTTCTATATTGATGGTATCTCATAGCACTGAAATTAAGCATATTTATACTACAGAAACAGGCAAAACTTGGATGGAGGGTGGTCAGCTGGGAGGATTCTACCACACATGCTGGACATGTCCCAGAATCAAACTGTTTTGAAAAAAAAAAAAGATTGGAGGTGTGGTGAAAGAAATAGAGTGTCAGCTATCAGATAATCCCTTAGTGTTCCTACTGAACCTTCCCGAGAACTCTGCTATACGAGTCATTAGGAATTCATTGCTCATCTTCTATTGGCTGCAAGCATTACAACTGAAAAAGCCTGAAAGAAGTGACACCTCTAAAATCACTAACTGGTTTTAAAAAGTTTGGGAAGTTTTAGTAATGGAAAAAGTGTCCTTTCAAGGCTGTATTCGGGGGGGGGGGCAGAAGGAAAAGATGCTTATTTAGAAAGTTTGTGTGAATTCTTGGAATTTGCTCAGAAAGAATCATCTCTTGCCTCCAAACTAGAAAGTTTATTAAACTTCTTTGAATACCGAATGTACAAGTTCTAAAATAAGCTAAGAGTTAAGAACAAATGTGGAATAAATTTGAAATCTAAAAGCAGAAAGAGGAAAAAAAAAAAAAGTTTGTATTAATGCAAATTCTGAGGAAAAATGAGAGGGTGAAAGTTACACACATAGGTGAAAGAACATAAAAGCTTCACATTGACCAAAACATAGAGAAACTGCCAGAGACTGAAGAGAAAAGAAAGAACACCAGACTCCTCTGTGAAAGTCATAAGGGTGTACTGTTGATGGACGATACTTGCATTTGTCTTTATGTATGTTTTAAGGGACCAGATGCATCTGCAAATGTTGATTTGTTGTTGGATCCATTAATAAAAGTTTTATTGTTTGTTTTTAAAGAAATAGTCTGCATCTTCAAATAAGCTATTGAGCAAACCTTGGACAAACCCACTGTAATAAAAAAAATGAAGCAACTAATGACCCCTGCATCTCTTACACAATCCAACACTGGAGACCTATATGAGAGAAGATTATAAAAAGTTAAAAGAAATTTTATCCAACCCTTGAACCTTGTCAAGGCTCATCAGAAACAAGCTCCCCACTGACAAATGAATACCAGATGGCACCACACAACACCAGAACAACAAAATGCAAAACTTGCCCATCTTCACTGTGCCTTAATCAAGATCTCTTCATAAAAGCCATTAGTATGATCCTATGTGTGTCTCTTATAAGATATAACCTATGTAACGTACTAAACACTCACAAAAACTATGTTAGTGAAATGAGACTATCACTACTGTATTCTAGAATGAGTTCTCACAGAAAATGATAATGAACACAGACACCTAATAATTGCTGTCGGGTATTGCTGTCCCCTGCAGGCCAGACAGATGCCACCTGCCAGTTGCCTAGTGTGTCCTCAGCTATAGTTGGGGTGTCACACGTACGTTTTGCCTACCACAACTTTGACGTTAACAGAGTTGGTTCAGATGTCTGACACATGCAGTCCAATTATGAGTCTCACCAGCTTCTCATGAGGTCCCGAATTTCAGAGGGCTCCACCACCCTTACACCCCTCACCCGTTCCACCGGGTGGTGGCCAACTGGCTGGTCCAGCCACATATCCTCACATCCACTCAGATAACCCACGAACAAAAAAATGAAAATAAAAACCAAGCACTACGACCAAGAAGGCTCCCTTGATCTGTGCCGCTGCTCCGGCCATCTGCAGCCACCTTCCAATCCAAACTTGCTTTCTGAGGGGCCAAGCCCCCTCATTGGCTCCTGGAGAGCTCCCTTTGTGGGGTTTGACAAGATTCCCTTTTAAGTTTTTGTCCACAAGTGAAGTGCGCCCTATTATGGGACCTACGGTACCCAAAGTCAATGGTGCCCTTTTACTAGGGCTTTTACGGTACCCTTCTCTTACCAGGCTCCCGCCGGTAAACAAACAGTCCTAGCCCCTACAGGGGCCAGCAGCCTGGGTTCAAAACTCCGCTGGGGCTTTGCTCTCTGCCAGAGGCTCCTACCAGCACTCAGCGTTGCTTTCAGCGTCCCTCACAGCGTGCACCAGCCTGCTCCACCTCCTCCTCGTGCTCCTTCCGGTTCCGAATTGTTGCCACTTTCCGGTCCCGGCCTCTCCTTTATACTGGCGGGGGAAATACTGGCCCCCCCTTCCCAACACACCCGGGTAAGGGGACTTTCTGCCCGGCTTCTTGGGGCTACGGGTCTGGGGCTGCTGGCCCTCCGCTTAGCCTGGGAGCCTTGGAGCCTGCTGGCTCCTTTCTCTCTTTCACAGTTGCACGTGCACGTGCACACACACACATCCATGACCTGACCTGACAGTCTTTGCCCTCAAAGAAAAATTAACTTCTAAATAACTTTGAAATAGACAGGCATGGGAGCAGATGTCCATAACTTTACTGGATGCCAAAAACTATGGACTTAAGGCCCCATCTACACATTACACATAAGATATGATTAATCAGTTAATCATGCCTGGTTAATTAAGTAGCCACCTGGCCACATGTTCAATCAATTGATGGTGTGGTTAAAAAAAGGAATAAGCTATAAAGTTCTTCCACCAAATATATGTAACAAATCTGCTTCTTATCACACCATTAACAGAACATGTGGCTAGGAGTCCTGTCAGCTGATTGGTGCTTCCAGCTGGGGGTGCCATGTGCACCCCCAAATCTGGGATCTCCCAGTTGACAGGGCTACCAGCCATGTGGGGGAGGGGGCTCTATGCACCCCTGCATTTGGGAGAATGCAGCTGCTGCAATCTCTCAGCCATGGGGCACCCCACAAACCTACATGGTTGGGAGCCCCCCTGGCTAGGAGCAAGGGTCAGCTGCAGGGCTCCCAGCCATGGGAGCACATGGTGTGTCCCTTGGGCTCTCATCTGGGGGAGTTTGCTTCTTGCTGCTGCAGGGGGAACAAGACCTGACTCCCCCTGCACCACCAATAAGATGCGATGGGATCTAATGCATGATCCACATAATCTCACTTCCTGCCATGCATAGGTGATTAGATGTCATGTGCATTAGATCCCATTGTACCTTTACCTGCACACATAGATGGGGCCCTAAGAGCAACATTAGTTTTATGCCCTATTACAATCTGTTAACTCCCTTTTGCTCCACAGATGACAATTTTCCAGTTCTCACTGAAGTGGTCTAATTGATTCATGTAAAAAGCTTGTAATTTATACTTAGCTTCTACTATGACTGCTTTTTTCAGACATGGTGAAGGACCCTTGAAACCCACAAGATTCTCTCTCTTGACTACATATGATGGTCCAAGAAAAGGTATTCCCTCATCTCACAAACCTTGTGTTTCTCATAATTCTATTGGCTCCAGTTCAGAATGTGGACCCCCTTTGTTTTCTTGGGAAAGATTTTTATTCAAATAATCAGTTTAATTAATTTTGGTTTCCTTCCTCCTCCCTCCCCCCAATTTTCTACTTCTACTTAACTCTGCTGGTTTTTTAAAATCTCCAACAAATTCTTTCTGCTGCAAAGCTATTCACCACTGAAGCAAAATTGTGTGGAACAAGAAAAAGAACAGACTGGTAACATTTGTCAGTGCTCATCTGCCTTATTATCCCTTGGGGCCAGGTGTCTATATGTTTGTTTCTTTGGGAACAAAATGTGATTGCAAGAGAAACTTTAATCAACACTACAATAGTCAAAACTTGGGCAAAACAACAACTTGTGTTTGGATTTGGACAACAAACTGAAGTCTCTGATTTTTTTTAAAGTTCCTGGTTAGGTAAATCTGCACGATTCAATTACAATAATTGATTAAAAAATCCTTACTCTAGCCTGAGCATTAGTTTTTAGGACGAAAGAAAAAAAAATGTTGTTAGTGACTGTATCAGAGAGCCAAAAAACTTCTGTTATTTGAAGAGAAAAGAGTAGCAGCCAGACCTGGCTACAAAGAAAATGGCCAGCCAAGAAAAAAGGTAGAGGTTAGGAGGGCCTATCACAGAGCTGGTTACTCTGCAATAATCCAGTGGAGTAGAACCCTGCTTGGGGACCACAGGCCTGCTGCAGCAACAAGACCAGCAGCAGTAAGCTGCACTGGAGGCTAGTAAGCAAGCCTACTCAGGAAACATCTGTGGCAGCTCAGGGACCCACATGACCAAAATGGGGCATGGCTTCCAGCCACATAAACCCAGGGCCTGAGCCAGAGCAATCAGTCTGGTGCTGGAGGTTACAGTGGAAGGAGCCAGGAGAACTCCTAGCTGGCACTAGTGCTACATTGGGGGAAAGGAATAGGATGCTGTTGCCTTGCAAAGGAGAGTGACCCAGGATAAGGGAAAGCCTGGTTGAACAGACAGGTAGCCACTCTTTACATTTGGACCTAGAGCAGGTTAGCTGGTGTTATAGCCAGACAGGCTTATTCTTTTGCTATAATTTATACCGGTAGTTTGGGTTTGGGACTAGCAGGGGTGGTACAGAGGACCCAATAGTGCCTGAGAGCACAAGAGTATTGTGAGCCCACCTAGGGCTGAGGTGGCTCACAACATAGAGTAAGCTTGAGTTTAGAGGGGGACTGCAGCTGAGTGCAACTTAAGTCAGATAGGACCAGGGGCCGGACAGAGCAGAAGCAGGCTCAGTGTTCAAAGCAGGGTGGAGAAAGCGCCAGAGGTCCAGACAGAGGTGAAACAGGGTCATTGCCTAGAGCAGGGCTGAGACAGGGCCAGGGGGGCCTGGAATTAAAATACTAACTTTTAGTCCAGGCCCACTGTGCTGGACCTGACTTCTAGGCACCAGCCTGAACTAGAAGCCCCAGTTAGAGAAAAGGGGTGGAGGCTGAGAAGGCCAAAGGCCCAGCAAGGGAATGATGGTGCAGTGATATTTGTGAGGCATGTGCATGGCTGAAGGGGAAGTTGGAGACCACAATTAGCCCTTAAGGCTCCAGGTGCCCTGAGGCATGGATGGGCTGAGAGTACCTACTCAGCCTAAAGGCATGATTGAGACCAGCAGAATCCAGAAGGGGCCTGCTAGCTGTTAGATTGAGACTCACTCTAGGGCCCTTAGGCAGCCCCCCTTTGGATCCCGTAAGTACATCAAGGTGTGGCAGCTGAGAAGGGGAGGGCATCCTAGAGGCAGAGCAGAGCATGGGTTGCATGGCTACCAGGGGGCATCATGGCCATCTGGAGCATGATCTGGTTATAGTGACCTCCTTGAAAGTTTTTCCTGTCAAAAAGCACTGGTACTAGACAACACCCACCTCATTGTAATGAACCGTGAGGGAAAGCCTTGTACTTTTTTCCCCCCACAAATTACAATATTTATAGTTCTCAATATCTAACACTATAAAGAAAGTAGTTTCTTTGAGTAGTCAGTTTAAAGAAATACAATATTTATAGAACATGTTATAACTCTGAATTGCTTAAAAGTTTAATTTGGTTTGCCAGAAGAACTCATGAACCCAGTTAATTGGCTTTTTGTCTGTGCTTATTGGTCAATCGGAGTAGGATTTATACTGAGTAGTTCTGATTGTACAGGCTGTCTTTTTGAATTACTTTGACTTCCCAGATGAAGTCAGCATTTTATGAGACACATTACAATTCAGTAATGCCTGCATTTGCTTAAAGAATACAGACTTTTTGCCTGTTTACATTTTAACTGCTGACTTGAATAAAGGCTTCCTGAACATAACTGTTTCATAGAAGATATTGCTATAGCATGCAGAAAATGTACACCCCAAGAAGAAAGAATTTCAAATAAATAATCACCCAAACTAAATTAGGAAACAAAAGAGGAGCAAATGTTCACATAGACAAACTGTTTGGCCAAAATTCACATGCCAACATCAAAGATAAGGGAGCAAAGAAGAGGAGGAAAGTGTGCAGAGGAAAAAGATCTGGAAAGAAAGTTGAGCAGATGACACTGATAACATGAGTTGATTACAGATCTTAATATTGTTAGATTTTATATGAGGAGAGAAATTCATTAGAGGATCAGTAAACAGGTTAATTTTGTCTGCCTGTGGCATATTAGATATGCAAGTATATAAAATGATAAGCTGGATGAAGAGTACAGGTGAATGTAGTGGCAGAGTGGTTAAGGAGACTTCCATCATTTGCAGAGGCATGAGTATGAGCCTCATTCTAGACTTGCATCAAGGGATGCCCCCAGCTGACCCACTGTAAATGGGTACCTGGTCATTTGGGCTGGAAGGCAAAGTTGACCAGACATGATGGTCTCATCTTTCCCTGCTGACTGTAGAAACTGGTCTGCCATAACTATGATAGCCCAGTAGGCCACTATGACTACATGGGAAATTTACACTGCCAGCAAGCAGCTGCCACCCTCATGCCTAAGCTGGCCAGGTCAGTGTCTGCATATGCACTGCTGTGCATGAAAAAAACTCCACATCAGGGTAGTACTTGTAAATACAAGTACTACCTTGCTTCAGAGTTAATTAGTTTCCTGCAGTCTAATAGGGCCACACATGTAGATGTGAGACATTTACAGCAGAGCTAATTAGTTTACTCCACAGTAAAGGTCTCATGTAGATGTGCTCAGTAAGAACAACCACAGTTCTCTAAGGAACCTTAATAAGTATGTTTGTCCTCCAGTAATCTCTTTTTATCTCCCTTCTATCTCATCTTTTTGTACTGTTCCCTCCTCCCTACCTTTTGTTCTTTATGACTTGGCAGCAATACTGCACAGTGATGAAGCAACATTTGGTGCAGCCTCAGGCAATCATTTGGTAGGTTATGAAAAAAACCCATAACTCACATTTTCAGACCCCTGTCCCCCAGCCGGTCAAATCTTGCCATCTTGGTCCATCACTATTAAGTGCATTATTGCGTTTGTGTCTGCTTTGATTACATGAACAAATATCTCATTAGTCATTAGTAATACCCCGTTTGGAAGAAATAGAACAAGACCATAGAAATCATTAAAAAAAAAAGGAACAAGGGAGTCCATGTTAAACTGCTAATTGCTTGGCACTCTGCATGTTTCCTGCTTCTAATAAAAATTCAGTGATATTCCCAAATACTTCATAATGCCTTGGGCTGACAAGCCAGTCCTGTAATACTCTGGCATAATTGAAAGTGATGAAGTGGAAGACTGGAGATGTTTATTTCAGAACAACACTCTTACAGTAAAATGCCACAAGACAGTGAAAGCCACTAGAGATCTTTTTAAAGAATGAACAAAAGAAAATCATCACAGTCCAGAATAATCAGAATCATAAACATTGTAACAGCCAGCTTCCATTTACTTTAAATAAATATTTTGTGATCTGGCACACCTATATTTATCTTTGCTAAATTAATTTAGGGGGGAAAAATACATATTGCCTAGTTTTGAAAGGGTTCTGAACTGAAATCTCACACATCATTTGTTTCATAGATATCAGTGAACCAGAAAATACTAAAACTCAGAAGGATAAATTCTGTCCCTAAATACAAGCTGGAGAATCCCTTCAAAGCAACGCTTCAGTTGGAATGGAAAAAAATTCTCAATTATTTTTCAATTTTCCAATGAAGTGTGTGTGGCAGATACTAGTACCTTCCAGTCCAAATACAGGATTGAAGCTAATGGACTTCATACATGTAAAACAAGAGTGGATTTGATTACTTGTCAAAATATCTAAATTCTTATTGAAAATTATTTTTTAAAAAGATGTTATGCCTCTTGGTTTCTAGGATTGCCAAAGCCACTGATTCTCAAAGCCTGTTTTCCCTTCTGGGACTGTATGTTCCATTCTAGGAAAACTCTTGTCTCATTTAATAATTTGGCAGGGCAGAGTGACTGCAACCCACTGACACTGATTTATGACTAACTTTGGTTTGCAAGCCACAAGTTGCAAAGCTCTGTCTTAGACTATATGTTCTGTTCCAGGTAACAGAGCTGCAATTGTCTGAGCCTGGACTACTTTCAGTCTGGGAGAGAATGGCACAGTGTCATGAAGAAAGAGTGATTGGTCTCTTGAGTTTATACAAGTTTGAGTCACAGTTGGGTACATGCAGAATGCCAGATGTAGGCAACAGCAACTGCTGGAATATGGATAACAGGGGTTTTCCCAAATGAAGGTTTATTAATTAGTACTATTTTGTTACCTTACCATATCAGAACTAAGGCTTTTTCATCATTGTTTCTGTAGTTCATATGGCGGGCTGACAAATATTCTGAACAGGGTACCACACTGCTGAATTTTCCTAGAGTCTGCAGTCTCCATCAGTATAATAAAAAAATGCTTATTTGACACATGGGCTGCTGACTGTGAGGTCAGCCTGTGGGACGTGGATTATGAGCTATCACACTGGGGTGGGCAATTATTTCAGGCGAAGGGCTGCTTACTCAGTTTTGGTAAGCCATTGAGGGTTGCATGACAGGCAGCCAGGGGTACATAAATATTAATTTTCTAAATTTTTTAGGGGCTCCACAGGCCGGATGAAATGGCCTGGCAGGCTGCATTCTGCCCACCCCTGGATTACACAGTCATAGAATCATAAAAATGTAGGCTGGAAGGTTCAGAGGTCATCTAGTCCAACCCCCTGCTTGAGGAAGGATCAGTTTCATCCAAGCCATCTCATTCAAATCCTATTGTCTAACCTCTAGCAAAACTACATCGTTAATCCTGACAATCACAAGGAGTAGCACCCTGATCTATCACAGGTAAAGCAGGGGGACAATGGTGGCCAATGTCCTGCTGCTCTGAAAGTTGTTATAATATGCTCAAGAGATCAGAAGGCCATGCACCCCACCTCAGAGGAAGGCAAACCCCCTACAGTCTGTACTTTTATATGCCATATGAGGGTGGAATAGGGCCCATACCCCATTACTGAAGAGGAGAGAGCCAGGGAGCAACCAGCTGGCTCCAGGTCCCAGGAGGGACTAGCTCTGCAAGAAAAATGACTGCTCGTCCCACATGGAGAAGACAATCAGAGTTGTGTTCGACAGGCCTGAAGTGGAAGAGGTGGGGCAAGTGACCCAGAGAGGGTGCTACAGACTTCACAAGGCTAGGGACATGGTTGAGGCAGAGAGGAATGGGGCTTGGTCAAGGGAGCTCCAGACCCTGGGAGGGATGAAGGGAAGCCCCAGTAGTACCAAAGTGTACCATTATTTTGGTTATATGTTTATTTGTAACTGTGGTGTGACACAGTTGGGAAAATGATTTCAGTTTGGAAGCAATTTTGACTTAGGCCTGTGTTTTGTGTTTAAATAATGGAGAGATTATGTGAAGTGGCTTGGAGGCAACAGGCAGCCTCCAGGGGAATGTTTCTGGAGGACCAGGCTGCAAACTGAGTATCTGAGCCTGTAAAAAGGTTGGCTGTGGGCATGAGCCAAGACCTCAGAAGGGACAGAAGAGGAAAGAGAGCCTAAAGCCCCAAAGACTAGAGTCACAAGCTCAGAGCCTGGGAAGGTGGGACTGGGGCTGTGGGGCCCCGAGCCTGAGAGGGCAAGGCAGGAACTGGGAAACCCAGGAGCCCAAGGTCTGGGGCAGTGGACCTAAGGCTGAAGGGCCCAGCTAGGGAAAGAGGGCTAAAGACCAAGAGGGCCAAGACCTAGACAAAGGTTTGAAGCCTGAAGGGCCCCTCTAAGGCAATGTCCTTGAGGTGGAGAGACTACAGTGCAGCAGCACTCAGAATTGAACAGGCTTAGTTGAGTCTGAAGAGAAGCCAGGCAGAAATTGTGCCCTGAGCACACTAATCTCTAAGAGAAGCCTCCACTTCAACTTCAAGACATGGCAGGTAGACAGCAGGGAGGACTCCTGAGAGGTCATCGTGGGCCAAGAGGGTGGGGAGGATCCAGGTAGCCACATGAGAGAGGCCACCCTCAGGGCCTGATTGCTTACAGAAGGACATAGGAGTTAACGGAGGAGGCGGGAATAGTCCCAGGTTGGGAAGAGGCAGTCTGGTGTAGACATATGCTCTGCTTCCACATCAGTCCTCTGCAAATTAACTGAAAAAAGCAAGGAAAAGAGCCATAGGTTGTTTTTCATCTTCATACAAACGTTCCTGTAGAAAACCTACAGGGTTGTAGAGGAACATGGTCTTAATCAATGGAAGGATGAGCAGAAAAACATAAATCTACACCCCTTTCCAGCCATCAACGCTGTCTCCATCTGAAATAATGTAGGAGAATCTCCATGAAATTCTGAGCTTAAATTTGCTTTCCCAGCTTTTCCTTCTTCATTTCTTCCCACTTTATACTTTGTTACATACTGTGCATAGTTATAAGAGAGAAGGAACATTCATGACAGTGTTTTATCATGGGATGCATTAGCTATTTTATTCATGACTTTAAAGATTAGTGTTAAACACAGCCAAGAAAAAGAACATCAAAGTTTATCTTACCCAAGTCCTGGGCTCTGCTCCACAGTACCGGCATTTCAGTCTGGTAAAACTTTCGTGTCCAAGTTAATGAACACTCCAATCTTAAGATTTAAAAAGGGAAACTCTTGGGGAATTATTCACATAGAAAACACGGGAAGTGCTTTGCTGAGTCAGCACTAGAAACCACAAACCAAAAAGCCTGGGATTAAACCCTCTCCCTTGCCCCCTGCAGCAACACAGTTTAGAAACAGTACATAAAACAGAAGAAGACAGACACATTGTTTTAAATTACACTGCTTTGAAACCTTGTTTTTGGGTTGCATTATTGAAGATGGTATGGGACTAACAGAGGGAAACGTTTTAGGTGCTCACTTAAAAATAAATGTAGAAAAGTGCTAGAGATGAAAAGGTGAAAACTTATCATATGTGAAGAGGAACTATGGTTGGAGTTATGTCACCAGATTCGCTATATTACTTTAGTGATAAGCACATGTACTGTCAATGCTTTCACCAGAGTAATGTAAAGCTGTGAGGTTTGCATAAAGTGTTGTGGTTTACATGGTATGCACAGGTGTAAAGTATTGTCCAAAAATGTATTCTTCTAATACTATTAACTGAGTCCTATCCAAAGTACATTCTCAACAGTAAATAAATAACTATTCCACACAGACGAGTGATTGAAGGATAAATGGCATTGTTAGTGAAATATGGAGCCTTTTGCTTCTCAGGTTACTAGTTTGATTCTAACCAAATTTGACACTGACCAGAAATGATAGATTTCTAATAGCAACTCATTTTCCAGTGTTCAACAATTGGCATCTTGTGCAGCAGACAGACTGGAAAGATACAGTCTAATCCAACTGAAACCCTGGGTGGTAGGTTCAATAGAAAGGCACAGAAGTAGGTGGGCATTGAAATAGGCCATCTTTGCTTTAAAACTGTTCTTCCAGGTGATGGTTGAAGGGGTAAAGGCGGAAAGATCTTTGCTTAGGCAGTCCCCTTGTATTACCTATTATGTGATTAATATAATCACCAGTTTGTTTTCTTAAGGATCCAGTCTAGTACCTTTGATCTTCACAATCAACTGACTGGTTGTTTTTAAATTCCTTCTTGTGAGGGGAAAAACAGTACTTTTTCTAGGGGGAACCCGTTAGCAGTACTTTCTAGTTAAAATGAAGTAGGAGGCCAGGATTTCATTAGGATCAGGAGTTTTGGGTCTATTCCTTATCCATTCCCACATATAGCTGGAGTTTCACTGAGTGGCATCTTCCAAGACTGAATACTGGGAAGGAAATTTGGTGTAAAGGGTCAATTTGGTTCCCTTTAAATGGTGCCAAAGCGAACTACTCACATTAAGGTCCTGATGGCAACCAGAGTACTTTGGAATAGGCTGCGGGCTGCACTGTTACACTAACTGCTCTAATGTATAACAGAGGACTTGGGGAATGCAAAGGTATCTAAAAAAGGCTCCTTTGCATCATTTTCCTAAATTGTACTGTGTGTTTCTCAGCTGAAACCAGTGATATGGGCTTCAGCATATTAGCTGCCTATTATTAAAGTTACACTCAAGTGGAATTATTCTGTCCCTGGTACAGGACATAAGGTGACCCGTAAGTAAAAACATATTATTCCTTAAGACTTGAAATACTCTGTGGGAACTGGGGGAAGCATTTGAATTACAAATAAATTTGTCAAACTCCTACTAGTTTTCCACAGCAGTTCTGTTCTTGTTCTTGCTTGTAAGCTACAGGGAGCTGTATTACAATTCCAAGTAAAGCAAAGCAGAAGTACGGGGTAGATGCCTTTCTGTAATATATGCTTTAGTCAAACAGAAGTAACTGAACTCAATCTGAGGGTAACTGAATGACATTCTCTGAACTGTGTTATAAGGGAGGTGAGACTGGATAACCTCTCGGTCTCTTTTGGCCTGAAAGTCTTTGTCAGAAAATGAGGAAAGGGATATTTCTGAATGCTTTGTGGAAAAAAGGAATTTGTAAAATCACGTCTCATTACAATTCACCAATGTTACAATTAACTGTCTCAAGTGCTGTAGAAATGTTAAATGTACCAGGTTCTTTGGCATTAGATTTATGTCGAGTACCCATAAAAACCCATAAGACTTATCACATGCAGTATGCTCATTGTGCAAAAACAAACTTTAACACAGCTCTACAAATGGGTGAGTAGAAAGTTGGAGTTACTTTATAGCTGGCTGTACAATGCAGACCTCCTGAGAGTGACAAGCTGTAAAGGAATTCCACATCTCCCAGATGCAATCAGCCTTTCCTGGAGAAACCTAATCCCTATCTAATAAGAAAATTCTTCTTCTAAACTGTGTATGTAGTGTCTGCCTCATGCACAGGGAAACAGTAAAAGAACTCAACCAAGCAGTTCTTGTAGGAATTAATATTGCTAATTTTCTTCTCTGTTCAGTTATAGAGATTACATTAGATTTGATTATTTTCAGAGATGGTATTAGACTGGTTATTTGCAGGTCTATTTCTCTTATGTTTCCCAAATTATGGATATCTGAAAATTAGCATTTGGCCATAAAGACTGCCTCTTGCATAATTTAGGCACATTATTCCTAAGGAGAGAAAGGAGAGAAGATTACGCTCATTTTCAATTAAGAATTGGTGAATTATGAAAATGGTGTTGCATATAACACCATATTTTATTAAAGAGGGGAAAAAAGCTTGACATCCTGTGAAACACCAAGTTGAAAGGGAGCTTGGGAAGACTGGTGTTTGACAGTTTATGCATCCAATTCATGATATGTCATTACAAATTCATGGAAATAAAGTAATGAGATGGCAGTTCCTGTAATAAAGGGTAACATTGTCTCTCTACATCTGGATCACCGTTTTTATACAGTGTGTAAATATACATTTTCCTGTTAACTATTTACAGTGACACCATAGAAATCAGTGGGTCATATTCTACAGTACTAAATTTCAGTCACAACAAAGTTGATGAACACTCCTATAAATACATACGGTTGAATTATTATCTCACCGAGCACATCTACATGAGACATTTACTGTAGCTTAATTAGCTCCACAGTTAACATTGTGGGCGGGTCCAGATGCATGTACATGTGCCTCTTGTAGTGTTTCAAAGCAGCTTAAGATACAACAAGAGTCACAATGGGAAAAAAAAACATTCCCCATGCTGCATATTTACACCACGGACTCTAAATTTGATACCTGGAAATCCAAGTATCAAAAAAAAGCCCACAGAAAAAAAGTGGAGCAAGACACGGTCCAGGATCATGTCGTGAGGCAACCAGAGGCTTCGGCCCTCCAAAGAGATGTTCTGGTAGCTGGCCAGAGAGTCTCTATGGCTGCTCTTTGCCTCTGTGCTGCAGCATGCTGCCTCCCTGTGTGGGGCAAAGAGCGATGCAGGCTGAAGCGTGATCGAACCGGGCTCTGTGCAAGGTAAGTAGGGACTGGGTGTGGGGGTGGGGGGAACTGGAGAGGGGGCTGTGTGGGTGCAGGGGACTGGGGGTAGGGGGGGCTGCTTGGGAGGAGTGGATCCCCCTGCCTGACCCCCCACACAGCCCCCACAACAGCAGCGGCCATTAGGACACTCAGGGGCCCCCTGGCACAGCCCCACTGTAGTGTGGGTCAACATAGCATGATGTGGCTCTGGCCGCCTGGCACCCAGCACCACCTGTGCTACATAGTGTGGCCCCAGCCTGGTGTGGGGCTATGCACCTTTGGGCAAGAGCAGTCCTCTCAGGCTGTTACCCAGAGGCCCAGCACCACTTGCAGGGACTATGTGTTGTGCCAGGCCGGATCCCGCCTCCATGGAACCAGCCCGACCTGGTGGCGTGTGGGGCCTGTGGAGGGAGGCAGAACTTGGCCTGGCATGACACATGGTTCTTGCGAGTGGCACCAAGCCCCCAGGTGACAGCCACAGTGGCCCGGCCCTGCCCAAAGGTGCATGGCTGGGCCAAGCCGGGACCATGTGATGTGATACAGGCAGCTGAGCCCTGCTCTGAGCTGAGGGAGTGCTGTGCCAGGAGGGCCCCAAGCACCCCAAAGGCTGCTGCTGCTGTGGGGGACTGTGGGCCATGCAGAGTGGGGCTGTGTCCCCTGTGGGTAGGCATGTGTGCCCTGTGGGGAGCGAGTGTCCTGTGTGGGGGCTGTGTGCTATGTGCCATGTGGGGGGAGGGGGGGCTGTCAGTGAGCTGTGTGGGGGGAGGTGTTGCTGCCTTCAGGGAGAGGCAGGGGACCTACCCCTCCTAAGCAGCCTCCCCACATCCACAGTCCCCTTACCCCCACAAACCTATCATCCACATACCCAGCCACTAACCCCAAACCCCCGCACAAGCCCTATACCCCACAAACCTCACCCCTACAAACCCTACACCTACAACCCTTCACATATTTCACACTTTGCATGCCCAGCTGGCCACATGGGATGGGGCAGGACTTGCTGGTGGGAGCTGCAGGGGCAACTGCCACACTACAGCTCTGCTGTGTGCCCACACCAGTGCTGGGATATGCGGCCCCAGGCTGCAGGGGGTGGGGGGGAGATCTTGGTCCCAGCAGCCATTTGTGTGGTGTGATGGGCTGAGGTGAAGGGTGGAGGTGGCAGCAGGGGTGTGTCAGAGAGAGATGGGGGTTGAGTTTGAGGCATGGTCTGGGTTGGAAAGGCCTCCAGAGCCAGGCTTAGAGCCCCCCTATCCCCCTAGAGCAGCCTGATCCCCAGTCGAGGCCTTCCTGGGGCAGCCTGGAGCAGGGAGCAGCAAAGATTGGCACTGCTCAGAGCCTCAATGCATTGGGTGGGACAGAGCTGCAGCTGGACTCATGTCCTGGTGCTGGGACAGAGCTGCAGCTTGGAGGGAGCTAGTGGGGGCAGGCAGGGGCTGCAGGTCAGAAGTGAGAGGACTGGGGGAGTCAGTGGGCTGATTGTCAGGGGCAAGGGCAGGAGCAGTGCCACACATCCTGGTGAGCAAAGAGGGTAGGGGCAGCTCTGATTTTTCTGACAAAAAGCCAAAAGTAAATGCCAAAGTGTATAGATATTTAGAATCCATTGTATTATGATGATAGAGGCACTGTTAGGCTTCTTCCAAATTGCTTTTAACTCGTAAAAATATCAGTAAAACAGTGCCCAACTGATCTCTTTCTCTTATATGTATGTATATATGTATGTATAAACAGTCTTTTGTTTTAATTGTGGAATAACATGGATTTTGGAGTATTTTAAAGAGTGAATTGGGGATTTTTTTAATCAGAATTTGCAGTTTTTAAATAGGGAACACCAGGTTTTCTGCTAGTGAGGCAATTGGCAAGACCCAGGCAGAGGAGCCTGTCCAGGACTGGCACTCCAGACCCAGCTGGAGGAGGTAGCTGACCTCCTGGCCATTTGGGGTCAGGAGGATTTGCTTTGATAGCTCAAAGCAGGCCACCACACTGGGAACATCTTCTAGGCGATAGCTACTGAAATGGCAGGGTGGAGACACACATGGCAGCAGTGCTGTACAAAGGCCAACTGTGCACCCAGAGCCCACTAGCAGCTGGCCCAGAGGTGCAGATACCTCTGTTGTGGCTGTGTGGTCCCTGTCCAGGTCTGGCAGGCACACAGTCTTGGGGCCACATGCTGTCACATGTGGCAGCAGGTCAATATCCAGGCAATACTGCTGCAGTGGGTAGAGGGTGCAGGGCACTCTAGGTTCGGGCTGATTCATCAGTCCAGCTGGCACAAGGGGCTAGTGTCCCCAGATACCAACTGGCTGGGCCCCAAAAGCTCCTGTCTATTTGTCTCATTAAATTAACATGGGCAATAAGGTCCATGTGGCTAACTAGTAGCCCCTACTGTATGGGGGCTAATGGATAAATGAAACAACAAAATTCTGGGGACAAGAGAGGCAAAAACCAGGATGGGACTGTTGTATGGGCCAAGGGGTCAAAACATGAAAATAAATGCTTCCGAGGTGGACACAAGCAGAGCCCAGAAGCTCCTGAGAGCAAGTGAAATTGAGCTTCTCACCAGGGCACCCTTTTCTACTGCTGGGGTCAGCACAGGGCAGGTTTTTATATTGCTGAGGCCCCACAGGTGCTGGCCCCAGCCTTTAGCTCACCCCTGGTTGAAGATCCATATTGCCCCAAGTGGCACAACTTGATCCACACCAAAATGCATGTCCAGACACATACACGGAGGCAAAAATCCCCAGCACAAATTTGTGCCACTCCTATGTGAACTGCTGCAAGTGCACATGCCTGCATGTGTGGACATGTCCTCTTAGGCTGGAGTAAACTAATTTATGGGTACTATCCTGCTGCAGACTTTCTTACTTCACAGCAGTGCATGTGTAGATACTGCCCTGGCTTACTGGGGTATGAAAGTCCTTCAGTGTGTGAGTTGCCTGTCAGCTAGTCCCACACTGGAGCACCCTCCTGCCCCAGCCAGCCCCTCCACAGCACATTGAGCTGGGGGAGGGGAGGGGTGGGAGCAGCCCCAGGCTGACAGGCTGACTCCCAGGACCCCCTGCCAGTCAGGGCTGCTCCAACCCAACTCAATGTGCTTTAGTCCTGGGTGCATGTTTGAAAAGTGTGCCTGGGAGCACTAAACTCTGATGCAATACAATCCAGAGTTTATTACTTTGCATTAATTGCACATGTAGATGCATCCATTGGGCACTCTTACACATGCTCCAGAGGTGGGGAGGCAGCATTTTAATTAGAGTGACTATAGAGCCACTCTAATTAAAGCACCACAGTATCTGATGTATCAGTGTTCCCGCACTTAAAACTGGTGGTGGGAGTGCTTAAACTAAAGCTTGTTGAACAGGAACATTGTTACACGAGACACAGGAAGCTGCTGGAGCATAGTAATTACTGTGCTTCAGCAGACTTAATTAATCGAGTCTGCTCCAGTGCGCTATAATTACAGCATGTTGGAGCAGCCTCTGCACTCATGTACAGGCACTCACTGACACTAACTTCATAACAAACAAGTGCATTTGGTTTTAATGACTGATTTGATTTCAGACGCAAGGCTATTAGGGTGATAAAAAAGCAAATTTATAGAGAGGCATGGGATAGAGATTTTTCTTCTATTCAATGATGTGTGATTCTTGATTTTATTTTTCTTGACCTATCATCCTTTTATCTTTGATATTATCCAATAGTTTGGCTTAAATTTCAGGTGGCCTTCTGAAGTTTAAGATAGGGACACATGACATGTTTTTAAACTAAAACCTCAAATCACTAAAAACTCAAATCAAACACAAATTAAACATTCTAGAAAGAACAAAAGCTAACATGATTCACTGCTGCACTTTGAGGCACTTTGGAGATATCTGTTTCTGACCAGAACCTGAAATCAAATACGTGAAACACTGATAATAATAATATGCTAATGAGGCTAGATTCAACATTTTGTTGTAGGTCCTTTGTATCAGCTGGTTGTCACAACCCACTCCCAAACCCTCAGTGAAATATTCAATACACAGAGCCCCTCTGTATTACATTCCAGGATGGACATAAAGTGATATTATGGCAAGACATGGGAGGTTATGGAAGTGATAGGACATATTATGGGTGGGGGGAATGGGGCATGGTTGGGGAATTGTAAAATACGCCTTGAGAAGCAACCTTTCCTTATGTCAGGGGTCAGCAACCCCTGGCATGCATGCTGAGCATGGCACGCGAGGCCATTTTGCTCAGCACACCATGGCCAGCCCCACCTCTGGGTAGCTGCTGCCAGCGACGGAGCCTGGGCTGCTTCTAGCAGGGCTTGCAGCATCCCAGCTTCCTGCTGCAAGCAGCCCAGCCTCTCGGCTGGCAGCAGCTACCCAGAGCCGGGGCCAACTGCAGCCAGGAGGCTCCAAACATCTGTGCCAGGTTCTAGGCTCTGGCATCAGCTGGGTACTGACACGTTGGAGCGGGCGGTGGGGGAGGGGCCTGAGGCAGTGCAACCCCGGTCTCTCCCCCTCTCCCAGCACAGAGGTGATAGCAGGGTTCCAGAGCCCGGCACAGCTGTTTGTAGCCAGCCTGGGCTCTGGGCAGCTGCAGCAAGCAGCGGGCAGGCTGCAAACAGCTGTGCTGGGCTCCACAGCTCCGGCATCAGCTCCACACTGGCAGCAATTTCATGGGCACCTTGGGGTGGGCTGCGCTGCGCTGCCCCACTGTCCACTCCGAGATGTGCATACAGTCACCGCCAGCACAGAGCTGATGCTGGAGCTGTGGAATCCAGCGCAGCTGTTTGCAGCCAGCCCGCTGCTTGCTGCAGCTGCCCAGAGCCCAGGTTGGCTACAAACAGCTGTGCCGGGCTCCAGAGCCCAGTCACCAGCTCTGTGCCAGGAGCAGGGAAGAGACCAGGGCTGTGCTGCCTTAGGCCCCTCCCCTACTGCCCACTCCAATGCAGGTGCATGCGCCGGTACGGAGCTGATGCCGGAGTCCCGCACAGCTGTTTGGAGCCTCCTGGCTGCAGTGGGCCCTGGCTCTGGGTACCTGCTGCCAGCCAGGAGCCCGGGCTGCTCCCAGCAGGCAGCTGGGATGCTGCAAGCCCTGCTTGGAGCAGCCCAGTCTCCAGCAGCTACCCAGAGCAGAGGTAGCTGCTGACAGCCACAGAGCCTGGGCTGGGGGGTAGGGGCACAAGCAGGGCATCCTGCCATGTACCCCTTGCCCTCATTTTGTTTTTCTGGTATGCTAGCACTCTGGCACCTTCCAAGGTAGGCATTGTGGTGTTTTTCCGCACTCCGGCCAAAAAACGTTGCCTACCCTTCTCTTATGTGAATGGCTGCCTCAGCCCCTGCATAGCTTCACTGGGAGGAGCAAGATGCCTGTCCCCTGGTGTCTGTACCATCTGAAGGATGGTGGCCCATACTACTTCCAGTCTAACTGAAAAGTAGGCAGTATGGGAAATCACATGAGACTTCTTATTCATGTGCAGAAGGTTTAGATAGGCAGATCTCCAATCTTTACACTGTGTCTCTAAACCCAAATCTGTTCTCTCAGCTTTGAGAGATTCTCTTGACACTGATCCTCTCTCTCTTTTGAGTTATGGGAAAGGAACTTGATAGGTGAACGCTAGAAGTGAAAATTAGCAGCACTGGAGAGGACTGCTTTTCTGAAAGGAAGGAAACTAGGTCCTTCTGGCCAAACCAGGATGTATAGTCACCCCACTAATGCATGTTATGATTCTAGAATATCAGGCTGTCAGTGTACCCATGCATCTTTCTGTCAGCAGCATCCTTTGGGTTGCCCTGGTTGAGGGACGAATGGTGCACCTGAACTGTTTTCAGGGATAGGAGGAGGTGCTAACTCTTGTTTTGTTATCTTTAATCCTGACAGTACATGCACAGGGAAGAAAAGAGGGTTAAATTTTACTTACTTTTCTCCTCTTTAACTAAAAGAAGCAGATGAGAGAGAAAGGCCTCTGCCTACATTACAGAAAAGAGCGTGGTGTCCTGGCCAGGCCTGAAAGGACAAAAAGTGTGAGGAAAGGTCATTCACTAGAACAAAATTAACTAGATATCAACACCTTAGGATTTCCTTGGGGTTTTCTGGTTTTCCTAGATTATGCCTACATTAACAGGTAGGTCACTAATTGCCCGATTTGATGGGGTGCTTTGATCCTTTAATATGTGTCATATACAATACTTCACTGCTACTTCATTATGTCACATGTAGGCATGCTGTGGAAAAGACTTATTTAGTTGAGGATGTTGCAAGTATTTTAAACAAATTCCCTTTTTATGTTTGGCTCAGATATTAGCTTCCAAATCTATAAGTCACTGTCTGTTCTGGCATTATCACTCAATGTGTGGCTTCCATCTTACCTTATCTGGGCATTTGTAAAGGTTGCAGCTTTCAGTTAAGTGCTGTACTCTTTGTTGAACACTGTGTTCACACAGGTTGCCTAAGATATTCATTTTGTGAAATGTTGTTTTGAAGTATCCATATCCAAATCTCAATGTGTTCAGATCATGCACAATGTGGGACTCATTTGGTGTTGGTATAAAAATGCTGTAGGAATAAATCTAAACTTTCCCAGTGGTTGGCCCCCTCCACTGCTGCCCACAGGTTTGGTTCAGTATTCCCAAGCTTTTCCAGGAGCTTGCGGGCTTCATGTACAAATGGTTTACTACTTTTGAGCCTCTTGGGTGTCTATACAAAAGTTGGGAGGCTGCTCCATCATGCTGTACTTACAGCACGTTAAAGCAGACTCAGTCCAGTCTATAGGAGTTTGCCAATTAAGCACGCCAGGCAGCCTCCGCGTCTCACATATCATCATCCTCACACTTCCAAATGGCAGTGGGCACACTTTAACTACGGCTCATTCAATGAGCTTTAGATAAAGTATCCCCACCACCATTTTGTAGTGCAGGGATGCTGATGCATGAGATGCTCTGGGTGCTTAGAGCAGCTCTTGGAGCTATTAATTAAAGACCCCCTTACCCCCAGAGCATGTGTAAAAATACCCCTTAAGCCTCCATCTGTTCAGGTCTTCAGATAACAGTTGATGGAGCAACTGGTTTTCATCATCTCTTGCCTCCATTACCAGTAATGATGTTAGGGTCTGTCTTCTTATGTCATTTGGTCTAATGCCTGAGAGTACAAGGAGTGTATCTGTGTAGGTTGTGCAGTCTGTTAGGAATCTTAGTGCACTGTTGAGTACAGTGTCAAGCTTTTTCGTATGATCATATAGGAGAACAGCATTCTGCTGGGGTATACAGTATTGCAAGTGTCATAAGGAACTGGTAGGGGAAGCTTGGCGGGGGCATGTCCCCCCCATGACAGGGCCATCCCCTGCCGCTGACACCGCTGGCAGCTTTTCTGGGTGCTCACTAGTTTCATCCCCTCCGCCCACACCACCAGCAGCTTCTGTGGGTGTTTTCCAGCCTTGTCCCCAATGCCACCACCGGCACTGGCTTCTGCAGGTGCTCGCCAGCCCCTTCCCCACCACTGCTGCTGGCTTCTGCGGGTGCACCCCCAGACTAAGGAGTTACCCATGGCAAGTGTGATGGTTTTGCGCAGATGAAAGGGTCTGAGAGTGGATCCCTAAACAGGATTCAAACCTATACCTTGAATATTTTTGGCACTCACATAAATTATATTTGTCATATGATCAGCCCCCTGAATGCACTCTACAACCATGCTGTGACACACATGCATGGCTGCAGAGTGCTTTTAAAGTGGTGATTGTGTGACACATTTACCCTCATCAAATGAGGGATCAGATGAAGGTGCTCTGCTTTGGAGTAACTTAGGAAATTTGTGGTTCCCTAGGATTAATTTGTGGCATGATTGCAGGCCCTGCCTCCAAAGCTGTCTTAGGAAGGGAGTGGGGAAGGGGGAGGGAGAAGCAAGTTGCTGGCTGGGTTTTGCCCAGGCTGAGCTGGAGTGGGGGAGGGTGGATCTGAACCCCGCTGCTTTGCAGCCCCTGCCCTGCTCCAGCTCACCAGGTTATCTTTCAGGTAGGTTTGATCCCCACCCTGACCCAGCAGGCAAATATTGGGTGGGGATCAAACCTGCCTGGAGGAACCCAAGAAGTCTGCCTGCAGCCAGAGAGCTGCCTCTCTCCCCCAGCCTTATTTAAAGTGCCATGAGTTAGAGTGGGGGCCTGCATGTCTGTCAGCACAGTTTGTAACATAGATTACTGTTGATTTAAATGCGTAAATTCTGCCCTTCAGTACTCTGAGTTTACATCAGTGGAACTCAGAGCAGAATTGGGCTTAGAATCTTGATGCAAACTTAAAGTACATCATTACATTTGAAATACATGATGATTTTCAGTTTCTCCTCAAAAATCTTACCATCTCCATACAGGTAATTCCACACTTGTACTCAGGCACACCGGGAACATTCCAGGATTGAACATAAAAATCCAGATGATTAATGAACACTTTTTCCATTGAGGAAGAATAGGGCATTTGAAGTTATTGAAATTGTTACTGCTTTTCCATTTATAGCAACAGTTAGCTGTCACAAAATGGGACTTTAGCAGCAAGGAACTAAGACAGCCTATGCAAAACTATTTATTTATTTATTTATTCATTCTGCTTATATGCCATCCTGCCCACAAAGGCTCAGGGCAATTTACAGTAACACAATAGAACAACTTATAAAGCAGAAGGATGATTAGAGAACAACAACCCTCCCCCCAAACTTAGAACTAGAATCCACATAAAACAGAAACCCCCTAAACTTCACTTTGTTTACTAAATGCCTACCCAAATAAGTAGGCACTTCCAAAAGATGTCCAGGGTTGGGCTTGGTAAGCCTTAAAGAAGAGTTGTTTCTAAACTGTAAAAGATACTGCCTCAGAAAAGTTAATTATTCTTTGTATTTGTTTTTAATCTTGGAAGAAAGTTACTCTAAATCCCCTCTCTCTTTCCAGCATATTTATAATAAATTCCCCTACAAGTATAATGTGTTCTGTTAGTTTGCCCTTTGTTTTTGTTAGGAAGCATTTAGGACAATGTGTCCCTTTCAGTGAAATGTTGCAATATTTGAAATAGTAATTACTGAATGCCAGAATTCATTTTTCTTTAATAATTATTCCCTAAATTGAGTTGACAATCCCAGGCATTTAACTCATTCATTAAAATTCAGTAATGATTTTCTCTTATGGCTTTCTCTAGCAGTAATGACATGCATTATTATGCATCACTAATTTCCATGAAGAACAATGAGGCACTATTTTATTGGCATCTAGAATTACACTACTGTACTTTGCTGCATTCCTTTTAAGAGACAAAGGAAGCAGGAGTCATGTAGTTTGAATCAAGTTTACTTCTTCCAGCTATCAGAATGTTCTGCCACATCAGCAAAGTGTTAAGAAACCTGTAAAATATTTTAAAACTATTTTAATTGTTGCACAATAATTGGGATGACTCTCAAACTCTTTGGCACCTATTAAGATTCTCAGCTATGCCTGAAGGCAAATTTTTACACTGTGAATAAAATTTAATGAGTGTTTAAACTTATGTTTGAAATTAAATGCATTCAAATGATATATTTTGTCATTTTCTTTGTTTTGTAAATATACCCTAGTAATTGCATAATGTGAATGTAATGTGTGTAACAGCAGGAAGGACCAGGGATCTGTCTGCAGAGCTGTGTTGACTGTTAATTTGGACTGCAACTCCCAGAAGCCCCCAGGGGCTGTGGGGAAAGAAAAAAAAGGAAGAGGCTGGAGTAAAGGGAAGAAAGAGCAGTGTTCACGTGGAATTTGGTCAGCTCTACAGAGAGGAGTGCACAGTGGAGCTAGAGACCTTACTGGCTTGATCATCAAGGACTGTGGACTGAAGGAGCTGGACTCAGACTTGGGGGCAGCTGCAGGCTGCTTTTTGAGTGTTCTAGGGACTAAATTTGGACCAAAACCCTGCAGTCTCTGATTTTCACCAAAAATTCAACAATCATCACCCCTCCATCAGACTATCACTTGAATACTCTAACACCAGCATTTCCTTTATGGACACCATGATCAATATCCAAGATGGTAAAATTCAAACCCATAGATGAACATACATCTCTACACAGCACCAGCAAATCACCCCAAACACACCAAGCTGCAATATACAGCCAAGCTCTCCAATACCACCGAATTTACAGCAAGGAGAATACCTGTCACCACCACCTTACTAATATCAAAAGGGCCTTCAGTCAACAAGGGCACTCCTCCAGAGAGATAGATCACAATGTTGAAAGAGCCACCAGGATACCACGTGAAGATTTACTGCAGTATAAAAAGAAAATCCCCACAAATCGAACACCATTACTTATGACATATCACCCTTCTCTGGAACCTACACAGAAAATCCTCAAGCTATTGCAACCCATACTTGAAGACAACCCAATTCTTAAAGAGATCTTTCCATTCTTAAAAAGAACCACCCATCCTAGCCTTCAAACAAGCACTGAACCTCACTAACCTCATCTAACCCCAGAGGCAAACTGCTTATGACCCAAACCACATCAACAAATGGCTCCAGACTATGCCAGGACAAGAAGTTCAAAACCTGTCAACATATCTTTACCACCCTCACTACAACTACACCCCAGAACAGAACCATCACCATTCCTGGATCTTACACCTGCACCTCCAGAAATGTTATATATCTCATCCAAATGCCCCGAGAGAAAATATGTTGGAGAAACCAAAAAACTGCACACCAGAATGAATGCACACTGAAAATCTATCAAAGACAAGAATACCCAACCACCTGTGAGCGCACACTTCTCACAGGACAATCACTTCCTCTCCAATCTCTCAGTTCTAATCCTCAAAGGGAACTTACAAAACACCTTCCGTAGACAGCCCTACACATTTTACTTCATAAATCTACTGGATACAAAAAAATCATGGATGCAATACAGACATTGGTTTTATGACACATTACAACCTGTCTGACATCTAATTCACCAGGTGCCTGCCTGACAGCCTCTTTTCTACCTTGTACTCTATCACTACACTGTCTCCCTTCATTTTTCCCCTGTTCTCTTCCCCCTCCCCCTCCCCCTCCGCTTAGCTTCGCTTCTCTGCCTCACCTTTTGTCTGTTGAATTCTACCACTTCCTAAAGGGGGTTGAGATGCTGAAAGAGGCACATGTGAGCTCGTCCAGACGTGCACTTTATGGTCATTTATGTTTATAGCACATGCCATTCATTTTCTGTTTCCTCACTAGATGACTAAGCTTTACAGGCTAATTCCATTTATGTGGGAAACAAACTTTGGGCAACCTATAATTGATTTTTTTTTAAATGATCACATGAAAAAAAATACAAAAAAAACTCATGGCAGCATGGATTAGAATACAGGATGCCCCTACCATGTGAATGCCCTTGCTCCTATACTGCTGGTCCTTGTCCCAGGAATCTTACATTCTTTGTTCCATGCTGATTCAGCTTTGACAGAAAGGGTAGAGTTAGCTTTTTTCTGCAGTTAGCGTATATCCTTATGGTTGGGTCACTCTTCCTAAGAGTAAAAGATGTGGGTTTGAACACCCCACGTGAGAGGAAGGTATTGAACCCAGATTTAATAGGCATGTTGCTGCATGGAGCAATGAAGCTCCCATGTATGACAGGAGCAGGGGAGATGCTCCCTGACAGTCCCCTGGCGGTGGGGAGGTAATGGCCCAGAAAAGGCTGAGAGTCAGCCTTACCTTTACTTAGCCAAGCCCTGGAAGCATAAGTGCATGTGGCTCTCCTGCACTGTTTTAACAGCACATTTTCCCTGTGTGTGGGAAGGCATGTAGCTGATGACATCATAAAAAGGCACATGGAGCTCCAGCAAGAGGCAGCTGAAGGTGAGGGAGCAGCGGCAGTGTTGCCTACAAGGAACTCCCCTGTGGACCCTAGAACTGATGAACTCAGGCTCAAGAAGTCTACGGGCCAACAAGAGGTACAGCACTACTGGATTTCGTCCTGGCCAAAGAAGATGATCTAGTGAACAACCTGATTATCAAAGGGAAGCTAGGCAGCAATGATCATGAGATGATCACTGTTCCCTTGCATCACAGGCAGGGAAATCAGTCAGCAGAGGTGATATCCTTGATTTTAGGAAAGCTGACTTCCACAAGCTTGGTAAGGCCCTGATGGACCATTGTCCAATACGGAGGGGAATCCAAAATGAGGTTGTTCATTAGGGACACAATCCTCGGAGCACAAAGGAAGTCCATTCCAGATCACACAAAAGGCAGCAAAAGGGCTGGGAGACCCCCTTACCTCAGTAGGAAAGTCACAGACATCCTGAAATTGAAAAGAGAAACTTACAAGGGATGGAATTAGTGAAATACCACCAAGGAAGAGCACACAACAATAGCCATACCTGTAGGGACAGGAATAGAAAATCAAAGATGGAAACTGGATTCAAATTGTCAATGGAAATCAAGAACAATAAAAAGTCCTTCTTCAGATACATAGCAAGTCAGAGAAAAAATAAGGGAAACACTAGACCCATGCTGAAGAAGATGGAACACCTAGGAGGAATCCAAACTCCTAAATGAGTACTTCGTGTCAGTTTTGCACTAGTCCAAGGGTGTTACCCTTTTTGACAGGATACAGGATGATCAAGGTAGGGGCAATCACCCACCATTAGTTGGTAAAGGTCTTATGAGGGAACATCTACAGAGTCTGGATACCTACAAGTCGGCAGGACTGGATGAACAGCACCCGAGAGTGCTGAAAGAATTGGCTGACATCATCGCATGACCCATGGCAAATCTATTTGCCAACTCGTGGCACTCAGGAGAGGTTCCAGAAGATGGCCAATGTGGTGCTTATCTACGAGAAATGAAAGAAGGAGGATCCAGGGAATTACAGGCCAATCAGTTTGACAGACCTTAATCCCTGGAAAAATCCTGGAAAAAAAAATCAAAGAATCTATCAACAATAGGCTAATGGAAGGCAACATTCTAATAGATAGCCAACATGGCTTCATTGCAGGCAGGTCATGCCTGACAACCTCATTTCCTTCTATGATTAGGTAACATGCCACCTGGATAAGGGAGACGAGGTTGACATCATATACTTGGATTTCAAAAAAGCCTTTGACTTGGTCTTTCACAACATGCTCGTGGTAAAATTGGGGAACTGAGGACTCGATAACCCCTGGTGGCTAGGAAACTGGCTCCAAGGCAGGACCCAGAGAGCAATAATATGTGAAACTGAGTCAACATGGAATTTTGTGACCAGTGACATCCTTCAGGGTTCAGTACTCAGATCGGTGCTTTTTAACATATACATTAATGATTTGGATTCAAGTGTTAAAAGCAAACTGGCAAAACTTGCAGATGACACCAAATTATGGGGGACTGTGGTCACACTGGAGAATAGGCTGAGGATACAGGCTGACCTGGATAGGCTTGCAAGGTGTGTGGATCAAAACCTGATGATGCTCAACACCGAGAAGCGTAAGGTATTCCACCCTGGGAGAAAAAACCTGCAACATACTTACAGGTTCAGCGGTGCTGCACTTACTAGCACCACAACTGAAAGAGACCGGAGGGTCTTGATAGACCATAGAATGAACAGGAGCTACCAATGCAATGCTGTAGCTGGCAAAGCAAACAAGATGCTGGCACGTATCTACTGATGCATCTGAAACAAGACTAAGAATGTCATCCTCCCACTTTACTCGGCCTTGGTGAGGCCGCAGCTAGAGTACTGCATCCAGTTCTGGGCACTGCACTTGTGGAAGGATGTGGAGAGGCTTGAGAGAATACAAAGGAGGTCTATGCGTATGGTTAGAGTTATGGAGAGCAGGCCATACAATGAGAGCCGGAGAGACTTGTGTCTGTTCAGTCTGGAGAAGAGAAGACTCAGAGGAGACTTGATTGCAGCCTATAAGTATATAAGGGGCATGTATCAGGGACTGGGAGAATGTCTGTTCACCAGGGCTCCCCAGGGGAAGACTAGGACTAATGGTCATAAATTGATAGAAGATCACTTTAGATTAGACATAAGCAAAAACTTCTTCACAACTCAAGTGTCATCTGACCCCAGCAGTCTTTCCTGCCCAAGCTCAGGGGGGCTGGACCTAATGACCTTGAGAGGTCCCTTCCAGCTCCTAACATCTATGAATTTATGAATGAATCGATGAATCTGTGACCCAGGGAGATCTGACAAGGATGCCAAGGGGCTGCCAACGAGTAGCTTGACGGGTTCTGAGACTACTGAATCAGGCAGCTGCACCTAGCCTCCGGGTTAGAGAGCAAGGGCTTGATTTGGGAACCTCGTGAACCAACAGACCTCCTTTAGTTTATGACTTTGTGAAACAATAAAAGATTTAAATTGAACATCCAGGTCTGAGCCTGTGCTTAATTCAGTCCTTATATAATTCAGCATCAAACTCACACACAAGGGGACCAGGTCACTAATGAAGTGCCTAAGGGTGATACCCTTGTGTCATAGACTGTGAAAGCAAGCGGACATCAGGCAGGGCACAGAGGTAGTTTATTTTGTGTGGCAGCCTGGTACTTTATAACTGCCACAACTTCATCCAGTTGGCAAGTAGACAAGTTGTAAAGGAGATGGTGCACCAAATCACTTGACATAACACCAAGCCAACCTGAGGGTGGAAGACGACACTGTTTCTGGAGGTACCTCCCTTTCCATCAGTAATTTTCTGACGAGGAAGATGTGCCAGGCTAGTCAAAGGGAGCCCACCCCAGGGCAGGAGGCTCTAAGCACCTAGTGGGATATGAAACCAGAGGGCTAACGGGAAGTGACTGGCACAGGGACTGTAACATTTGGGCCTGTGACCCTGGTAACAGCCCTACCCCAGGGACAAAGTGACTGCTTTAGTCACTGGACTATAAATACCCAAGCCACCATCCCAATAGTTTTAAATGAAAGCAGCCCAAACTACTTTTTGTGACAGACTCAATTCTTTTGATGTATATTACCCATTTTCTGAGCATGCCTACCTCTGTGGGCCTCTCAGGAGATTTAGGAGGAGGAATGCTTCATTTTCTACTTCTGTTTAGGTGTAGGTGGGAGCTTAATTTATTTATTTATACTAACTCTCTCCAATCAGAACCATTTTGGTCATCACAGAAGCAGAACTGAAGTTGACCTGAGGACTAAAATCAAACTTGGAGACATCTAGTGAGCTAAGGGGTTTGTAGGGTTAGCCAGAATCTTTTGGACTTAAACACCTCAGCTGCACCTAAGACATGCTTTAAGTTGCTTTCTTGGATGACATTGTAAATCACCTGCCTAATATCATGGAATAAGTTTTCATCAGAACTAGGAACTGAATCCAGAGCACTGCTAATCAGTCCAGTGTCTGAACCAGGAGATTTCAATGCCTTAACCCATATGCCTCATAGTTTTCAGATTTTAGAGATACCAGTGTTCCATCCATATCAGTAAGAGCAGAATTTATCTTACTGGGGCCATTTGCTTTTGTAATATATGCAGGAATTGGCCTGTGGTAGTTTCAGTTATTTGGTTAATAGATTAATTTCCAATGGAACCAAAAACCAAAACGGATTTTGAACGTAGAGAATTAATTTTCCTATGCCTTGCCTTTTGTCTAGTTGAGGCCAATCAGCAGTCCTTTTTAAGGCTCTTTTGCTTTCTTTACAAGCTAAGCTGTTGGGCATTTAAGCCAAAGCAATTGGTTACTTTAAATTCCTGTTATTTTTATTAAATGTATTGAATTTGCATTTATAGCTATAGCCAATTCTGGAAAATGCTGTTACATTCATTTGCTTTGCACTCATTTGAATGATGCCTGAGATGCTTATTCAGTTGGAACAGTTATTCATTAGATATGCAAAAATTTCAACAGACAGTGTAGATTTGGCTCCAAATCAGACAGTTGTCTTAACTAGGCATACTTCCTATTATCAGAGATTTGGGTCCAAAATCATCTCCCTTAAGTGAAGTTACTTTAAGGGTGATTTTTGCCCATTGTAGATTAGCCCTATTTATACTGAGCAGCAACAACATCCAATAACTTCTTAGCTTCAGTAGCAGATGTGCATGCCTTTGGGATATACTGGTAACCTAGTTTCCTATTTAAAGACAATTACATTCAAACTGCTTGTCTACCAAATCTTTGTCTGTACTATGTCTGTAGTAGTTTACACCATTTACCTACTGCAATTGGAAGTTATATGCTGTTTTGTTAGCATTTGTGGTCTAGTTTCCCAGCTTTTCACTAGGTTCAACAGTTTTGGGTAAGCAGAGCCACTGCATCCCTTGCCCTGGGAAACTATTTACCATTGTAGGAGGTATGACCTCCAACCAGTGAAATCCAAAGAATGAATCAGGCCATGTTTTAAGTTAGTGTAATTTAAAGAAGGAAATAAATCTGTTGCAACTTGCAATTTGTGGCAGAAAGGCAAGAGGTGGTGTTTTGACAGTGAACATCATTTAAATATACTTGGATCAACTTCAGAAATATTTGTTAAATACTGTATAACAAATTCTATTTAGCCTGGTTCTCTGCACATAGTTCCTTTTAAAAATGATGTGATGTGGGTGTTTGTTTTTCCTACAAATTGCAATACATATCACGAAGGAGAACAGATGATGAATGATGTATTGTCACTATGTACCTGAGGGTATTAAAGAACAGGAAACAGCTCTGCAAATAGGCAAGATACATACTATACTTCTCTCCCCAAACTTTCTTAAAATATGCCAGTCAGTCTGTGGATTTAATATGAACTATTAGAATTATATATTGAATTCAGATTTCAGTTTGAAAGAAACCCGATTTTAGAAATTTGCAAGCAATAAAGAACAGCAGCTTTAAATAGATTAAACTATTCCTAAGCAATGTGTCTAATGGTCTAGAAACAATATTATGTGGGGCACACTGAGTCTTGCCATTTTCAATCAACAGAAATATCATGGAGGGTTGCTTAGATTCTTCTACTAAGTCTAAACATATGGTTCATAGGATAAAATGGATCAATTAAGTCATTTTATTTGAAAATGAAGGCAATGTCATAGGAAGAGGAATACTGAATAAAGGTAGAGAGAAGAGCACATGAAATACACTAGAAACAGAAAAAGATGCAACACTGATCCTGAAGGTCCTAAATGTTGCAGATATAAAAAAATGACATAAAAATGATATTAAAAAAGGAATGTTGTGTTTTGATTTGAATCTAAAAGTGTATCAGTTTTGTATTTCCAACTTGTTACAATGCCATGTTTTAGGTGATGTAGCTTTCTGTTGTGCTGATGCTTGATGCTTTTGGAGCTTTTTGCACCTTTATTGAATGAGAGAAGTGGTAAGACACGTTTTGTGACAGTACCAATTAAGGTTTCTCTCTGGAGAGATTTGCTGAGAAAATCCCTGATCAACAGGCTTATGTAGCTTACAAAAGGCACATGCTACATGTCTACAACCATCCTTGTCAGTATAAGATGACAGTGAGGAGGATGTTCGACTACCAGTTTAGTTGTGTATTATTTTCTGAATTGCTCTTTAAGTCCCAACAGAAGAATACAATTGTATATCAGAACCTGGGCTTGTCTTCATTGTTAAAAGAGCTGCACTTTTACCTCAGGGTAACTGATGTGTATTATCTATCCCAACGTAAACACACGCTGAAGACCATGCCGAGGTAAACTCACTGGGCACGTATACACATGTCTGACGCCTGCTCTAACACGTTCCAACTAGAATGTGTTGGAACAGATTCGATTAATCGATTAATCCAGCAGCCTTGGCGTCTCATGTATTCAGCATCCCTATATTTCAAAATGGTGGAGGGGGTGCTTTAACTAAAGCTTGTTGACTGAGCTTTAGTTAAAGTGCCCCTGCCGCCATTTTGAAGTGCGAGGTGCTGAATATATGAGACGGTGCAGGCATTTTAATTAGAATGACTCCCAAGACCTGCTTTAATTAAAGTGTCCGTTGCCCCACCCCGCAACCACAGAGCAGGTGTAAAGATGCCCACTGAGATCAGCCTAATATTGCTGCCTCAGATTGATCTTAGGGTTTATCATGAACTAAAACTGAAGTGCCTTGTCTTCACTATGTTTTTTCCTAGAGGTAGTTGACACAGATCTGTTACCCTGAGGTAAAAAAATAAATAAAGCAACAATAATAATGTAGCTTTTTCAGCCAGGAAAACAAGACCTTCCAAAGAATCATCTATTTCTGGCAATGCCTACGGCAATATTCTTCTGGCATGAAGTCCCTTTGGATTTCTTTGCTGGGTTTCATTTGCTTCACTGCTCCTGCTTTTGTTGGCACTCACACCAGTACGGTTTGTAACAACTTCCTCACATGCAGGTATGAGGCTGCATAATATAGGAGTTATCAGGCTAAATTTTAACTAGTGCATAACCAAACACAGCTCCCTTTGATGTCCATGGAAGCTCCTTCCCTGTATGCAAGGACGGAATTGAATCTCATGTGCAAGCATGTCTTCTATCATCTTATTAACTAAGTCACACTTTTCCAAACACAAGAAAAAACAACATAATTTAATTCCAAAAGATCCTTATGGTATTTAAAAGGACAATAAAACAAGAAGGAACATAAAAGAGAATACACTGATCAGACATGTACAACTTTCATGGCAGGCTGGAACTGTAAATAAAATGGCTGTTGCTGGGTCTGGGGGGGTAGGAATTTTTTCTATGTGCATGCTAAAGAGTTGTAGCAGGTCTTAGCTATATACAACATGTTGTTATACAACGTAGTTTGTTCATTATGAACTCTTTGTACAGGGAAGGAGTTCTGATACTTAAAGCAGTAGTTAAAGATTTAGTTTCAAATCCTGGCAATTCCAGACATCACTGTGAACGAGTCCGGTTATCGCACCGTCTATTCTCGTCCGGTTACCAACCTCCGGCCGGAAGTGTACCGTTCCTGGAACGGCGTACGCCAGAACTGCCTGCCACAACTTGGATGGTTCCTATGTTCAGTGATTCTTTCTAGCGTGCGCCGGTCCAGAAGCGAGACTTTCCTGTTATCTCCAAGGTGTGGTCCTTGAGGGCTCCTTCCTCCCCTGCACCCTCACCCGGGCCTCCGTGACAGTTCACAGTTAGTCTCTCCACCTCCCCTTTTTCCTTAGGGAGAGAGTGTAGGCCAATGCCTTAGATACACGAGTCCCAAAATCACCCTATCCAGGGTCACACTCAGTTCCACTCGCAGGCACTAAATCCCGGCTTTCTATGGTTAGATGGCCCGCATAGAGTTCCCAAAGTCTGTGTCCAGGGAACTCCCTTCGTTCCCTTCAGAGTCCTCCTCTCTCTGGGCAATCCCTTCCCCTGCCGGGGTAGACTGGGGTTGCCACTAGTAGCCCTAAAGGCTAAGCTGCCTGCCATGACTTGGAGGCCAGGAGCAGTGGGGAGAGGAGGGACACAGGCGCACGTGTGCCCTTCCCACACGTGTGCCTCCTTTCTGGACCCGGAGCGGAGGAGAGCGGAGGAGAGTGCAGCAGCGGCGAGCGGAGCAGCTGAGGGGGCAGCAGCAGCTGATCCCCCTAAGGTAAGTGGGGCTGAGGGACTGAGGGGCCGGCGCAGCTGAGCCAGATCCGGAGGGGAAGCCCCCTGGGTCCCTCTTAGCCGAGCCGGTAGGGAGCCGCGCTCCCGAGCCGCGCGAACAGAGCGCGCAAACAGGCGCGGTCTGGAAGAGCGCGCCGGCGTTTGCGGCGGCGTTCGCGCTGGCGGGTGAGCAAGCGGGGCCCAGAGGCTGACCCCTGCTCTGCTAGTAAGGGCAGTAACTCCTGCGATGGTGTCGACACGGAGTTCTGCCAGAGCCCCTGCCCAGGGGGCGCAGCCTTCCCGGGGCTTGTCCGAGGCCTCCACCCAGACGGAGCCCTCGGGGGGGCTGCCGTCCTCCACCCCCCTGGCCTGCGGGAACTGCCCGGCAAGGTCTGGGGGGGCAGGAACTGGGGACTCCTGCACCTGTCCTGTAGGTATCCGCCTTAGGACCCTGGAGGAACGGGTGCGGGGGCTCCTGGAGGAGGTTAGCAGGCTGAGGGGAATCCGTGAGGCAGAGGAGGAAATTGATAGGTATTTTCTTTCTCTGCAGGGTGGTACGACCGAGGAGAGGGCAGACCGGGATGAGCCCTCCACTGCTGAGTGGCAGACGGTCTCCCGTGCCAGGGCTATTAACCATGTTGCGGCACCAGTTCCTCCTGTCCATCTGGAGAACAGGTATGAGGCCCTGGCAGCCCTGGAGGAGGAGGGAGCAGTGGAAGATACCAGGGAGGAGACTCTGCGCACACAATGTCCTGTGCGGGCGGCGGGAGTCAAGAGGCCTAAGAGGAGGAAGCGTCGCGTCATCGTGATTGGTGACTCCATCCTGAGAGGTATGGAGGGCCTCATCTGTCGCCAGGATCCCTCAGCACGTGAGGTCTACTGCCTGCCCGGAGCGAAGATTCAGGATGTGAAGGGGATGCTCCAGTCCATCATCCAGCCCACCGATTATTACCCCATGGTCCTTGTCCATGTGGGTACTAACGATGCGGCCAGGAGAGCCCCGATCGCCTGATGGAGGACTACCATGCTCTGGGAGGCGTGCTGAGGGAGATGGGCGCACAGGCGGTCTTCTCTTCCATCCTGCCAGTGAGCGGTCGAGGCAGACGCCACGAGATGTGCATAGCGGAGACCAACTGGAGGCTACAGGAATGGTGCTTCGAGGCAGGCTTTGGCTTCCTCAGCCATGACCGGCACATCGTGATGAGAGACATGCTGGGATGGGATGGGCTCCACCTTTCCCCTAAAGGTAAGCGTGTGTTCTCTTCCAGGTTGGTGAACCTCCTTTGGCGGGCTTTAAACTAGGCTCGTCGGGGGAGGGGGAAGATGAGGGCGGAGGAGACGATGAACTACCAGGCCCAGCAACAGCCAGCGAGCCCAGACCAATGGTCAAAAGGGAGAAACAGGTAAGTGATGGGGGACAGGTCATTGCTGAGACTAGGGGGTCAGTGGGCACAACCGTTGGAGGCCTCAAATGCCTCTACACGAATGCTCGAAGTATGGGGAAGAAGCAGGAGGAACTTGCCCTCCTCCTAGCTGTCACCAGCCCTGACATAGTGGGGATCACAGAAACGTGGTGGGACTCATCGCATGACTGGGCGGTGAGTGTCAAGGGCTATAGGCTATACAGGAGGGACAGGATAGGAAGGAAAGGTGGAGGAGTAGCACTCTACATCAAGGAGGAATATACTTCCTCGTCAATTAGCAAGGGGGTAGAGGGGGGGCACTCTGAGGTGCTCTGGGTTAGAGTAAAAGGCAGTCCAGGGGATAGAGACTTAACGGTGGGAGTCTACTATAGACCTCCCAACCAGGGAGAAGAGCTCGACCAGGAATTCTTAGGTCAGCTCACAGAGGCAGTGAGGGCTAAGGATGTGGTCATCATGGGGGACCTGAACTTCCCAGACATCTGCTGGGAAGAGCAGTCAGCCAAGTCTGATCGCTCACGTCAGTTCTTAGCCAGAGTGCAGGACCTCCATCTAACCCAGGAGGTGCACAGCCCCACCAGGGGAGACGCCTTGTTGGACCTGGTGCTGGCCACGGGTGATGACCTGGTGAGGGGGCTGCGGGTGATGGGCCACCTGGGAGACAGTGATCATCGCTTGCTGGAATTCACCATCCAGCGTAAGGTGGCAAAGGGCTGCAGCAAGGCAACAGCCCTAGACTTTAGGAGGGCTGACTTCAACAAGCTAAGGAGGATCGTTGGGGAAGCGCTGAGGACCCAGAGGGGAAGGGAGCCAGATGTCCAAGGTGAGTGGTTGCTCCTTAAGGAGACGATCCTCCATGCCCAAAGGGAGGTAATCCCAACAAGGGTCAAAGGGAGCAGGAGGGCACATAAACCCCCATGGCTCACTAGGAGCATCCAGGAATGTCTCCTTGCTAAAAGGGAGGCATACACCCAATGGAGGGATGGGGTCATCACCAAGAAGGACTATGTTACAGTCGCCCGAGGATGTAGGGGGGCAGTCAGGAAGGCCAAGGCAGAGATGGAGATAGGACTAGCCTCCCAGATTAAGGACAATAAGAAGTCCTTCTTCAAATACATAGGGGGTAAAAAGAGGGTCCCGGGTAATGTGGGGCCCCTGCAGGACACGATGGGCAACTTAGTCGTCATGCCAGATGACAAAGCTAATATATTTAACGATTTCTTTGCCTCTGTCTTCCTAAGTAGGGACCAGTTCAGCCACCTCCCTGCTGGGCCCCCCTCGGGCCCCGGGAGAGACACGCCTGGGCCAGGAGTTAGTGAGGAGTTAGTTAGGGTACTTCTGGAGAGGCTGGACGTGTTCAAGTCCGCTGGTCCGGACGATCTTCACCCTAGGGTTCTACAGGAACTGGCCGAGGTCATTGCGGGACCCCTGGCGCGGCTCTATGAGCACTCGTGGTGCTCTGGTGAGGTGCCGGAGGACTGGAAGAGGGCCAATGTGGTCCCTATCTTCAAAAAGGGAAAAAAAGAGGACCCGGGAAATTACAGGCCAGTTAGTCTTACCTCAATCCCGGGTAAGCTCTTTGAAAAAATTATCCTGGCACACATCCAGGAGGGCCTTGCGGGGGAATGCATGCTCAGGGGCAACCAACATGGGTTCATCAGTGGCAGGTCTTGTCAGACCAACCTGGTGGCCTTTTACGATCAGGTCACCAAATCATTAGACGCAGGGGTTGCTGTGGATGTAGTCTTTCTGGACTTCCGGAAGGCTTTCGACACTGTCTCTCACCCTGTCCTCATCAAAAAGCTGGGAGACTGTGGTGTCGATGCCCACACAGTCAAATGGGTCGCCAACTGGTTGGAGGGCCGCACCCAGAGGGTGGTAGTGGATGGGTTCTTCTCGACCTGGAAGGAAGTGGGCAGTGGGGTTCCGCAGGGCTCGGTCCTCGGGCCCGCACTGTTCAACATCTTCATCAGTGACTTGGATGAGGGGGTAGAAAGCACCCTGTTCAAGCTTGCTGATGACACTAAGATGTGGGGGGATGTGGGTGCACTAGAAGGGTGCAATAGGCTACAAGCTCACCTTGACCGGTTGCAACGGTGGGCGGATGAGAATAGGATGGGGTTTAACACTGATAAGTGCAAGGTGTTGCACATGGGGAGGAAGAACCGGCACCACACTTACAGGTTGGGGAACTCCCCTCTTGCCAGCACGGAGACGGAAAAGGATCTTGGAGTCGTCATTGACTCCATGATGAACGTGGGCCAGCAGTGTGGGGAGGCAGTCAAGAAGGCCAACCGTACCCTGTCATGCATCCACAGATGCATCTCGAGCAGGTCCAGGGAGGTGATCCTCCCCCTCTATGCGGCACTGGTCAGGCCGCAGCTGGAGTACTGCGTCCAGTTCTGGGTGCCACACTTCAAGAGGGACGTGGACGATATGGAAAGAGTCCAGAGGAGGGCCACTCGTATGATCAGGGGTCAGCAGGGCAGGCCTTATGAGGAGAGGCTACGGGACCTGAACCTGTTTAGCCTCCACAAGAGAAGGTTAAGGGGGGACCTTATGGCCTGCTACAAACTGGTCAGGGGGGATCAGCAGGTATTGGGGGAGTCCCTGTTCCCCCGTGCGCTGCCAGGAGTGACCAGGAATAACGGTCACAAGCTGGCGGAGGGTAGGTTTAGATTAGATATTAGGAGGCGCTACTTCACAGTCAGGGCGGCTAGGGCCTGGAACCGGCTTCCAGGGGAAGTGGTGCAGGCTCCTAGCCTGGGGATTTTTAAAAGGAAGTTAGATGAGCACCTTGCTGGGGTAATCTGACCCCGGTGCTCTTTCCTGCCAAGGCAGGGGGTCGGACTTGATGATCTACCTAGGTCCCTTCCGACTCTAGCTACTATGAAACTATGAAACTATGTCAATCCAGCCATGGTAAGGCGTCTCTGGCCACCACAGCCTCCACCACCGACTTTGGGGCCTATAGCCCCCGTCGTCTTGCCCCTTCCAGGGCCTTACCCTTGCGCCAGAAGGTACGGGACGGCCGCGTGTCGGGATGTCTCCGTCACGCTGAGCTTCTGCTGGCAGCCTGCTCCTGCACCGGTACTTCTGGTCCGCTGCTCCTTCGTTCCGGGCTGGCCTTTAAGGCAGCCGGCTTCGCCTTGCACCTGAAACAGGTGAGTAAGTGCCCTGCCTCCCGGGGCTGTGGGCAGATAGCTGCTGCTGAGCCTTCCGCCCTGTGGGTCTCGGAGCTTGTCTGCCCTGCTCCCCGGGGCCATGGGTGGACCGTAGCTGCGGAGCCTTCCACCCCGTGGGACTCGGGGCTTGTCTGCCCCACTGCACTCGCACAGTCACTTAGGGGAAACTTCACAGATGGCAGTTAGGGGCATTTGTGCATGTGCTCTGGGAGGCAGGGGGAGAGGAGGTGGTGCTTTAATTACAGCAGCTCTGAGGTAGTGGCAGATCTACAGTTAGTGGGGTCCTGTGATCCAAGCAGTGTGCAGGGCCCCACCACCCAAGCCACGGCACATTCACGGCAGAATTAGCGCAGTACACTGGTCATGGGGCGCCCACAGCCAACTGGGTGGGAGGGAGGGTGCCAAACCAAACTCCTGTCGCTGGTGGCCCTGTGCCACCGCACGGTTTGTTTCACAGTAAATCTGCCACTGCTGAGGGCATGTATACATGTGCTCCAGGAGGGGGTGCTTTAATTAGAACAGCTCTAAGAGCATCATGTATATCAGCATCCCTGCGCTGAAAAATGGTGGCAGGAACTCTTTAACTAAAGCTCATTGAATAAGCTTTAGTTAAAGCACCTGTAATAGATAGGGGGCCTTCTCTGGGCCGATTTCCCTGTGGCCCACCCACCTGTTTCTGGGCTAACCACGCGCCTTCTCACCTGCCATGCCTTGTTGTTCATTAATAGTTGTTAATTAAGTGGGAGGCTGCCCATTTCTTGCCCCGATGCCAGGGGACACTATCTGCGGCTCCATACCTCCCCTATACTGCAGCCCATGCCTCGCAGATGGCATCCTCTGTTGTCAACATTACTGGCCCCAAACTGGGCCCCAGAATCCTACTATTTGAACCCCACCTAGATCGCTCCACTCAGGCAGCCTATTCTGCCTTCATTCTAGGCTGCATAGCTCCCTGAACTGCTTCCCCCAGGGCCTTTGGCTCACTAGCCCTGGCTCACCTTCAGGCCAGTTGGAACCCCAGGCCCTCAGCTCTGGGCGTCCCTTTGATCTCGAGTCTTACCTCGATCCTAGGCAAGCTGTTCGAGAAAATTATGCTGGCACACATCCAGGAGGGGCCAGCAGGGGACTGCATGCTTAGGGGCAACCAATATGGGTCCTGTCAGACCAACCTGGTGGCCTTTTACAATCAGATCACCAGATCATTAGATGCAGGGGTAGCAGTGGATATAGTCTTCCTGGACTTCCGGAAGGCTTCTGACACTGTCTCTCACCCCGTTCTCATTAAGAAACTGGGGGGCTGTGGTGTAGACACCCACACAGTCAAATGGGTCGCCAACTGGCTGGAGGACAGCACCCAGAGGGTGGTAGTGGATGGGTCCTTCTCAACCTGGAAGGATGTGGGCAGTGGGGTTCTGCAGGGCTCAGTCCTTGGGCCCGCGCTGTTCAACATCTTCATCAGTGATTTGGACGAGAGGGTAAAAAGCACCCTGTTCAAATTTGCTGATAACACTAAGATGTGGGGGGCGTGGGCACACTGGAAGGATGCAACAGGCTACAATCAGACCTAGACAGGTTACAAGGGTGGGCGGACGAGAAAAGGATGGGTTTCAACACAGACAAGTGCAAGGTGATGCACCTTGGGAGGAACAACCGGCACCATACCTACAGGTTAGGGAACTCCCCTCTTGTCAGCATGGAGGCAGAAAAGGATCTGGGGGTCATCACTGACTCCAAGATGAACATGGGCCGGCAGTGTGGAGAGGCAGTAAGGAAGGCCAACCGCACCTTGGCATGCATCCACAGATGCATCTCGAGCGGGTCCAAAGAGGTGATCCTCCCCCTCTATGCAGCACTGGTCAGGCCACAGTTGGAGTACTGCGTCCAGTTCTGGGCGCCGCACTTCAAGAGGGATGTCGACAGCATGGAGAGGGTCCAGAGGAGGGCCACTCGTACAATCAGGGGACAACAGGGCAGGCCTTATGAGGAGAGGCTATGGGACCTGAACCAGTTCAGCCTCCAAAAGAGAAGGCTGAGGGGGGATCTTGTGGCCTGTTATCAACTAGTAAGGGGGGATCAGCAGGCATTGGGGGAGTCACTGTTCCCCTGAGAACCGCCAGGAGTGACCAGGAATAACAGTCACAAGCTGGCAGAGGGTAGGTTTAGGTTAGATATCAGGAGGCGCTACTTCACAGTCAGGGCGGCTAGGGTCTGGAACCAACTTCCAAGAGAAGTGGTGCAGGCTTCTGCCCTGAGGGTGTTTAAGAGGAGGTTAGATGCACATCTTGCTGGGGTCGTTTGACCCAAGTATTCTTTCCTGCCATGGCAGGGGGTCGGACTAGATGATCTGCTCAGGTCCCTTCCGACCCTAGAAACTATGAAACTATGACCCTTCCGGTCCTGGCCCCAGTATTGACTAGTCAGGGGATTTCAAGACAGGTTTCTGAGTCTATGGCTTCACTCTCTCACTGGGGTCCACCTTCCAGACCCTACAAGGGGGTAACCCACTCAGTTGTGGAAGCTGTGGTTAAGGTGCCCTGACCCACCTTTCACCAGGGTGGTAACTGGCCTGGCATTTCCTGAGGGCTCCCGTGCCACAGAGCCCCACCAGGCCACCCACTCCCGGCAGTGTGCAGTTTTAGGTCATGCCCAGGACAAGGAACCTCCTGGCCATCCCCTATAGCTCCTCCCTTACCTCCAGAGTATTTCATAAAGCCTCACAGCCAGGTGATGTTGCTGCACCCCCAGCCAGCACCAAAATGCCCTGTTTATATGGGGAGCCAGAACTCTAAAAAGGCCACCACAATTAAGCACCTGTTGGCTGCTTGGCCCCAGGTCTTAAAGTGGCAGGCACAAACAGTGCCCTGCCACAGCACCCCTGCTGCCATTTTCCAAAGCAGGGATGTTCATACATGTGACACTGGAGTTTGCTGGAGCATGGTAATTACCATGCTCTAGCAGACTTGGTTAATTGAGTCTGTTCCAACACGCTGTAGTTACAGTGCATTAGAGCAGCCTCAGTGTATGTGTACAGGTGCCCTAGGTTCCTAACTTCATTTTTACCTCCAACTTTATAGCTGGAAGATCAAGCTAATAACATTTCCTTTTGTCTGACTTTCTTTCATTAGACTGTCAAGTTCTTTGGGACAAGAACTATCTGTTTGCATGTGTACATATCATGCCCAGCAAAAGAAAGCAAGTTATCCTCCTTAACCCAGTAATCCTTTGGGTGCTACTATGTTATTAAAATCATCGGTGCCTATTGACATATGACAGCTATACAAGTCTCTTATGTTAATAAAGAAAATACATATATATATAACCCCTCCCTTCCCTGCCCCCCACACTGCTTCTTCTCTGGCATTCGTGGGTTATGTATCATATGCTCATTTAAAAGTTGTAGCAAGGGCCCTTTTGGCTGATAAGCTCTGAAATACAACAATACTTTTGTCTTTCCATGGAGGCATTGTAGGCATGTGGCACATTACACAAGGCATAAGATAAAGAAAACATTAATTCACTGACTAAGAGAAGCATAACTTTATTGATAAAAGTAACTGAAATACCCATTCTTCACCCAGATTGCTATTTTTGTATTTGAAGGGCATGTTCACACATGCAGACACTTATGCTTGCAGGACCTCAAATAAGAGTGGTACAAATTTGTGCCAGGGATTTTGCCTCAGTACACATGCCCAGACATGTAGTTTGGTGTAGGGCAAGTTGTGCCACTTGGGGCCAAAAACCCCTGCCCAGTTCCTCCCAGATCTACATCCAGGGGAGCTAGACCCTGCCATATAAAAAGCTCCCCTGACTAGCAGCTCTGGGTACTTTTGAGGCCCAGCCAGCTGGTATCTAGGGACACTAGCCCCTTGTGCCAGCTGGACTGCTGAAGCAGCCCTAACATGGAATGGCCCCTGCATCCTCTACCCATTGGTGACCTGCACCACCTGAGACAGCATCTGCCCCCTTGGACCTAGGGCCCCATGGCTGCAGGCCTGCCAGACCCAGATGGGGTGCCCCCGCTCTGCCATCTGGGCAACTATTGCCCAGAAGATGTGCTCATTGTGGTGGCGCACTTTGAACTGTCAAAGTGTGTCCTCTTGACCTCAAATGGCCAAGAGGTCAGCCATATTGTCTGCCCTCCAGCTGGGTCCCCAGTGCTGGTCCTGGACAGGCTCCTCTACATGGGTCTTGACACTTGTCTCATCAGATGTTCCTTGTTTAAAAATTGCAAATACTCTGATAAGAAACCCAAAATCTCTCATTAAATACCCAAAATAGTTTTCTCCTGCTACTAAAATGAAAAACCACTATATAGAGAGATCAGTTGGGCAATGTTTTATTGATATATTTACAAGTGTAAAGCAATTGGGGAGGGTTGAGGGGAGTTTGTGGGTGGGTGTAGGGTTTGTGGGGGCGAGGTTGGGGATATCAGTGTTGTGCTGGATTGTGGGGGACTGTGGGTGTGGGGGGGGGGCTGTGTATGGGGTCTGCTCAGATGTGGGTTCCATGCCCCACCACAGGGTGCAGCCTCCCTGCACAGCACACAGACTGTTCCCCCCTGCAGGTTCCACAGCTCCCCCCACAAAGTGACAGACCCTCGCCCCCGCAGGGCCCACAACTCTCCCCACAGGGCCACAGCCTCCACACAGGGCCACAACTTCCCCCAAAGGGCCACAGCCTTCCCCTCACAGGGCCCACACCCCCCTGCACAGCCCAACCCCACCCCCCTGCACAGCAGCAGGGGCACTCAGGGCCCTCCTGGCACAGCCCCTGCCATGGCAAGGGGCTGCATGGATTGGCCTCAGCTACCTGACACCCTGTGCTGCCTTATACATACATGGCCCGGCCTGGTTTGGCGTGGGGCCATGCACCTTCAGACAGCTCTGGGCCTCTCAGGCTATCACCCGGAGCCCCATGGCGGGGACCACCTGTCATGTCAGGCAGGGTCCTACCTCCATGGAACTGCCTGGCCCAATGGCACACATGGCCTGTGCACGCAGGATCCAGCTCAGCACAACACACAGTCTCTATGAGTGGCACCGGCCATGGGCGACAGCCTGAGCAGCATGAAGCTGCCCAAAGACGCACAACACCATGCCAAGCTAGGCCAGGCCTAAACGATGTGGCATAAGGCAGCACTGGGTATCAGGTGGCCAGGGCCAAGCTGTGCTGCTTTGAGTCATGGGGGCCTGTGTCAAGAGGGCCCCAAGTGCCCTGATGGCTGCTGCTGCTGTAGTGGGGCTGTGGGCTGTGCGGGGGGGCAGGTGGAACACCCACCTCTCCCGGGCAGCCCCTACACACACGAACACGCAGTCCTCCACACCCACACAGCCCCCGCTCCAGGCCTTCCCACCCCCATTCCCTACTTACCTGGTGATGGAACCAGTGTCCATATAACTTGCACTGCTCCTTGTGCTGTACATGGAGGCATCGCGCTTCAGCACCAAGGCAAAGGGCAGTCATAGAGACGCTCTGGCTGGCTACCAAAGTTTGGAGGACCCCAGCCTCTGGTTGCCTCAGGGCATAGTCTTGGATCTCCCACTTTTTTTTGGGGGGGGGGGGGGGGGTAGGGTTTGATACCCTGTATTTCCAGGTATCAAATTTTGAGCCTTCACTGCAGCAAATATGCAGTGCAGGGAACATTTTTTTATTCCCAGCATGCACAAGAGGCACGTGTGGGCTCAGCTGGACATGCCCAAAGTGTTTGTTTATTTTCAGAGAACTTAGTACAACATATTCAGGTAAAAAATACTGTTATTTTTAAAGAATATAGTACAATATATTTAACATTTACTATTTAACGTGGAGTGAAAAAGAAGGCAAGCGTCAATATAATAACGACAACTGAACTGAATTCACTGCATCTAAAATGGAGCAGTACCAGTTTGTTATCTGAGAAGTGAAGTAATCCCGGTCAATGGAAGCCCCAAAAAGGGTCAAGTGAAACATAACCTGTCTATATTTTACTTTGGGTGGTATTCAGTGATTTGGGAAGGTTTACAGTAGATAGGACCAGCCATTCTTGAGTTATAAGTGAACATACATACATACAGACATACACTTCATTTTATATAAATAGATAAGAGATGAAATTGGGGGGTAGTAGACAGGAATTAAACAACCAAATTGCCATCATCATTAGTGGAAGTTGGTGCTTTGTAGAATAGCCTTCAGAAGCAGCCTAATGCTCTGCATCTGTGCTGTATCAGGTGTTTGTGCTCCGTGTGTGCCACACAGATATGTTTTTTAATGGCTGCTCCTGTCTGTCCCTCCATCCACCAAAGGGTCTTTTAAATCCTTGTGAAACCTGAAAGGTTGTCTCTGAAGGGAAGTTACTGGTAGAAAATCTCAATTAGGTTTCATTGTCCACACACACGCACACAAACACACACTCGTAAAAGCACACATATGATGGGAATGATGCTGCTTTCTTTGATCAATGGAAACTCCCACTGACTTTAAGGAATGCAGGCTCAAACCCCAAATACCCTGGAGTTAACAGCTGAAAGGAAATCAATTAGTACCTTGTAATAACTATTATTTTCGAAGGAGAAATAATGTGTGTTATATTTTGTTAAATATGTAATTAATATGTATTTCTAATTGAGGCTTTTAAATCCCTTATACTGAGATAAGGGCATTATGCACTTCAGTTGATCTGACTCACTAAACAGATGTATAAAAGGGGATGAAAGGAAAGTTAAATGGTGTGGAAAAGTTCCAAAGGGAAGAGCGGGTGTTTAATGTTGAAGTCTAGATAGATACTGTAAACAGAGTACTACCTCCAAGATATAGTCTCATTATGCACTGGGTATATGTGGAAGAATTATTAATGGACCCTTGGTTGTGGACTATGTAGTAGGTGGCAGGTGTTCTTCCACAGCAGATTCACATCTGTACTGCAGGGGAAGAGGGACAGCTCCACTTACGTATATGCACACAGTTCAAGGTACTGATACACTGCTTCCAGTGTAACTGTTTCCAGTTTAGTGGACACTGCAGTGCATCTCTGCACAGTGGTGGCTTATCTCAGCCTTAGTCTGTATAGAATCGATTCATCATGTGGTCTGCCTCCTTCAAAACTCTTGAGGTATTCAGTTGGATTTCTATACAGAATCAAAGATTTACTACTGGTGCTATCTGCATTATTTTCTCTTTCATAATTGGTGCCCATATCTCTCAGAGAGGCTTTCTTTGTACAGAGAAAAGGCAATGGCAGAAAGGATATTCAGGCAACTATGTAAGAGAGGAAGGGAGAAAGGGCCAGCCTACAGAAGAAAGCTCCACAGAGATGGACAACATGGACCTGCTGATTTTGGAAACTAATAGTTGACTGCTTCCTCCTCCAAGCTTCTTCCCCTTGAGGGTACATTCGTGAGTAAACTTGGTAAAGGTAGAGCTTTGTCAGTTTGTTGCATTCTACCCCTTTGCCAGGGGTTTTACTGTAGTAGGTTACAAATATGGCCCTGAACAGGTTTATCTTTGCCTCCCCATGATGCTCACAAATCACAAACATTCTGTTTCAATTGCCTCTAAACAAAGAGTTCCAGAATGAAAAGCAAATTATCCCCCCTAGCTCAAAAACATGCTATGTACCATTGTCAGATGAGCCATCTTACAGTGTTTAATTAGCAATGAACACCACAGAGCCTGTAGGATGCACTTAAATGAATTCACTCACAACATATAAAACCATTTATGGCCTGATCTTGGCACACTGACCCATGCTGAGTATCATTTCCATAGCTAGTATGAGTTCATAAGTGCTTGATGGGGTCATGCTCAGAAGACTGGGCATGAGCAGGGTATCATTAATATAATCAGCCACTGAAAGCTGTCACTACCAATCTTATATTCTAGAAGCCATGAGGTTACTGTAAGGTGTACCATGAGTTTAGAAGCATTCATAAAAGGCTTAGACATTTATATGATTAGTAAGAACATCTAAAGTTGCCATATAAGGCTGTAAAAATACTGCCATTTTTAAGTGTCTAACTGCTCAGGGTTAGCAAGCGAATGTCAGCAGGGGTGCATCTACATGAGATATTTACTGCCTAATTAGGTCCACAGTAAATTCTCAACATCTACATGTGCAACCTTCTTAGGCTGCAGGGAACTGATGAACTCTGCTGCAGGTTGTCCTTCTGTGGAGTTCTTTAGTGCTCAACAGTGCACGTGTAGATGCTGATAGGGCTGCCTGGAACATAAGGGTGCTTCAGTGTTGCAGCCGCCCACTGGCTAGCCCCGCACTGAAGCATGCTTGTGCCCCTGACAGCCCTTCCGCCACAGCACACTGAGCCAAGTTGGAGGAGCTCTGGGGGTGGCAAGCTGACCTGGCCCCCACCACGTCTCCTGCCAGCCAAGGTACTCCGACCCAGCTCAACAAGCTATGGTCCCAGGAGCACATTGAAACATGGTGCACTGAAGTAATGAACTCCAGGGTGATATGCTAATAGCATACAGAGAAGCACCCTATGAGTAGTGGTTTTTGTATGATAACTACTTACTGCATGCTACTTGAGTCTTTTTTTAAAAACTTTATTTTACTGGCCACTGTCAGTTGGAGTACATGGACTACCTGGTATAGCAATTTTTAGAACTGAACCCAAGATTATATTACTGCTCAAAGAGCATTCAACAGTAAAGCATATAGTCTAACAGCAAATAAGCAGAATATAATAATCCATATTCATGAAAGAACATTAACCCAGTTACCCGTAGTATTCAGTTATTTTCTTAATTACAGATAATCTGTGAGCTATAAATGTCAAGATGAATTTTAACAGAGCTGAATTTAAAAACAAATAAATTGCCTTTTATGATCGTATTAAATAATTTCCTGCATGCATGGTTTGGCCTCCAAAAGTGTTTAGTTTTTTCTGTTATAAAAATTACTATTACATTGAATGAATAGGGTGATGGCATGTACAGACTACAGGAAGCAGTTAATAGGAGGGATAAATTCTTTTAATAATTCAAAATAATGAACAAATGCTTGGAGAAGTGGCAGTGTTGGCAGGGTCAAAGTTGGTTTAATACTTCAAAGATTTTGGTGCCTTATTCCACATACCTTTAAAAAAGAGAACTCCATTAAAAAGCCATGCTCATTAATTCAGAAAACCACAGCTCAAAAAACCAGAGCTCATTAATTCAAACTTTAAAGGTACACCATTTTATATTGCGTTCTACTACAAAGAAAAATCCTGGTTTAAAAAGTTAAATTCAAACCTTTCATAGAAAGACAGATCCAATTTAAAATATTTTCAGGTGAGAATTTGAATAGGGAAAGAAAAGGTCAAGTCATTGGTGGTATTTGGAATCTAGCTGGTGTAGGGTGGGTATATGGAAAACCAGTGTGTTCAGTCTCTCAAGATGCGTGTCAGATGACTCAAAGACTATTTTTACAATGCACTTTCACTAGCCTGTTACACATTAGTGTGGTCATTATCTAGCAAGCTGAGCCTCAATTATAGACTGTGCATCCTGCTTAATAAGTGGGAAAATAGCTGTGCTAGTAGCAGCATTAAGCCAGATGACATTTTACCATGTACCTCTCTATGGAGTCTGATGTGCTTCCATTATGGGTGCTGCAGAGCGTTAGCCAACGGACCTACTTAATTTTGCATATGAATAGGGGTGCCATAATTCTTTTTTGTCAAAAGTCTTTTTGTACAGAAGGTACCTTTCACTCCTTTGAAATGAATGTTTTGATTTTAGCAGATTTTTCCAGTGTTTTATATTAAAAACATGTTTGTTTTCCCTTAAGTAAACTTCTGATCCAAAAATGGAACATTTTAGTTTCAAGTTCTCATCAAAGCACTCACAGCAAATTATTAATTTTTTTAAACCTGCCTGTGAAAAAGCAATGTGCACTATTCTATCACCTCTGGATATGCATGCTTGTCAATCATGGACTAAATATAGACATTGGATTTATGGTACATTATAAACTGTCTGGCATCTGATAACCCCAGGTAACTTGTCTGCATTTTACCAACTACATTCCCACCCCTAACACCCTACCTGTCTCACACCTATTGTCTCCCATTCTTTCTGATTCTCACTGCCATGCATTTGCATTTTCACAGACCTGTACTTTGCATATTGGCTTCTGTTCTACCCAGGAGAGCATATAAAACACCAGCAGACTCTTCCTATGCCTGAAGAAGGCTGTTTATGCCTGAAGCTTGCAAAGGACAATTTTTCCAACTGTTTAGTTGGTCTAATAAAAGATATCACATCTACCCGAAGAACCTTGTCTGCCTATGTCCTTAGACCAACACGGCTACAACCAACAACTCTAAATTAGTAGAAATAAGTTCTTTACACCTTGCCCTTCTTTTTGTTTTCAAATCTTTAACAGATATCTCAGTAGGTAAGCAAACTGTACAGGTGCTGGATCTTTGCCAAGTGAGCATAAAATGGCAACACGGCAGTATGAATTGAATATTCAGATTCAGTGTTCTAGAAAGTGCCAGATGACTACGCAACTTTTAAGACACTGAACAATGAAGCCCATGCTTTGCAAATCATACAAATTAAACTACCACTTTTTACTTTAATGTTTTAAAAGTATCTTGGTGAGAAATTCTACAAATGAGGTAGTTTACAAACTCATGTATTTTGCATGTAACCAAATAATAGTTTAAGAATAATTTTATACTTCTTGCTGTAAGCAATCAGTGTGCACTTCTTTATCGGCATGGCATATGGAGAAAAGTAATGCATAATAAAACTAAGAATAAGACTTTATAGCAGCAGCTTTCTTTTTTAATGATGCGACATTTCTAGGTCATTTATGAATGCTTTAAAATAAATGGTTCCTGGAACAACAAAACCTATGCTTATAGGGCCTTATTCTCCTTACATATCCATTTTATACTAGCATACAGAATAGCACCTTGTCAGAACTCAGGCCTAAATACACAGGTGGATAAATATTATTGTACTTCAGTGAATTCTAAAATAAATTGCTAATAAATTCCTTTGAAGATGGGAATTCAATATTCCCTCTAAAACACAGCTGTCTGTCTATTGTTCCTGTAGTCAGATTAGCTGTGGAAGAGACCTCCTAAACTATGCAACAGTCTCTGATCTGTTTCTTAAGTCACTATAGGTACCTGTTATATGGACAAATCAGGTTTACATGGTAAACTGTACCATTAGTATACAAATCGTTTTGTTCAAATAATTTTTTTAAAAGGCATGGTTGAGACTTCACAGGATCTTTTATTTGTATTGGATCATGTCCTGCAATCCCTCCCCATACAATCTCTTACTCTGGGACTGGATACAGGAAAGATAGTTTTCTCACACTGCCAGTGGGATTGTTTCCCTTTCTCCACAGCATCTCAGGGACACATTTGGCTAGGTTAGGATGTTAGGTTCAAGCTGTTGCAGGTTTGTTGTAGCTGGTATCCAGAATTCAGTGCAGGAACTCGTGTCATAGGGGTCTAGCTCCTCAGTAAGCAAACTGGAAGTGGTCCTATGGGGAAAGATCCCTGGAAGAACCAAAAGAATGGGACTGGATGCCTAATGACTTTGTGCAGTGAGGAGATGGTCTCTTTTATGACAGACCTTTAACCCTTCAACAAGGGGAGGGACAAGGACAGGAGGCCTGATGCCAGCCCTCCAGAGAGTGTAAATAATGATGAAAGGAATCACTGGGTGTGTCTATACATGCACATTTATTGCACAGTAATTTATGGGCAAGCATCTGCATGTGTACCCCCCTACTGCACAGTAAATATGTTGACTTATCTGACTTGAGTGTAAATTTGATACATCACGCAGGTATCAAATTTAAATCCAATTAGTTACTGCACAGTAACACTGTGAATGTGAACTGCCTTGGGACTAACTTTAGTTCTGAATCGGTCCACACACAGCGTTAATGCATTTTAACACCTGTACATGTAGACACCTGCACGATGCTGGCCTATTCCCACTTACTGTGTAGTAACTTTCTGTGTAATGTATTTAAACCAGTGTAAATGCACATGTAGACACACCTGAGCGCTGGATGAGTTATTGGTGGTACTTCCTAGGTGAGCTCAATTAATACAGTTATAGCCTAATTAAATCACATCTTTTGCACTTTGTTTTTCTTCTTGAGAATCCAGAAGAAACTGTGATGAGACTCACTGGGACTTTTGCTGAGCAAGAACTACTAAATCTGGTATCATGAGTCTTACATAAATAGAAAGTAACAATAAATAGTTTATAAAAGCATGACATGATTTATATGAAAGTTACCTTCTACCTGAAAGCTATAAGCCACAATGGGATGCAAAGAGGTTATTTCTCTTAGGCTCAGTACCTTTTTCATAATAAATGAGTGTGGCATAGAAATATCCCTGCTACATTCTACTGAATACACATAATCATTTCTTATTTATTTTATTCCTCTTTAAAGTATTATTTGGGGAAAATATTCATTCAAACCAAGGAATCTGAAATTTTAATCTCACAGGTTATCTGTGGTTGCTGTACTGCAATGTGATTGTTTCAGATTGTGACCAAAACACTCTGGGAACTGGGCCTGTCCCTGAGATACTTGTATGCAGATGATGTTGAGAGAATATTAATTGGTTGGTGAAGAACAGCTTTTTAATTGCCTGACCGAGACAAAAGAAGTCTAATAATTGACCGGAGACTGCTAGGTGAGGCTATCGCACCTGTTTCCTCTCTGGTGAGTAGCCATTTTGATTCATTCATTAGAACAACAGACTCCCAAGAGCTCAACCCAAGACCAGGGGTTTCTATATTATGAACAATAAAATATTTTCAGCTCATTTATCCTTTATACATTTTTCTTGCTAATAAGGTTGTGGCCAAATCTACTTGGCATGCTGGCTGCATAGTAATTACAAATATACCACGCTGTCCAAGAAAGGGGCTCTTGCCAATGGACTGGGTGCTGCCTCAAGTTATCTTCTCTTTTGCCTGTCCACTAGATCTTTTAATCCAAGACTCACAGGCCTAATTTTGTGCACAGTGTGAACTTTGCTATGTCAGTCACTCCTGCAAAGCTCCATTACTTATTATGTTATACCCCATGTTTGCACTGGTTTACACAAATATAAATGACTCTGTACACAGAGCTGTGGAGAAACCGGCCCAAAGTATTTTCATTACGGTAATATTGTGTAATCTTCTTTTAATATTACCATTGTTTTGGGAGGCTTGAGCCATTAAAAGATTTAGGTGCCTTCAAGTTAGGTGTTCCAGTGACTACCTCTAAGGTACTTGTACCACAGAATGAAATCCAAAAGCCCGAGTGAGGCACCTATGCTTCCTATGCAGTGAAAGGGTAGAATTAGCTGCCAAAGCATAGGATCTGAAATAACCACATAACTGCTACAGAGGTGGGTGTATCCAAAAGTTCACATTTTCCACAGTGCTCAGGCATCTGCATCAGGGCTGCAAGTAGCTTTCTCTGCCCACTTGGGATCCAGAGCTTGGAATCCTTTCCTGGTCATTCTTTTATTTAAAAACACAACTTGTGGTGCTTCTTCTGCAGTTTTTTGTATAATAGCCTAGCGGTGAAAGCACTTGCCCAGTAAGTAGGAAACCTGAAATTTAGTCTCCTCCCCACTCAGTCTGAGAGAGTACCAGTCCACATCCCCCACCTCCTCACCATCAGGCTACAGACAAGGGTGGACTGGGAAAACGCTTCACCCTCTCTACTGAAGCTGTGCAGAAAGAATGCTAGATTTAGGAGGCAAGAAAGAACAAGCAAGATGGAGCCCGATTCTGTAGCCCAGAGGTCAGATATACAGTCCACAGACTGGATCTCACCTGCAGACCCTGGGGGCTTTGACACATGTCAATGGGAGGGGCTTCAGCAGCATTTTGGCAAGGAGCTGCTCTGGAACTGGACAGTGCCCCCATGCCATAGCCAGAGAGAGTGGGGAGAAGTTCACCAGGGAAGGGCAGCGGCAGCTGGTCTGGAAGACCTGCCCACCGCAGACCCACGCCAGGCTGTTCATGGCTCCAACATGATTCCAGCTGCTGCTGTATCCCATTGATAAGGGAAGTCCTTGCTTTTGCTCTGTGCTCCCAGAACAGAAGAGTTAGGAAAACTAAGCAGGGATAGTTAGCAATGCTACATTCATAGGGTGAAAACAACAATAGTCCTGGAAGCAAAGGCCAGAATTCCCCCCTTACCTCCCCTTTTTGTTATAAGTCAGTGAATTATTTAAGAATTTCATAGATTTCATAGACATTTGGGCTGGAAGGGACCCCAGAGGATCATCGAGTCCAGCCCCCTGCCCCCGGGGCAGCAAGTCAGCAGGGATCATAGGATCCCAGCAAGATAAGAATCCAAATGTGTCTTGAAGGCATTCAAAGTGGGTGCTTGAACTGCCTCTGGCAGTGGTCTATTCCAAACCTTGGGGGCTCAGACACTAAAGAAGTTCTTTCTTATGTCCAGCCTAATTTGGTTGCAGCAGAGTTTGTGACCGTTCAACCTCGTCATCCCTTGGGGGGCTCTGGTGAACAGATGTTCCCCCAGATCCTGATGAGCGCCCCTGATAAACTTATAGGTGGTCACCAGATCACCCCTCAGCCTGTGCTTTTCTGGGCTAAAGAGCCCCGTGGCTCTCAGCCTCTCATCATAAGATCTGTTTTCCTGACCTTTGATCATGCACGTGGCTCTCCTCTGCACTCCCTCAAGCTTCTCCACATCCTTTTTAAATTGTGAAGTCCAAAACTGGATGTAGTACTCCAGCTGCAGCCTCACCAAGGCTGAGTACAAGAGGGGAATCACATCCCAGGATTTGCTTAAGAACCATCTATGGATGCAAGCCAGAGTTTTGCTCGCTTTACTAGCTGCAGCATGACATTGCAGGCTCATGTTCATCTTATGGTCAATCATGATCCCCAAGTCCCTTTCATCTGTAGTGCTAACTAATGTAGCACTGCTGAGCCTATAAAGATGCTGCAGGTTTTTCCTCCCAAGGTGGAGAACCTCGCATTTTTTGGTGTTAAACACCATCAGGTTCTCATCCGCCCATTTCATGAGCCTGTCAAGATCTGCTTGAATTACCCTCCTGTCCTCAGGTGTGGATGCTTGACCCCAGAGTTTGATATTGTTGGCAAACCTGGCCAGCCGGCTTCTGACACCAATGTCCACATCATTGATGAAGATGTTAAACAGTATAGGCCCTAAGACAGAGCCTTGAGGGACCCCACTGATGGCACCTTTGTGGAAAAAGTTGATACCTGCTAGCTTGTTTTTAATAAAACAAAATATTATTTATATTTTTGGTATAGCAGTTTCAGAATAAGTGACTTTTCTTGGTAAATTGTTAAAGATCTACCAAAAAATGAAGACATGTTTCCTATGTCACCTCATTTCTTTAGTTCAGCAAGATACCTCGGGGCATGAAAATCACAGAAATATAAAACAGATCATCCCATCTGTTTTGCTGACAAAGACATGCTCTTTAATGCACATGTTAAAACATTTTATTAAACCCAGACAGAGTGCTGACAGCCTAGAACAATCTAGATGCAGACCAAAACTTAAAAATCAAACTTGAAAGACAAAAACCCCAGGTTTTTCAGAGAGATAAAGAAATGCTAAACAAAGGACATCCTGAGATTTGGTGGTTCAGAAATCTGGAGTAGCATCTAAAGAGACATAATTTTGGTGGATTATGGGTAAGTAAGAACTATCTGGAAGCTTTAAGAAGCTGTAGGTAAGTTCTAGGACCATATACCAAGCAGCAAAGCACTGTGTTTTATGCACGCCTGCCTAGTACAAGTGTATAATGTACCTCTGAACTTCTAGGGCTTGGGACACTTTCTCTATCAATGGATATACAGATCCAGGAATAGGAGTCCTGTCTAAATGATAAGCTCTGCTTGATGATAGAAGGGAGCAAAGATGGTTATGTGATATACTTGGCTCACCTAGCTCCCAGGGAGGCTGAGTCAGTCTGGCCAATTTAACAATTTAGAGAAGCGTCTGGGTTCTTCTTCATTAAGCCATCTTGTATGCACCTCCAACAGCCCTAAAGGGAGATAGGAGTTACTGGAGTGAAGCAATATGCTTTATCCTTTGTCCCTCGTCATTTCCCTGTTCCAGGGGAATCAAATCCAGCCGCAAATTCAGGTGAGCTTTTATAGTCCCTTTGTGTCCCCACAGAATCTGTATTCACATAGAATATCTGAACCATCATTTGAAACTTTACCTTTAAATATATCTTTAAAAAATATTTTCTTCCCAAAAAAACCCATGCATTGAATGTGTCAATCAATGCGTCAATTGGGATCAGCAAGCAAATGTCAGTGGGAGTGCATCTACATGAGATATTTACTGCAGAGCTGCCTAATTAGCTCCACAGTAAAGTCTCAGTGTCTACATGTGCAGCCTTCGTATGCCTCAGGAAACTGATTAAACTGCCACAGATTATCCTACTGTGGAGTTCTTTAGTACTTAGCAATACACTTGTAGATGCTGATGGGGCTGGCTGGGACACGAGGGGACTTCAGTGTCGTGGCTGCCTGCTGCCTACTGCCTAGCGCTGCATTGGAGCACTCTTGTGACCCAGCCAGCCCTTCCCCCACAGCACATTGAGCCAGGTTGGAGGAGCCCTAGGCTGGCTGACCCCATGGGTCTCCCCTTTGTTCAGTACTATAATGGGTCAGAACTCAATCCCCTGCTTCCATATGTCATGTTTATGATGCAGATTAAAATGTTAATGTGAAAAATCCTATGAGATTTGACACCAAGTCTTTTATAGAATTGTAGAACCAGAAGGGACCTGTAAGATCATCAAGTCCAGTTTCTTGCCATGGGCAGGAAGTTATTGGGCTCAGACGTGCTCAGCAACAAGGTACCTGTTCAGCCTCATCTTAAACACCTCCAAGGAGGGTGACCGCACCACCTCTCCTAGGAGTATGTTCCAGGTTCTGCTGTCCCATATAGAGAAAAAGTTCTTTCTTATATCTAGTCTGAATTTACCCTCTACTAACTTATGCTCATTGGTCCTTGTCCTCCCTTGAGGTGCCTTCCTGAAGAGTTGCTCCCCTAGATCTTGATGTTCACTCCTGAGGTACTTGTAGGCAGCTATCAAGTCACCTCTCAGTCTTCTCTTACTCAGACTGAACAGGCCAAGTTCCTGGAGTCTCTCCTCATAGGGCCTAGCCTCCATGCCCTTGACCATAAGTGTGGCCCTTCTTTGTACCCTCTCATGTTTATCCATGTCCTTCTTGAAGTGTGGTACCCAGAACTGGACACAGTACTCCAGCTGATGCCTCACCAGTGCTGAATAGAGAGGGAGGAGCACCTCCCTGGGTCTATTGCCCACACATCAGCTGATGCACACCACAGTTCTATGTGCCCTTCTGGCAGCCTCATCGCGTTGCTGGCTCATATTCATCTTCTGGTCGATTGTGACCCCCAGGTCTCATTCAGATGCTGTGCCAGCCAGCGGACCACCACCCATCGTGTAGTTGTGGTGAGGGTTCTTCCTACCCAGTTGTAGGACTTTGCACTTATTCCTGTTAAACCTCATCTGATTCTGTTCTGCCCATCAGTCCAATCTGTCAAGGTCATGCTGGATCCTGACCCTATCCTCCAATGTGCCCACATTCCCCCACAGCTTGGTATCATCCACAAATGTAATCATTGAGCTTTTCACCCCCTCATCCAAGTCATTAATGAATATATTAAAGAGCACGGGTCCAAGCACCAATCCCTGGGGGACACCACTGGAGACAGCCCTCCAGGATGAGGCCATCCCATCAATTACTACCCTCTGGGAATGGCTTCTAAACCAACTGTCCACCCACCTCACTGCAGACTGGTCCAGCCCCACACTCTTCAGTTTGAGAGAATCATGTGAGAAACAGAATCAAAGGTTTACTTTGAAGTCTCAGTAAATCATGTCAACCCCATGTCCCTCATCCAGATGGCTAGTTATCTGGTCACAGAAGGACACAAGCTTTGTCAGGCATGATCTACCCTCAGCAAAGCTATGGTGGTTGCTTTTTAGCATCCCCTCAGTTACCAGCTTGCAATTATGGCCTCCTTAATAAATTTTTCAAAGATTTTCCCCAAGACCAAGGTCAGACTGATTGATCCATAGTTTGCAAGGTCATCCTTCTTCCTTTTCTTAAAGATAGGCACCACATTGGCCCTCTTCTAGTTGTCCAGGACCACTCCCAAGTTCCACAACTCTTCAAACAGCTTGGCCAGTGGCGCTGCTATAAGCTCAGCCAGTTATTTCAGTACTCTTGGGTACAGGTTGTCAGGCCCAGCAGACTTGAAAACATCAAAGTCTTGCAGGAGATTCCCAACCTGTTCAGGATTTATTTCACATAGCCTGTTGTCTTCCCCATGTTCCTTAGGCCTCTGGTCAAGTGAACAGCCCCCGTTTGATTTCAAGAATACGTGAAATATAGATTTAGTTCAGATTTTTCACAAGTATCAACTGTAGACTGCCCCTGAGTACTCAGTAGGGATCCCACAGTAGATCCTGATGTTTTTCTTGCTCCCTGTGTATCTGTAGAAAGACTTTTTGTTGTCTTTTATTCCAGTTGCCAGCTTGATCTCCATGCCTACCTTAGCTTTCTTTTTCTTGCATCTGCAGGCCTTGGTGATACAGGTGTATTCCTCTCTGGTTGCCAAGCTATTCTTCTATTGCTTATATGCTTATTTTTTCTTTTTCAATAGCTCTCTAATATTTCTGTTTAGCCATGTGGATCTATTGGCTCCTTTCCCACTTTTTGCCCATGTGAGGATGGTGTATTTTAGGGCCATGAGAATTGCCTCCTTAAGGAAGCACCACTGTTCCTGAACTCCCAAGTTGTTCAGTTGCAGAGGACCTCTCCAACTATCTTCTTGAGTTTGCTAAAATCTTCCTTCTTGAAAACCAGAACTTTTAATCAGATACCTCGACTTTTGCTTAGAGATTTCAAAATTCTCCAAAAGTAGTATTACATGTTCTGAGGTATTATCTTACCCTAGCCTATCTTTCTCAGTAGAATTCTATATTTTCTACATAAAAACCGTATCTGAGTTCCTGACTATTGTAAAAAAACAAACAAACCTCCAAAGCTAGACAATTTTAGAGATCTCAGAGTCTGCATCTACTTCTAACAGCAGGAAAAAAAAAGCTGTGACTGTTTAACAAACTGTTTGGTGGGTCTTGAATGATTTTTTAAGTTATGACCTTTCTTTATAAACACATGAGAAAGCTTCAGGTAATGATCCATTTTCAAGGTTTTTTTTCACAGAAAAGTTTTTTCAACTGAAAGGCAGAGGTCTACAGGAATAACAAAATCATGTGCTAAATGGTTTGTGAGATATGTAAAATATAAACAGTTGTAGCTTTCCCTTTCATTATTGAGAAACCTTATAAAATTCTGTATACTGTAAGGCCTAAGAATGCAGCACTTTATCATATCACAATAACTAGCAAAATACAGTAACATATGTAACTGGCTCATAGGAACTAAATGAGGGTATGTCTTCATCACTTTCATTGTGCTCCTAGGAGTGCTACTGAGAAACATAGCTGCTTGCCTCTTTCTGATCCTGTTCTGCACGTACCAAACTTGGAAATAAGGCAGTGAAGCTGCCTGAGGGAAGTCCCTTTCTCAGAGAATTCGAGAACAGCGGCAGAAGGGCACTCCGAGGGTGGCTTCATCATTTAATTTCCCTTTTTGGTGCATGGGGGGTGGGAGCAAGTGGGTAGTGTGTACTTCTTTACAGTGTTTTCCAGAACACTGCAGAAATAGTGTGGGTTGCTAAAGCTGCCATAATTTTCAAGCTACATTATAAAAGAAAAAGGGAATCACAACAGACTTACTCAAGACCTAGTGATCGATGGGAAGCTGGGTGACAACGACCACGAGCTGATCACCTTCACCATCCACTGTAAAGCTGGCAAGTCAGTCAGCAACACAGAAGTCCTTGACTTCAGAAAAGCGAACTTTAACAAGCTCAGGACCCTGGTCAGTGAGGCCCTAAGGCACCATGACCCCAGGGAGAGGGGAGTTCAAAAAGAGTGGTTGCTCCTTAAGGGAGTGATCCTCAATGCACAAGCTAATTCTATTCCATGTCGGAGGAAAGGCACAGCAGCCCCCCTGGCTCTCCAGGGACCTAGCAGACCTCCTGCGGCTAAAAAGAAAGGCCTACAAAGGATGGAGGATGGGATTCACCTCCAAGGAGGATTATTCTTCACTGGTCCAGTCCTGCAGGGAGCAAACCAGGAAAGCCAAGGCTGCAACTGAACTCCAACTAGCTTTGAGCATCAAGGACAATAAAAAGTCCTTTTTCAGATATGTGGGGAGCTGGAGGAAAAGCAAGGGCAACATTGGATCCCTGCTGAACCAGATGGGGCAACTGACAACTGACGCGCATGAAAAAGCCAACCTACTGAATAGGTAATTTGCATCAGTCTTTCATCAGTCCCATGGGATGCCCATGCCACCTACAGGATAGGGAGGTCCAGGTGAGGGCTGGACTCGATGATCTTCCGAGGTCCCTTCCAGCCCTAATGTCTATGAAATCTATGAAAGGGACAGATCTTGTAAAGTGCTAAGTGGTCTTATCCCACATTGACTTTAATAGGTGTAAAGGGTACTTACCATCTTGCAGAATTTCACCCTACAATCCATATATGCCCACTGTGAGTTTATTGAGGTTTAATTTTTGTATGCCTTCTTGTATTTGGCTACTCCAACTGGGCTCAATGTCCTGCTGGTCTCAGGTGCATGTGTAAACATGATTTCATAGATTTCATAGACATTAGGGCTGGAAGGGACCTCGGGAGACCATCAAGTCCAGCCCCCTGCCCAAAGGGCAGGAAGTCAGCTGGGGTCATACGATCCCAGCAAGATAAGCATCCAATTTACTCTTGAAGGTGTTCAATGTAGGTGCTTGAACCACCACCGCTGGCAGACTGTTCCAGACCTTGGGGGCTCGGACAGTAAAGAAATTCTTCCTTATGTCCAGCCTGAAACGGTCTTGCAGGAGTTTGTGACCGTTTGACCTCGTCATCCCTTGGGGCGCTCTGGTGAACAAACATTCCCCCAGATCCTGGTGGTCACCCCGATAAACTTATAGGTGGCCATCAGATCACCCCTAAGCCTGCGCTTTTCCAGGCTAAAGAGTCCCATGGCTCTCAGCCTGTCATCATAAGATCTGTTTTCCTGACCTCTGATCATGCATGTGGCTCTCCTCTGGACTCTCTCAAGCTTCTCCACATCCTTTTTGAATTGTGGAGCCCAAAACTGGACGCAGTACTCCAGCTGCGGCCTCACCAAGGCCGAGTACAAAGGGAGAATGACGTCCCGGGATTTGCTCGAGAAGCATCTATGTATGCAAGCCAGCGTTTTGGTTGCTTTCCTAGCCACAGCATCGCATTGCAGGCTCATGTTCATCTTGTGGTCAATGATGACCCCCAAGTCTCTTTCTTCTGTAGTGCTATCCAACGTAGCACTGCCAAGCCTATAAGGATGCTGCAGGTTTTTCCTCCCAAGGTGGAGAACCTTGCATTTTTCAGTGTTAAACACCATCAGGTTCTCGTCTGCCCATTTGCTGAGCCTGTCCAGGTCAGCCTGGATCACCCGCCTATCTTCTGGCGTGGATGCTTTGCCCCAAAGTTCGGTGTCATCGGCGAACTTGGCCAGTCCACTCCTGACTCCAATGTCCACATCATTAATGAAGATGTTGAACAGGATGGGTCCCAGGACAGAGCCTTGAGGGACCCCACTGGTCACAGGGCACCACTATGAGTGACTGCCATCGATTACAACCCTCTGGGTCCGACCACGGAGCCAGTTTCCCAGCCAGCAGATCGTGGTGGAGCCAAGGCCACAACTGGGCAGTTTGGCCAAGAGGTGATCGTGGGATACCAGATCAAAGGCTTTTTTGAAGTCAAGATATATGACATCAATCTCTTCTCCCTTGTCCAGGTGATAGGTCACCTGGTCATAGAAGGAAATGAGATTGGTCAAACAAGACCTACCCGCAACAAACCCGTGCTGGCTATCCCTTAGGATGTTAGCCTGGGCCAGTCCATCGAGGATGGCCTCCTTAATAAACTTTTCTAAGATCTTCCCCAGGATAGAAGTCAGGCTAATGGGCCTGTAGTTAGCCGGATCCACTCTCCTCCCTTTCTTGAAGATCGGCACCACATTGGCCTTCTTCCAGTCTTCGGGCACTACACCAGAGCGCCAGGAGTTTTCAAAGATCTGTGCCAGGGGCTGGGCTATGATGCTCGCCAGCTCCTTGAGTACCCTGGGGTGCAGATTGTCAGGGCCGGCTGACTTGAAGGTATCCAGCTTCTCAAGGTGTTCCTTCACGAGGTCAGCATTGATGGAGGGTAGGGGATCCCCATCACCCGGATCTCCCTGTCCCATAGCAGGCATGGGCGTCCCATGGGACTGATGAAAGACTGACGCAAAGTACCTATTTAATAGGTTGGCTTTTTCCTGGGCATCAGTTGTCAGTTGCCCCATCTGGTTTAGCAGGGGTCCAACATTGCCCTTGCTTTTCCTTCGGCTCCCCATATATCTGAAAAAGGACTTTTTGTTGTCCTTGATGCCTGAAGCTAGTTGGAGTTCAGTTGCAGCCTTGGCTTTCCTGGTTTGCTCCCTGCAGGACCGGACCAGCGCAGAATAGTCCTTCTTGGAGGTGAATCCAATCCTCCATCTTTTGGAGGCTTTCCTTTTTAGCCGCAGGAGGTCCGCTAGGTCCCTAGAGAGCCAGGAGGGCTGCTGTGCCTTCTTGCTGCCTTTCCTCCGTGTTGGAATAGATTTAGCTTGTGCATTGAGGATCACTTCCTTGAGAGTCAACCACTCTTCTTGAACTCCCATCTGCCTGGGGTCACGGTCCCTGAGGGCCTGACCGACAAGCCTCTTGAGCTTGTCAAAGTCGGCTTTTCTGAAGTCAAGGACTTCTGTGTTGCTGACTGACTTGCCAGCTTTACGGCGGATGGTGAAGGTGATCAGCTTGTGGTCGCTGTCACCCAGCTTCCCATCGATCACTAGGTCGCCAGTTAGGTCATCCCCCATAGCCAGTACCAGGTCGAGCAGCGCTTTGCCTCTCATTGGCCCATAGACTTCTTGAGTCAGGTAGAGGTCATCCACGCACGAGAGAAAGCTTTGCGCCCGCTCAGATTTAGCTGAGTGATCTTCCCAGGAGATGTCCGGGTAATTGAAGTCACCCATGACAACCAAGGTCCTGGAGCAAGCGGCCTCAGTCAGTTCCCGGGCGAACTCCTGGTCAAGCTCAGGACTTTGAGTGGGAGGTCTGTAGTAGACTCCCACCGTTGTGTCCCCTGTGCCGTTTTTCCCATGAATTTTTACCCAGAGGGTCTCTAGCTGTCCATGCCAGTTGCCAACATCAGCTTGCAGGGACATGTAGCTTTCCTTCACATAGAGAGCTACACCCCCGCCCCTTTTGTCAACACGATCCCTCCTGTACAGGGTATAGCCCTATATATCCGTGGTCCAGTCATGGGTGGAGTCCCACCAGGTCTCCGTTATCCCAATGACATCATAATTCTTTGCACTGAGCAGGACAAGCTCCTCCTGCTTGTTACCCAGGGTTCTGGCATTAGTGTACAGGCAGG